>NC_132855.1:32252471-32889554 GCF_048164855.1 Canis lupus baileyi
TTAAAAATAACGAGACAGAGCCACTTCTGTTAATCTGGAACAATGTCAGTGATATAAAGTTATAATAATCAAAATATACAGCACGCTGACAGTTAATGGTATGAATAAAAGAACAGAGTGGTGGGAGATGGAAATTCTGGTAGACATGAAACAGTTACAGTGATTATCTTTGTGGCTTAGAGTAGAGGAAAAGTTAGGGAATTTTCACTTTTTACTTGATATATTTTCTCCAGTTTGGTTATCATTATGGAAAGTTATTAATTAGTAGTAATATATACAAAAATGGACTAACAAAAATAACAAGTGTGCTTGATGATTCTGAGGACTCTGAAGTAAATTTTTGAAGCATGGTTTGCTTAAGAGTTGGAAAAAGATACACTCAATAGGGCCTGGAGTTACTGAAATGTTATCAACTTAATTCCAATATTTTTTTCTGTTTTGTGAACATAAATAAAATGCTAAGTATTTGGGTTATTGATAACTGAAGATAAATGCCAAAGTCAACAGTAGCCAGGAAGGAAACTGCATTTAGAGAATCCTAAAAAACCTATTTTGATTTTTGAAGGCCTCAAGAGATGTAGGAAAATAAATTAGAAATAATAGTTTATATATATTATATATATATAATATTTCTAATATATACATATATATTAGAAAATATTTGTGAGCACATCTATATGTCTCTATACCAGGTTAATATATACTTCTATATACTGTATGATACAACTGAAAAATATGCACATAATATTTATTTTGTTATATATGTAAAGTTTCAAATTAGAGGTTCTAAATGTAAAAAGCTAGTTAAAAAAAAAAAAAAAAAAAGCCCTGCGGGGGTCATGTTGTCACAAAAGATTGCTGTAATAAGAATCTAGGAGAATTTGGAAAGAAGAATGTTAAGCTCCATAGACAGATTGTCTAGTTTGGAGAATACCAGAAAATATCAGTAATGGGTATATTAGGACATACATCTGCATAAATAGAAATTCCTCAAGGAAATAAGTACCAGTTGTTCCAGCCAGGGGATTTTCAGGTGGGAAAACCCAGGCAGGCAGGCATACATGCACGCTGTTCTGCTCCCCAGCCGAGCTGGAGAGATGAATGGGACTGAGCCGGGGATGCTTCGTTAGCCCCAGTGATTCCCTTCTTGCTTAACCGGCCTCAGCGAAGCGGCAGGCCCCCATCAAATGATATTCAGTGCAAAGTCCGATTGTGGAAGGAACCCCATTCAGACCTTGTTTGTTCGCAATGTTTCCTGCTCATACTAAATTCAGTGCTGTAGATTAACCTCATTTACTTGCAGGCTTCACGATTGCATTTGAAAATGCTTTCTTATAACTAATCTTTTATTGACAGTTTTGTGTTTCTTCTTTCTGTGGTCTTCCGTCTACTAAATTTATAATATAGAGGTCTTGTTGCTGTAGGAGTCGGGAGGGATTCATAAAAAGGTGGATGTCTTTCTATCGATAACATTCACCACTTTCATACTAGTGTAGTTCCAGGTAAAAGCTGAATACAGAAGGAAGAGACATGAGAGTCTCCAGGAAATCGTCTGCCTTGCTTCTTGGACCTAGAGTGTGTGTGTCTTTATCCTGCCACTAATGTACAATTGGATTAGGTAATGCAACCTTCTCCTGGTTGTTGAGTCATATTTCTCTCTGAAGAGCCTGAATATAAACTCAGTTAAAAATGCAGGAGGTTGGAAGGTAACCATAGATTTTAAACCCGCAGCTGTAGTAATTTATCCTCGCAGGAAAGATAGACTAGTTAGGATGCTATTATAAATGGACAACTCTGAGGGGAGGGAGCCATTTGAATCTGAATAACTCTGAAACCAAGTAATAACTTCACAAATAGGAATTTCAGATGGGAAAGATTTATGTATCAGAGGGGAATAAGGTGAAATAGATATTCTGAACAGAGTACATTTTACACGTGGAGATAAAGGCTGAGGTGACATAACTATGTGAAATCAGTGATTCAGGTTCGGTTCAGTTTTTGCTTGTTTCCTTTCTCTGATACTCCTTTTTCCTGCCCTTGGAGTTTCGGAGCCCCCGAGGGTTCGCTTCTCTTCTCCTTAGCTCTTCTCCCTATTTATAAACTAAGGGTACTGAGGTGAGTCATTTGTTCACAGGCTGCTTGCAAACATCACATCTAGTCCCAACCACTCCATTATATTCCCTACAAATTGTGAAGAGAGTCAGGATCTGGAACTGAAAAGACACTGTAAGTCCTATAACACAAACTCCTTCTGCTACATCCTAAACAAATGATGGCTGAACATACACCTAAAGCCTTCCCAGGACAGGACATTTCACATTTTTTATGACTTCTTCCTTGAGGGACACCTGGTGACTCAGTTGGTTAAGCCTTTGGCTTTGGCTCAGGTCATGATCCCAGGATCCTGGGATAAAGCCCCACACCTGGCTCCCCACTCAGCAGGGAGCTTACCTCTCCTTCTCCCTCTGCCCCTACCCCCCTCTACTGATGCTCTCTGTCTCTGTCTCTCTCAAGTTAAATAAATAAATAAATAAACTTTTAAAAAAGGAAGAGTTCTTCCTTGTATTGGGCAAAAGCTGGCTATCTGGAACTTCTTTGTACATATTTTATTCGATCCACAGGGTCCATTAAAAAGAAGTGTAACATCTCTCCACATGACAATACTTCAGATGTCCAAACATAATGACAGATTATCTACTGGCTATATAATAATGACAGGCTATATACTTTACTACACTGCAGGCTAATCATGTGTAAATTTGTAACCATTCTTCATGTGATATGGATTATGGTACATATAGTAACTTGCAAAATAATGGTTACAGACTCTTCCCACCCCTATATGTACATGTTTTTGCAGCTTGTCACCAGAGGGTGATATAGTTTCTCCACTACTTTGAATTTGAGTTTGTCTTGCAGCCTGCTTTGACCAGTAAAGTGTGACAGAAGTTATGTTATGGGAGTTTTGAGTGTAACGCTCAAAAGGCCCTGTTGCTTCCACTCTCACTTTCTCGAAATCTGACACATCCATGTGAAGAAGTCTGGATTTGTTTTCCCAAGGATGAGAATGGCTCAGTTGTCAACCCCCACCCATTCTCAGACACACAAAGGAGGTACTCAGTCCCAATCTAGTTACTGGATGACTATAGTTACATGAATAACCCCAGAGAAGACCAGGACAAGAACTGCCCAGCTGAGACCAGCTCAAATTGCTGAACTCCACAGTCCTGAGCAAATGAAATGATGTTTGAAACCATGTAGTTTGGGTGTGGTTTGTTACCCAGCAAAAAATGATACAGTAAATTGTCCATTACCCGTTTCATTACTCCATCCCTTGAAGTATCTATTCCCTTGAGAGTGTGACACCCAATACAGAAAGAAGTTTTTCCATTTACAATTTGACTAAATTAGGATGGATCAAAATTAGCCTTTCCTACATTATTAATAATTCATTTCTATTGCCAAAGTGTTAAAGTTGCTCTAAATTTTATAGTATCACATTTTCTAATCTCTATTACAACATTCTTTAGGTATTAATATACTATAGGCTAGAAAGTGTTAAAGGATATTTAAGACACTTTGTGGATTTCTTTCAAAATATTAATAATTTCTCAAAAAGTTTATTTCATTGTTTTCTTGATAAATTATTCCATTCTCTTTTCTCATCTCTTTCTGAAAAATCCATCAGTTGGATATTGGTCATTTAGCATCAATCCTCTAAGTTTATTTTTTCCTTTATTTTAAATACTTCTTTCTTTGTTCTAATTTATGAGATTTTCTCTTTTTGATTTATATACACGGTCATATTTTATATTAAAGTATAGATGACATACAATATTGTGCTAGTTTCAGGTGTATACCATAATGATATTTCATAAGTCCATACATTATGCTATGCTCGCCATGGTAAGCACAATGTCCATCTGTCACCATACAACAGTATTATATTATTATTGACTATATTCCATGTGCTATACTTTTCATCTATCTAGTTTGTTTTTTAACTGGACGTTTGTACCTCTTAATCCTCTCCACCTATTTTACCCATTCCCCCAACCCTCTCCTCTCTGACAACTACTAGTTCTCTGTATTGATGATTCTGTTTCTATTTTTTTGTTTTGTTCATTTGTTTTCTTTTTTTAGATTCTACATAAGTACAATGTTTTACTTGTCTTTTTCAGTCTCAATTATTTAGGTCCATCCATGTTGTCACAAATGACACAATTTCATTATTTTTATGGCTGAGTAATATCCCATTACATTTATTTATTATTTATTTGTTTATTTGTTTATCTCTCACATCTTCTTTATCCCTTCATCTATCAATGTCTCAAGAGACATTTAGGTTGCTTCCATATCTTGGTTATTATAAATAATGCTGCAGTAAATATCAGACTGTATATATATATATCTTTTCAAATTACTATTTCTGAATTCTCAGCCATATTTTTAATTTTAAGAAATTTCTCTTTATTCTGTCTTGTTCCTTTGTAATAGCATTCTATTCCCATTTTAGAGATGTAATAAGTACTCCTATCTTTCTCATGATATAAATGTTAGTTTCCTCCTATTTTTTGTATTGGGTCTATTTCTTCTTGGTTCCTATTTCGAGTTTTATTTTGTTTTGTTTTAATTTTTTTGTTGTTTGGTGTCTTTTTCTCTCATATCAGAGACTTTCTTAAAATGGTGCTCATTAGCTGACAAATCACATCTAATAATAAGATGCTAAAAAGCTAATAGGAGCTACAGTGATGGGAAGGGAGATTGGAAAGAAGAGACAGGAAGAACAAAGGAGGTTTGAGTACTTAACATTGGGTCATGGGGAATCCTCCTCTGTCGATAAATTGTGGGAGGTTTTTGTTTTCTACTTTTTCTACGGGACTATTAGTTTCTCAAGAGAAGTCACCTTAAGCTCTCTGTCTAGTATTCTGGGAGCAAGGTAGAAAAAGAAGCATAAAGGATCTCAAATTCACGGTCCTGACTGTACCTTGATCTTGCTTTCTATTCCATTCCCCTCTCCAACTCCCAAGTCAGCTGATTATCCCTGGGCCCTGAGATTCTCTGGCTCAGTTTCTGTAGGTGAACTTCCAGTTCCCACTGATACAAAGCCATTGACAGGACACAGGATTGTGATAGAGTTCTCTTTTTGATTTATATTCACTGTCATATTTTTTTGTTGAAGTATAGTTGACAGTAATATTATGCTAGTTTCGGGTGTATACCATAATTGAAGTGCCACAGGATGTCACCATCTTGGCCCTTTATTCTGTGGGAATCAGGGTGGATAAACTGTAGCCCCTGGCCAGTCACCTGTTTTGTTGATTGTAACACAGCCACTTCCATTCATTCACATATTATCTATGGCTGCTTCAGTGGTACAAACACTGGTGTTTACGCTAGAATCGAGTTATTACGAAAACATTTACTACCTGGCTGTCTATAGAAAACATTTGCTGACACCTAAGTTAGTTAGCTAAGATGCAGGAACAAGAGTCCGTGCCCATTTTGTTAAAAAAGAAGTAAGTGGAGAATCAGATATAAAGAGTACCAACATTTTATTTCCAAATTAAGATTATTAAAATTATGTTGCCTCTTAAATAGAATAGGCAAGTGAAAACAATGCCTGTTCTATAGATTATATTTGAAACAAAGTCAAAATTGCTTGTAACAAAACTCTGTCATCCATCTAATTACAAAGTGTCTGGGAACTTGATTAAATTCTTTCATTTTAATCATGGTGGACACAGCACTACACAGGGAATAAAGGACACCTGAGTTTGAATCTCATCTGCGTATTAACATATTCTATGGTCTTGGGCAAGTCACAATACTACTAGATTTAAGTTTCCTTATCCATAAAGACAAGGGATTAAATTGTGTGGTCTTGCATTGACTGTTTCTGTAAGGTTGTGTAAAGAGGGCAGCTAACAGCTTTGTCCCTTGCACATGTTGTTATTAGGCTGTTCCACTGGCTTTAATATTTAAAAGAAAAAGCATCAAGCACTAAAATGAGGAATACGAAGCTGTGGCTATATTATGATTCCTCTACTTTTATACTTTATTTGGATTGCCTTAGAAAAATCATTTATGCAATTCCATGCTCCAGTTTCCTTTTTACTAAAACAGCAATAATAGTGTTTGTATCTTTAGTATATCAAGATATACTATTCTTTTTGAAAAAGCTATTTGGAAAGAAAGAGGTACATAAATATGAAATTCTTGTTCTTAAATTAATTTTAGGTTATTATAATATTTCAAAAAATACTTAACCTCGCCCTTTAAAATATTGCATACAGAATGCAAATTAAATGCTAAATTTTACATAGTCCTTACTCATGTGTGAAAAAATTAGATATTCTGCATCGTAGACAACTCTTCTGAAATAATGTCACCATGTAATATCACTGTTAGCTTTCCCAGCTGAGAAATGCTGTTTTCATGAATAGTGATAAGAAAGGAATTTGAATGGAATTTTACATTCTCATGCCTTGTTACATAAAATTGTCACTCAGGACTATAAATTTTATCCCTTTTATACCAAATATAAACTATCAATTTCAAATGTGTAGCATAGATTTAGATGCATTTCTTCCTATTTAATTTTTAAATGTCAGGTAAACAGTGTTAGGTAAAGAGAACTCTGAATATGATTAGTTAGTATTAGATACATTTAATCAAAACCATGACCTCTTCCTATTATATATAATATTAAAAACCTTACTGTTTATGCACTATGTAGCAGTTGGAAATGTTTGCCTTAGTAATCTAACTTATAGTTAACTTTTTACAGGATAGGAATTGTAAAAGGTCTGTACCTTTTAATCAAACAGTAAAATTACTTCTTTTCAAATATTCTTTCTTAGTATTTTATATTTACAGTAGTAATTATAATACTCAAATTTTATCTTGATATTTAAGTAGAAAATATAATTTCATATTAAATTAGTTCTAAATGTCTTGTGGGAGATAGTACATTAATAAAAAAGAAATACTCTAAATAAATATACTATTCAGTTTGGTTTTTTTTTGTTTTTTTTTTTTTTACAGATTTGTTTATCTTTGGGCAATATAATGGTCAGGAAAATGTAGTGCTGTTGTTGAGGATCCTGTCATTGTTTACTGAATCAAAATTATTTAATATTTATGAAGTATCTATAAAGTTCACTGGAAACCCACAAAGCTTGATCTTTGTCTGTAGAGGTGTATGCTAACACAAGCCAACCTTTGTAAAGAGCTACTAATGAAAGATCTAGTGGAACAAAGGCTAAATTTTTATCAAAATGGATTTCTTCCCATGATATTTTTGTCCTTTTTGCTTTCTTACATTCTATCACTGTTCCATCAAGGCAGATAAATGGTGTATATTGTTTTATAATCACAATTTAGGTTCCTAGCTCTGGTCTTGCTTCTATAATAATGGCATATTTTACCCATATTCTATATACTAAGATCTCTTTTCATTTATGAATACTCTGCCAGTTGCCTGTAGTTTTAGCTTCAAGCTCCTGTGAAGCTAAACTGGTTAATCTTCATAGTAGTTCTTTCTTCTATTTTTTTTAATGTTTAGCCTTATGTTTTTTATCTTCCATCTGAATTTGTACTTTGACTTTTTACATAATATTTCTCTTCTGATTATTCTGAGCATTGCAGCCACCATGACATTCTTATCTTAACTAATGAACAAACTCTGGGATAACTGAGACTCACTTCCTTCCTGCTGATGAAATTTTAACTAGTCAGAGAGAATCCTGTAGTTCTCAAAGCCAGCTCCACGTGACTCCTCAGATGCTTTCCATCATGCACAATACTATAAATCCATGACAATATATTATATAGCCGACTCTCAGCGCTAGACTCTAAACATGCTACTGATTTCAGGACAATGGATTCCTGTGGAGCTTATATGAGGTCACTATCATTCTTGTTGCTCCAGACAACTTCTTAGAATTTGGATGCAACCTTTAAAAATCAAAAATCACTTCATGTTCCTAGCCCAGATGGCCTGGGAGGGTATAACTCCTGTGAACCAGAAAAGGATCCCAGGTAATTGAAACAAAATGACTAAGGAAAAAATTGCAAAAGAGAAAGTCAGATGTGTAATGGAAGAGGTGGTCAGTTTGTTCATGGTGGGCAGCTTTTAAGTTGGCTCCCAGTGCTACACGCATCCTGTATTCATCCTTAAGAATGGACTGGACCTAGTGACTTGCTTCTAGTGAAGACAGTATACCAAAAATCATGTGACATTACTTCCAAGATTAGGTTACAGAAGACTCTGATTCCAAATTGCTTGCCTTCTGGAACTTACATTGAGAATACTAGCAGGTTTTTGAGATGATGTTGAGCTATGATGTTGGGTCAGGTTTGCTCTAATGCTGGGGGCCAGATAACGAGCAAAATGGTGAATCCAAGGAAGGCTCCCTGGCTCTCCTGCTTCAGGCTACTACTAGATTAAAATATGGGCATATTTTATGTTTTAACTATTTGTTCTTTGAATTCATTCCGTATCGCCTGTGAACACCAAAAAGAATAGTTTAGTCTTGAATGAGTTTAGAGAATTATTTATAGATCTTCATTTTATACCAAAATGACTGGGTGACACATATCAATAGACATATAAAGCAGTTTATACCACTACAAATATTGGCTCTTAATTCAGGAATGTTGAGTAGCCAATTTTCCTAGATTCAGAACAGCTTATCCACTTTATAAATGACCCATATTCCTAAGAAGTGGCTCCTCTTCTATCCTTTTTATGTAGGTTCCATGCATTCTAACAGGTAGCCTACCAGAGAACAAAAAGAAGAAAAAAGGCAAACATGAAAAAAAAAATGCCTGTGATCAGAAATTCAGAATTCTTCATATTTTGTGTGTCTTCAAGGGTAATAAAGTTTGTAGAGCATGGAATAATTGGTCTGGAAGAAAAAATGAGGTAACAAGAATTTGGCCATTAGTGTTATACATGAATAGAAGGTGGGGACTCATGATAAATCCAAATACCCTATAATGAGCAACATTCAAGCCTTGCGAGAAATTCACACCAAAGTGTGAATTTGTTCATTGTTGCGAGGTGCAAAAGGACATAAGAAAATAAAATTATTGATGTTTTTGGTGGGCAAAGAACTGCACTAGAAACTTAGAATATGAGACACAGTGCCTGTCTTCAAAGAGTTTACTACATAATTTGCTAAGTGCTATGATTCAGTAATATATATGTTGTTCTGAGAGCAACTAGGAGGATCTAGTTTAGACTAAGGTAGGGGTTGAAAACACTTCTGGGTGAGGTAATCCTGGGTTCTGAATGTAGAGTTGCTCAGAAAGGAAACAGTTGGAATGGAACATATACTGAGGGCTATCACATGCACAGCCATTGAGGTATGTGCTGGGTGTGAAGATCTGAAAGCAGCACGAGGTTGAAATAAATGTCCAGATCAAAGATGGAGGGACTCCTGGGGGGCTCAGTGGTTGAGCACCTGCCTTCAGCCGAGTATGTAATCCTGGAGTCCCAGGATCGAGTCCCACATCAGGCTCTCTGTGAGGAGCCTGCTTCTCCTTCTGACTATGTCTCTGCCTCTCTCTCTCTCTCTCTCTCTGTCTCTCATGAATAAATAAATAAATAAGTAATCCTTTTTATAAAAAAAAAAAAGAGATGGATTTCTCTTTTTTTAAAGATTTTATTTATTTATTTATTTATTTATTTATTTATTTATTTATTATTTATTTTATTTGACACACACAGTGAGAGAGAGCGAGCATGCACGCAAGCACATTTGGGGAGCTGCAGAGGGAGAGGGAGAAGCAGGCTCCCCACCAAGCAGAGACCCCAGTGTGGGGCTTGATCCCAGGACCCTGAGATTATGACATGAGCTGAAGGCAAATATTTAACTGACTGAGCCACCCAGATACCTCCAAAGATGGATTTCTTATGCCAAACTAAGGAGCTCAAGTTTATTCTGAAGATCCCAAGAGGTCACATAAGTGGATGTCTATGGACCAGATCTATGTGCTAGCTTTAAACAATACCACATTTACAAAAGAAACTTGAGTTACCATTAAAAATCAGAAAAATTCATAATGATTCTAAGATCCTCACTGCAAAAGAGAAAACTGATGCATGAGGTACTCCAGTTTGCACAAATGGTTAACAGACAAAGCCATAATTTCAATCCAGATATACTGGTTGCAGAGATGCTATACCTGATATCTTGGATTTGAAATGCATGGCATGGGATGTCCATGTGACTAGCCATGACATAACAAAGAGAAACTAGTGCCTGTGATGTGATAAATATCAGTAAATTTTCCACTTGCCCTTTTGTTCTGTGGGTTATAATGAAAGAAAGTTAAATTTGGGAGAGACTGGAGAAGGTATTATATATTGCTGTTTTAAAAATCTTTTTGAATGCTCCCTCTAAGTTTGTCCGTGCACAATTCTTGTTCAACTCCCATGGCAAAATTTATACAACATAGTTAACAGAATTTTCTAAGATCTTTATAGTCAAACAGCCTTCACTTCCTCTGTGTTATACTCTAAGTGGCACTTACAACTCAGTGAATGAGTCCCAGTCTGGTAGCTTGGGAATTAACTCCTCCAAGACTGGTCTGGTAGGCAAGACTGTAAGAGTGGGCAATAAAATTTTAGCTTCTATGACAGGGTAGTTATTTCCCTAATTTTCCTTCTGCTCTATTTTTCAGAACAAAGGGAATAATGAATATTTTGTTCACTTTTTAAAAATTATTTTCTTTTTTTTTAAAGATTTTATTTATTTATTCATGAGAGACAAAGACAGAGAGAGAGACACAGGCAGAGACACAGGCAGAGGAGCTCCATGCGGGGAGCCCGACGTGGGACTCGATCCCGGGTCTCCAGGATCGCCCCCTGGGCCAAAGGCGGCACTAAACCGCTGAGCCACTCAGGCTACCCTTTTTGTTCACTTATAAAAATATGCTCTATTTATTTTTGAAAATAAAAAAAAAAAATCCAGAGAAGCAGGATGATGAAAATGAGGAACATTATTAGTATTTGTACGAACAAGATAGCCATTATTAAACTATGTATTTCCTTCAAGAAATGTTTATTTGTAAACACGGTTGACCCTTGAACAACACAGGCTTGAACTGTGCAGGTCTCTACAGAATTTTTGATAGTACAGTACCATAAAGTTATTTTCTCTAGCTTCTTTATGGTTGGAATATAGTATATAATACATATAACATAAAATAGGTTTAACCAACTGTTTAAGTTATCAGTAAGGTTTTTGGTCACCAGTGGGCTATTGATGGTTAAGTTTTGGTGGGTGTCAAAAGATGTATGTGGACTTTTGACTGCACAGGGGTTGGCACTCCTAACCCCCACATTGTTCAGAGATCAAGTATATTTTAAAATTTATATTTACATACAGATGAAAATGTTGGCACATCGTACAAACATGATCAAATAAACATTCCAATCATCATTCTATATCATCAATAACATTCCGTGGCATGGTTATATCATTATTCAACTAAGGATTTCTCTATTGTTGACCATTTAGTCGGCTCTAATTCTCTCCTTTTAAAAAAGTACATTAGGGGCACCTGGGTGGCTAAGTGGTCTAAGCGTCTGCCTTTTGCTCAGGTTGTGATCCTGGGGTCTTGGGACTGGGTCCCCATCAGACTCTTTACAGGGAGCCTGGTTCTCCCTCTGCCCCTCTCTGTGTCTCTCATGAATAAATAAATAACACCTTTTAAAATTTTAATTTAATTTAATAGTACATTAAATTCCTATATATAAACATTTTCAGGGATGCCTGGGTGGCTCAGTGGTTGAGCATGTGCCTTCTGCTCAGGGCATGATCCCGGGTTCCTGGGATTGAGTCCCACATCAGGTTCCCTGTGGAGAGTCTGCTTCTCCCTCTGCCTATGTCTTTGCCTCTCTGTGTCTCTCATGAATAAATAAATAAAATAAAATCTTTAAACATTTTCATATGTAGCCTATTTTTATTTCTAACATAAATTCTTAAAACTTGAATTGCTAGTCTAAGTGTGTATTTTTTAAAGCTTTTGGTACATGTTACCGAATTCCTTGTTCAAACTTCTCAACTGATTTATATTTGCCAACCTTGTTTTTACTTTTTGTCAAATCCAATTCATAGAAAACTAGTATCACATTCATTGTATTTTTACTTCATATATTTTTAATTTATTATGGTAAGGTATGAGGTTGGGAACTACTAGATGTATGTTTTTTCTAAATGATTATCTTAGTACCAAATATTTAATTGCAGTTCCTTCTCATTATCTTGATACCAAATATTTAATTTTAATCCTTTCTAATTCAAGTGCTACTTCATTATATTCTGAGTCACATATGTTAGGGTATAATTCTAAATTTTTCTCTTACATGCCACTTATCTGTTCATTCTTGTGTGCATACCACATTGCATAAATAATATTAAATGCATTTTAAGTTATACCTCAAATACTCTTCTTAAGACAAAATATCTGGACATTTTCTTATTTGTTTATTCTTATAGGAAAATATAATTGGATATTGAGTGAAACTTTGCTAAATGTATAGCTTTGCTTGGAATAGATCAACATCTTTGCAACATTGAGTATTCATATCTGTCATATCTCCATTTATGCAAAGTTGTAGTATAAAAAGGTGTTACTTTTCTATGGGTCTTTCACATACATTCTGTTCCTTTTTTAGGTTTACTATAGGGTATTTTATTCGGTTTTATTGGGAGTGGGATTTTTTTGTTTGTTTTTATTTAAATCCCGATTAGTTAACATAGAGTACAATTTTAATTTCAGGTGTACAATATACTGATTCAATACTTTTTCACAGCACCAAGTGCTCCTCACACCAAGCACACTACTTAATTCCCATCACCTATGTAACTCAGCCCCTCACCCACCTTCCCTCTGATAATCATCAGTTTGTTTTCTATAGTTAAGTGTCTGTTTCTCAGTTTACCACTCTCTTTTTTTCCCTTTATTTGCTTGTTTTGTTTCTTAAATTCTACAAATGAGTGAAATCATATAGTATCTGTCTTTCTCTGACTTATTTTGCTTAGCATAATATTCTCTAGCTCTATCCATGTCTTTGCAAATGGCAAGATACCATTCCTTTTTGTGGCTGAGTAATATTTCATAGTATATATGTAAATGCATATAAATAAAATGTAACAAATATATATAGCACACTTCTTCTTTATCCACCAGTTGATGGACACTTGTGCTGTTTCCACAATATAGCTATTATAGATAATGCTGCTATAAACATCAGGGTTCATATATCCCTCTGAATTAATATTTTTGTGTCCTTTGAGTAAATACTTAATAGTAGAGTTGCTGGATCATATGGTAGTTCTATTTTTAACTTTCTAAGGAACCTCCATACTGTTTTTCTAGAGTGGCTGTACCAGTTTTGCATTCTCATCAACAGTACAAGAGGGTTTCCCTTCATCCACATTCTTGACAAACGTCTGTTGTTTCTTGTGTTGCTGATTTTAGCCATTCTGACAGGTATGACATGATATCTCATTGTAGTTTTGATTTGCATTTCCCTGATAATCATGATGTTGAGCATCTTTTCATCTGTCTGTTGCCTATCTGGATGTTTTCTTTGGAAAAAATGTCTATTCATGGCTTCTGCCCATTTTTTAATTGGATTATTCCTTTTTTGGGTGTTGAATCGTAAAATTCTTTATATATTTTTTATTCTAACCCTTTATTGGATGTATCATTTTCAAATATCTTCTCCCATTCCATAAGTTTCCTTTTAGATTTGTTAACTGTTTCCTTTGCTGTGCAGAAGATTTTTATTTTTATGTAGTACCAGTAGTTTATTTTTGCTTTTGTTTTCCTTTGCCTCAGGAGATATATCTAGAAAGAAGTTGCTATGGCTGATGTCAAAGAGGTTACTGCCTTTGTTTTCCTCTACAGGATTTTGATGGTTTCCTATCTCACATTTAGGTCTTTCATCCATTTTGAATTTGGTTTTATAGATAGTGTAAGAAAGTGGTCCAGTTTCATTCTTTCACATGTTGCTGCCCAGTTTTTCCAGCACCATTTGTTGAAGAGACTTTCTTTTTCCATTGGATATTCTTTTCTGGTTTGTCAAAGATTAATTGACTAGATAGTTGCAGGTTCATTTCTGGGTTTTCTAACTTTCTTTCTTTCTTTCTTTCTTTCTTTCTTTCTTTCTTTCTTTCTTTCTTTCTTTCCTTCCTTCCTTCCTTCCTTCCTTCCTTCCTTCCTTCCTTCCTTCCTTCCTTCCTTCCTTCCTTCTTCTCTGTACCTTTTCTTGTGCCAGTACCATACTGTTTGATCACTACAGCTTTATAATATAACTTGAAGTGTGAAATTATAATGCCTACGGATTTGCTTTCCTTTTTCAAGGTTGCCTTGGCTATCCAGGTCTTTTGTGGTTTCACACAGATTTTAGAATTGTTCCAGCTCTAGGCAGCCCCGGTGGCCCAGCAGTTTAGCACCACCTTCAGCCTGGGGTGTGATCCTGGAGACCCAGGATCGAGTCCCACATCAGGCTCTCTGCCTGGAGCCTGCTTCTCTCTCTGCCTGTGTCTCTGCCTCTCTCTCTCTCTCTCTGTCTGTCATGAATAAATAAATAAATCTTTAAAAAAAAAAAAAAAAACCCTGTTAGAATTGTTCCAGCTCTCTAAAAAAAAAAAAAAAAAATGTTGGTGGTATTTCGATATAGATTGCATTAAATGTGTAGATTGCTTTGTGTAGTGTAGATTTTGAGAGTTTGTTTGGAGGTTCTAACAGGGGAGTTCAGGTACTCGTATACCCTTGACCTAGAACGGTCCTCCTCTATGGAGGATGGTTGTCCTTTTCCACCAAGCGCGCAGCTTCAGGAGGGACTTACATGGAGCAGTGAGGTAGGAAGGGGACACCTGCCTAGCCAGCCAGATCAGTCAAATCAACCCTGGCGATCAATGGGGTGACAGATAACAATGTAGTGTAGATTTTAACAATATTTGTTCTTCCAATCCATGAGCATGGAATGTCTTTCCATTTCTTTGTGCTCTTCAATTTCTTTCATCAGTGCTCTATAGTTTTCAGAGTAGAAGTCTTTTACCTCTTTGGTTAGGTTTATTTCTAGGTATCTTATTGATTTTGGTGCAATATAAATGGGATTGATTCCTTAATTTCTTTTTCCCCTGCCTCATTATTGATGGATAGAAACACAACAGATTTCTGCCCATTGATTTTGTATCCTGCAACTTCGCTGAATTCATTAATCAGGTCTAGCAGTTTTTTGGTGGAATCTTTCAGGTTTTCTTTTTTTTTTTTTTTTCCTTCAGTTTTTCTATATAGAGTATCATGTCATCTGCAAATAGTGAAAGTTTTACTTCTTCCTTGACAATTTGGATGCCTTTTATTTCTTTTTTGTTGTCTGATTGCTGTGGCTAGGACTTCAAGTACTATGTTAAATAACAGTGGTGAGGGTGGACATTGGAATGGGATATTATTTTTATTCTCAAAGTACTTTTTATTAAGTGGAAGAATATTATTCATGTAGCTATATTTATTTTGTATGCACTCTTTACATTTATATATTGGTTTTAAATAATTTCAGTTGATTCTCTTTGGTTTCCCAATAAGTATTCATATCCTAAGTCAATATTGTTCAAATATATATTCTTTATCTATAAGAAACTTTCTGCTCTGGTTCAGAGTAGGCTTTTTTTTTTTTTCCCTTATTCTTTAAGGTTTAGTAAATTCCTTAAGGATATAAAAAGATACAGAGCAAGCTGGAATGGAAGGCAGAGAAATCAGTCCCCATGCATGTCCTGCATAGAGTTTAGCTTAGTGTCTGGGACAGAGTCAGTTTCACATGAATTTTAAATAAAAACCACCTCAAGGGGCACCTAGGTGGCTCAGTGGTTGAGCATCTGCCTTTGGCTCAGGTTGTGATCCTGGGATCCTGGGATGGAGTCCCACATCAGGCTCCTGCAGGGAGCCTGCTTCTCCCTCTGCCTGTGTCTCTGCCTCTCTCTCCATGTCTCCCATAAATAAATAAATAAATAAATAAATAAATAAATAAATAAATAAAATCTTAAAATAAAATAAAATAAAATAAAATAAAAAGAATAAAATAAAGGCCACCTCTAAAAGGCCTAGAAAAATAATATAACTTAATAAATTGACTTGGATTGCTAAGTCTAAAATTAAAAAGAACTTCTAACACTATCATCTTCACCTCTCAGAGCAAAAGAGAAATGTCACTAAATGAAAGACTATCAATGATAAGAAAAGCAAATAAAAATTCTATTATCAGTTTATAGTGATAATATATTACCACCACCTTTTCTTCAGTCATATCTTCCAGAACAAATAACAACATTGAACAGTTACTAGGTTTAAAACTGGAAAATTACAACTGATGGCAAATATCAATTTCTGCTCCAATTCTGGAAACTTTTGATATTCATTTCTCCTTAAGTTTTGTGAGGAAAACTCTATTTGGCTCCCTCTTTAGGTTTCTTTCTTAAAGTGGGGAGAATTAATGCCAGTACTAGGTTCATTGTACTTTGTGTCATGTAACATATTTAATTCATTTCCTTTTCTTGTAGCAACGTAAGTTACTACTACTTCCATTATTATAGGAAGTACAGATAAATGATAGGCCCTTCAATCTTAAAAAAGAAAACAAAATACAGGAGTTTGAGTCACAAAGCATTTAAGAAGAATAAAGTTAAATCTGACTTTTAGCATGTTTTACTGTGGCCTATTCCTTTAGACAATTAATGCTTAGGCTTCACAATCATGATTTATTTTGAGATGTCAGTTTTAAGATCGTGAAGGAAAGATGTTCAAGGCAATGATAATGTCCCACTTTAAAGTTCTTGTGTTTCTGCTTAAATGGTTATAATAACACATGCTGTAGAAATTTTCTATATTTATTTTAGAATTACTGCTATGTGCATATGCATTATTCTTGGTAGGATGGGCATCTTCATATCTAGGGCATCCCACTATGATGACTGATTATGTTCCAGCTGGTCTTTCTCTACTTAGGAATGAAATTTTTTACTAGAGTAAATTTAATCAGACAATCTTGTTAAATGTGGCACTGGTCCCAATCATTTGAAAGTTTTAAGAAGAAAAAATATCAGAAAAAAGACAAAAGCTCCAGTCTTCAATGTCATGAACTTCTCCATGTGATTTTTTAAGTTGGACAGTCTTTGAATCATATCTTGAATTCATCGCTTACTAGCTCTATGACTTTCAGAGAGCTGTGGAATCCCTGTAGTCCTTGGTTTCTATAAGTTGGAGAATAGTATTAATAGCTACATTTTAGGCTCATCATGAGGGTAAAATGAGATATTATATGCATACATTTAGCCAAGTGTCCCCACATAGGAAGTAGGCAATAAATATTTCCTTTTATTGTTATTACTACGTTTTCCAACCAGAGTCAGAGAATGACTTAACAAACCAACCATTTGCATCATTATCAATTGAAGTACTTATTAAAATACAAATTCTAGGGGATCCCTGGCTCAGTGGTTTAGCGCCTGCCTTTGGCCCAGGGCATGGTCGTGGAGTCTCAGGATCGAGTCCCAGGATCAAGTCCCACATCAGGCTCCCTGCATGGAGCCTGCTTCTTCCTCTGCCTGTGTCTCTGCCCCTCTCTCTCTCTCTTTCTCTCTCTCTCTCTCTCGAATAAATAAATAAATAAAATTTTTTAAAAATAAAAATAAAACACAAATTCTAGGTCTCTCTCAGCACTGTTTCCCAATTTCTGGGTTTGAGACCCAGGAGTCTGCATTTTTTCAGAAGAACCCCAGGTGATTCTTTTGCACAATAAAGTTCGAAAAATATTACTTAATCTCAGAATTTCCTTTTTTTCTTTAATTGCTCTTTTCTCATCATATAACAGTTTACTCTTTAGTAATTCCATCTTTTGATCTCCTCAATATACTATGTTGCAGGGAAGAGCACATTGCTCTTTAAATGCCCTTCCCCACCTACTCCCTCAAGCTCAGACCCTCTCAAAATCTCTTCCAACTTGCCTGGAGGCTCCCTTATCTCATTTCTCCCAACACTTGACCACTTCGATCTCTTTAAAGGACTCATTATAGGCACTCTTTTCAAAATATTTGAGTTGTTAATCATTCTCTAAGTGGTAAATTCTAAGCCTCTGAATGTAGAAATTAAAATCCTCAAAAATATGTCCCCTACCCCTGTTTTTAGCCATATCTCCATCTTGTCTCTGACACAGTGAATTCCACTGAAAGGAGAAAATTCATTATTTCAAATAACTAATTCTGTCTGCTCCAGTGCCCTTCCTTCAGTCAACAAATGACTTTAAATTTCTTCCTGTTGAAATCATGTCCACCAAGATCCAGCTTGAACACGACTTCCTCCCAAGAGTTTTTGCTAATCTCTCCAGCTGGATGAGATTACCTTCTTGAAGGCCTTAGTCAATAACACTCTTCTAACACTCGGATTCTTCTTGTTTTGTATTATGTCCTCTGTTAGGTTTTTTTGTTTCTTACAAAAGAACACATCATCTCTTCTTCTTCATCCCTTGTGGTGCTTGACATAATTCTGGTCTTAAAATGGCTATTCTACAGTAACCGCTGAATGAATGAATGATAGTAACATGTCATTTGCCATAATGGTTTTCTGGAGATACCCAGCTTATAAAATATTTATCTCTTGGCACTTTTAATTACTCTTGGAATACAAAGCCATTCTTGCTTTATTGAATGTATATGGACCTTAGAAATCAATCATCCAGGGGTGTCTGGGGTGGCTCAGTAAGTTGGGCATCAGACTCTTGGTTTTGGCTCAGGTCATGATAGGTTTGTGAGCTCTGTGTGGGCTCCATGCTCAGCAGGAATCTGCTTCTCTCCCTTGCCCTCTGACCTTCACCCAGTTTGTGCTATCTCTCTAAAATAAATAAATCTTTAAAAAAGAAAAGAAAAGAAATCATCCATCCAACTAGCTGTGCAGTTGAGCTATCTGAGAGCAACAATAACTTGCCCAAATCATACCGTTAAGGATGACACTGCGTCCAGTAGTATATTGGACTAATTCTCTGTCCAAATGATTTATACATTTATTTTGTCATGAGTTAGTATAATCATTTTTCACTCTGTGTAAGTATATTGTATAAGCTTGTATAAGTTTATTCTATTGCTTCAATAATGCTGTATCATCAGCAATCACAAATTTGTATTGGTATACAAGAAGCATTGATCCTCATGCTTATGAGTCTGTTGTTGATTGTGCTTCAGCTGAACTACACTGAGTTCTGCTTTAGGATGCATTTGAGCTAGGCTTAGCTATAGATTGACTGTTGGGTTTAGGTTTTCCTCATGCATCTTCTTTTGGGGGCCAAGCTAATGGGGCTGCAGCTACTCAAGGCATTTCTTTCTTTCTTTCTTTCTTTCTTTCTTTCTTTCTTTCTTTCTTTCTTTCTTTCTTTTTTTTAAGGCATTTCTTTCTTGATATATCACTAGTTATCAAGAAATAAACTGGGGATCCCTGGGTGGCTCAGCAGTTTGGCACCTGCCTTCAGCCTGGGGCGATCCTGGGGTCCCGGGATTGAGTCTCCAATCAGGCTCCCTGCATGGAGCCTGCTTCTCCCTCTGCCTATGTCTCTGCCTCTCTCTCTCTTTCTCTGTGTCTCTCATGAATAAATAAATAAAATCTTAAAAAAAAAAAAGAAAGAAACTGAACTGTCACACTATCATGTATGCCCACATTTCATTCGCCAAAGAAAGTAATTTGACAAAACCCAAAATAAATGCCTCTAATGAGAAGAACTCCATAGTGACATGGCAAAGTTCATGGATGCACAGGAAAAATACGAAGAATAAAGAACAGTGATCTACCCACCACATGTGTCTTTATGATTAGTTTTTATTATGTTTACATTTATAGTTCATATCTGAAATAGGAATGTATGTTAAAATATTTGATTTCTAAAGATATGATTATAGATATTTCTTGTAACAAATGGAACTTGAAAATAAGTGAAAATTTAGCACTGTTGAAATTTAGTTGCTGTATCTCCAGTATGAAAGTGGAAAAAATATATATGTTTAATTTTGTCTTCATACTTGACAAAAGTTTTGTAAGAATGGTCTGTGCTAATCATTCTATCTTATTCATAATTCTACCGGTGTGAGAAATTACAATGATTTCCCTCATGCTAGCAATTTAAATGAGTAAAACTATACTTAAAAATATTAAGGAATTTGGATTTTGTTTCCTGTTTGCAACATTAAACAGAAGAATATAAAGGTATAATTTTTAATCTGCAATGATAAAATTCATGAGAAAATTGCTTAACATATGAATTTTTAATAATTACTCTGGTTGAATCTAATGCATGTGGCCTAAAATCAGTTTCAGTAAACACTTCCTTAAAGGAAATTTCATGGAGCATGTATATATAAATACACTGCAGGGGCACCTGGGTGGCTCAGTCTGTTAAGGGTCTGCCTTCAGCTCAGGTCACGATCCCAGGGTGCTGGGATGGAGCCATGCCTCAGGCTCCCTGCTCAGTGGGGAATCATCTTATCCCTCTCCCCCTGCCCCTCCCTCTGCTCATGCTCATACACTCTCACTCTCTCCCTCTCTCTGAAATAAATAAGTAAAATCTTTTTAAAAAAATACACTGCAGCATATTTTACATATTTAAATGGACTTCCATGTGAAAATTACATTATTGAACAAAATATCCAACATTTATCAGTTTTACCAAACCTTTGCCTCCCTGAGTGCTTACCAGTGATTGTCTATAGTCTAAGCAAAATATTATACAACTGTTTGTTAGGCTATATTATGCAATCTTATTTCAAAAAGTTTACTACTTTGCTATGATACTTAATAAGATCTATAACTATGCATTTAGCTGTACATTTTCTTAACAATTCTGGAATGGTCAAAACTTTGAATTCCTTTCTAGTTTCTTGTATACAAGATAGAATAGTTTTAGAATGAAAATTCGGGTGTTAAATGAACAGTTTCACTTTTTTCTTCTTGAAAATTAATATGAAACTAGTACAATAGTTATACTAAGAGCCTGAGTCTGAAAATTTAACATGAAAAGTTGTTTTAAAAGTATTATTGCTGCAAATTTAAAGATCTAATACTGAAGTCTTTTTAACTCTTAGTTATTTTATATCTGTTTAGATCACCTACCAAAAATCTTTAGCCTGGCTTTATTGTTAATTTCATGTCAAAATGAGCCTTGCATTTCAGCCTTTGTTTTTCTTTTGCCACATAAGGTTTAATAACTGCCAGTTCTCTCTCTCTTTTTACCAGGAATTCTGAAGAGTATGTTTTTATCACATGTGTTGTTTGCCCCCACTTGCCATGAATAGAGACAGATAAGAGAAATACCACTGGATGGAGCCCCCCACCCCCAAACTATTATTCTATCATTAAAGAGAGAACAAAAAAAATTCACTTACCCAAGTCTAAACATTTTATTGTCTGCTATCTTTATAAGGTGGGATGGAGGGGCTGGCAATATGTTCTAACCTGAAGCAATTTGTAATAAAAATAAGTCATTTATTTCCATATGATTACTCAATATTGCATTGTTGGATTTTTTTTTAAGATTTTATATATTTATTCATGAGGGACACAGAGAGAAAGGTAGACACACAGGCAGAGGGAGAAGCAGGCTTCCCGCGAGGAGCCTGATGTGGGCCTTGATCCCGGACACAAGGACCACAACCTGAGCCAAAGGCAGACACTCACTGCTGAGCCACCCAGACATCCCGTATTGGATTTTTAATGAGGGTTCAGATCTATATCAGGCAAGAGCTGTGTGCAAATTACCTGAAACCGTAGTCAACTTTGACAAGGTTGGTGCTTTAAAACATTATCTGGCTTTTATTACCATCGTTTATTCATACTCATAAGGAAGAGTGTTTGAATTTTTCAGTACAAAGAATGCTGGACTGATAATACTACCTTTCCCCAGGTATGTATGTGATGATACTAAAACTCTGGTTCTTAATTTCATTTTTTATAAAATGAAGAATTAGAATTATATTCGCTCCAGGGTTACCTCTGATAATAGGATATTGTAGTGATGGAGAATTGTGTTTAGTCACTATTTTTATATACCAGTATGCATCATGGTCAAAATAGCATATTTGTGTTGGTCTTGAGTACAGAACATGTAACAGAATAATTTATTGAGATATTAATTTGTGTTTCATTTTCATTGCTATTGAAGGACCAGAAAAAACAAGAACTATTTTTATTTTGGTATTTCTATCTTATTCCCTTCCTCATTCCAGAAAGTAGCTAGAATTTGTGTTCCTTTTGTTACCTAAAGATAGACTTCCCTCCCAGCATTTGTTTTAAAAGTCTCAGTTTATTGAGGAGTTATGCCAGAGGCTGGAGAGAGAGGAATGGAAGAAAATACAGAGAGACAGAAGCATCAAAGTAGAGTAAGAAGATTATCTCAACTATGAAGGTGATGGATGGCTCTTGGACCCATGATTACAGGGGTCTATACATCATTCCTTGCTCAAAACCCAAAAGAGTGGAAAAAGCTGGGAGAGGTTGGTTGAGGACATGGGTCTTCTAAGGAGGCTGGCCTTAAAATACTTGACAAAGCTTCCTTTGACTGGTTACTACCTACCATTAAGAAGAAGTAAGCTTGCATATTGAGTATGTCTTCAGAGTCATGAAGAAATGAGGTCTTGCGCCATTTTCCAGTTATCCTGTAAAACTGCTGGATTCCTGTGTGGTCCCAGAGAGGTAGATAGATGTTGCCAAAATTACTTGGAAGTTGAATCTCACCAACCAAGCAAGAAGGAGCTTGGAGTCAGATTCAATTTGATTTAATGACAAGAAAGATAATGTGACATTTATTGCTTGTGAGTTTAGGAACCAAAAATTATAACGGCAGCAAGTATTGAGCAGTAAAAATTTCCTTGAAAATGAATTATAAACATAACTCTGAATAATTAAATTAGAATTATTTTCCTTCCCTCTAAGCATCGAAAGGCAAAGTTCAAACTAGAGAGTGAAAATAGTGCTATTGTTTGTTAGAATGGATCACTGCAGATATAAATTCTCTAGGATTTTGTAGTGCACAGAAAAATGTAAAGCTCTCAAATTTGTTTTTACAAACCTAAGGGGTAAACATTTTTAAATCATCCTTTTTTAAAAGAAAATATTTTATTTACTTATTTGACAGAGAGTGCTTGCATGCAAGCAAGGGGAGAGGGAGAGGCAGGCTCCCGCCCAGAGCAGAAAGCCGGATGCCAGATATGGGGCTAGATCCCAGGAACCCAGGATCATGACCCTGAGCAGATGGCAGATACTTAACACTGAGCCACCCAGGCATCCCCTACTCATTAATTAATTAATTAATTCATTCATTCATTCATTCATTCATTCATTTTTAGTACTTAATGGGTGTACATCACTACTATTCAAGAGATTTGCCTTTACAAAGCTTAGTTACATTGAGTGATAGTTCAATGAACTTGTCAGCATGATGTAGTGGGAAAAACACTCTATTGTGTGTCAGGTACCCTGACTTTTTTCCCAGTTTCTGATCTTAACTCTGCTGACGTGGTTAAATTGCCTAACTTCTCTGATTCTCAGTGGTATCATGTGCAAATTAGAAAGATTATGAGAGATGCCAAGGCTTTAGCTAACTCAGATTTTTTATTATAATTTTTTAAATTTTTTTTTTATTTATTTATGATAGTCACAGAGAGAGAGAGGCAGAGACACAGGCAGAGGGAGAAGCAGGCTCCATGCACCGGGAGCCCGATGTGGGACTCCATCCTGGGTCTCCGGGATCGCGCCCTGGGCCAAAGGCAGGCGCCAAACCGCTGCGCCACCCAGGGATCCCAGATTTTTTATTATAATTAAAAATTTTCAAATACCTTATTTTCCTGGGCTTTAGTCAAATATCCTAAAATCTACCATCTTCACTGCCATTCATATATCAATATCACCAATTAAAGAATTCTCTATGATTCTTACATCAGCTAACAATTTCAGAATTCCCTTTTCTTATTGTTTTCAGAGTCTATTTGAGTTCTACAACAAAGTAGGTATCAATACTATGACTTTAAACTCACACCAATATTTGAACAAAGGCAACTTTACCCACCTCTTTTTATTCAGAAGATGCCTTCTAAATGGTTTAAGTTGTCTGAAAGAAAACCCACACTCAAAGACTCTCTTATATTAAAACTATTCAACAAAAATATGTTGCCAACATTGGTGACATCTTCAAAGGATGAAATCTGAAAGTATTTTAGGCAATGACAATGTCTTGAAATAAGTATCTACCTTTAGCTTATATATTGTATTCATTTCATTTAATGTAAGGAATATATTTTTGCCTTATTTAGGATTTTTTTATTTTTGAAATATCAGGAAGGTTTTATTAATTATAGAAAGTATTAGCCTGAGGCCAGAAAAAGTATATATTTATGTCACTTGCTCTTCCTCAAAATCAAAAGTAATGATACCATACTTCTATCAATTTTTAGCAAAAGAGACTGCATTTTTCTGCATACGTACATTTTTTAACTGAACAGATTATACTTCAGAAATGTAGGGAGACTGATCTGGAATTTCTGAACTAATTTATCAAAAAGTGAAAAATAGCAGTTCTAGCCAATTTTTTTTCTCAATACATTAAATATTTTCCTTTTATTTATTTTTCCTTTTGTTTATTTTTACTTTATAAGTAGTAAATGACAAATATAAATGCATTTATATTAATTAAATTTGTAACAGCAGTACTAGAAGAACTAAAAAACTATATATATAGCTTGCAAGACTCCAAGTAAGACAATAAACAATATACCAAAGTATACAGGAAGACATGGTAAGCAAAAAAAATCCCAATATTTATGGAAATGCCAATTTCAATTAGGATTTCTAGAAAAGGGGAAGCCTGGGTGGCTCAGTGGTTGAGTGTCTGCCTTTGGCTCAGGGTGTGATCTCGGAGTCCCAGGATCGAGTCCCGCATCAGGCTTCCTGCATGGAGCCTGCTTCTCCCTCTGCCTCTGTCTCTGCCTCTATTTCTCTGTGTCTCTCTCATGAATAAATAAATAAATTTTTTTAAAAAAAGGATTTCTAGAAAAGATCTAGATCTTAGAAGAGATAATGACTGAAACCAATAAAACGCACCAGAGAAGCTGCAAAATCATGTATATATTTTCAATTTTTAATTTGAATATAGTTGACACATGTGTTACATTAGTTTCAGATATACAGCATGGTGATTCAACATCTCTGTGTGTTATGCTCTGCTCCCCACAAGGGTAGCTACCAGCTGTCCCAGTATAATGCCATTGCAATATAAATACTGCATACCCTCTGCTGTGCTTTTCATTCCCATGATTTTTTCATCCTATAACTGGAAGCCCGTATCTCCCACTCTACTTCACCCATTTTGCTCATCCTCACACTTTACTTACATCCTTACTTCCCTCTGGCAACCATCAGTTTGTTCTCTGTATTTATAGGTTTGATTCTACTTTTTTGTTTGTTTACTTGTTGTTTTGTTTTCTAGAGTCCACATATAAGTGAAATCATATGGTATTTGTCTTCCTTGGTCTGACTTATTTCACTTAATACCATCTAGGCTCATCCATGTTGTCATAAATGGCATGATCTCAACCTCTTTATGACTATGTAATATTCCAGTGTGTGTGTGCGTGTGTGCGTGTGTGTGTGTGTGTGTGTGTGTGATCTCTCCCTTATCCATTTGTCTATTAATGGACATTTAGGTTGCTTTCATATCTTGGATATTATATAAACAATGTTTCAATAAACATAAGGGTGCATATATCTTTTCAAATTAGTGGGGTTTTTTGGGGGAAAATACCCAGTAGTAGAATTACTGCATCATATGGTATTTCTATTTTTAATTTTTTGAGGAACCTCTGTACTATTTTCCACAGTGGCTACACCAATTTACATTCCCACCAACAGTGCAGGAGAGTTCCTTTTTCTCCACATTTTTTCCACATGTGTTATTGCTTATCTTTTTTATTTTAGCCATTCTGATAGATATAAGGTGATATGTCATTGTGGTTTTGATGTGCATGTCCCTGATAATTAGTGATGTTGAACATCTTTTCAAGTATCTGTTGGCCATCTGTGTGTTTTTGGAAAACATCTTTTCAGGTCCTCTGCCCATTTTTTAATGGGATTGTTTTGGTTTTTTGGTGTTGAGTTTTGTAGGTTCTTTATGAATTTTGGATATTAACTATTATCTGATATATAATTTTTACAATGATATATATTTATATATATAATACATAATATGTAATAACATATCTTATACATAACAATAAATAGTATATATATTACCTTCTCCCATTCAGTAAGCTGCCTTTTTGTTTTGTTGATGATTTTCTTCACTGTGCAAATCCTTTTATTTTGATGTAAACCCGATAGTTTATTTTTGCTTTTTTCCCCTTTCCTTAAGATACATACCTGGAAAAATGTTGCTATGGCTGATGTCAGAGAGCCTGTGCTCTCTTCTAGGATTTTTATGGTGTCAGGTCTAACATTTAGGCCTTTAATCCATTTTGAGTTTATTTTTGTGTATGGTGTAAAAAAAGTGGTCCAGTCCATTTTCTTGTGTGTTGCTGACTAGTTTATTAAAGAGATTGTCTTTTCCCCATCATATATTCTTGCCTCTTTTGTCATATATTAATTGATGATATAAGCATATTTCTGGGCTCTCTATTTGGTTCTATTGGTCTATAGATCTCTGTTGTAGATTTTGGTGCCAGTACCATACTGTTTTAATTACTATAACTTTGTAGTATATCTTGAAATCTGGAATTGTGGTAGGTCCAGCTTTGTTCTTCTTTCTTAAGATTGCTTTGCCTACGGATGCCTGGGTGGCTCAGTGGTTTAGTGCTGCCTTCAGCCTAGGGTGTGATTCTGGAGACCTGAGATCAGGTCCCACATCGGGCTCCCTGCTTGGAGCCTGCTTCTCCCTCTGCCTGTGTCTCTGCCTCTGTGTGTGTGTGTCTCTCATGAATAAATAAATAAAATTAAAAAAAAATGAAAGATTGCTTTGCCTATTTAGGATCTTATGTGCTTACCATACAAATGTTGGTATTATTCTAGTTCTGTGAAAAATACTATTGGTATTTTGATACGTTGGATCTGTAGACTACTTTGGGTAGTATAAACATGTTAACAATATTAATTCTTCTAGTCCCTTTAGCATGGAATATCTTTCCATGTGTTTGGTAATCTTCAATTTCTTTCATCAACATCTTTTAGTTTTCAGAGTATAGGTCTTTCACCTCCTTGATTACATATATTCCTAGGTATTTTAATATTTTTAGTACAATTATAAATAAAATAGTTCCTGAATTTCTCTTACTACTACTTTGTTATTAGTGTATAGAAACACTATTGATTTCTGGGTAATTGTTGTGAATCCTGCAACTTTACTAAATTCATTTGTTACTTCTAACAGATTTCTGGCGAAGTCTTTAGTGCTTTCTATGTATAATAGTACCAATAGTGACAGTTTAACTTCTTCCTTATCAACATGCCTTTTCTTTTACTTATCCAATTGCAGTGGCTAGGACTTCCAGTAATATGTTAACTAAAAGTGGAGAGAGTGAACATTGTTGTCTTGTTCTTGATCTTAAAGGAAAAGCTCTTAGTTTTTCACCTCTGAGTATAACATTAGCTGCAGATTTTTCATATATGGTTTTAATTATGTTGAGGTACGTTCTCCCTATTCCCCCACATTGTTGAGAGTTTTTATCATGAACAGATGTTGAATTTTGCTAAATGCCTTTTCTGCATCTACTGAGATGATCACATAATTTTATGTTTTGGTTTTGTTGATATAGCATATCACATGGTCATTTAAGTTTGAACATATTCTTTTTTAGAGGATTTTGTTTATTCATGAGAGACACGAGAGAGGGGCAGAGACAAAGGCAGAGGGAGAAGCAGGCTCCCTGTGGGGAACCCCATGTGGGATTCGATCCCGGGACCCCAGGATCATGCCCTGAGCCAAAGGCAGACGCTCAACCACTGAGCCACCCAGGTGTCCCTGAACATATTCTTTAAAAAATGTTTTTTATTCTCTCTTCCATATTTTATGTATATGCTGATATAGTTTATATCTTTTTATTCACAATATTTCTTGATCTCTCTTTTGGAGCATATTTCTCTGCCTCCCCAGTTTGTTTGAGTTCTGTGTTTGTGTAGATTAGATAGAACATCTACTTGTATACTTGAAGGAATGGATTGGGTCTCTCTTGCTACTTACTCTCTGTTGTCATTCTTTCTATCTTTTGTTGTGCAGAAGCTATTCAGTCAGCCTTCAGTTCTTCAGGAGGAATTACTCTCTAAATAGGTATAATACGGTATGTTCTGTGAAGGAGGTAAGTTCAGGATCTCTCCACATCACCATCTTGGCCAGAACCCTTATTTATGATTTTCTTCAAGAAATACCCTTTTAAAGAGGTGTCTGTTAGGCATGTGCCCATTGCTAACCAAAGCCCCACATTATCAAAGGGCCAGCATTTTTTTTTTTAATTTAAAGATTTGGGATGTTTTCTGGAAATCAATTCAATAACTGTATAATTACAATGTGCATACATTTTTTTCACATTAGCTTTTATCAGTAGGAATTGTTTGCAATTCCTTTTTTTTTTTAATTTTTATTTATTTATGATAGTCACACAGAGAGAGAGAGAGAGAGAGGCAGAGACACAGGCAGAGGGAGAAGCAGGCTCCATGCACCGGGAGCCCGACGTGGGATTCCATCCCAGGTCTCCAGGATCGCGCCCTGGGCCAAAGGCAGGCGCCAAACCGCTGCGCCACCCAGGGAGCCCTGCAATTCCTTTAATGAGACTAAAATAAAGGCATTCGCTGAAACTCTGAACACCTCAGATTTGTCTACAGGATTTGAGGGCAGGAAAGAAAGCAAAAAAGGGGAGTAATTCTGTTTTATAGTTAGCACAACTAAAGCATAGACATCATTTTTTTTTTTTTAAGATTGTATTTATTTATTTATGAGAGACACAGAGAGAGAGACAGAGACATAGGCAGAGGGAAAAGCAGGCTCCCTGTGGGGATCCTGATGCGGGACTTGATCCCAAGACCCCAGGACCAGGACCTGAGCCAAAGGTAGATACTCAACCACTGAGCTACCCAGGTGCCCCAAGCTGAGACATTATTAAGTGAGTTCCACAAAGTTAGAGAGTAGGCAATGTTAAGTCTAGAACATAAAGAATCTTAAGCCATTATTTTTCAGTCTATGAAAATAAAGTCAGAAGAATTAATCCTCTTAGTAAAACTTCCTGGCTACACTTTGTACTTATGGAAAGTACAAGAATGTTTAGCCTATAAAGTAAGTTTTCACCCATTCCCTAAGGAAATATTAATACAAATAGCTAAATACAAATATAAGTAACCCCAAATAAATAATACTGTGTTGGGATTCGGCCTGCCTTTAAAAAGTGTCTGTGAAATCTTGACATCACCAGAAGTCATCCTTGGTTTCCTTAACCCACAGAAAATAAGCTAACCAGTCAAACTGTAGGAAAATCTCTTATGAATAGACAAATATGTTGTAAATATTTTCCTCTGCCCAATATTTTAAAGAAGTATTTATATATTTACATATACGTAGAAGTTTATCCTAAGGTATGCATGTTTTCAATCTGATTTAAAATTTTCAACTCTTTGCTTTACAGACCTAAAAATGATGCCAGTATATATGACTTCAGTTGGAAAGCAAATCTTTTGTAGTAGTACATAAACCACCTCCTGACAATATTAGTGGCCACTTCCTAAGTTCCATATATTGTATTCACTTTACCAAACAGGAAATGCAAATTCCCCTTCTTTGTTATTCTTCCATTAAAGATATGCCACTTCATTGAATTAGAGACTTTTGTTGAACACAAGCCAACCATTAAAATGAGATTATGAATACTAACTATACATATACATCCTACCCCTTTCGTTCTTAAAAGTGTGGAAGAATAGAAGAGATCAGGAGAGAATTATGAAACATCTAAGCAGTCCTGTCCTGACACAAGAGGGGACTCAGCACTTTCTAGGACCCAACACTTACATGGGCCTTCATTTGGAATTTTTTCCTAAAATATTATTTTATCTTGAAAATATTAGGGATTGGCTTGCATATAAATATTTCAGTTCTTCTTGACAATGGTCATTTATCTAAGATTCTTCTTTAGAACCAATGATACATACAGCAAATTAATTGGAAGTTATACTTAACTTTTCTTTCCTACATCCTTGTTTTTTCTCCTTACCTCCCTGGCTCCCCTTTTTCAGTTTTTTAGTAATGGCAAAATTGATAATACATATTAAGAAAGGATTTGTGTTTGTAGAGATTAGTGAGAAAATGGTGACAAAGATAATATTTTAATGATAACGAGTTTTTATTACTGTAGGATTTCCTTAGTGTTCAGGTTTCATATTTCTTTACACACATTGGATCAAAAGAGGAACAGGAGACCACTGCAGTCTTCTTATCGACAGCTGTCACTCCTTAGAGTTGGAACTATGAGCTGGATTCCAAAAAAAGGTGGCAGTTATAAGGGAGAAGTGGAAAAGTTAAGAATAAAAATAAGTGTTGATTTTATTATTATTTATTATGTAACCTCTATTATTAAGTAAATCATTACATGGTCATTTAAGCCAACAGTAACCTTATAAACGGGATGCTATTTTTAATCTACATTTCAAAAGTGTGGAAACAGGGTTTAGAGAGATTAAACAACCTGTGCAGGATCACACACAGCTATTAAGTGACAGAAGCAAGCTCTGGAATCAGGCAATCTCACCCCAGGAATGTATCCCTTCTCAATTTCTTTCTCCCCTCTCATCTTTGCTCAGCTGTATCCAACATATCTTTTTTATTATTATTATTTGTCTTCCTAGGCAAGAAGCAGCTTGTTTCCATTCAGAAAAATTTCAGTTGTGATAGCAAATTTTTTTTTAATAATCAAATAAATGTGTATAATCTTAGAGAAAGTGAATGTGACAAGCATTGATCTAACTGCTTGACAAAAGGTAATTCCTTTTATCCTTTTATCAACACTGTGATGTAGGTATTGTATTTTCCCTACTTTGCAGAATAAACGAAGGTGCAGAGAAGTAAAGTAACTTACCTCAGGTCACACATCTGCTAAGCAGAGAAGCTATGATTGGCACCAAGGCAGTCTGGCTCCAGAATCTGTGTTCTTAACAGGGGCCGACTTCTCCGTTAGGCAGTGCTAAGGCCCTACCTTATTTTTTTTTGGGGGGGGGGGGCAAAAAAATGTTTCAAGTTTAATTTCTTCTAAAATCAGAAGTAAAAAATTGATATAATAACATTGATTATATAATAAATATTATGAATATAATAACATTGGATGTCTAGTAATGATTCCTTATGCCAACACAGACTTAAAATACAATAACAAAATTATATATACATATTTTTAAATTTTTTCTTTTTTTCAATGAAAGCAGCCCACGAAAGCAAATGCATTTGTGGCCCCCACATGTCAAACTACAGCCATGTTCTTAAATGCTGTGCTATGTTCCCTCTTTTTTTTTTTTTTTTTTTTTTTTGTTCCCTCTTATTAATAAAGTTCACAGGCACCTATTCTTCAGTTTAGTTGTGGGAATACTTTTCTTTCATAGTTACCTACTTATTACTTAGCCCTCTTCCTATTTCCCAGCTAATAGCATTCCATCAACTCTTCCCAACCAAAAAGGTTCAAGAAATATGAATCTTCCTTTCTCTGTAGATTTCATTCATTACTTCTAAACCCCATACTCAGAATCAGAAGAGAAAGTGCTTGTAGACGATAAAATGTAACTGAGGTCAATTTCACAAAACAGAAGACTGAAATCAAGTACGTTATTTCACTGAGCTTCATTAGTTCAGTGGAAAGCCATATTTGGGGGTGGGGGTCGAGGATTGATGATAAAGGTCTGAAAATACTCCGAAAGTTAAAAGGTAGTTGAAATGTTGCATCCTGATCTGTTCTGACGTCAAGCCTTGTTACAATCTACATTCACTTGATTATTTCTGCGAATATTCATGCTTTATTAGAGAAATAGTGCTGTATTACATCCCAGAGTTCTCTACCTGTGAAGTGTTATATAACATGCAGTGTACTGAAGTGCATATTTCTTTTCTATGCTCTGAAAAATAATGAGGGTTTCAAATAAGAGGTTGAGAGCCCATGCTTTGGTTTGGGGATTCAGGTAGGGATAATAGTCCCCTACTTCTGGCTCACAGTCAAGTGCCTATAGAGTAAAATTTTTTCACAAGTTATTATGGACTGCATATTTAGTCCTCCTCAAATTCATATGTTGAAACTTTATCCACCAATATGATGGTATTAGGAGGTCAGGCCTTTGGGAAATAAATAGAATTAGATGAAGTCATGAGGGTAAAGCCCTCATGAATAGGATTAACATCCTTATAAAAGTTGCAAGAATGCTGTCTCCGCCCTCTGCTGTGTGCGAATACAAGTAGGGAGTGTGTGATCCAGAAGAGGGCTCTCCCTGGAATATGGCCATGTTGGTCCCTTGATCTTGGACTTGGAGCCCCCAGAACGATGGGAAATACATTCTTAATGTTTTTAAGTCAGCCAGTGTATGTTACAGCAGCTTGAATAGACAAAGGCACCCTACACACAAACATGTATATATATGATACATAGGTGGTGTGAGAGATAGTAGTAGTTAATTTATTGAATGTTTTCAAGTATATGCTCTTTGTACTTTTTAAGTGTTTTGTTAAAATGTATTCTTCCTTTATGGAGAATTTAACAGTCAAAGGTAAGTATTTTCCCTCTTCGCTGATATCCACCTGCCCCCACCCCTGCCTTTTCTGTTATACTTGTTTTCTTATTTGGTGAAATAAAGACTGTTAACTTTATGTTAACCCTTATATAGTTTTTTTTTTTAATTTTACCAATCCCCAATCAGACCAAACTGATGAACTACTCAAGAACCTTCAACTCTTCGTAAAGGATGCTCTGGTATTCTAGGTGAGGAACGATTTCTCCTTTTTCTGAGTGATGAGCTCATTAAGGCAATAGATGCCTGGGAGACTTGAAAGAGGTCACTAAGGAAGAATAAAACAAAAATGGAGATGGGAAAAGAAGCACAGGGCAGGAGTGTGGGTGGAGGGAATCAGTTCATCAATACCAATCAATTTTCTCATATTCTTATTATAACCTTTTTTTAGGAAAGAATGTCAGTAGAATTAGTAACCCTCCTGGTTGACTCCTTCAAATGTTGCTTTGCTACTTTGTTTTTTGCTCGGATAATTTACATGAGCATTTCACACACTCTAATCCATGGAGCATTAGCCCTATACAATGTTCTGCCAGAGGAAAATATTAGATGTTCAAAAACTTTTGTTAAGTTTATTCTGTCTCAACACTAAACCACCTCCATTGAGATTTACTTCATTGGGAACATTAGCATCTTAAAGCTCTGATAAGTGCCAAAGGTTTATTTGTTTTGTTTTATTTTAAATTGACTTAATTGAATTCAGCTCAGCATTTCACAAACTTTCCCCAGCAGCTTCACCCCTCCCGCCCCAGATAGCAGCTATTTGTATTCCAAGATAATATCCTTCCCTCAGGGCAAACTTTGGTTTTACCTTTATTGTGTAATCATAGTGGTCAAGAGGACACATTAGAAAGTGCTTGAAATCAGGAATGAACAATTATTCAGAGATCATTCATTCATGGTCTTGAGGTGAATGCGAGTCCAATGAACTGGGGTTTATAGCCCTGTTTCTCCACTTGTGGGCTCTGTGGCTGTAGGTGATGCCTTTCACTTTTTTGAGTATTGGTTTCTCGGCTATAAACTGGGGCACTAATGTTGCTGTGGCAGTATTGTTCTCAAGATCCAGTGAGAAAATCAAGCAGTATATAAAGTGCCCAGTGCCCAGAGCAGAACTCAGTGCTTCTTCCCAACCATCCCTTACCCTGCTACATTTCAAAAATGAACAGTTAAAAATTAGCAACAAAAAATTCTAATTAAAAAAAAAAAAAAAAAAACTTTTCCATCCAAGTTTTTATAAATTCTGAGGAACTCATCTAATTTACTCATCTTGGGTTAGTGGGCTACCTGTGATTTCCATGACTACCGAAAAAAATAATTTTACATGAGACTAATTGCAAAGCAGATAAATTTTTAGAATAAATGTCCTCGAAAATGTCTCTTTAATTTCCATTTAATTGGAACAGATTCATTTGCTGTCCTTATTCATGCAAAACTCCCATTGACATCACTTAGTTCCAAACTAAATTAGGTAATGTAAATGATAAAAGCAGAATCACTGCACAGAAGCAAGAATATTGGGCTCATGCTGTGTGGCCTCACAACTGAAAAAGCTAGCAGAAGGGGACTCAGTGGCAAAAGAAGTCTGTGATCAAAACACTGAAAGGCAAGACTTTAAGTGAAAGCATAAATGAAAAAAAGTAGAATTCAAGGCCCTGTCATGGACATTCTGAGACAAGATTTATAGAAGAGAGTAAAAGATTCCTTGTCACCTTGAACATACCTCTAGTTAACTGCATTTATTCAACATGTATGTGGTACATGCTTAGTTTAAGCCAAGTCCCTTTCTAGGTAGATCTGTAAATAAAATAACAGTCAAGACCACTGGGAGCCACCCCACTTTCCAGAGCTTATATCTGTAGTCGGCAGAAGGGGAGAGAAGAGGTGTAGGGAAGCAAAGAAAAACTAGGGGTACATACGTACCCAAGTAGGAAAATTTTTACAAGCTAAATCCTGTGATGAAAATAAAACAGCTTAACATGCTAGAGGAGAGTAAGTTAGGAGAAACATGGGGGGATATCATGAAAGGCCCCTCCAAAGGCCCTGTTTTGCTGTTATTGTATCTCTACATTAGTTTATGCTTTCCATTTGATTGGGGGTGCAATATTACCTGTGTATTTCTGCTATAATTCAATGCCTGGTATGCTGTGGTAATGAATGCTGAGTAGAGAATTTAATAGGAGGAAATAAATTTAAATTCAGCATGAGGGATTTAGTTCAGTTATTACCAGACATATCTCAACCCTAAAATGTTAAATCCCTAAATGGTATTGTCATTTGAAGTTCTGGATTTCCTTTGTGTCCTAGTCAGCGCAGCGCAGGGTGTTATTACAAAACGCTACAGAATAGGTGCCTTAAATGACTAAAATTTATTTTCTCACAGTTCTTAATACTGGAAATTCACTATCATGGTGCCAACATGGTCATGTTCTGGTGATCTCTCTTCCTGGTTTGGCTGTTCTCTGTGTGTTCACATGGCTTAATTGTGGGGAGAGGGAGAGAGAGAGAGAGAGAGAAGGAAAAGGGGGGAGGGGAGGGGAGAGGAGAGAAGGTAGAAAGGTGAGGGGTCTGTGGGAGGGAAGGTGGAGAAGAGGGGTGATAGGAAAGAGATCCCTTTCTCTTTCTTTCTCTTAAAGCTGCCTAATCTGTTTTGAGGGCCTCACTCTCATGACCTAATCTAACTCATTACCTCCCAAAGGCCTCATCTCCCAATGCTATCACGTGCCAATTAGGGCTCCAACATACACATTTTGAGGGGGATATAAATGTTTAGCCAAGAACATTGTTTTAGCAGCTTTAAGAATAGTATGTGTTTACTAAATCTTTCAAGTCATCAATCAATTATGTGTAGAAATATAACCATGAATAAGATCAAATCGCTGTTGCCCTAGAGCCTTAGGTCTAATTATGGAGGCCTTTTTGCATATATTAGAATGGCAGATAAATCTGTTCACTTTGTGATAGATCATGATCTCAGGGTCCAGGGATCAAGCCCCATGGCAAGGTCCCTGCTTAGTGGGGAGTCTGCTCCTCCCTCTCCTCTCACCCCCTCCCCACTCGTGCTGTCTCTAATAAATAAATAAAATCTTAAAAAAATAATAATTCTTATAGTCAGCCTCTAAATGATCCCCAAATGATCACAGCCTCCTGATATTCACAGCTCGGTGCCATCCCTCCCTCACGTTGTATTGGTTTATGTAGCCAATAGCTTACGGCAGAGCTGATGGGTTGTCACTTCCAAGATTAGGTTATAAAAGATTGCGGCCTCCATCTTGAGCTTTCTCTCTTTTGGACTATTTGCACTTGGGAAGTCATGTCAGCAGCAGCCCTATGGAGAAACCCACATGGTGAAAACCTGAGCTGTAGAGCCAGTAGTCATAAGGAACTGAGACTGCCAACCACCACATGAGCAAGCTTAGAAGCAGATTTCCCTCCAGATGACTGCAGCCCTAGCCCACAGCTTGACTACAATCTCAAAAGCAACCTTGAGCCAGAAACACTCAATGAGTTACTTCTAGATTCTTGACTGATAGATACTGGGAGAGAATAATTGTAGTTTGATTTAAGCTGCTAAATTTGGGGGTCATTTGATACTCACTGCAGACGACTGATGAGGGTCACTGCAGGGTTTAATGCAATTAGTTTGAGAATCAATGGTGTGGAGCATTTTTGACAATTATATTAGCTATCAAAGGCTTAAGTAAGAACTAACAAATTCTTAATAAGTATGGCTGGTGTGTTGGAGGATAAGACCAGTTATGGATGGCACTGATAACAAACTAGGTGAGCTATGGATGCTTCTTCCTGCTGTAAGACTAAATTATCCAGAATCCAAGCACTGGTATTTCCAATTACGTCACAAGTGAGTCAAATAACAATAACAAGAGCTATTTATAATGAATGTCATGGCCTTTTCCTCTATTTTAATTGATAACACTTTTTATTTTAAGAATTCTGAGTAGGAGGGGGTGTAAGAATGTATATATGTATAGGAAAAAATATCTGTTTTAACTCTAAATGGGAAAATTATTTTTAGGTCTCATCCATACGCATACCTGAAGCAATGGGGTTCTGCTTCCTGAATGCCTTTCTCATAATGCCTTTCTTTACTGACTCAAAGTTTACTGACTCAAAGTACCCATCTTTACTTACTTTACTGACTCAAAGTACCCATCTTTCCTAACAAAGGTAAGGCTTTCATTCATAAATAACTTATTTTCTGGGTGGACTATGTTGTCCCAAAATATATTTGATAAGCCAATAAGCATTGATAATATTTGACAGAAGAGAAACAGGGAGTAACTTCAGTTTGGAATATAAAAGTGAACCAAGAATAAAAACCTGAGTTTTATTTAGAGTGTGTCATACAGATACAAAGAAGATTTGTAGCTTTCTTTGATGTGCTTACATGAAATGCCTGTAGTCAAAGGCTATTTTTAAACTTGAGAAGGAATTCAGGACAAAAGGAACATTTTAAATATAAAAGGGAATTCAGGAAGATCACAAAGAAGTGAAATCACTATTACAGAGTTCAAAGACACATTGTTCTTCAAATACCAAGAAGCTGACTTAAGTATCTTTGGTGACCCCCATTCAAGGAAGACTTTCTAGGTTTTAAGGAAGTTATGGACATAAGGCCATTTTTTGCCCCCCTTTTCAGGAACTGCTCTGTTTTGGACAACTGTTCTTTTTTAATTTCTTGAGATGAATTCTTGTGTTGTGCGTTCTCATCAAGCAACATTTTCTCTCTCCTTCAACTACTTTGCTAGACTTTTTGAACTCAGTAATGAGACCTTAAAGACAAGATCCCTGGTCCATTGTGTCACCATCAAGTCAGCCAACCACCAGAGGACAGGGAGAGGATTCTGATGTGTCAGTTCCCCCGCTGAGCAGGATAAGTATTGGAGACCAGAAATTGGCCTCCGCGTAGATGGGAAGGTAGAAAATTGTTTTAAACATGGGTTGGAAGCCAGGCTGGTGTTCCCAGGTGTCAAGGACATTTCTAAAAGTCATCCAAAAGGTTGGAGGGATAGAACTACGACAACAATGAGGACTGAGAGTTGAGATCTATCGTCCTACACAATAGAAAAGTTCCAACAGATGAGAAAGGTGGCTTTTATAGAGTAACAATTCTGCAGCTTAAATACATTAGCCCATTTCTTCCCCACAGCAATTTAGAAAAATAGATTTTATATCCATTATATAGATGTGGAAGCTGAGACTTAGAGAGATAAAGTGATTTGGCTTGTGTTGGAGCCAGTATTCAAATCCATGACTCTCTGATACCAAATCTTCTTTCTACTATACTGTTCATTTTCTCTCCTGCCTGGGGTTGAGTTCAACACAGTTACTGATTAAAAATAAGAAAATCGAGATTGCTTTCATAAGGGATCTAAGGGCATCAAGTACAAACCTTTCATTTAATAATTTTTTTAAAAAAGGTCACATTCATATAAGCTATGATTCTGAATTATGTATTTCGGATACTTTACGTTGCAGCCTTAGAAGTCACAAAGAATTTTTTTTTAAGATGAGAAAACTTGGGCAGTCCAGGTGGCTCAGGGGTTTAGCACTGCCTTCAGCCCAGGGCCTGATCCTGGAGACCCAGGATCCAGTCCCTCATCCGGCTCCCTGCATGGAGCCTGCTTCTCTCTCTGCTCCCCACCCCCTCTCTCTCTGTCTCTCATGAATAAATAAATAAAATCTAAAAAAAAAAAAAAAAAAAAAAAAAAAAAAAAAGATGAGAAAACCTACAAATATGAGAAATATATCGTTGAATTCAGCTTTTGAATTGAAGCCCTCTTCAATTGTCCAGTGAATTTTTATTTACTTTCAGAAAGTCATTGCTCATAACATTGCTTAAATATTTATAATCTGTTTATATTTGTAGAGCAAGGCAGTTCAGCAGCATGGTATCCATTTACTGATTCATTCATCCTGCAACAAGCATTAAACACCTTCTCTATGCCAATGACTAAGAACACAATTGTAATCAAGATCCTAAGAAGTTTATCAAATGAAGGACAGTAAGAAACCTTTACACATAATTTTAGAGCTATGGAAAAATGTCAGCTTTGAAAGCCCACAAGGAGGAATTCTCCTAATTCTACTTTGGGGATCATAACTGGGTAAAATAAACTCTTTCCAGGAAGACATTCTAGAGGAGGGATTTGGGGAAGCCAGCCTGGAAATATTATTCCTCTCAATGTCTAATACACAAAAAAGGTTAACTTGTTAGTGATTTAGATTGTTCTAAATCAAGTTGTGTCTCAGGAGAATAAAATTCCGTTTCTTTTCTTTTTTCTTTTTCTTTTTTTTTTTTAAGATTTTATTTATTTATTCATAAGAGATACCGAGAGAGAGGCAGAGACATAGGCAGAGGGAGAAGCAGGCTCTGTGCAGGGACTTGATCCTGGGACCTGATCCTGGGACTTGATCCTGGGACTCAAGGATCATACCCGGAACTGAAATAGGTGCTCACCCAGGCATCCCTAAAATTCCATTTCTAAAATGGACCTTCAGAACCCTTTTTGCCTTAGTTAGTTAACCCCTTTTTACATTTGAGGAAAGTGTAGCAACCACACCTGATTTTCTTGCTATGGTCCAGAAAAGAACTATAAGAGAGATCCCTGGGTGGCGCAGCGGTTTAGCGCGTGCCTTTGGCTCAGGGCGTGATCCTGGAGACCCCACGTTGGGCTCCTGGTGCATGGAGCCTGCTTCTCCCTCTGCCTATGTCTCTGCTTCTCTCTCTCTCTCTCTCTCTCTCTCTCTCTCTCTCTCTCTGTGACTATCATAAATAAAAATTAAAAAAAAAAGAAAAGAACTATAAGAGTAGAGATTGGTGAACTTTGTTGCTGTATTTTATTTTATTTATTTTATTTTATTATTTTTGCTGTTTATTTTAAAGTTATCCGTGACATGCCTTCAGGTGTAAAAGAAATGCAAGTTTTCCTCTTTCTAAAGGAAAGTAAAGGATTTGTATTTGGTTCTTTGCTTATTAGTTATTCCCAATTATGTATCACTTAGAAATTATGATCTCTGACCACCTACATATATTGCTATTTTTGAAATGGAGACTTTTTTGGTTCTTAGAAAACTAATTCTAATTTAAACTACTAATTCATTAATTCTTTCAATGGATTAAAAAAATGACTATAATACATGCGTATTGTAACCAGCCATTCTGAGTTCTAGGAGAAAAGTTTAGTTATCTTTTACTTCACATTAATCAGATCTACTAAAGGTACATGTGACTAAAAATAAAAGATGGGTATATCCTTCTTTTCGATGATAAATCAACAAGTTTAGGTAAATATAGTATTCACAAAAAGAAAAAAGAAGTATATATTTATATTATACAGTTTCAGTGGGGATGATATTGCCCCCACATGTTGAAAATTGAATCTTGGAGTAATGGATGTTAGGTATTACAATAGTTTGTGACTCTCCAAAGAATACAGCACATGAACAAACCTACAGTATATCTGTGATTTTAAAATTTAAAGGGAGAAGGGCAGTTAGGAATAAAAAATATCTGAAAAGGTTCCTTAGGGGGAAATAATGAAACAATGTTGAGAAACACCTTATATATATGTGTATATATATTTGTGTATGTCTATATAGGTACACTTTTATGTGCATTGTTTTCTATTTTGAACAAAAGCAGAATATAATATTCTCTATAAATTCTCTCTATATTATTCTCTATATTCTGTCTCCAGATTTTTTCACTTGACATGATAATGGGTTGGCACATACAAATGCTTACAGGGGTCAGATGGGTAACATAAACAAAAAAATAGGGATTGGAGAAGAATGTGAACCATAGCAAAATTGAGAGCCCATGCCTCTTTACCCTCTACTCCTTAAGAATAGCAATGTTTAGCTCCAGCTAATGGTTGCCATGAAGGGATTTAGTCTATTTTTATTTAGCCTATTTTTTTTAAATACCAAATTTTACATCTTCAATATTTTTTCTAGAGCCAACTTTTTTTTTTTTTTTTTAAGATTTTATTTATTTACCCATGAGAGACACAGAGAGGCAGAGACACAGGCAGAGGGAGAAGCAGGCTCCAGGCAGGAAGCCCGACGTGGGTCTTGATCCCCCGTCTCCAGGATCTTGCCTTGGGCTGAAGGCAGCGCTATAACAGGCCTTCGGGCTTTAGTAAAAGTCCAACCCAGGATTTCTCAAGAAAGATTCTGAAACCCCTTTCAACAAAATCCCCTGCAACAGAATTTGCATGTGATGTACTTGCTGGGCCCAGCTCAAGCCTACTGATTTAGAAAGTTTATGGATCTACCCAGGAATCTGAATTTTTAACAAGGAGTTTCTTATGTAATCTCAAGTTTGAGAACCAAGGACATTGCATACTTTTTAACAGCTGCACAACCAGAATTGAATTCTAAAGCATGAAACTATCATACTTTGCTAAAACCATTTCCTTGTTTATACCAGGATCTTTATCCATGCATCAATCAATTGATGGACACTTAGGCTACTTCCATATTTTGGCTCCTGTAAATAATGTTGCTATAAACATAGGGGTGCATTTATCCCTTTGAATTCTTGTATTCTTTGATTCTTTTCTGGATCATAAGGTAATTCACTTTTTAACTTTTTGAGGAAACTCCATACTGTTTTCCACAGTGATATATCAGCTTATGTCCCACCAACAGTGCACCAGGGCTTCTTTTTCTCCAAATCTTTCCCAATACTTGTTGTTTCTTGTGTTGTTGATTTTAGCCATTCTGACAGGTAAAAGGTGATATCTCATTGTGGTTTTGATTTGCATTTCCCTGATGGTTAGTGATAATGAGCATCTTTTCATGTATCTGTTGGCCATCTGATATCTTCTTTGGAGAAATGTCTGTTCATGTCTTCTGGCCATTTTTAATTAGATTTTTTCTGGGTATTGAGTTTTTTTTTTTTTAAGATTTTATTTATTTATTCATGAGAGACAGAGAGAGAGAGAGAGGCAGAGACACAGGCAGAGGGAGAAGCAGGCTCCATGAGGGGAGCCCGATGTGGGACTCGATCCTGGGACTCCAGGTTCACGCCCTGGGCCAAAGGCAGCGATAAACAGCTGAGCCACCCAGGGATGCCTGGGTATTGAGTTTTATAAGTTCTTTATATATTTTGGACTAACCCTTTATTGGAAATGTCATTTGCAAATATCTTCTCCCATTCCATAGGCTGCATTTTAGTTTTGTTGATTGTTTCCTTCATTGTGGAGAAGCTTTTTATACAATGGAATATTACTTAGCAATAAAAAAGAATGAAATCTTGCCATTTGCAATGACATGGATAGAGCTAGAGAGTATAACGCTAAGCAAAATAAGTCAGAGAAAGGCAAACATCATTTGATTTCACTCATGTGGAATTTAAGAAACCAAACAAAGAGAAATAAGAAAGAGAGACAGAAATAGAAGAAAAGACTCTTAATTATAGAGAACAAACTGATTATTACCAGAGGGGAGGGTTGGGGGGAGGGATGAGTTAAATAGGTAATGGGAATTAAAAAGTGCACTTGTGATGAACAGTGGTTGTTGGATGGAAGTGTTGATTCACCATATTGTACACGTGAAACTAATATAACACTGTATATTAACTATTGAGAGCAAAAATAAAAACTTAAAAAACAAAAACCATTCCCTTATTGATAGCTATTAAAATTGCTTCTAAATTTTTTCCTTCATAAATAATACTTCAATAAATGCTCTTTTGCACACTGCTTTTATTTTTATAGGGTAGATCCCAAATCAGATTATAGGGTCTAATTTTAGGATCTAAAAAATATTGTAAATTTTAGGATCCAGTAGATACTGTAAAATTACTTTAAAAATGTTGCATAAAGTCACAGTCTGACCAGCAATATATATGAGTGTCCTTATCCCAACACTGACATCTCCAGGTATTAAAATTTTTTTTAATGCTCTTTATTTTTTAAATGTATAATGTTGTGACTTCTGGTGCAGTTAAGAATTTTATAATCACATGTTTGCAATTCCTCTTCTTGGGTAGTTTGCAGATATCCTCAAGCTGACAATGGCAGGTTTGAAAGTGGGAGCCAAGACATTGTACACAATGTCAATTTCTTTGATACCCTTCCCTTCTTCCTAGGCTCCACCCTTCCATTAAATCCCTGCTTTTTCTTCTCACAGGGAATCTACTAAGCCACTAATTATTTTTCACCATTTTGGCAGGTCTTTAAGTTTTCTTTTGGAATTATAGTCATTTGTTTATTTCCTTTGCACATTTGGCTACTTAATAGTCAATTTTTTCCTTACCTATTTGATGTAGCTCTGTGCAAATTAGGCCATTAACAATTTGCTTTATACAATATTTTTAAGAAGCAAATTATAAAAGGTACTATCTTAGTTAATAATCAACCCAATTTGAACAAACTTTATTTCGTTTTAATCATATTAATCATATAAAACGGGCAGTATCATTTCTCTCTCTTTTTTTTTTGCTGCTTTTAGAAACTCACTCTATTTAACATCATGCATTTTCAGTATAATGGTATAATAAGAAACTGCAGAAAAGCCCTAATGAATATTATTTTATTAAATATCAGCAAAGGAACTATAAGGATTTAAGTAGCTTATATGAAAGTTAAAAACTTTCCAAACTCGGAAATGGATTTTTTTTTTTTTTTTGAAGGGGGGGGTGCTTTCTCTCAAGAGCTCCTATTTCAAAACCCAGATGGGATTTCAAAATACAAGTAAATAAATGTCAAAGCCTCTTGGCCTCTGTTCTGCCATTCTTTGCCTGAAATCCTGCCAAAATGAAATTTTCCATTCAAGGACTGGCATTTGCTAAGCTGATTTTTTTTTTTTTTTTTTTTTTAAAGACTCACTTTCAAAAGTAGTGGAAATTCTGTGCAACTTTTGACGTTCCTCTCTGTGGATAGAACAGCTGCCTCTGTGGACATTTCCCACAATGGCACTTTTTTCTGAAAAACGAATTTTCAGTCCTTGCAGTGTCCTCAGCAACTAGGTCTATTGGTGGTTCCCCACCGCCAGGGCCAAGCATAGAAAATAAACAGGAGCCCAACGAAAAGCTCTAGTGTTTCACTAGGTATCACAGCACAGAAGGAAAGAGAAAGGCCAGAAGAGAAAGTGAGAGAGAGGAGCATGGTCCAATAGTTCACTTGCTTAGAAGGGTCCATTTATTTCAGAAAAACATTGTGCTGTCTCAACAAAACTGAGCTGTAGTGAGACTGACTGTCTGCTTATTCTCATACCATCATTTTCAATTACTGTTAAGATCAAATAGTTCAGAGCTGAGTGCGTTTGGAGAATCCAAAGGCGGAAATACAGATCCCCCCTCACTCCGGAGTAAAATCGGGAGGATTAGGGCGCTGCTTCTGTCTGCCAGTCCAGCGCTGGTGGGGAGGAGGGGGAGTGCTTTGGGGAGCCTGTAAAACAGGGAGCACTTGGGAAATGGAAACTAACACTGTCAGCCAGAAAAACCCTGCAGTGTTCCTCCATGAAACTTCAAGAAGCTCACAAGCAACTGTGGGATAAATTAAAGGTAAAAATGGAAAGTTGGGTGAGAAAACTGAAATCTATCTGCAGTTGAACTGTTGGCACTTCTGAAAGCGGCGGCTTGAAGCTGGCAATGAGTTACTAGTCTGTCCTTGGGCTTTCTCCCCACTCGCCTTAGCTCTCTCCCTCTCCTCTTTTGCAGCTTTTCTGGTAGACAGTGCACCCTGAGATTGTCGCCCTGGGAGCCCTTCTTTGAATTTCCGACTTTTTTTTTTTTTCCCCCTCTTGTTCTCAGACCTAAGCCTCCCTTTCCTCAGATAGTATTTGTTCAGGGACGCATCACAGACGAGGTAGCGGGGTAGGAAAAAGTGTTTTTTCGGCTTTGGGGAACTTGGGCCTTTGTGGTGTCATTTCCCCTGCCCCGCCACGCCCCCAACCACGTGACCAAGAAAGGCCGGAATTTTGTGAATGGAGCCGAAAGGTGGCTGCAGGGGCGGGAGAAGCTCCGCCCCCTTCCCCGGAGCGGCCAATCTGCTAGCGGAGCGCTGCGGGGTCAGCAATAAACAACAATGGGCTGGGAACATACGACACGTGATTGGCTGAGGCGGGAAGCTCCGCCCCCTCCCGGTTACCCTGGATACCCGTCAGGCTCTGGCCGCCGAGAAGGTCTTTGGAAACTGTTGCTCACGTTACAGAGGCTGGTTTATCCCGGGAATGCTGGGCGGCGGGGCACCCTAGCTCTTGGCTCCCCGCCTGACTACACCCTCAGAATGTACCCCAGAGCCTCACTATTCCGCTTCGAGGGCCAGGGAACCCTTCCCTGGGGCCGAGGTTTAAGTGCAGTTCCCGCTCAAAATGCTTGTGGGTGCTCGCGTGTGCACCGGCTCTCTCATTTACTAGTGTCAGGGAATGCACGGTGGGTGTCCACAGTTACTGGGTGTTTACCCAGTAATACTTTTGCTGTTGCTGCTTATTAAAAAAAAAAAAGAAAGAAAGAAAAAAAAACACTTTTTAAAATTATTTTATTTTATTTTATTTTTTTTTACATTACCCTCCTAGGTTCCCTCCATGGGGTCCGGAATGGAGTCTTGTGGGCTCACACTCCCATTTAAATGCGTCTCTCTCACGTTCCATTTAAGGCAGGAAACTTTGCAATAGAAATTGAGAACTGCAGCACGTTTCTCTACGGGCGGAACAGCTGCCGGAAACGTCCTTTGGTCTCCAGCTCTGGACGCCATCAGGATCACAAGTGAATTTCAACACCACTAAGTCCCTGGTCCCATCCGCACGGCCTCCCATCGACTGTTGCTGGGCCGAGGCTGCTTTCTGAGCGACTTTTGGCCGCTCCGAGCCTCCGAGGCGCGCCAGGGCAAGTGGTTTCAGACTTGCAGCCCCCACTTGGTAACGTCCAGATCCTGGTCCTTGAAACCCGAGCCCTACGGCCGCTCGCCCCCGGCTCCGGGCTCCGGCTGTTTAAAAGCTGGAGAGGAAGTGAGAGCGTCAAGTACAGTAAGTGACACCCTCCGCCTCCGTGTGTACATAACAAAAGCTCAGGAAACTTGCGGGTGCCCGGGACATCCGAGCCACCCCATCCCTCCCTGGTCCTCCCCACCTCCACAGCGGGCTGGGAGCACCTTGCCCCAGTGCACGCGTGGGACACATGTGTTGTTTTTTATACTTTTCCTCGCCTAGATTGATTGCTCTGGGGTCCTGCTAAATTTCCCTCCCAACGCAGCCGCTCCTTACAAGCAATCCCTCAGTTCCCGGGTGCTTTTTCTTTATTTTACTGCCCCATGAGCGATACGATCTCGTTTTACGTGACGGCTGGCGGTTCAAAAGTGGTGCTGGATGCCGGGAAAACGGGAAAAGAATTTGGGCCAAAAGCTTAGTAGGAACGAGTCTGCCAGAGCCAAGGGGGGCTCCCCATCAGGTTAAAAGTAGGGGGTGGGGGTGGGGGTGGGGGTGCTGGAGATGTTGAGGGAGCGGATTCGGGGGAGGAAGGAGGCACGGGCTCGATGGGTCGCACTTGAGAGTGTACACCCGAACCGAGCAAAAGTGATGTAGGCAATTAGCCCCGTAGTGGACCAAACACACCACCGGCGAGGAACACTAGCGACTCGACACACATGGCTTCGGTGTCCCGGACGCCCGGACAGCCCGCAGCGCCGTAGGGAGGCAGCTGATGTCCTCGGTGGCGTTCGCAGGCGGTGGCTCCGGCGCCCTCCCGCCCGCCCGCGGAGCATCGGCTCGGGAGAGGGGCGCGAGGGATCCTCGAGAAGGGGCCGCGAGCCGCCTGATTGACAGCTCGAAATCTGATCTTGTGAAAGAGACGCGGAGCCAATGGGAGGCAGCGATCCATCAGTTTGGATTGGAGGCCCCTGGAGGAGAAGTAGAGGAAAAACCACCGAATTGAGCTCTGTCAGAGGCGCTTTCGGCTTCCAAAGGGGAAGTGCTGGGCAATAATTAATGTTTTTATTAAATTTGGAGGGAATTTTTTGCAGCCGTTCGCCTAGCGTGGCCTTCAGGTGGGTCTTTCCAACAACTTTTTATGTCTCTCCAGATAATTGCATGGTTGTGGGTTGCAAAAACTATCCTTATGAAAGAGGTGTCTCCGTCTCTTTAGTCCCGTTAGGTGCAAAGCAAGTCTCGTTGATCGCCATTGCTAGTTTTGCACACGTTTGCGAATCAGAGCTGCCCGGGGTACACCGACCGCGCAGGGAAACATCGAGAGTGTAAATAAATACATCGCCTCTGGTTCGGATTTTTGCTACTGCCGAAAATATGTAAATTGTGAACTCTGTTGGCTCTCTTTGGATCCAGGTGAAGGAGGCGGTGTAGGGAGGGTTATTTTTGTGAATGGGACTGTCGGAGGGTAATTAGTTATGCAAATTCAAGAGCTTCATTCATGATTTTTTTTTTTTTTTTAGCCTAAAAGCCATCTTGTTCCCCTCTAGGTTGATAGAAGTCCAGATCCCGAGGAAATCTCCAGCTAAATGCTCAAAATATAAAACACTCAGCTGAGATTTGCGAAGAGCAGCAGAATGGATGGATTTTATGACCAGCAAGTGCCTTACATGGTCACCAATGTGAGTGATCAGTTCGAAAGTTGCTGTTTATAAACTTGACTCCAACGGGGGGGGGGGGGGGGAGGAGGGAGAGAATGAGAAGGGAGGGGGTAAGGGGGTTGGGATTGCAGATACTTTATCTGCTTTGTTGCCACTGTAGGGCGACTCTGCTTCTAGAAGCCCAATCTTCAAAATGAGCTTACCTTTCAGTGATTTGGATAAGGCATAGTTTTGTTTTTAAGACCCCCCCCCCCTTTTCTTTTCTGATTAAAGTGCCCAAGATGAGTGGAAGAGGAGACGCAGGGCAGCAGCAGCTGCTGCACTCAAAGTTTTTGGCTGGGTTTGTCTGCCACATTGAAAAGAATGAAGTTGAGACAAATGCTGACACTTTTTGTTTACATGGGGTGTTTTTGTTTCTTTTTTTGTCGTCTCCTTTTTTTCCTCATGTTTTTAATTTCACCACTCTATTTTTATTTTTTTGTTTTGGGGGGGTGGTATCAGAGAGAATAAAATTCACTGTATTTTAGTCCAGCTTTGATCCAGCTAAAAACGACTTTAAGTGTGATTGCTTAATGTTGTTTTGATGCTGAGATGCCATGAATATATGACTGATAAGTAGTAGTGTGTTACGCTTGGCGCTGGGAAGCAACTCTCCCTGGTTGTTGAATTCTCAGCCTAAGCTCTCACTGTCAGATGAACGCAGAAAATGAATATTGGAATTGATACTATGGACTTTTATTTTTCTATTTAGAGAGAGGATCCGGTAGGCTTATGGTTGCATGTGTTTTTTTGTGTGTGACATCTGAGGTTTACATTTTTTAAAAGGATTTTATCTTTCCCTTTGTAGAATCAGCGTGGGAGAAATTGTAACGAGAAACCAACAAATGTCAGGAAAAGAAAATTCATTAACAGAGATCTGGCTCATGATTCAGAAGGTGAGGTTTGATTTTGGGCTGAATTCCTCCCTCTTCACCTATCCTCCCCACCTTCATAAAGCAGAGGAGTACTTCAGTCTTAGCTTAAAAATAACAATCTTTCAAATTACTGCATTTAACTGAGACTTTTACTTGGAGCAATTCACATAATGTGACAGTTTGCATTGGAGGATATTTTATGGCCCTGTCACAAACTAATGAAAGAAGGAAATAAAAACTTAACAGTGACATCCTTCTCTTAATCGTTCTTTTGTGTTTAAATACTCTTGTCCATATGGCACATAACTAATTCCATACACTGAGGTCACAATTTTAAAATATCCAACACAGTGAGACAAAGTAAGCAGCTAGGTATACTACTTAATTTCTCATTTCTACTCTATTATAAGTTAAACGATGTGAATGGTAGTTTGATTTCCCATTCCTCTTACACTAAAACCATTTACTGTTATCAAACTTTTCATGGATAATTTTGATGACTACATGGTGAGGTCATAGTATCTTGTTTATAGGCCTTTGAGTGTTCACTGAATCATAATTAAGGCCTAATTTATAATTATAATACCTATTTGGGAAATTAGGTTACAGATTTTTTTTTTTTAAGGCACTGTTGGTTAGGAGGTCAATATTTTATAAATTATTCCAGCCATACAGGAGCATTCATAATGAACTTAATATACTGAGATTTAATTATCAAAGTTCAGTTTGCCATTTTGATGAGGCATATTGAATTCTGAAACTTAACTCAAATCTTCATACATGTTGGACACCCTCTCCCTCCTACTATGACAGAATTCAGAGTTTGGGACTTGATAATAAACAGGTGCCAGGGAATTATCTTACTTTTACTTTTGTAAATCTATTCATGTAGAAATTTTCCTCTAAGATCTTGTGTTTAAAAGTTGTCCCTTTTAATTTTGAGCCATTGAAACTCAAAACATACGGTGCTTTAAGAATTGTACCAGGTACTGTTACATCTTTTATATAAGGTTCAGAAGATAAAAAGAAAGTGATTGTCAGCCTTTCTCCTCTTTCCTCTGCAAGAATTGACTCTATTTAAGAAAGGTTTACATGGACAGATACACCTTCACCTCAGCCTTTTTTGAATCCTAGTGTATGTGTGTCCCTGAGCTTATTATTACGTTGTTAAAAGGGGGAAAATATTGCCTTCGTTATTTAATTCACTAAAAGAATCTCTTAAAGAAGTATTGCTTAATAGCCATTAACAGGGCAGGATTATTGAGCTATTTAAGTCATGAATCTTATTTTCTTTTTGTATTGACTCCCCTCCCCAAATTAAATTGATACTTAATACCAATTTCATGACAAACATTTCCATTTAATGGAGCCTAAAGGTTTTTCAAATCTTCTGTTTATGTCTCTGACTTGTTTTTTAGAACTCTTTCAAGATCTAAGTCAATTACAGGAAACATGGCTTGCAGAAGGTAAGGCAAAAAAAAAAAAAAAAATAAAGCTTTAAAAGGAGGGGAAAAGCAACTCTAGAAGGGGGAAAAAAGTCCTGAAGTTGCTGTCTTAATGTTCAGCCCAATTAATTGAGCTCTAAAAGAGCCACCTCATGTGTCATGCATACATTAGAGTCTCTGATGAGTTTGTCTTTGGGGAATCTGGGGCTGCACTACCCAGTGTCATCACAAATTACCAGGAGAAATTGCTTCCAGCTCACAATCACATCTGCTTTTGGCAAGAACTAATGCACCAAGACTTCAAGTTCTAAGCCTCTGTTCAGATTTTAATTGCAATTGATCAGGTTTATATTATTGTACCTCGAGAGACCTACTAGAGCCAGATCCCGGCTTGCTGTTTCTTTTAGAGCAGCGCATATCATTATTTGGTGTTCTGGTGGAGGACTTTTCTGATGGCAGAAATTAGTTTCTCTGGGTTCATCAGGACGGGATGCTTCAAGATTTAAGTGCAAGTGTCTTCTTTCCACCTTGCTCACAACACAGAACGTTAGGTGTGTATGCAATACTTAGGAAATCTATGGCTTTAAAAGAAATCTTTGGGGGATTTGAGGATTTAAAAAAATGTTTTCTATTTGTTGCTATTATGTGATATTTGCTGAAATTGATTTTTGCTTTTGTGTCACTTTTATTAGGATTTATTTACTACAGCAATGTGACATCTAAAGGCTTTACTCTTATTTTTAATTACTTTTTAGTAAAATTTTGTGTTACAGTCTATCGGATCTTTTACTGGCTGGAACTTTATTTTATAGGAACAATGAGATATTGCTTCAATACAGCTTGATACAACTTGAGAAATGCCTAATCTTGAGGGGCTCTTTTTGGTGTCCATAATTTGATTTTTCTTTTGGGTTTGTCAGAAATGTGAAATATTAATTTTATCCGAGGATGTGTTTTATGGGAAACACAAAGAGAAAATTATACACATTTTAGCATTGAGTATAATTTATATTTCTGTCTGTATGTTAAATGGGAAACATGGCATTTTTGGAACAGATTTTTTAAGGTTGTTAAAAGAAGAGAGAGGGTCTCTTTAAATGGAACCCAAGTGTTGCTATTGCTACTTTGAAACAGACTGCAGTATTTGATCGGTGGTCTTGCTTGCAGTTCATCAAGTTGCTGTTAGCATGTAAAATAAGTTTCTTTGTTTTGCTGATATTCTGGTTCTCCAAAAAGCTCTTGCAGTCTTTATAAATCTTTTAAGTTAAGTAGCTTTCCCAGTAGCCTTTTGAAAGGGTGGTTGTATTTGCATGTTCAAAAAAAGGTAAGTATTAATGAAAGTTTTAGTTATATTTAAAGGTCATTTTGCTTGTCTCTGTAAATGAAACTTATTGCAATAGGTTACTTACTGTTGCAACACAAACTATATATCCAAACCTAACTTTTTCAAGAAAAATTTACACAGAGATTGTGGTGTTAACTTTGATCTGTTAGTTTTGCAAAGTTGAAGGTTGTAAGGACATTACATTTATGAGGACATTTATTCGCTTATCTAAAATAACTTGAAATGTCTATTTTAATTGTTCTCGAAGGTTTGTTAGTTCTTAGATGTTTAAGTCTCATTGATTCCAAGTCATTGGACTTGCTGGCAGATTTTGCATGTGCATAGCAACTCTGTTTCTGGAATTTTAAAATGTGTATTCTGTGACAGACTCTTGCCATTTTATAATCAGTTTTAGTACAGTCTCTTACTTTTGACTTGTTTTGTTTATTTGTCGCTTGGTAAGTGATTTGAATAACTTATCCAAGTTAATCTTTTAAAACTCTGCACTGAAAAAAAGAAAACTGCACTGAATGTATTTTTACCCATGTTTATTAACGCACCTGTAAATCAGATCTGAAGATCTAACTTTATATAAAACAAATCTAGAAAATGACTGATGTATTTGGAGGAACATGGGCTTTTACTCAGAAAATAATTAAGAAGCTTAAATTAGTTTTAAGGAATTAATCCTGGAGGTGTTTTATTGAATACTCAGGTGGGCGACTGTTTACAAACTATGGATAAGACTGCATTTTAGGATAATGTAAACAGTTTTCAAAATAGCTTACATTAATTTATCCTATCATGATATAAGCAAAATGTTGTTATTATGATTTTTAAAATCTAATAATGGAGATTTTTTTTTACTATTTGTTAATAGACTGCATATTTATTTTTATTTTTGGCAATTCTATATAATTATGTTTTTGTTTTAGCATTTTAATTGACTTATCTCACATCTTGAATTAAGAGATCTTAAAATTACATTAGATTATTTGTAGCTAGATTTGTCCATTTCTGTCCTTCTGGACATCTAGAAATTAAAACATTGCCAAATTGGCAGACTATGGACTGTTTATATATTTCTTTTCATAATGCTTGGTAGCCAAGAAAGTGACCGTGGAATTTTAAGGCATCTTGACCCTTTTAGAAAAGATCATTGGCAATTAACCAAGTTTCTCTCATGAGTTAGCATCCCACTGGGAAGTTAAACAGGTCTAAAAATCTTATTAGACATGAGAGTCAAGTTGTGTCATATGAAAACCATGTTTTTAAAAAGTGATCAAAGCCCTGAATATTTGGGAAATGATCTGTCCCAAGATGTTTGTTTTTTCCTATAAGAGTTTTTGATAAATTAGACTCAAAGTGCAACATATGGATTAGTCATAGGTAAATTATTGTGGATTATGCAGCGTGTTTTATGTCTAAGGACAGATTAGGGTAGATAAGGCAGGAATATTTGAGGGTGAGGGTAGGAGCCCCTATTTTCAATTTGCTAAAGTCCTCTAATTTGGGAGGGGAAGCATGGAAGTATATTTTTAATTTCCAAACAGGGATCCAAAAGTATGTTTGTAAAGAATATGTTTGTATTGGTATCACTTTCTGAGTACTAACACTGCAATTTAAATGTTTTTAACATCTCTACTACCATGAAATCTATTCACACCTCATCCTGAAGAAGAGATAAAATATGTTTGCAAAGAATGTAACTTTGTATTAGTATCACTTTCTAAGTACTAACACTGCAATTTAAATGTTTTTAATGTATCTACCACGATGAAATCCATTCACACCTCCTCCTGATGAAGAGGTTTTCAGTGACCACCATAGCACTTAAAAAAAATGTGTATTTTAAATTTTGCCATAGCTACTTTACATTATTTTACTATGTACAATTCTTTATTGATTTTTTTTGTCTTTTGAGTTAGATTGCTACTGACAGAAAGGCGATTTCAATTATTTGATCCCATGAAATAATGAGTTCATATAGCAATCCTATCAGCATCACGGTAACGTCTTATTCTTAACAACCTGTTTTACGTGGTGCTTTAGTGAATGGTGTCCTAGAAATTCATGGTTAAAATGGACTCTTTTGTGTGTGAAGGAGACAAACAGAAGGATATAGAATTGAGTTTAAAAAGGATTGCATTCTTCTAAAATTGCTGACTAGAGCTTACCTACTAACGCAGCTTGAAGAGAAAGAATAAATTTCATACGTGTCTAATGCAAACTCACAGCAACTTTTGAACATTGTTTTTGGTGTGGAGCTAGATGTTCTTGAGGTTCCCTTTCACCAGTAGTATTAAGGACAAAAGTCCATAGTGATTCGCTGCCACAGGGTAGGATGTTTTTCAGTGGTGTTATATAGCAAGTAGGATTCCTGCAGCCTCCCCACTTGAATCGAAGTTTTATGTCCAAGAACAACCCCCCTACACCACAGGTTATTACTTCATGCAGATAAGGCTTTTTTTTTTTTTTTCCTTTTGTTTTGTGTGACCTTCAAATAAAGGTTGACTTAACAGTAGAGATGTCATTGTATCTTCTCCATTTACTTCAGTAGCTGATACTAAATTTACATTCAGAAGAGCTTACTATGAAGTTCATTTAAATAACGTGTACTGTTGTTACTAGTCATCCACTATGCACATAATCCTGATGTACTTATTTTTATTTTTCAACAATTATACTGTTTCTCGCACATACGTTGGATATGTGCTTGTTAATTTTTTTATGTGATATGGTACGAACTAAAGACTTTAAAAACTACATTATTTTATGTGGCTTACGTAAAAAATGAAATGAGAATTAAGGATTAAATTACAGAAGTCCATACTCTTTCTCAGTATGAATTATTTTGTATGGGGGGGAGGGGCATGCTACTACTCCTTTTTTTTTTATTGCACCAGGAAATAGTCTAAAATACGAAAGGAAGACTGCTTATTACTTGGACTTGATTAAAAGATAGCAGGTAGAGTAAGTATATTATATTTTAAAATATTTTTTGGAATTATATAAATGTCTTTTCATGTAGGGTCTACTAGCAAATTTAAAAAGTTGGTTAAAAAAATAAAAAATAAAAAATAAAAATAAAAAGTTGGTTAAAAATAGAACTTGGTTGTAGTATAGCTTAGATCTATGTTTTCCAGAGGGTCCTAATCAGGATTCATGAAATACTGCTTTTCTGGTTCTGTGACAAGCAATGTGTCATTTCTTGAATTTGGTAATATAATTTTATTTCCTTTGACCTGTGTACAAGCTTATGATTAAAATAATAATAATAATAATACCACCACCACCACCACCACCACCAATAATAATAATAACAATGTCAGACCTCTGTAGTAGTATTAGGTAATAGAAACAACAGCTTGTAAGCTATGCTTGTTTCTAAGTCACTCCAGGTCAGAGTAGAATTACCATTGAAGCTGCCCTGAGACTGAAGACAACCGGAACTTACTGCTTTCTTTTTTCTAGAGTATCAAGAATTAAAGATGTTTCTGTCATGGGGAAGTAGCTCCCCCTCCCCCCCTTTATTTTTTGTTTCTTTAAATATGTTTATATTACTGTATTAATTAATGCTCATACAGCAGGACAATCATTTTTAATTTTTAAAAGCGGATGTGGTATAAAACCAGGCTTCGTGGCTTCATGATTATTTTGTTCCATGGCCTGAAGCTTCATTTCATGATTAAATAGAATACCACGCAAAGGTTGATTTTCTCGCTGTTTTACTTTTATTTAAAATACAATTTAAGTTTATTTAGAGAAACTTGTTTCTAATTCTTTGATTCAAAGAGAAATGCCACAAAGGTCAGCAAAAATCTATTATCATCTCAGGCTAAAGAAACTGAATAATAGGCAAGAAAAATAAGACATTTCTTTAATGATTCCCCCCCCCCCCCCTTATTTCCTTCCTCCCTCTCCTCCTTCCTTGCTAGTTTTATACATTTAAGTTTTTGTTGTAAGTTACTGTATAAAGCAGGATGGGTTATTTCTCTGTCTGTCTATCTATATCTGTCTATCTAGCTATAGATTGATTTAATTTTGTAAATTTGTCATTTATTTAAATGTATATACCTTAATGGATCTGAGCTGTATAGGAGACAGAGCAGTAAAATCGCTGTGTTTATTGCAAGTTCAAGTTGACTTGCTTTAGCTCCCTGGAAGGGTGTGACATGAAAAGATTGCGGTTGGGCCACATGGCTCATGCTGGACTGTGTTTTTGTGAATGGAGGCAGAACTCCAGTTCTGCCTGCTTGTCTGGAGGAATTGCTGAGGAGATCAGCTGTCTCATTCACAGGCAGAAAGAATGACTCATACATCTTCCGCCTTGTTTGGCTCCAGGTCATTGTTACAGTGGATAGAACTGGTTTTAATTAAATATTAACCCCTTTTATACTTGACGTGTGTTCCATTTGTGAGTTTTCTGCTTTTTTTCACCCCTACCTCTGGGAGAAAACTCTGCAGACCCCTGGTTTGTAAGGAACCAGGGGCTTTTTACTTGGCTGCAGCCAGGCTTGGAAAATATGTAAACTCCCACCTTTTCTTAAGTAATTATAATTTCTTTCTGGAAGTTTAAGCATAAAAATCAAGGAACCCTGTTTAAAAATTGCCCCCACCCCCAGAAGTGTTAAGAAAGTATGTTGAAGCTGAAAACGAGGGTTAGTGATTCTGTGATGTCTAGATCATGATTAATATTTTCATGTGTTTGTTTCTTATAATATGTATTGCTTTGCAGTAAAAAGAGAGAGAGAGAGAGAGAAAACACAACAACTTTGGATAATAATCTAGGTAAAGCAAATAGCTGAGAGAGCAGATACTACCCTTTTAAAGCCGGAGTCCTGAGACTTGATGGCAACTTGTCTATTAATGTGCAATGAACTGATAGAGCCGCTCCAGCTATTACCAATAAAATCCACATGCTTCATCTTCTTGAAAGCCTTTTATTGGTCTTTTGGTCTGTACTTTTCCCCCTTGCCCTTTCTTACTCTTCCCCTTCCTCTTTAATTACATAGTGTGGGGAAACATTTTCATTCCCCAAAGGTGATTATTCCAAGCCTAGTTTATAAGAGATAGCAGTGGAAATTGTGTTTTTTAAAGGTTGGCCTCTATTGTTAATTTTCCACTTTGGAGTTGGTACGGCTTGCCACAAATTTTCAGGCAGCTGTAGTTTGCTACTTCACAGAATTCCCGTGAATTGAGGAAAAGAGGAAGCGAATGATACGAGTGTGGCAATACTTTGTCATATTTTCCTTGCCCAGATCCAACGTGTGTTTTTCGTTAACTGCTTTCCCTTTACCCTAACTTGAAATTAGAAGTATACTTAAGCCTTTGTCTATTTAAGTAGCATGCTGCTTCATTTGGTCTATTCCGTTTCTTAAGATTAGCTTCTGTGAAAATGTGAGTCATATGTTTTTTGTTAAAATGCTGTAATATGTTCAGGCATAAGTGTGAAGTATTTATTCAGTATGTTAAGGAGTTAGAACAGAAATAGCAATTCTTATAGCAATTCTTATTCTTTTTACAAATTGTTATGGACCTATTTTCTGTATATTTGTGAAGTATGACTTCCAGCTTCTTCTAAAATTTTGCTTTTTTTCCTCCCCTCACACCTATCCCAACACAGTGATTTTTATGTCTTTCTTGCAGTGATACATATCACAGAGTTGCAGTTTTGTCTTGTGATACGATAGTAGGGAAAAAATAATGTCTGGCTTTTAGGACATTCATACCAGCATATTTAGTTACAAATATATTTTTGTTACTCACCAGCTATTTTTAACTATTCCTGTAAAGGGATATTACATTTTTATTAGATTCTTGTAAATGTTGGCTTTTTAAAAGCATAGTAAATTGCTGTGGTTGATAATTTTGCATCTCAATAGTTATGTCTGTTTAGCTGTTAATTTAGAAGGAAAACCAAAACATGTGGGTCTGATGGAAAAAATGTGTAGGATTTGGTTCTGTCTACCTGCTGTTATTTATTAAATAGATATTGAAAACATTTTTGTATTTTTTTGGTGTGAAGACTTATTTTAAAGGGTATTTCCCCACTTACATGAATCTGTGAGAAAAATGAAGCTTGCTGTAATGTCAAAAATGTTTATAGTTAAGAGAGTACTAATGTACAAATTTTAGCTGTTATTTTTATCTGTTTCCAGTATAATTTAGGAGAAGTGAAGATTTTAAACTTTTACTGTAATGACTGACGTAGTTTTGTGTATGTAAATTGAAAGAAATGGGTGGGAGGTGAAAGTTTGAAAAAGATAAGTGACATTGAGGATTTAATTTAATTGTCACAAAGCCCCTGTATTATCATTATTAAACTGATGAATGAAATACCGTTCAAATAGGTTAAATAGTGTACACAGTTTACAGATAGAAAGTCATAAAACTATGACTTGAAGTTTGCATGGCTTTAGTTACCCATGGTAGCAGACGTCAGTGGAATATAAAGAGAAAAAAAATTTTTCTTCCATTATATGCTGATCATTTATAACTTGGAAGAAGGTTCTTAATATTTTTGGTGACAGAGGATAGAATTTGTCTTTAATAAGTTGAAGTATGGGTGTACATAGATCGTTAGGAAAAAATTTAATGTCAGACTATGTATATTTTAACAATCTGCAAGGTTATCATTTGTTCTGCTCTTAATAATAGGACACAAGTTTTATTCAGCCACATATTTCTGTTTTTAAAAATGTGATTCCATAAGCTGATACAAAAGGATGTTTAATACTATTTATGTTGTATTTCTTTTGAATATAGAATTTCTTTTTATAGGTGATTTTTCTTAACTCATTCAACTACCTACCCGAAACTTTTTCCATAGAGAATGATTATTTTCATAAACATTCCCTATTCACAGTAGGCTGTTTTTAAAAAATTAATTGAATCTATTTTAATATAATTTGACTGGATAAAGCATTTCAGTGTTCAATATTACTAGTAAAGTAATACTAGTCATCAGATCATAGCTAAAGTTAAATGAGCTAACTCCTATTTTCACCAAATTAAAAGGAACTAACTTCTATTTTATGAGGTTTGTGTGTGTGTGAGAGTGTGTATACTTATGTGTGCATGTGAAGATGTATTTTACTAATATCCTATCAATTCGAAATAGATTATTTTGATGTGTAAATCAGCCGTGATGAAAATATTTTAGAAGCGAAAAAGTGTACTTATGTTTTGATTGCTGCCGAATGCATTAAGTCCTTGCTATTCAGTATTTTTTTCCTTTACTAAAAATAGGGAAGTTGCTTGACATTAGGATTGATGAAATAGTGATACTCTTTTCTTTAGAGTTGTATAGTTGCCCGGAAAATATTTTGCATGAAAAGATGGAGTTTATTTTTGTTATTTATAATTTTATTCTTATGACATAATCACTAAAATATTTTATTTTCTATATGAGCAAAATCAATGGACATGCTTTCATTAAAAAAATCTTTGTAGCATGTCTTGGCCAAGTTTAGATGGAACACCTTTAATTATGGTAGTCTAATTTGCACTTGACTGAATATACCAAAAGCAGGCATTTCTGTAAAAGCAGAGGGATGTGTGTAACTGCACACATCATTTGAAAGAGTGCTGTAGTTAATTTCGATGGGCTGCTGAAGCACTGGCAGTGGGTGAATTGAAATACTTCTTACTCCATTCTTGCAAAGAAGCACTGCAGCTAATAGAAATCCTGTAGCTTCTTCTATTTTGCATGTCTCTTTTATTTCTGTCTGGCAAGTGATATTCAGAGGGACACAACTGCCACAGTTAGATTTCTGACACTTATGTTTTCTAGTTGACATCAATGGTTGCTTCTATTTTCCCTCCCAAGTATTGCTGTCAATACCATTTTAAATGGGAGCTCATTGGCAAATAATCATAGGTTTGGTCTGAGCCGAAAAAAGATCTTACTTTGAAAGATCTTGCTTGACATTCCTTATGCCTTGGCAGTTTCTCTCTTAATTTTTTTTTTAATTTTTTTTTTTTTTCTTCAGCTCAGGTACCTGACAATGATGAGCAGTTTGTGCCAGACTATCAGGCTGAAAGTTGTAAGTATAGTATGACTCATCTCTTGAATCTCTCTGTCTTCCTTGTTTCCTTCTTTCCTTCTTTCTCTTTGGTTGGTTTCTACCTCCAGTGTCTGTTCTCGTATTATGTTGGTACCTTTTTAGCTTATAGTCATGAGGTGATTCTGTGTGTCAGGTAGTGACATTAGCAGAATCCCTGTATGATCTGAGCGGAGCTCCAAATAGTAGCTAAGGAAAACCGTTTTGATTTTGATTCTCTGTATTTGGCTAATACCTTTGGAGAAGAAATAGGCAGTGATCGATGAATGCACAAATGTTTACTTCCAGTTTTTTGGTATGTTCACGAGATAAAGTCTGAATGTTGATGGGAGAAAGCCAGTAAAGATCCACATGAGACTTTATTGAATGACTTTGAAAAATTTGTTGGCTTGTACTGTTTTATATTCATGAACTTTCACCTACTTTGATGTAATTTTTAGCTTCGTTTTCTGCTTCCTGGTTACAGTAACACAAATGGAAGTAGCCCATGACTTCTCTTAGGATCCCTTGGGTGTTTCTTTCCCTGAGCTTTGTTCCAGGGCCTGTCAGACAACGCGAGTCATGATTCATGGGACGGTGGCCTCCCCGTAATCCCTGAGTGAGCATTAATGCATCTACCAACGTGGCTATCTCGGGCTTTCCTCCACCTATTTATGCTCTCCCTTCTACCAACTAACTGCAGCTGTTGACCTGATGTGTAAATAGTAAAGAAGGGGGGTATAAATGTCATCTTTCTTAAAAAAATATTTCATTTATTTATTTATGAGAGACACAGAGAGAAAGGCAGAGACACAGGTAGAGGGAGAAGCAGGCTCCTTTGGGGGGAGCCTGATGCGGGACTTGATCCCAGGACCCTGGGATCACACCCTGAGCCGAAGGCAGACGTTCAACCACTGAGCCACCCAGGCATCCCTATAAATGCCATCTTGATGATGAAAGTGACCTGATACGTTTTCATTCTGATAGTACCATTTAGAGCTCTAACTTGTTTCATTTTTCCAGACCATTGACAGTTTCACAGGGGGCAGTTTCAACAGCAACTAGAGATGCTTGGTGCCTTATAAAGCTTATCAAACCCTTATCTCACATGGAATCTCACACAAATACGTGACTTTGAGGAACTGAGGTCTGTGAGCGATGCTTTCCCCTTTACGTTTGCTATTTTAAATTTACCAAGTGTCAAGGGTGGTAAGAGGTAATGTCCAGATTCCCTCCTGTGTTTTTAGTTCAGCTTTGTTAAAAATTTTTTTGTTCACTTGGGGTAAAATATACCTAACAGAAAAATTACCATTTTAACTATTTTTTAAGTGTGCAGTTCAGTGGTACTCACATTGTGGAAACATCAGCACTGCCCACCTAAAGAACTTTCTCATCATCTCATTCTGATCTCTGTACTAACTAAAAAATAACTCCTCACTGCCTCGAGCCCCTGGTAACTGCTCTTCTATCAGCTTGATTTTTGATCAGAGAAGAGAATTCTGTGTGCTGTTTGATGTCGACTCTAGTTATTAGATGATGTCAAGGCACCTATTCGGCAATGATATAGACCTTAGTTAGAGACCCTTAGAAATTTCTAGAAAGATGACAGCCAAGGATGACAGCTAGGCAGGGCCTTCCTTTCTTCTTTAAAGTGTGGGAAGGGAATGGTCACATTTCCAGCATTTCTCTTTCTGTGGGACACTTGAGTTCTTTCTAAAAGCTAAACCTGTCATCTGAGTGGGAGAATTATTCTCATTGAGTCATTTCACATCTGAAGAAATTGGTAATGATTCCAATACCATACCAAATGCCAGAGTAAAATCACTACCAGAAAGAAAATTTTGTTCTTTTTCTTATTTGACCTCTTTAGTTTTTCATATTTGACTCTTTCGTTTTCTTGAACTCTTTCTTCTCTTGGTCCACAGTGGGATGAATTTTCCTTTCTATTTTAATTACTTGGATTACTTCTTCTCACTCCATTCATCTTCTTTCCCTCTTTTTTCCCCAGGGTTCTGTCCCTGAGTCTTTGTTCTTTAACCTGGGCCATCCTTGTATGGTCCCATAGAACTATCTCTGATGATGGAAATAATCTGTTTCTGTACCATTCAATATAGTAGCCATTAACCATGTTGCTTGCTGAGCACATGAATTGTAGTAAATGGGACAGAAGAAATGAGTTTTTAAATTTAATTTCTGTGACTTTATTTTTTTTTTAATATTTTATTTCTTATTTATTCATGAGAGACACAGAGCGAGAGAGAGAGAGGCAGAGACACAGGCAGAGGGAGAAGCAGGCCCCATGCAGGGAGCCCAATGTGGGACTCGATCCCAGGTCTCCAGGATCACACCCCGGGCTGCAGGCGGCACTAAACCGCTGCGCCACCGGGGCTGCCCAATTTCTGTGACTTTAAATTTAAAGAGATACATGTGGCTATTGGTTGCTGTAGTGGTCAGCACAGTTCTGTGTAGGGTGTCTCCAATGTTGTTCTTGCTGGCCTGGGTGTTCTCCTGCCCCTGTCTATTGGACATCTTCCCCTGATCCACTGTGATCCTTGTGCCAAGTCAGAAAAAACCAACACCTTGGGAGTCAACCCTCAGCCCTTAGCTAAGTGTCGGCATAAAGCACCATTACGCATGATGCTCCATGGACAATTCCCACTCAGCCAGGCCGATGCAGAAATTATTATTTTTATTTTTCCTGATCAGCGTCTCTTTTGCACTTCTATTGCCTTTCCACGTTGATGGCATCACTATCTAAGCTGAAAATCTTTGTCTTCAATTCCTCCCAGTTCTTTAGCATACCCTTCTACTTGCTTACCAAGTTGTTAATTCTACCTTTCAAAAATATCTTAATTTTGTGGTCTCTCATTGTCTCTGAGTCTCTGAGTTCACATCTGCATTCTACCTTGACTGATCCTGTGAGTAAGCCTTTTGACTGGTGATGTTCTTTTCAATTTTCCCTCCTCTGGGTCCATTCTCTGCAGTGGCATTAATGCATCGCTGTCTGACCTTGTTAATTTTCTCCTTAAACTTCCTTCAGAGTAAACTTCTACAGAACATTATTCTACCATCTGGGCCTTGACTTGCTGTTTCAGTTTTAACTCTTGCCATGCCTGTCCCCTGAATTTGAGCCCTTCTAATTTTTCAGTTATCCAAACAGATGGAGCTGTTTTATGTCTCTCTGCCTTTGCATGTGTTGTTCATTTTGCTTTATAAACTTTTACTTTTGCTTGGTGGTATTGGTAGACCTCCTACTTCAGACTCAGCTTAGACTTCACCACCTTGAAGTCTTTCTTGGCTTTTCCTTGCCATCCTTGTCCTATTGTCCTACAGAGTTAGACTGTACAGTATCTTGTATCTTGTACTTAGAACATTTTAGACACATATATTTCTTCAATAAGACTGCAAACTTCTGGAAGATTAGGAGCATGTCCTAGCATGTTATAGAAGCACAGTAAGTAAACTTGGATCACATAAATGTGGTCAGCTTCTTAATGCTCCTTTCCTCTTAAGTGTTTTCAAAGCCCTAATTCCCTTCTTAAGGTGGAAAATACATGATCATGCCTTAAAACACTAGATAGAGTCTCATTCTAGAAAAACATGCTAAAACCATGAATGTTTAACCAAACATTTTCAGAAGGCTGAGGTTTTATTTTTATCCAATAGTGAATATTTACAGTTTAACAAATCTGGCTCTGGGACTTGTGAATACAACACCTAATTTTAAAGGAAACCTCTAAACAAAGGTAAAAATAAATCTGAAATAGCCTAATAAAAAGAAAATGGAGGTGTGCTTTATTTCATGTTTCCTTTGACGTATAAAAGACTATTGTTCGCAGATGGCGAACATCTAATTTCAGCATTCATTGAGAACAGAACAAAGGGAAATGATTTAAAAAGAGAAATTGGGTGTATGGATTAAATTCTAAGTTTTTTGGGTAGAGGAGGTTATCAAATATTGGAACTGAAAGGTTAGATTGTTTGCTAAATGCCTTTACAAATGTTTGATTCTTCTCTGGGAATGGTTAGTGAAGCAGAGGGATGCTATCTCTAAGAATAGAAAGAAACCCCACCTCCTCTGTATGGCCTGTCTGTAAACTCTATGGGACTATTTTTTTTCAAGCATAATCAGATTTCCTGACATACCTCAATCAAGTAAAATGCTTCTCTTTTTTATTGCTTTAGTTCTTTGGTAAATGTAGGTAAGGAGAATGAACAGCCTAAGTCTGCTTAACACTGCATTATAGAACATATATTTGACTGTAATGTGTAAATCTATGTAGAAGAGTAGAGAGCAGAGCATTCAGAATTGTGAAAAATGAGATTAAACCATAACACTTGGGTATTCTCTAAAAATATTCCCAAACATCCTTTATTTTTACTTATAAAATATGTCAGTAGAAAATCTAGAATCTAAGGATCTATAGCTTGCTGCTAACCTTTGAAGGGTGCTGACTTTTGAAGCACCTGTAGTCATTGAAGCCAAATGAAAACAAAATACTCCCTCCGAGTCCATCCTAGGAATGAGTAGAGGCTAAAAGAAAAGATTACTTGGCTCTAACAAATTGTTTATTTCTTAGAAACAGATCTTTTCAGAACTCAGACACTCTGCTGAAAAAAAAGCAGAATTACTCTAAGATATGCTTTAGTCTAGAGGAAGTAGAATTCTCTTTTCAGAAAGGAGGATTTAAAGAGTACTTAGAATATAAATTAGCCTTATCATTCCAAAATAGATATAAATTTGTATATAAACTGAATTTTTGTAAATTATGTGTTTTAAGTTTAATACATTAATAATCTTCTATTTTAAATCACATACTTTAAATGCAATCATAGCACTACCTCTCATTTTTTTTCATTACAGTAATATAATTTTTCCAACTAATTTGTTTCCATTTGGTTACATTAGTTCTTTCAGTGTTTTCTCTACAGTGATTCACAGGATAGATGATGTTCACATTTACCTTTTACCTCTTCCAGAACATTCCCAGGGATATAACCAAGGTTATGTAAAAATTCCCAGCAGAATAGGTCTTTGAAACTCTATTCCTTTCTCTTATATTCAAGAAAGAACACTGGAATGCAAGTCAGTCAGAATAGTGTCATTAAAGGAATAATAACCTTGACTCTGATATGTTTATATGTCAGAAAGTAAATATTAAAAACTTTTCAAGTTTGTATGCTTCAATTGAAATTCAATATATGGTGCTGGTGACCCAATTGAAAAGAATCTGGGCAAACCAGTGTGTGGGATCTCAACTGTCTAAAGCCACTATTACATGGGTGATTCTTTGTTCAAGTAAATAAAACTCATAGCTGTACTTCATTTTCTTAGGAATTTAAAAAAAAAATGGTAGTACTTGGTCCTTTCTGCAGTAACATTGGGTAGGGGTAGGGAGGGACACCTTAACAGATTACGACTACAAATATGTTTTAAGAAACCAAAGTCAGAGACGTCTATATGCAGAACCTGGCTAAATATTTCTTTTATATTAACCTGTCCTTGCCCTGGATTGGGAAGTTCCATTTGTGGTTTGTGTTTCTTACTTTTCTACTAAGCTACCTTCTTGCATTGAGTTCCCTTTTACGCACATAGTGAGTCCTTGGTAAAAGTTTGCTTTTTATTACTAATTTTGAAACCTTCCTTGCCTGATGAAATTTGTGGGTGTCATGACTGGCTGGGAAGACTTTGTCTTTCATTCCTACAGCTTCTTTTACCAGAAAGTGAACATACATTCAAAGAGTAAGTCCATTTCTGGGATTTGAGAACATAAGTTTGTTAGTGTGTTTTGTTTTCTTTAAAAAAATTGAGTCATGTTTAAACTTGCCATTGTAGTCAGCCTCAGACTGTCCACTTCAAGGATCAATAGCCTGGTGCCTTCCTCATCTTAGATATTATTGCTTGAGATCTAAGCTACAGCTAGCTCTTGAAGGTTCTGTTTCCTTTGTGTGGGTTTTTTTGTTGTTTCAGTTGTTTTGGGTTTGTTTGTTTCTTTGTGTTTTGTTTTTTTCTTTTTTATATTTTATCAAAGCATCATGTTCACAGAGTTGGAAAAAAAACACAAATAAGATTGTTCAACACAGTCTTTCTTATTCTCTACGGCGACCTTTTTTTTTTCTTAAATGTCTTTCATTTTTCCCACATACTAAATAATATCCTTACCCTGCAACTTCTTGATATATCAGTTTTAGATTTTTATCTGGCATCCTTTTCAGGAAAGTAAGCATTGGAAATGTGTTTTAGCTATTTTACTGAAAGTAATCAGCTATGTAATTCTACAGGAGTCCAGTAATCTTACATTTGAGTATGAACAGGGATCATTTGGAAAGCTTGTTCAAATGCAGCTTCATATATTCCGTATTGTATGAGAATTTCACTTTCAGGTCTAGAATTGGGCCCCCAAAATTCTAATGAGCTCTTAGATGATTCTGATGCAGGCTTTCCATACAACACAAATGTAGATATATTGCTTATCTTGTCATTTATTTACTTGGGGAACAATGACAGTTGTATCAGTCTTCGGCAGTTAAGTTGTAGGATGGATTCTATTATTCATACACATATAGAATTCATTATGTGATAGACTTTCTGAAAATTTTTATGTAAGTAATACACTGTCATTTTGTTATTTAAGAATACTAGGTAACTAAAAAATGAAGTATACATAGACATGATATTGTTAAAATAGTTCCTTAATTTTTGTTATCTTTGTTAGAGTTATTTGTATTACCCAATTCCAAAGACTCTTTTTTGCTTATTTTTTCTTACCTTTGCCTTGAGGAAGTGATCGCTCACTTTAGATTCCTATCATATTAGAATCATTTCTAGTTTATAAGGAATCAATCCTCACTTAGCGTTAATGAGAACCAAGCATCGGTGGCCCTACCCTTCCAGGTGTATCCACTGGGGGTTCCCGGCATCAGACCATCTACTCTTTCATTGGTAGCATACACCTGACCTAAGCTTGGCATAGGTTACAGTCCAGTGGCCACCTTTTAAGCAAAACAAACAGTTTGGTGCTTGATTGTTTGACAAAGAACATATTTTTAAAATGAAAACAGAAACCCAGTGGAAAAAAAGCTACCTCAGAAGAAATTTTGTTTTAGGTAACATCCTGGAAAATTGATCAAGTTCAATAGAAGAAACAAACTCTAAATCACACACCTCAGGCATGTCAGTTAACCTTTATTTACTTATCTGTAAAATGACAAGGAAATAATCTCTCAGGCCCAGAACACATTATGATTTAGTGGCACTTCTTCCACATTCAAGGAAAAAAAGAAAAGATAATATCTAAAGATGGTGAATGCTTGCAAAATATAAAAAGGTAGATTTTAGAAAAAAGCCCACCATTAATGGGGAAATACGTATAAATAGAAATTCCTGTAAGTGAGTATATACTTATAGCTAGAAGATTGCATCAATTTTTGTAAAGTCTGTTCAGGTAGATCCTTTTCAAAACTTTTAGTTTTAGCAGCTTGTTCTTCCTAAGGTAGACAATTAAGATTTAATGCCAAAGTGAAAACCAAAAAGCAAAGAAGTGCCAAACCCCTCACAAAACTGGAGTTTGCAGCTTTATTATAGCTGAAAGCCAAAATGATATATTTCACCCCAAGTTTTAGCTTTTTCTTTCCTATTTTATTTATCCTCTTAAATTTTGCCTTTAGTTTAATATGTTATCCTAGAAATTGACTTCAGAAACATGATCAGAGGAAGTATGCCAACAAATCTTTTCCACTTACCCTGCCTATAATTAGTAACAAATTATTTAGAGGCAAGTGATCTGTGCCATCTTTGGTTAAACTTTGCTTAATATTAAATAAGCATATTGCTGTGCAAGTCCTGGACTGATGAGGCTGAAAGCCAAACAGTACTCGTTGGAAAGCTTAGGTAGGGGATGATGGCAGGAAATTATTTGCAGAACCAAATATTACATTCTTTGTTCCTGTATTTTTAATATGTATGCATATACTTACGTATAGTGGTGATTACAAATTGCAAAGACAACATTTGCGAGTATTTGCAAATAAGGCCAAAGCAGTCATGAAAATAACTACATTTCTGGACCACCATTTCATAAAACATGTAAATTTTATGAAATCAGGCCTAAAGAAGTAATCTGAGCTAAAGTAGTACATATGAACCTGTATGTCATAATTACATGGTTAGTGTTTTTTTTACATGATTAGTGTTTTTATGTTTTTATTTTTATCATTTTTCTACTTTTCCCCTTATAGCACTAAACATCTACTTAAGATGCACAGTGCTTATTATTTGCTTCTGTTATTAAATTTTTTCTTAACAAGAGTTTGTGCTGTGTCTCACTCAGTAAGTAAAAATGGTTGGGTGCCTTTTTTTTTTTTTGCCAAAACCCAGTAATGAACCAGTTGTGTTGCTTTTTAAAAATTTAATGAATTACACCCAACAAGCATTACCTGCACTTGACAGAAGCTGAAGGTAATGTTAACTCAAAAACTCAATTATTGATAATATATCAGAAACAACTGGATTAAAAATCCTGTTTATACAATGTCTGATTAAACTGTAAAGTAGAAAGAGTGCCTTTGTGTAATGATTTTATTTTATTTTTATTTTTTATTTTTTATTTTTTTTTAAGATTTTATTTATTTATTCCTGAGAGACACAGAGAGAGGCAGAGACATAGGCAGAGGGAGAAGCAGACTCCATGCAGGGAGCCTGATGTGGGACTTGATCCCAGGACTCCAGGATCACGCCCTGAGCCAAAGGCAGATGTTCAACCACTGAGCCACCCAGGCATCCCTGTGTAATGATTTTATATGCAATCTTTGACTCTTATTTAAATCAAAGGTTTAGCAAAGAACTTCATTTTGCTGTAGCTACTACATTGTTAAACCAGTCAGAGGTTTGTTTCATAGTTACTCCTAGTTTCTGGCTTTACAATCCTGTTAGGGGTGATTTTTTTAGATCCCTGAAAGAGGCTTGAATTGTGATTGCTCCTTTATTTATGTCTTACTAGGGAAATCTTATATTCATAATTGTTTGCAAAGTTGGAATGATTATATTCTTAGAAATGTGAGCATATCCATTATTTTGATTTTTATTATTTAAAATTTGAATAATAAACCTTAATAGTATAACAATTCTCACTTAATGAGATTTTAGTTTAAATTATTTATTGATACAAATACCCATAGTTGTATATTTTTATTGAGGATGCTAAGTAGGTTGACAAGACTCTAAAGGTTTATTCTTTTAATGAACATGTTTTGAGTTTATTATATGCCATGTTCTGTCTAGGCACTGATAATACAGTGGTGGACAAATGAGAATAATACCTCTGCTCTCATGGAACTTACCTTCCAATCTGCATGCAACTGATAAATAGTCTTATTCATCCCATGCCAAGGGATGTGAAATTTTGCAGGGGTCAGTGTGTATGCATCGTCATTGTGTATTCAGACGCTGATCTATTACATTCTGAAGAAGATGTGCTTAGGTGGTGGGTTTTTTTTTTTTTTTAATTTTATGTTTATTTCCACAAAAAGCACTCTTCAAAGGTAGGGCCACTGGATTACTGTCAATGTCTATGTTTCCCATAAGTGTCTATCTTAGCCCATGCCTAAATTCCTGTGGTAGAGACCAAGATGATCTTATGTCTTTTAATAAATCATGAACTCCAGTGGCAAGTATATATTGAGATGTATCTCAATTTTAATATTATTTTAGATGGCTTATAGAGGATGGATCATGTCCTATACATCTTTGTATAATTCACATGTTGTGGGTATTCAGTGAATTGAATGAATATCTTCTTGGATATTTAGAGTCTTTAAAAAATGTCATAAAACATATTCATGCACAGATGGCTTAAGTTGTCTGAAATCTCATGCAACTATTCTGCTTGTATTTTCCCATGCTTTGTCTTTGAGGGAGAATGGAAAGCCATTTGCATTTATGTAACACTATCAGGGATCAGTCTTTTTTTTTTTTATCAGATTAGGCCTCTGTAATAAATATTCTTTGATACTTATATATCATAACACATTTCTCAGTAATCTCTATTTAACACAAATACTTTGAAATAACTTGATTTCCCCCCCCCCCCATTTTTTTATAGAGAGAAACCTAGGGCATAAAGTAATCAACTAACTAAGGCCTAGGATGATTGAAATTCTATAGGTCAGATCGCCAGCTCGTACTTGTGTAGTCTGGGGACATCTCCCTTCCCTGAGGGCCAGTACTCAGTCTGCTTGTAAGGGTTTCAAAACATTTCACTACTTTTTTTTTTTTTTTTTTTTGGTAGCGCTCTTTTACCCCTCCCTTAAGTAGGCTCCATGGCCAACACAGAGCTCAACTCTATGGGGGCTCCAGCTCTTGACCCTGAGAACAAGACCTGAGCTGGGATCAAGAGTCAGGCATTTAACCGACTTGAGCTGGCCAGGCTCCCCAAAAGATGAAAATATAAGACCTCTCCTTTGGGCACCAACTGTTCCTACTCTTAAAAAGAAAGAACTTCATCACTACAGAGAATGTTCTTCGTACAGGTCATTGATATTGTTTGAAAATTCTTCATAACAAGGCATGATAGATTGAGAGAGAGACCAAGAGAACCTTCCCATAGGGGATTGTCCAAAGGAAGATGTTTGGTGAACATATTTGAGCTAATAGCTATGGAGGACTTGGTACTTGGAACTGTTCCACTTCTCATCTAGGCTATAGTGTTTACTTTTCCCTGCCTCGAGGGTTCTTATCTTGAATTTGAGAGAGATTTACAGTATATCATATATTTGTTGCTTCTGTGCAGTTTTTGTTCTAAGAATGTTTCAGACATGGTACATTTTCCCCACTGTGGGAGAAGAACCTTTCGGGCAAATGTAGTAGTGGCAATAGCAGAAGTAATAGTGTTAGTACTAGTCAGAGTAGTAGGATTCATGGAGTTCCCACAGAGGTAGTAAATACCGACAAAAATTCCAGAGCTGCAACTTGAAGAGGACATTAGACATTAATGGTATCAGAGCTCTTGTTTTCACAATGAAAAGGTGAAATCCAGAAAGCTTAGTTGGTTTTGTGATTTTCAAACAAGAACGATTGTATGTCTTTACCTGTGTGTTGGGAAAATAGCAAATATGAATTATACAAACTTAGATTCTTTGACTTAGTGATGACCTTTTCTTTATCAAATACTCCATAACACTGGAAGAAGAAATATTTTTCTCAGCCATCTTCTTGTTACAGAAGGTACTTTAAACTTTGCTACTTCTGTGACACAAATATATTTTTGTTGTAGGAGGGAATGAATTTCATTCAATATATCTTTATACCAGTTTTTAAAATCTACTTTATCAATTTTAATGCATTTGTGTATGATTCACAGTTTACTATTATTTAGTTTTTTCACATTGATTATGATCAAGATCTATAAGCCAATACCAAATTCTGGATACATTTTGATAAGAAATATATCCCCCCTTTGCCCTTTTTCCCCCTGAACCTTTCTGTCTTGATTTTTAAGGCCCAAACATAAGATCTTCATCTTAGATTTTCTTTGAGCCACATAGTAGCCAGCAAAAATTCTGTCAAAATACTATTCAGGCCCCTGGACTCTGTTAAAAATGGCTCGGTCCTATCAAGATGTATGGATAATATTGAAATGTTAACTTCAATAGTGTTAGCTTTTCCTTTGAAATGGCAGTCATGCTGTGAAGTGAACTTTTACTGCTGTTTGAGGTTGTTTTTCTCTATCCTCATGGACACAACAGCCTTATTATGTTGATTTGATTTCACTCTGGTTCTTGGCACTGGGGCTAGAATGTCAGGTGACACAGTTGTCTCAACTCACAGATCTGCTGGGCAAGCCAAGTAACTGGATGTCATTGCTCTGTTTTTCTGGATGTTTTGCCATCCTGAGCCTCTCCACGTTGTTTTCCTCTAGGATAATCAAACCCTGTATTCTTTTCTGAAAGCTTTCCTTACATTCACTGTTCTATTGCAGATTAAAGGCTGGTGCATTAGAAGGTTATCAGCTAATCAATAAACTTCAGTCATTTCATTTTGCGATAGAGCTGTCTCATTGATCAAAGTGAAAATTTAGGCCCTTGGCTCTTAAATGGCAATTTCTGAAGGTTTGGATAATGTGTTTATGGAATGTATAGACCTATCTGTTTATTTTGAGGCTGTCATATGAATTTATATATGTGTGATATACACATAAGGAGACCCACATATACAAATTTCTGTATTTTTTTAAAAAATACTGCATTCTTAAGTTTTTGTCTAATTTTATTCATCAGCAACTTCCACCCCCCCCCCCTTTCTCTCTAAATATGTATAACACTTCTTTTTTGTTAGGACTCGTGTAAAGTGCCTCCTAACCCCTTCACACAAAATTGAAATAATTGTAAGCATAGTAAAATACACACAAATGCTTGATTATTATTAATTGCATAAGTGGATAACAATTTTAGAATATGGAGATCTGACATCTTTATTTTGGTAAAATGTAGCATGTTTTTTTGGTTAAGAAGCAGAAGGCTTTTTTCCCTCCTAATGAAAAAATAAGTTTGGACAACAAATATTCATAATGCCAGGTATTGTACTAGATCCTATGGAATGAAAGATAAAAACAAGAGTAGTGATGATACCAATCTCTCTCTCTCCCTTTTTAAGATTTATTTATTTATGTATGTATGTATGTATGTATGACACAGAGAGAGAGGTAGAGACACAGGCAGAGGGAGAAGCAAGCTCCATGCAAGGATCCTCATGTGGGACTTGATTCTGGGACTCCAGGATCACGCCCTGAGCCAAAGGCAGCCACTCAACCACTGAGCTACCCAGGCATCCTTCTCTCTTTTTCTTTCTTTCTTTCTTTCTTTCTTTCTTTCTTTCTTTCTTTCTTTCTTTCTTTCTTTCTTTCTTTCTTTCTTTCTTCTTTCTTTTCTTTCTCTTTCTTTCTTTCTTTCTTTCTTTCTTTCTTTCTTTCTTTCTTTCTTTCTTCTTTTCTTCTTTCCTTCCTTCCTTCTTTCTTTCTCCTTTCTTTTTGGTTCTACAGTTTAGAATTCATAGATTATTTTCACATCCGTCATCTAATTTGCTTTTCACAGTGGCCCTGGGACATAGGCAGAGCAGACAAGGATCCTACAGGTTTAGTACAATATCCAAAGTTTTATAAATAGTGGATGGCAGAACAAGACTCATCTTGAAACATTTGTTCTTGTACACAGGATAGTGCACAGCAAAATGTGGCAACCACTCATTTTTTGAAATGCTATGATTTTACAAGTTAAAAAAAATCATATAGATATTTTTGCCATATATAAACTTGCATGTTTATATGATATAAATTAAGGAAAAATAAAAAACATAAAATGTTTATAAATTCTTCTAATTTCTACCATAATGTACAAAGTAACACATATATGGAAAGCAAGGGTGGAGTAGATAGCTCTCTTAGTTCCCTATTACTTTATGAAAATCTTCATCCTCATGCTTTGAATTGTAGAGTATGGTTAAGTTCTGTGTAGACATAAGCCTTCAGTTTCAGGAATCCTGAATGTTTGCTTAACAAAATAATGATGCTCTCCAAAGAGAATTTTTAAATTTTGGTTGGTAGACTATTTATCAACAAGCATCACATAAGTAGGTCAGAAAGATGTGCTACTATTACGCTGAACATCACATTTGGCATTTTGTCTGATAGTACTTTTTAAACACCTCTTCAAGCTCTTATATGGTATTACTGCTGTAAACACTAGTGTCGTGTAATATGAAGTGATGGGATTCTCTCAGGGGACTGAGTAAGTGTACTGCATATGAGCAAGGTATTGGACCTTGCGAATTGGAGTTCAAATCTCTGCAATTTAATAGTATGTGACCTTGTATAAAGGCATGTTATTGTGCCTTAACTCCTTCCTGCATAAACCAGGAATAGTATTATTACCTTCCCCTCGCATAACTTGAATATTAAATAAGTATCTCTCTCTCTCTTTCTCTCTCACACACACACATGCATAACATTGTGAGTTCATATGATATGTATTAAACATATGTGTTTAGGCATAAAAGGCAATGGAATAAGCTTTTATTATATTTACATATACATATACAAATATGTATATGAAATTACAATTTATATTATAACTTTTATGATGAAATGCCTTCATTTTGATCAGTTTACTTTTCTGTGTTGTATTTGTTTTTGCCATACTCAAAAATGATATCTATAGTTACTGACTTCTAGGCTTTCTCTACACATACTGTAAAATAATTGTAAGAACAACTTGACCTTTTACTGTGCAGTTCAGTACTTATCCATAGTGACACTGTCAGAAGACACTCAAAAGTGTTTGTCAAATCTACTGTTGCTTTGACCATAGGGATTTATAACCAGAAAGTTGAGCTGAAAACATTCCATGCTTATAATACTGGCCTGGTTATAGGATTAGTTAACAACTTACGTTTAAGATTATGGGTTATGAATTTTGGTTGATCGAGGACACTCTAATTTGTGGGTCTAGCAAATTGCTTGCATCTTCAATGTTTTTGTGATTTTGAAGTTGATGTATTCACTGAAAGGGAAAAAAGTGTTGATTTTTCAATTAAGATGCAACCTTTACAATGCAAAGCAATAAATAATTATAGTGTTCACTCAGACTGAAGAAAAAAATTCACTAGTTAAATAGCAATAATCAAGATGAGAACTGTATTAGAAGAGTTCTAATTTTATGATCATCTCTTATTTAAATAATAAAAATTAATCCACGGGTCCCTTGCTGTAACACCACTTGTGATAAAATGATATTTGGCTTTAGAGATGGCCTTCTGGAAGCCCATATAAAAGTAATTGGCTGATGAAATTGTGAAATGACCTAAGATCATTCTTATAAAATAAGCTGCTACTCTAGTGAAGTAGCTATTAGACAATGGTTGGCTTCTACGAGACTGGATGTGTTTGACTCAAGGCATTTTACAGGTATTAGTGTATTCATTCTTCTGGGATAACAAATTCCTGTATTTTAAGTTTCCTAAAGACAATCAAAATCCATGGGAAAACAAATTCAAATTTGAGAGTTTCAACAGTTGGCCTCTGCACACTAAATGTAAGAAAAATAGATTCTAGCCGTACCTAGAATTACCAACATTAGAGCATTGTTCAGCACTGTAGAAGAGATCCAGAAGTTGCTCTAATCTCCTGAGACAACCGGTTGGATTTGCAGGCCAACTTGTATAGGTTCACTTCGTAGTTCTACAATTTACCATTTTTGTGATTTTGTGCTAATTATGTAACTCTGTTGAGCCTCTTAAGTAAAAGTTAGGGAAAGTAAATGGGTCGATGTGGTTAAATGAGGTATTTTATGTCAACATTTGGGTACACAGTTTAGTATTTGAGAACTCAGTGGTTCTATAGAAGTAAGAAAGGCATTGTCAGTATATATTTAACATATTATTTTGAGGCCAGAGGATTTCATAAGTTACAGGTTTCAAAATAGTAGCATCAACAGTACAGTTAAAAAAAATCAAAATGGTTGCAATTGATTGATCTAACAGTGAAAAAAGTTTGGTTTGCAATGTCATTTAGTCTACCTACCAAATGTTTCTAGTATATATAATGTAGATAACTATAGTGAGTCAGTTGTTCTCCAAAAAGTAATCATTAGCCTTCTTTCCATTTTGCTCCATTACCAACCAAAAAGGAGGAAACACTACAGTTGTGGCAGCATATACTTTACAAATTTGTGAAAGACCCAGTTCTTTCTCTAGTTTGTATGGTAGCTTGTCTTTGCATAGTGCCCTGTAGAAAACACACATGACTATTCATAACTCACAATTAGAAAAAAAAAATGGTCCGACAGATCTAACCATTTTTAAGCCATGTTTTAAGTCATTCCATTTAAATAATTGTATACATTACTTGCATAGTTGAAATGCCAAGATAAAGATAGACAAATACTTCAATATTTATTAAATTAGGATACAGTTCATATACACTAAAAAACAAAACAAAACTAAACCTCTCCCAGACAAATGATTTCTGACTTCAAAAAGCATACTGGGAAGTTCGAGAAGAGGAGAAAACATGATAGAGATAGGTAGGATACATTAGAGGGAGGAGTTAACATAGCAGCTAAGAGTGCAGGTTCTGAAGTCCGTTGCCCCCTGTCTACTGTTTTCTAGCTCTGAGACCTTGGTAAGTCACTTTATCTCTGAATACTTCCATTTCCTCATCTTATTGAGAGGCTCACAGTAGTAAGAATGCCATAGATGTGAAACAAGGATAGGATAAGTCAGGACATTCAAAATTATTAGGACTATTGTGGTTTGTTTTTGTTTTTTTAAGATTTCATTTATTTATTTGACTGAGAGAGCTCAAGTAGGGGGAGTGGCAGGGAGAGGGAGAAGCAAGCTCCCAGCTGAGCAGGGAGCCCTATGTGGGGCTTTTATCACAGTTCCCTGGGATCATGACCTGAGCTAAATGCAGGTGCTTAACCAACTGAGTCACCCAGATGCTCCTTAATACCATTGTTATTATAATATTAACAAAAAAATTGACTACAAATTAAATGAATGGTATAGACAGTAACTTCTATAGTGTGTTTGTGTGTGTGTGTGTGTGTGTGTGTGTGTGTGTGTGTGTGTGTTTTAAGAGGTCAACAGAGATTGGAATAGTTGAGAATGGCTTCATAAAGAAAATTAAACATGGCCTGAAGTGGAAACCCAGACTCATCAATGGTTCAAAATGAAATGAACCTAGAAATTATCCCCCCAGTATCTCTGTATTTGGTGGGTAAGAATAGCTCCTATTTGTATAATGCTCACTATTTGGTGGATGCTCTGTTAAACCCTTCTAAGCTTTTCACAACAGCCCCATTAGTGGGAGTTATTCTACGTTTTTTGGAGGGTGAAAAAATTGAGGCCCAGAGTAGTTAAATAGATTGTTTCTTGTCACACAGCAACCAAGTTGCAGATACAACTGTGGAGTTTACATTCCTAACCACTATTACAGATGAAGCTGTGTGCCCAAAATAAGGTGGTCAGGGCTAAATAGTTTGCCCAAGGTGACAAAAAGTTAGTACCTGAGTAGTTAGTTATAGAAATGGAACTTAATCCTCCTTAGTGTCTAATTTTCAATGTATCTGTGCTTACCACATTCACTATTTGTGTGATTTATACAGTAATGAAGGGAGGACCTATTAGGTGGGATAAAGACCAAGTGTTAATTGCTATGAAATAGGCAGGTGTATTCTCTGTCCCTTGAGAGAATGCAGCAGTGTTTGGAGATAGAGATGTGCGTTGGCTAGTGGTGGAGATGAAGTTTGATAGGTCAGAGAAAGTCAATTTTTATGGGTCAGCAAAAGTCAGTCAGATGTATTTTGGATTTATCCTAAGAACAAATGGGCCAGCCTGGAAATTCCTAAGCATGAAATTTGATGTCATATTATTGAGCAAGAGAAAGTGGAGAAAAAAAAACCCAAAGGGGAAAATACATTTGGGAGGGGGGCAAATGTGTTTTAGCATATAGGCACACTGTAGTTAACTATATTTAAAACAAATAACATAATGCACATATATCAGAAATTTTATAATTCTGTTTGTTTAATCTAATGTGGTAATTCAAACAAATGTTTACTGGCTAAGAATTTATGCATGCACTGTAAGGGAAGACTCTTTTTGAATCATGCTTTATCTGATTTAATTTTTAGCCCTGTGCACACCCTCAATTTACAAAGCTTCTATTAACTTCAAAGGGCAAGAAAGAGAATGCAAACCAGGCCTATTATGTTTGTGATCACACAGTCGTTTTGCAGGTGGTATCCATGTGTTTCTCCAAAGTTCATTTCTATTTGCACACATGGAAGGAGAGCAGAGGGACTCTTTCATCTTCATATTTTTCTCGTTTCTTGGAACTATCAATTACAAAGGAGGATTGTATAAATCTTCTTTGTGTGTTTAAGTGCTAATATAAGCTGTTGCATATATCATCTGGCTACAGTATTTGACACACCTACTGGTCCCCTTATACACGGAGTTAACAGCAGACCCGAAGGCAGAAGTCTGTGTTCTGAAGAATTAGAGTGTTTTTTAGAATATGAAATTAAAGGGAAATGTAAAAAAGAAACCCATTCTACTCATGAGTTTACTGCATTGTGTTCTGTTGGTAAACCATTAAGGGGTTTGGAAGATTTCTGTTGTCATTGCTTATCATCCTCTTTGATCACTAAATTACAGAAACATGATTATTCTTTTATAACCTATGACCTACAGCAGGCCTTGTAATACCTGTTCATTCGCATAGGCATGCTGGTAACATTGGAGGGTCTCAAAAGGTGAAATTTAAATAGTGCTTTAGGTTGACAGCAGTAAATACAGGTTTGACTATTTAGACGAAAGCAGTTAAATATGAGACTACATTGAGTGTTTGGATACAATGCTTCATTGAAGAATACAGATCCATTTATATATACCTTACCTCTAAATTTTAAAAACCCACAAGGATTAGTGATGCAATATTTGTTTAAGTGAAATTTATGTGAAAATCAAATCACATGTAAACTTTCCATCCTAGTTAGTACATTTGTATATTTTGAATAACATAAAGACTTGCATTGTGTAAGAATGAGTAGGATTTGGTATGTATTTTAATGTCACCATGAAACGCTGTGCTGAAGACAGAAGTAAAAAGATTTGTAATCTTCAAATATTATTGCCTTCGTACTGTGATTTTCTGTTTCCAATAGCACCTGTACAACACTGCTACCTAGTTACGCTTTTTATTTTATGTTTAATGTGGTAATCTGATTTCCCCTTATTTGCAGTTGGCAACTCAAAGTAAAAAAATATACATTGGAATGTTGCCATGACACTATTGTTACGGAGCCAAATTTAGTAACTGGTGAGTTGTCTTGATTGCCATCAGACAGGGCTTGATTCCTGAAGGATCACAATGATCTTATTATGAGGAGTTTTCTCCTGTTCTGAAGCCTCAAGAATGCACTTGTATGATAGTGCAGTAGAGAGGCTCTAGAGTCGACAGAACAGAAACAGGCATCTTTGGAACTACTAGCTAGGAAGTTACATCAAGAACTCTCTAGAGTTTAATAAAAATTTAAGGATCATTTTCTACACATTTAAGACGCCTTTCTGGAATACTATAAATAGAGTGAAAATGAAGAAAATGTCTTTAGTTACAAGTCTCTATAATTAAAGAATAGTGACATAAAACTTGATTTTATATTTTGAGCTGTTCTAATAATTGCATATTCCTAGATCCATATCAACTAAATCAAATAGAATTGTAATTTTCTATAAATATATATTTCTAAGATTTTGTTTATTTATCCATGAAAGACATGGAGAGGCAGAGACATGGGCAGAGAGAGAAGCAGGCTCCCTGCGGGGAACCTGATGCAGAACTCATTTCTAGGACCCCGGGATCACAACCTGAGCTGAAGGCAGACTCTCAACCACTGAGCCACCCAGTTGTACCCCAAATATGTTTTAATATAAATTGGGCTTCAGGGTAGAGAAATCAGACTTAACAAGCTTAAAGTATTTATCCATGATTAGAGTACTTCTCAATAACTGCTCGTTGTAAAGTTTGTAAAGGTGGACAAGAACAATCTTTTCAACTGCTTATGAAATACTGTTACCTGACTTATTCATTTGTAATTTGTAACTCCCAGCTGTTATGCCAGTCAAAAATTAGAGATGTGTTCCACTAGGTGAAAAAAAAAATTAATCTAACACATAACACATTTTTTAAAACAAACTTGTATTCAAAGGAAACAATCTATTAAGAAATAAGAATGTTAAGAAATCTCAAAAATTACTCACCAAATGCTAATATAATTTTAAAACTCTTTGTCCCAGTGACAGTTTTCTTGGGATTTACGGCCGTGGTTAAGCCTATGCATAACTCCCTGGGTTGGTTTTCTTTATAACCATTCAGTTGTTTCTTGTTTTATTGTTGAAGGCTGAGCTTGTGTCAGTAGAGACTTCTCACAGTTCATTATTCTGACATAACTCTTGAGCTGTAGATGTTTTTAAGTTAATATTGCTAAGAAATGAATAAAAGGGCTTGCTTGATGTCTGAAGGTGATGATGGTGTTGTCACAGTTGAGGAAGCAAACACTGGTACTTAGTGGTGGGTCTTTATAAGAAAGTCTCATGGACTTTTATAAGAAAATTTGGCCAATATCAATATTATCTGCTGTATGAAGAATGAAATGCACTTTTCTAAATGTTTTAAGTAATATCGATAAATCTTTTCTCCCCCTGCACAATGATCTCTTATAAACTCTTTTGGGGTTTAAAATGTGGCTTCTAAGTCATAGTCTTTACTATTACATCTCTTCTATCTCCCATTTCCTTTTGGGAGGCTTCTTAATCTGAGGGGTTTAAATGAACATTTTTTATGATGGGCAAAAGCTTTTCTGTAGAAATGATGGTTCCTCATGGGAAGAGCTCTAATATACATTGAAATTAATATAACAAGTTACTTTTAAAGAAAATCTAAGGGGCGCCTGGATGACTCAGTAGGTTAAGCATCTACTTTTGGCTCAGGTCATGAGCCACGGGTCCTGGGATCAAGCCCTGCATCAAGCTGCCTGCTAAGTTGGGAGTCTGATTCTCCATCTCCCTCTGCCTCCCGCCCTTTGCTCCCCTTCCCCCACTCATGCTCTCGCTCTCTGTCTCTCTCTCCCTCAAATTAATTAATCTTTAAAAAAATAATGAAAATCCAAAAATTTATTTTAGGGAAGACATTATAAAATTTTTGTGACAAATTCATAGTTGGTTCAAATAAATTGCTTTTGTAGGATTTACCTTAGCTAGTATTAACAGCTCTAACAATTGAGGCCAGGTGACAGATAATTTCTTTTTAAGAACGTGTTTACTGTCATGAAAATTGCAAAGTTTCCTTTGTAATTATTCTATCATTGTTATTTGGCAGCCTGTAAAGTTTTATTGGCATTTACTGAAAAGGTACTTTTTTTTTTTTTTTCGTGCTAGCCAGCTGGCTTGCTTTTTTTGGGCAAACTTTTCTAGCTCTGGTATTCAGAACATATTTTCAACTTTGATTGTCTACCAGTGGGATCTTTTTGAACAAGGAGCCAAGTGGCTAATAATAACTGAATTGATCTCAATCATGTCTTCAGTGCGTGACATCAGAATGCTGCAGGTGTACTTGAGCACTTGAGTGTTGCTTCTTCCTTATCCAGTGTGTTATTTTAGTACTGGAGTACTGACGTGGTCAACTTAAGACCATGCAAATTACAGGCTCTTTTCACATACCTCCTGGAAGAAAAATATGTTGAAATTATGAATGAAATGTGAAGATTCACTAACGTGAAGGAAACTAGAATTTTCCAAGCAGTACAGGTTCACCAAATTAAAAATGAAAATATCCTTTTTAGGGTTTTACATATTAAAACAAGTAAACCACAAACATTTGAGGAAGTGGAACAATAATAGAATTTTATTAGCTTTGTCAGGGAGGTGTGCAGGTTTAGAGTTTCAGTTGGCTTGGTGGACTCTGAAGGCTGTGTACCATTTTTCTTATCTCTGGGCTTATTTAAAGACTCTTTCAGATCATCTGAGGCATGTGAGATGATTTCTAAATTTAGAATTATATTGTTTTAGTTCTGAAGAACACAGTAATAAATTGATTCAAGCAACTATTTGCTTCACTAATTCTTCATTGCTTTTAAAATAATATTGGATACAAGAGTTATACTTTATTTCATAAAAAAAACTTACTTGTTTGAATACTTGTTCTTAGTGAAACTTACAAACCCTAGAAACTACTGGTCTTTTTAGTAATTATTATTCCAAAGTGATGACAGGCAGATTAGTATTTGGCAGTCTTCTTTGGCAATGAAACGTTATCTTCATTTTGTCTTTTTATGTTACTATGGACTCTGGAGTAATTAGTGTAAAATTTTAGGTCAGAGCTCCTGTGTTTATGATGTAATAAAAAGAGAAAATTAAAGATCACATTTATCACTTCTTACATCTTAGTAAATATCTCTGGATGTTACCAGTCACACTGATTCTTCTTTGCTATTACCTGTCTTCTTCTTCTTCTTTTTTCATCAGTGGATTTTTTTTTTCCCTAAACTATTTGTTAGAGTTCTAGATTGATAGTCTACAAAGGGTGGCACTCTGGGGTTTGTCCTGGAGAGGGCAGAGGATGCAAGATAGAGGATGCCTACCATTGTTTTGTTTTGTTTTTTAACATGTTCTTCCTATGGGAAGGACCTGTTTTCATGGTCTGTGACCGGACAAAGCACTCTTGGTGTCTGGGTATTATGCAGGGCCCATCTGTCATAGCATTCCTCAGAACTTCTTCATGCTAGACCGAGAAACACCAGGTAGTGATGGGCTCTTTCAGCCTCTCCTCAGCTAGGAATAGTAAGTACTGCCCAGTCTTTTCCAAATAACATTCTGCATTATTAGAAAGGAATTACAGAATTGCTAGGCAGAGAAGTAATATTTATTTTAATAACTTTGTAGGGCTTAAAGAGTATCCATATTAAAGCGAAGTGGAACAGTTTCTGCACTAGAGGTGTTTTCCATATTCATAAAGGTCATAATTAGGTAATTTATTAAGTGGAGCAATTTTTGAGAGGTATGGATTTGGATAGGCATCTTGATTCAGAACTTTACTTCATTTTATTAGATCTGTTTCTCAAATAGCTGCAGCTTGTTCAGGTTTTATTCCTGCCAGTTGGATATGAAGTGCTGTATGTTTGGGCTCACTGTACAGAATTTGTTTCCAAAAAAATAGTGTCGTGCTGCTTTCCATCTACTGGACCAGTAGGGGTAGGAAGATCTGATTTGAAGCCAATGCAAAATGCAAACTGATTAGATTTGGATTGTTCATACATTCGGCCTTCCTTTCCCCATTCCTACCCTTTTCCAGATGGAAAGACCAGTTTCCCCCCAGAGCACTTTCTCCTGGCAATTAGACTGTGGAGATGAGGATCGTTTAGTGCCACTACTACTAAAGTCCTATTAGAATACGATTGGGCTTTAAAATTTAGAGGAATGAATCAATACGATCTGTACTCACTTTATTTTTCAATTAATGGTGCCTGTGATGCTTTTACAATTAGGAATATGACTTTCTGTCTTTTGACTCTACTTTTTGTTTTATTAATATAATAACATATTACTTGCATCAGCTGGAAAGTAGGTGGTCCATGAAACACCTTTTAAAGCACTGAGCATTTTAAAATGCTGTCTTACCGCCTATACACCTTTCTAATATGCATTACATACCCTCCCTTCTGACTATAGTAGATTACACCTAATTTTACTTTTTCGTGATGATTAAGGCTCATGATTATAAATTTCACTGACTACTACTTGCTAAAATGCAGCAATGCCCTCAATTATTAATGAAGTGTGTGGAGTTCTATATGGACTTAGAATGTTAGGCCCTTTGAATTCTTCTATCAAGTCTTTACATTTCCCTCTTCACTCTGACAGTAAGTAAGCAGGTACTTACACCCAGATGTTAAATTTTAAAGCTGTAAGGAAAGATTGCTTAGCCTAGTGTCTTCATTTTATAGGTAGGAATGGAAGCCCAGAAAGGCTGTACAGTTTATCCATGAGCCCACAGCTAATTACGGGTAAGGTGGGAACTAGGTAGATATTGCAGTTCACTCTTGAACAACGTAGGGGTTAGGGAGGCTGAGCCTCAGCACAGTGGAAAATTCATATATAAATTTTGACTTCCCCCAAAGCTACGAATAGCCTCCTATTGATTGGAAACCTTCTGTTATTAGTTGATTAAGACATATTTTCTATGCTTTATGTATTATATCTTACAATAAAGCTAGAGAAAAAGGAAACATTATTAGGAAAGTTATAAGAGAGGTGCCTGAGTGGCTCAGTTGGTTCGGCATCTGCCTTCAGCTCAGATCACAATCTCAGGGTCCTGGGATCCAGCCCCGCATCAGGCCCCTGCTCCGCGGGAAGACTGCTTCTCCCTCTCCCTCTGCCTATCACTCCCCTTGCTTTGTGTGCACACTCTCTCTCTTGTCGTATAAATCTTACTTTTTAAAGAAAATTACCAGGGAATACACTACTGTCCTGTATTTGTCAAAAAATCCACATATAAGTGGACCTACACAGTGCAAACACGTGTTGTTCAAGAGTCAGCTGTATTTGATTCCTGATCTTAGTGCTCATTCTTCCAGGACACCCTGTTTGCTCTTTCATTCTGTCAGACTTTTCTCCATATGTAATATTTGTTTTTGCTCTTGGTGTATGGGTAATGAGCGCAAAATAAAATTGGGGACAGGGCAAAATAGAAGTGATGACATAGGGACACCTGGGTGGCTCAGTGGTTGAGTGTCTGCCTTCGGCTCCGGTCATGATCTAGGAGTCCTGGGATTGAGTCCTGCACCAGGATCTCCACAAGGAGCCTTTTTCTCCCTCTGCCTATGTCTCTGCCTCTTTCTCTGTCTCTCTCATGAATAAAATAAAATCTTAAAACGAAAAAGAAGTAGTAACATACTAGTTGGATGGGTGGTAGTCATATTTCTGGAATGTCCCTTTACTTCCTCGAGTCTTGTTTTAACCTCCATGAAAGGAAGTGGTTGAACTAATAACCATAGTGACTGACATTTACTGAGTATTTGCCATGTTCCAGGTCCTTTTCTAAGTTTTCGTGTGCCTCACCTAAGGCAATTCTGACACAAACCCCAAGGGGAAGGTCTCATGTTACATAGGGAGAAACTGAGTCACGTAAGCAGTTACTCAGTTTACCAGAAGTCATTCAGCATGTACATAACAAAGCCAAGATTAAGCCTTCATGCTCTTAACCACTCTGTTCTTTTATTTCTGAATGATGTCTATGCTCTATTCTTGATTTTATCGGTTTGAATGATGACAGCACCGATGGCTCACAGTATTGAGTACTTCCTGTTACAATAGTGGCTCATTTAATCATATCAGCAACTCTGTGAGGCAGATACTATTAGTATCTCCTTTTTTATTTTTAATTTATTTTTTAATTTAATAGATGAGGAAAGGGAAACACAGAAGTTAACTGGTTTGCCCCTTCTTATAGTTGGTCAGCAACAGTGGAAGATTTGGTGTGTCTGTTGGCTCCTCCACTATGCCTTATTGCTGGAGAATGAGAACCTGAGTATCTAACACACAGAGTGATGTGAGTTTTATAGTATTTTTGTTGTTTAGAAGTGATTTGGTTTCTTTCCTATGTGTTCTCCAGAAGTAGGAAACTCGCATGCCAAGGATATAAGTGACTGAAGCAAATTTCATGCAAGAGATAATGGGATGTGGAGTAGTGGGGATGATAGGGACTGCAGCAAATAGGAAAATGCAGATCGTGTCCAAAGAGGCAACTGATACTGGGCTCAGCTAAGTCCTGTCCTGCTTTTCAGGCTGGAAAGTAGACTCAGTATTGCTGGATGTTGTATTTTTCCCTAGAGAAGCCAGAAGTTTGGATTTTTAAACCAGAAAGAGATTTTGAAGGTGATTTTAAAAGCATTGCAATAAGAAATTACTTGAAACCATTCCATGAGCCAAATGGAAACATTGGCAATCTGTGGTTTAGATAATCAGGACTGGTAGATAAATGACCTTCAGGTGAGTAAGAGTTGGCCACATCTCTGTATCAATGCTATATTTTGAAGAGAAGCAACACAGGCCCAAACCCAGAAGATTTGTCCATTCTCTTCTGCCTATTAAGATGGCATAATGGCACTCTATAATGTAGAGAAAGTCGAATTAAGTGTATTTTTAAGAAATAACTTTCTTGTGAACCTCTAACATCAGAAGGTTTTATTCTGTAGATTATGAGGACTTGTGGCTTCCAACTGCAGCCCTGGTTTCCAAGTCTGTGAATTGCTGATTCTGAATGGGGCCGTGAGGTGCAGGAGCACTTCCCGGACTTTGTCCAAGTACATCTCTTTTTATTCAGAAGCAGCCCCGGTGAGACCCTTCAAGAATCTGCAATAGAATGTGTGGTCACTGAAACCAATAGAAGAGTTTGGTATTAGGGAAAAAAATAGTTTGATACCTTCTTCTGAGAAATGCATTGTTTCTCTGAGCTCAGTTCTGGTTTTCAGCCTGCCCAGAAATTTCCTTGCAGGTGCTGAATATGTATTTCCAGGAGCAAGATATGGACAGATTCATGATCATTTGTCTTCCTCTAATAAATATAGCTCCTCTTTTTTAAAAAAATCTTGTTACCCAATCAGCTATTTTCTACTTGTGATTTCTTTAGTATAGTGGTTTCTAAGTACAAACACTAGCTTAATCCCTAAAACTGGATCTTACCTAATATGCTCTATAATTAAAAAATTCTTAGATTCATAACAAGAATGAGAGTTTCCCTTATTTTGCCTTTTGATTATAACTAAGTGACATCTTGTATATTGCCAAAATAACATCAGAGGGCAAACTAGATTTGGGACCTAGGCCAGCTGGTAATATTCCTTTAAAAACATTATATCATCTTTTCTAAAATAACCACTACACTTCAAGAGTATTATTTAAGAAAAAAAATAAATATCACCTTGCTGCACTACAGTCTAAATTCCTGTCTTGGAAATAGTATAGTTGAATGTATTTCCAGAAGCTGCAAATAATGGAAAATCATGAAAACTCGAATCAGGGTCCCTGTCCTTAAATGTGTTTCAGTTTGCATTTTGATAGCAGTTTAGAAATGTTATCGCTTGTTTTGTCACAGACATAATTCACATCTTTCTTCAGGCACTGTAAACAAGAGAAATGGTTTAATGGCCCCATAAAGGCACTCTGCTGATATCTGAGATTAGGTCCGTTAGTAATGGATGTTGGTGCGTGTATTTGTGAGTGGTATGTGTGCACAGTGGGGGCGGGGAGGGCCTGCAAGAGGTAAATGTACTGGAAAAGATTCTTTGAGAGGCTCAGTTGCAGCAGAAGTGCCTTCTGTTTTTCTGTGTCTCTTGGAAGATGGATATACGGAACATGTGACACTATTGTCTTTATTTGTACACAGGCCTTCCCCTTTGCTTCTGGAATTTAACTGAGTACTAATTGAGGTCATTGCCATCCATTTATCACCTGAAATTGAAATGATATTAACTTAAAGTGAATGCTTTTCATCTAGTGAGTGTATTCCCAACTACATATATTTGTATAAAAGGCTGCATGCATTTTTCATGCCATGCTTGTATCTGGTCTTAAATAATCTAATTTATGTATACCATTGATTTTTTTTCCACTTTTACAGTGTTGTTTTTTTTTTTTTTTTTTTTAATTTGCTGCTTAGCCAAGTGAAAGTATTTTTTTTATAAGCACTTTAGTGTCCACGGGATGATTTGTTTTGATTTTCTCAGTTATATTTTGTAGACAAGTGTAAAAAACTATACATGATACATAACCACGGTCTATGTAAATGCCTTAAAATTCCTCAAATAACATAAATTTGTATTGTTTTAGAGACTCAACAACATGTCATTTTTCATCTTGTTCATGTATATTCCTATAAATTGGCTGCATAGGGTTGCATACTTGGTTTTGAGAGTCAGTGTAAACAGAGTTAATAAAGCAAATCAATGGGCCTTTGTTAACTAATTTACCTAAACCTTGTCAGTAGCAGGTGTCACTATTCTAACCATTCACTTTTACATTTTCTTTCTCCTCTTTCATTGTAGACCATAATCTAGCATAATCTAGAACAAGTGTCAGCAAACTTTTTTTTCTGTAGAGTCAGATGGTAAATATATGGGATCATGACTTGAGCTGAAACCAAGAGTCAGATACTCAACTGATCCACCCAGGTGCCCCTAGAAAGTAAATATTTTAGACTTTGCAAGTCATGGGGTTTCTGTCACAAATACTGCGTTGTAGCTTCAAAGGAGCCCTAGACTACACCTCAGTGAAAGGATGGGACAGTGTTCCAGTAAAACTTCATTTACCACAACAGGTGGGAAGCCGTGTGCTGTAATTTGGCAACCCCTGTTCTGGAATATTGAAAAGTAGATTATTCTAAAGCAGAATTTTTGAGCAGATCAGAAATCTCAACATCAAAAGGCTCTGTATTCCTAGGTTATTTTTGTTTAAGAACTACACATTCAAAAAAATTTTTTAAACCTACAGATTGGATTCAAAGACTTAGTTCTATTTAGTGAAGAAGTAATTAAAAATGTGATGGGTTTCTCTTCTCAGAGTAAATTGTTTTGTACTCACAGAAATTGCTCCACTATTTCACTCTTATGATAAGGATTGTGAAGAAAGCAGAGTGAAAGGTCAGAGCCAAGGCAACTTATCACTGTAATTATATTCACTGTCCACATATAGAAGGGGACCCATCACTTGTGACATTTTGGTTATCAGACTCTAGGGGAAGCTTTAGAGGCTGGATAGCAGCATTTTTCCTTAGTTCCATATGAGTGGTGTGAATTTTTAAATGCTTTTGGTCACAGTAATAAATTGAAAGAAAGCAGAATGCCTAGCAGTAAGCATGAATAGTCTGAGAAGTGTTTTAGATACAAGTGGCATGAATATATTATTAAAGTCATATATATGTAAGCATGCATTCCACACATATGAATTACTCAAACTTAAAGGACACTGGCTAATATCTTTATTAGAGAAAACACTTTAAAAAACAAAATAAAGCTCTGATTGGCCTTCTTTGAGTTCTTGAAGGTAAGAATGTCTTACCATTCATCCTTATTCTATAGCTTTATCGTCTTTCCTCCTCTCAGCACCTGGCATCGTATCTAGGCCATAGTAAATGAATTAACTAATGAAAGAATGAATGGATAAACATCTGATAGGAGGTTATAGTGGGGCTTATGTGTGTGAAGGATAATAATTGTGTTTATTCAAAATACATTTGAATTATGTGCTCAAGAGTTGTCATCAGAAGTCTAGGGCTTTTTATTCTTAACCTGTTATAAGTTAGTCCTAGGTCTTTGGATAGGTATTAAGCTTAGCTTTTTTATACCTTTTGAAAAATGTTTGCAAAAGTGGGAGGTATAATAAAGGTCCTTCTTGTCTTGAATGATGAGAATCAAATACAGTAGATGAAGATTCTTTGAAAACTTTGTAATACTATATAAATTTGAAGGTTTTAAAAAGCATTGTAGCTAGAGTTTTCTATCATGATTCTAAGTTCAAGCACAGTTCAATAAGTCACTACTTATAGTTAAACATATTATCTTTCTTAAATGTATCAGAAGACATCATCATCTTCACTCTAGAAATATAAGCAGAAACTCAATGTATAGATTAAATTGTTTATTCTCCAGACTAACATGAACCAGTACATTAAAACAAACATGGTCTGTTTTCAATTTAATGCTAGAAAAATGTTCCAGTGTCACGATTGTTTAGGAAATTATTCTCCTATGAGTGAATTTTTAAATTCATTATCATCATCTCTGTTTTAAGGTGTTCAAATGTACTTTGAACCAAAGACATGGTTATATATAAGCATTGTTGGCACTTAGAAATGTGGAGGGCATCTCTGCGCCCCAGTAGAACAAGGACAAGATTTTGCCTCTGTCTAGAATGTAGACAGGAAAAAAAAAAAATGGAAGCAAGATGATGCCTTGCAGTTCATAGTTCTAAAATGAAAACCATTATTAATTTAACCAATCCTTTATGATGAGTACCATAACCCCAAGTAAACTTTAAAATTAAGAAGTCGTTAAGTTTATTTTGGAAGTACACTCTTAAAAGTCCTGGTATTTTGGAGCTCTTAAATTTAACCATTAGAAGAACCCAGTCATCATTAGTCAGCCTTAAGATGTGGTTTTAAAGGTCAAGCCTCGATCAAAGAAAAAAATGCAAGATGCAGCTCTTGCAACTCTTTCTGCGGCTCCTCCTCCTAAAGATCTGGTTGTCCGGAGGAGCCGGGGGTCATAAAAGTTTGCCTGGAAACGCCCCTGAGGAATGCCTGAGGGAGGCTGCAGATTTGACAGATGTGTTTTCCGAACTGTCCAAAGTCAGGGGTAAAGATAGAACATGGTATTTATTATTTGAATGATCTTTTCTTTGTAAATGAAATGAAGGAGTTAACTCCCGCAATTTGACACGGTGGAAGACAGAAAGATTCACTTTAATTAAAACTTACAAACAATGCAGATGCGTGGCACCGTCTGTGTCAGACCCAGCAAGGTCCGTACAGTCAGCGAAATGAAATGTACCTAGCAGCCCGGCAGCAGGCTGGAGCCGTGTTCAGTGAAAGTAATTTAATTAGTGTTGATCATGACTCCAGATGATGGTGATTTGATAAGGAATAATTTAGTACTTAACAGCCTTTTACATGCACCAACTCCATGTGGGAAGGTAAAGCAAATTGCACAAAATGAATGTGCTGCGTTCACTTGTGCCAGTGCCAGTGAGCTGGAAAACTGCCTGTTAGCAGACGCTCAGCCTCTCAGCCCTGTGAAGAAACACCCGACCCGTTCTCGGCTCAGCCCTGGGGGGAGTCTCCTACTATCCTCCCTTAAGAATAAATAGGAGAAGTCACTTTGGTGATCTAGAATCTCTAGGAAGAAAGAGATGGAAAGTGAAAATGGGGAGAATAAAGTCACATGTGGTTCTTGTGCAGAGTGCTGGAGATCTTCAGATTGGCTCCCCCCCCCCCCGCCTTTTTTTTTTTTTTTTTTCCCTCACAGCAATTAAAAATCCCAAGCCAACTTAAATTCACTGGATTACTTATTTGTTTTACATTTAGGAAAAAAAAAAATCACAGTTCCGAGGGCCCAGGATGATTAAGAGGCCCACACACGTTGCATGTGTTAGAGACACATTCCTGTTGTGGAGTTATGTTAGGAGTAGGGGAGCCCCAAACTTCTGGATTTGGAGAACCTGTGAAAATCCTCAAGTGTGCGCATCTACTAAATAGAAAGAGGTTGTTAGATTTTTTTTTTTATTTTTTTTTAAGTCTTTGCAAGTACTGGATCTATTTCAGTGCCACACACACTGGATCCAGGTAGGGATAAGCATCACAGTGGATTTGAAATTAGCCCAGTTAGGAGAATCACCTAGAAATTTTTATAAGATACAGAATCCTGATGTATATCCCAGCCTTAATGAATCATCACCTCTGAGAGTGGTGTATTGGTTTGTTTAGGGCTGCCATAACAAAGTACCACAAACTGAGAGGCTTAAAAAGCAGACATTTACTGCCTCGCAGTTCCAGAGGCTTGAGGTGTAAGATGAGGGTATTGGTAGGGTAGTTCTGAGTGCTGTGAGAGAGTAGCTATTCCATGCATCTCTCCTGGCTTCTGGTGGTTTGCTGGCAATCTTTGGCACTCCTTGGCTTGTAGAAGCATCACAGCATCTCTGCCTTTATTTCCTGTGGCATTGTCCTTTGTGAGGGTCTCTATATCCTAAATCTGTTTTATAAAGACTTGAATCATATTGGATTAGATTCCACCCTAATGACCTGATCTTAACTAATCTTCTCAGAAGGTTACATCATGAGTTGTACTGGGATTAGGACTTTAACATGAATTTTGGAGGGGACCTAATTCAACCTATAACATCTCAGGCCTGGGAGTCCCAGTTCTGTCTTGTTTTGTTTTGTTTTTCTCAAAAGTACCTGGTTAAATTTTATGATTGGTCAGATTTGGGATCAACTTGCCTCTGATAGCTTTGGAGGGTTCCTTACATCCTTTCATCTTAAGTCAATTGAGGAAGCTCATGGAACCAGTCTGAAAGCAGTAGAGCTGCAGGCAGTGTATTCACTAGGATGGATAGTACTTTTTCTTCTAAGTTGATATCAGTAGATACTTTGATAGGAGTCTACCGTTATGCTAGCAACCATTCCTGATGGCACCCCAGATTTGTCATTCCTCCCCTGACTCATCTGGAATGATTTATCCTGTCCAGTTAAAAATAAAACACACTTCTAAGATCCATTCTCAGATGGGTCTGCTGGAAGAAGAGGCCAGACATGTTCAAGTATTTTAAGTTGTGTAGCATTGCTTGTTGCCCTCATATTTTCTTTAGCATTTTAGTTGGGATATGCTGTCATTATTATGTAAGTTTTTAACTGCACAGTTTGATGAATTTTACATATTTGTACATTCATAGAAGTGGCACTCAGAGCAAGGTATAAGTATTCCCAGCACTGTAGCAGGTTACTATTGCCCTTTCTTAGTGATTAACATTCCCATCTACCAATGGAAGGGAATTTTTTCACTGTCAGTTTGGTCTGTTCTTGAAATGAACTTACTACATACTCTTTTGTGTTTGACTTGTTTTACTCCTACATACTCTTTTGTGTTTGACTTGTTTTACTCCACTCCACATCTATGAGACCATCTATATTTTTACATGAGTCAGTAATTTGTTCATTGTTGTTCCTGCATAGTATTTCATTGTATGAATATGCCATGAATCATTTACCCATTTTCCTGCTAACGAACATTTGAATTTGTCCAGTTTTTGCTATTTTGAATAAAGCTGCCATGAACATTCTTAGACATGGCTTTGTGTGAACATATGCAGTCCCTTCTCTTGGATCTGTCCCTAATAGTGAAATGACTGGGTCATGGGTACATTTATATTGCAGCCTTAGTGGATGCTGCCAAAGAGTTTGCCAAAGTGCTAATACCAATTTATACTCTCAGCAACATATATAAAAGTTCCTGTTGGCTCTAGGTCTTCTTCAAAACTTGGTAATGTCAGTCTTTTGGAGCTTAGCCATTCCAGTGTGTGTATAATGATAATCTTATGTGGTTTCATTTGCATTTTCCTGATAAGTAAAGATGTTGAATACCTTTTTACATAGGCTTTTTATTGTTGTTCATTTGTTTGTTTTACGATTTATGAACTGCCTGTTCAAGGCTTTTGACCATTTTTAATTGGGTCATTTGTTTTGTCTTAAATTTGTAGTGATTCTTATTATGGTGAATATGAACTTTTTGTCATCTCTCTATTGAAAACATCTTCTTGGAGTTTGTGGCTTACTCTGTAGTCTTTTAATAGTGTTTTTGATGAAGAGACGTTCTTAATCTCAGTGAAGCATAATTTGTAGGTTATTCTCTTTTATGGTTAGTGCTTTTAGAGTCCCATTCACTAACCCTATTCTCTCTCAAGGCCTCAAAGACTTTTAAGATACACTACTATTGGATATAATAGTAGTTTGTGATAGATCTGGTATTTTGATAAATATAATACACTTTATATCATACTGTATATTTATTCTTGAAGTCTCACCTATTTTATCCATACAAGTTAGATGCAGTCTCTCAGGTATAATGATTTGGTACTACTTTGAATGACAAATTGAGTTCCTGATGTGTTGCTACTGCTTTTTCTTAAGAAAAGTGTAAAACCCAATACGTAACCCAAAGTGCTGAACTTGGGCATACCATTTTACTGTATATGTTCAAAGAAGTAGTAAATAGTTGAAAACTATTTGTTAAGAAAGCAACAAATGTATAGTCAGTGGTTTCATCATACAATATTTGTCATTCTAAGAAGCAGTACACAAACCCACACAGGCAGAAAATTTTCTTATTCAATACTACTTTAAATCTTTTGTGGATTTTTTCACATTTTAAAAAGTTTTTATCATGCAAATTTGAGAGTTAAAGGTAAAGAGAATAATGTAATGAATTCCCACCTACCCATCAATCAGCTTTAAACATTTATCAATATTTTTCTAATTTGATTCATCTTTCATACATTTTTCTAGACTATTTTATTTTACTATTATTTTTAAAGATTTTATTTATTTATTTATGAGAGACACACAGATAGAGAGAGACAGAGACATAGGCGGAGGGAGAAGCAGGCTCCACACAGGAAAGCCTGATATGGGACTCCATCCCGGGACTCTGGGATCACGCTCTGAGCCAAAGGCAGATACTCAATTATTGAGCCACCCAGCCACCCTCTAGACTATTTTAAAGAAAATCTCAGACATCTAATTATTTTCTCTAAACACTATATGAATCTCTAACATTAAATCTTTTTTTGTGTAATTACCATTCCGTTATCACATCCAACAAATTAACAGTAATTTCTTAAATATCTAATATCCAGGCCATATTTAGATGTCTTGTTACCAAATTGCCTTTTTATAGTTTTTTTTTCCAATTAGAATCCTAACAAGTCCTCACGTTCTCATATCTCTTCTGTCTCAATAACTTCTGACTTGTTAAAGTTAGTGAGCATGAATCCCTTGACATGTGAAAACACATGTAATTTCTCCTTTGTTTCTGTTCCTCTACTCTCTATTTTAAGTAGGCATGTTAAACTCAGAGTATATCAAGAAAATACTTTCAAATAGACCATCCACTGGAATTATTTTATTACTTTTTGTTAAATTTTTCTTAGATAACTAATTTAGGTGAAATGTGCCTATTTCTTTGGCAAATGTATACTCTACAATGTTTCAGATGGCTTTTGAATACCATAGAACATTTCTTTCAAAATCATATACATGTATTTTAACAAGTAGCATATATTTGCCTATAGCTTGGTAGTTCTTGATATCAAATTATTATGTTAAATTATATACGACATTCAAACGAGTACAGATTTATAATGCTTGTTATGTCACAATCAAGATTGAATGGCATCATAAACCATGAAGTTTCTCTTGTCATACTGTCCTTTATAGAATACAGACTTAGTATTTTGTGTTTTAATTCCAATTCTTAAAGGAGTTAGAATTAATCTCCCAAATGTTTATTCTTCTTGTGTCTCTTTCTTGATTAATCATTTGTGTATATCATACATGAAAATAAAATCCATTCTCATGTGTATCTTTTTACTAATTTTCCTTTTATACTAAAACTTCTAATAGGATCTCTAACAGGAATTGTTTTCAATTTCATAAAGAAGAATGAAAATATATATAGTGTTATGTATTGGCTTTAAAGCTGTTTCTTCCCAAACATACATATTCCTCTAGCCTTCATATTTTATATGATCTTTATATTATATTAAGCATTAATATATAAGTATAACCATTAAGTCATATGAAAAAGGAGAAAATAGCCTTTGATACAGAAGAATTATTTTGTGGTAGATTACATTTGACATATCATTTTCACATATTTCTCACATTTTATCTCATAATTCTTCTAAGTAGAGTTAGCAGAGTTATTTTATAAATGAGCATTGGCCTCAGAGACATTGAATTGTTTGCCCAAACTTTCATCAGTTACCACTGGACCTGCACTTTGATTTTCTTTCTTATAGTTCAATTGCCATTCCATGAAACCATTACTATTGATGGGCTCAAGATATTTTCCTTTCAAAGACACTGAAAATTGTGTTTTAGTCCTCACTTAATTCTTAGATAATCAGTTTTCTTCTTTAATCACTGAATTTTTTGGAAATGTTTTTAAAACTTTCTGAAAACTGAGCTTCTAATTTTGTTAATACAGCTAAGCAAATTATAAGTAATTCACTTTAAGTAATGAGAGTTCAAGCATGCGTTTTGTTAAACAGTAAAAGCAGAAAAAGAATGTAGTTACAGAGATTCTCTAGAATCTTTCTTCCATGAAATTCACTAAATGTGATTTTTCTTTTTCAGTATGAAATGTTAGTGACATTTTAACCAAGAGAAGTCGAACAGATTACTTAATTTCTAACTACATTTAATTTGTGTGGATATTTTTGTTTTGTTTTCTAGTGGCTTTTCATGGCCTACCACTGAAAATCAAGAAGGAACCCCACAGTCCATGTTCAGAACTTGGGTCTGCCTGCAGTCAGGAGCAGCCCTTTAAATTCAGCTATGGAGAGAAGTGCCTGTATAATGTCAGGTAAAGCCATCAGGTGGATATAGAGGGTGGTGGTTTTAATTAGAACTAAAAATCCAGAATAGTATCAGTTCTCAAGTTCTATTTTATATGAATTACATCTTTAGCAGATAACAAGCTAATTAGGTAATGTGTTCAGCCAAACTCTGAAGAACTGTACACTATCTGATCGTACCTTTTAGAATCATTTTAAAGCAATAATTTTCATCCAAATCATTAGTTGCTTTTCTACTGTAGTAATGCATCCTGGATTTGAAAAGAGGGTCTTCCTTGGCATGAACAGCTATTGAAAGTTCTCATTAGAATGAATGCATTATGCACTTTAGATAGAGTCTGTAGAAAAAAATGAAACATTTGGCAGGTCTGAGCAGTACATTAGTTATCTGACAGGCTTTGCAGATGATCTATAAGATGTGTTCCTGGAGAATTGCAATAAAGTTAGAATTTTATAAGGCTTAGTACAGGCTATTATCTATTAAAAAGCCAGTTGTTCCTTTTGATGATAATAAAGGGTGGAGCAGTAAAATTACTTTGTTCATTTGTTAGAAGATTTGATAACATATATGTTCATTAAAAACCCTTCATAGTAAATTGCATTCTGTTACTTTTCATATTGTCCTCTAATTGCATGAGGAGAAGTTGGCTCTGTATATTGAGCATCATTATTCTCAATTACAGTAGAAACTTAGTTCTTAAAAGGACCTCATTTGGAAACTTATAAAAATGACTACAAATATTTGCAGTTTTAGAAGTTACATAGATTCAAGTTCATAATACATTATGATCCAAAAAGTGTTCTATTTTCTCATCTATTTGCAGCATGTAGTGTTATATCCAAGATATATAAGATTCAAGAAACTTAGAATGGTGCAATTTCATGGCAGCTGACCAGTGTTGGGATATTCTATTGCTATTTGTTCTTATAAACTTGTCTTTTATATATGCTTTTTTAGGAAGATTACCAGAGCCTGGAATTATGAGCCAGCTTACTTAAAACTGCAAAGCTTTTATTTAAAAAGATCTCTTGTAGAAGCTCTTAAAGCATAAAGCATACTGAGTTCAGTTAAAAATCATATTGATCAATCTGACTTTTATTTATAGTGTTTTTATTTTTGCATTCTCTCTTTTAGAGTAGTATATTCACAGAATAATTATTTAACATACTGAAAAATTTCAAGTTAATGAACCAGATATGTAGAATTGTCATTGCATTTCGGTACTGATCAGACGTGTAACTGTGAAATTGCTACTGCTTTGGATGACATACCTGACATTCCTCACCTGAATATTTTGAGGTTCTTGGAGACCGATAATTTCCACAGCAATGTATGGGTTAAATTCTAGTACTTCCATCTCTATACAAACAAGATAACTCAATACAGTATTTCACAGAGGAAAAAAAGTAGTGTCCCAGGGCAGAAGATAGATCTTTTTTTTTTTTTTCTTTATAGGGCACGAGACAGGCAAACTATTTTGTAGAAGAGGTGGTTTCTCATTCAGAAATATTGGTAAGGGAAATAGGTAGAACCAAACATAATATGAGTACTGTTGACTTTGTTTTAAAACCAACAGTTGACTTACCCAGCACACACTCCTACACTTCTGTGAAGTATTTTTGCACTTGGATGTAATTCTGTGGTATAGATGTGGCAACTGAATAAATTATTACATAAGTTAATCCAAAAAGAATGTTTCTTTTTTAAGAAGCAAAACTATGTATTGATAATTGCTTTTTATTTTGAAAGAAAATATATTATTTTAACCTAGAAATACCTTTCTTATTCAGTAATATTAGTAAAATTTATTCTCAGTAAATTAGTTTTTAGATTAGGAAAATTCGTTAAATCATATTCCCAAGAGCTACACACAGGAAAGCAACTTAAATTCATAGTGTATGTAAAAACAGGCTTACTCGTTTTATTCTTTGGTAATTGTGTTTAGAAGTTAGACTATGATAATAGGATTTTATTTTTAAGAACCTCATTTTGTACCTATTCTTATACTCCAAGAAAATTTAACTATATCAGAGACATTTTAATTTGCCTCATTACTCTTTATTATCCCATGTGAGGAAGTTAATGCCAGGCATCATTTATTTTATATAAAAAAATGAAAATAAGGCAAAAGGAATGCCTTCTTAAAATTATATCACAAATAAAGGCAAGCCAGGAATGGTCTCCATCTTATGAAACTGAGGTTAGTGTCTTGTTCTAAAATCTTATGTGATATGGAACAATGATAATATCAGAAATATTTAATGACTTAGGAAAGCTCTATCCAACTTGCTTAAGAAGGCATATCAAGAATAGATACATCAATAATTATTTCCATAGTTCCACTTCTCTCTTAGTGATTTTCCATATGCAAAGTTGTTTGTGTAGTAATTGAAACACACATTTTTCTCTTTATGCTGATACCGAGTTATATATTGATTATCCTCTTCTCTGCTTAAGTGTTGGGTGATTCTAAAGATTATGTGTTTTAGGATTACAAAAAAACCAATAGATTTAAAATTCTCACTTTCTTATAACTTGAGCCTGGAATATTTTTTGCTTTTCTTGGGTTGGAAGAAAAATTGTTTAATCGTTCCAAAGAAACAAATGTGCTCTTCTCTTTTGTTCCTCGGGTAGTGCCTATGATCAGAAGCCACAAGTGGGAATGAGGCCCTCCAATCCCCCAACACCGTCCAGCACCCCAGTGTCCCCACTACATCATGCATCTCCAAACTCCACTCACACTCCGAAGCCTGACCGCACCTTCCCAGCTCACCTCCCTCCTTCGCAGCCCATACAAGACAGCAGCTACCCCATGGACCACAGGTAAACTGCAAGTACTTTTTTTTTTTTTTAATGTTATTAGCATCTTGAAAGAAATTCCTGTTACCAATTCTTAGGACCTATGGTAGATTTAAGGTGAGCATATTAATTTTGCACATCTTTGCAAAATATTTTTAGAAAGAGCTTGCTCTATCTGTAGTTATAAATAATTTGTGGAGAAGGTCATTTATAAACATTCCTTTTATAAACATTTAAATTGGTTGCTAAAGTGGAAAATTAATCTATATACTGACATTTGAACATTTCCCTTTCGCTTTGCCTGAATTAAATTGCCTCACTTAAACTTTAAATCAGATCATCCCATTTTTATGAGCATATGTGTGTACTTGTTCTATAAAGTTAGGAGACTAATTTTAGTAGGTGGCTTATGGAATTAGGTTCTTTACCTTAGATTGAATGGTTTAGCTGTACATAGTTTTGCAGAATAGAACTTACTTGATTAAAACTATTTTCCATCCTTTCCAAGTGATGAATATTTAATGTCACTAGATGCATGACCCTGGACACTTCGAATATAAAGTAAAGAGATAGGGACTGAATTATTATTACTTAGAAGGAAGGCAAGAGCCAGAACGTGGAGCTAAGGAGTTTGCTGCAGTGGATAATTCTGGACTCCTAGAGATGAATTCATATTTAAATAAAATATTGGAGTACCTTTAGCACTTTTAATAATACAGCTTAAAACACAGGTTGATTGTATACAGCATCCTTCCTTTCCCTTCTGCCTTGTAATTATATAGAGCCAGTGGTGTGCTGGGAAATGTTTAACAATGGGCTTGATGGGACAAAAGCCAGAAGACGTCATCTGTAGCATTTGATAAGTCTGTGATGTAAATATTCCGATTCCAAGCTGTCTTTGTGACAGCCCTGAAGGTCGAGTCAGAAAGAGATCTGTAGTAGGATACCTTTATTTAGTATTTCTGCTGTTTAGATAAAATAGACTTAAGCTCCAGAGCATAATTAGTAGTAAGATGTAGTAAAATAATTTGTAAGCGGTGAGTTTTGAGTACTTATTGTCTTTGTTTTTAATATAATTTTTAGAAAGTTATACATTGACATCATTTAATTCTTAATAATCCTGTGTTTAACAATTGGCTCACAGTATTTCTGAAAATTTAACAATAAGCCAGTGCAAACTGGCTCTGACACACCATTGTAAAAATAACTCAGCCAAAGGAATCCTCTGGATCAGCAAAGGAAACCAGAAGATGTGTCACTAGCAACTTTCTGAAAATACAGAAATACTCAGATCTACTTTTTTATTGGTTATTTAATGTGATTCAATCTCAAATGCAGTTAAATCTCTTTTGGTATGATGGATAAGATAAAAGCATTCTTTATAATGTGAAACTAAGCCGGATTTTTTCTACCTTTGTTTCCATCACTAAGTCCTCTTGTGCTTTGGTTATGAAATGCCTCCTATGATCTTTCCCTTTTCACTCCGTAGACTTGAGACCTTGTCAGCGCATGATGGTATGTGCATCTGTGTAAACAGTTTTGTAAATACAGATGAAAGAAATCTTATTGCAGGGTGGGCCATTCAACAGATGCACATTGTGCAGAACTGGAAGGAAGAAGGAGTCCAAACAAGAAAAGCCAGTTTTATTTTGTCCACTTCTGGTGACTTCCCAGAGTCCCCAATTCTTGAGGCTCTTGGGCTTGCAGTGAGCATAGGCATTACAGCTTGTGATGTTGGCCCTTTGCGTGGAGCACTTATTTCTTAGGGAAGGTGACTGCTGAACCAGCAGAATGCCTGTGTTTAGGTGACCTAACTTGAAATGCTTTAGCCAAATCCATTTTAGTTTCTCCACTTGAAGTCAAATATTTGAGACTGAGAACAGCCGGCCCGGAACTAGAAGAGGGAAGCTCAGGGTCTTTTCCCACTGCCCCCTACTGAGTTTTGAGGACAGGACCAGCTGGCCAATCCCAGGAAAATCTCTGAAGCCGTATGTTTCTGAGGAGGATTTCTTGGAGGGTTCTAGCCAACAAATGACAGTCCCTCAGTTATAAATAGCAAATTTGCTCTGGGAACAGATCCTTTCTCCAAATAGCCCCCTCCAGCCCAGGCACCCCACCTCACTCTGGGAATGCTTTATGGCCAACTGGGCTGCACCCCTGCTTCCTTTCCTCAGGCTCATTCTGTTCCTTGGGCCAGCCCTTTGGCACGTGTTCCTAAACCCACTGTGCAGGAGCCCTGTCTCTCTTTGTCAGTGTTTCCCTCCACTTATACACTGTTTTTCTGTATCCAAGAATCATCAGTGTGCTCTCCTTACCCATTAACTCTCTCCTAGAAGCTCCTTGAGTCCCTTTACCTTTATCATTGCCCAGTGTCTCCTAAGAATGGCACGAGACACTTGTAGCTTCCTATGCAGCATGCATGTTACATATATATGCAGTCCTCAGCAGGTACCAACCAGAATGGGGTTGACTCGTAATAACAAATGGCTTGATTCCTTACAAAGCTTTCAATATAAGTATTATTAACTTCCATTTAAGGCTTCACGAGTGAGCTGGTTTCTTATTTTAACTTCAAGTTACAATTTTCTGATTCACTCCTTGACAGTTCTTAATGATAATTTCTGTTTCTTTTTTTGGCTAATGAAATAAGCAAGAGAAGGGAAATGAATGCAGTGCCAGTCAGCCTGTTTTGCAATATCCGAGTTTCTAAGTTTGTTTTCTGCAGGTGTAGGTGGAATTTCAGTGCTTTCTATGGCAGCCAGTAAACTTAGAGTTAAATCACAGGATAGAGAGGAAAGAGCGTTTGTAGAAATGCTGAAGTGATTGCTTTGCCATTCTTTAGCTTTTACCTTATTTTCATTTAATGTTACCAAAATTAAATGTTAACTTTCCAAATTAAAGTCTCAGGAATGCTTTTAGTGTTGGGGGCAGGGGATCAGTTAATAGGTTTATATTTGCTCAGAGAAATGTTGGGTAGGTTATTTTTAAGCACTCTTGGGGCATTTTAGAGTACTTTTAAATCTTTAATTAATCCACATCTTTGTGGTGGGTCAATGATATTATGGATGAGAAACACAGAACCAAACGATTATGTGATTAGCCAATCATTACACAGCATAACCAAGAAGGAAGGAAGATGGGGATTCGCCGCCAGCCTTCTAGTGAGGCCTCAGAACTTTCTCATGACCTTACAGGGCAACCTGTCCTAAGTCTACTCAACACATACATCTTGTTTTCATCTTTGGAGGCCTGCTGTATATTTGATGCTTATTTTTTTTTTTATCAATCCGATATCTTCTTTGAAGGTATCGGAAGCTGATGTATTCCATGCTGTTGTTTGATGCTAAAGAGGTGGTCTTTTAAAAACCAGCTTAGATTTTAGTCTCTGTAAAATTTCCCATTTTATTTCTCACCAGAATACAATGTTTTTAGAACATTATTGGTGATTTAAGAATCCTGCCATTTGAGAGGAAGGTCATTCCTCTCTTGCTTCCTCAATAACTGATGGTAAGGGAAGGAAAACCAATAAGTAGGTTAATAAAAACCTGGTTGATCTTTGGTATGTTTGTTGATTAGCTTGGTAACAGCTAAGGGACAAAGGATGCAATTTGGAATCAGATTCTGTTTTTCCTGGTTTGTTTTTTCTGTATATAATTACTTGAGACTCTATTAATATGGAAATTTAGTAAATGATCCAGTTTGTTTAGAATTTTAGCTGTTAGGATGTGTGTTTCCTCAAAACAGTACACTGTTCTCCTATCCCTACTCAGAACACACCTTTAATTCACTGTAGTGTACTAAAATGGTGCTTCAAGAGACAGATTATCAAGGAACACAAGTCATATTATGATTTTAAAACATGGTGCCCCTAGGAAGGAGAAATCTAGTCCTTGTTAAAGATTTGCACTTCGGGACAGTTGGTATCATGCTCATTAATCAAACAGTTGAAAATTGTATCAGTATTTTAAGCAGTATGGGTTTTTACCTTTTTATTTAAAACATGCTCTCTTATTTCCCAGATTTCGCCGCCAGCTTTCTGAACCCTGTAATTCTTTTCCTCCTTTGCCGACAATGCCAAGGGAAGGACGTCCTATGTACCAACGGCAGATGTCTGAGCCAAACATCCCCTTCCCACCTCAAGGCTTTAAGCAGGAGTACCACGACCCAGTGTACGAACACAACACCATGGTTGGTGGTGCAGCCAGCCAAAGCTTCCCTCCTCCTCTGATGATTAAACAGGAACCCAGAGACTTTGCATATGATTCAGGTAGGCCCATGCTTTAAGTGACATTTAAAACATCTTTACACTTGCTTGTCACTTGATTAGTGTTGGCATCAGAATAAGCAGCACATGACCATTTGGTGTGGAATCTTCCTGATTTTATCCTTTCTTTGAATCCTCCTCTCTATATGAAGTTGGACTATTAAACCATTTTGGCTTGAGCCAATGGTTGAAATAGTGTCTAGATATGAATCCAGTCCAACGAGAAGTGTAATTTGTAAAATTAGGCACACTCTCAGTCCAAGAGAGTAACATTGTAATTCTTCTCTTAATTTTGAGCTTTCTTTCCATTTTGCTACTGTAGCATTATTTAGTGACAATGCTTCCAGAAAGTAATATTCTTTTGTATTGGCTCAATTTATTGCTTATAACTGTTTTTTCCTTTATTGATGGCAAGATTCCAATGGTCCAGAAGTAAGGATTCTTACATATTAGAAGAAGAGTTTCAAAATGGTTAATTCATAGAGCTTAGCTTTGGTCTCACTGAACCAGAAAGCTCCCATAGAATAATATATCAAGATGGAGAAAAGGAGTCTTCTGAAAGTAAGGAAATGCAAGTCGGTTATAAGTATGATGACCAACTTCACCAACATGTGACCTTGAGACTTTAGAAGAATTACTTAACTCACCTCATTTTTACCTGTTATAATCTCAAAATCAGGATGCCAGCTTTTCAGACATCTCAGAAATTTTGAAAGAAAGTATGAAATAAAAGCTAATGCTTATAAAAAGGGTACCATGCTCCTACAAAACACTATTAACATTGTAATAGATGGTTGTGAACTTGGAAATACTTGAAAATGGCATAATTTTCTCATTTAGATGCAACATTATGGATGTTCTCTGTGAGGAAACTGTTGCTTCTCTAGGAATAATTGCTGATTTTTCTATCATATCTACTTGAGGAAAAAATTGTCTCTAATTTGAGTTTTTAACTTGCATAAAGTTACCTGCTTTATTTATTTATTTATTTATTTATTTATTTATTTATTTATTCCCTACTTCATTATAAACTGCCCTTGAAGCTCAGCAAGCAGGAGCCCTACAACTCAGAGTCTTCCTTTGGCCACTATTCTTCTTTGCAAGAGGAATTGCCTACTCAGAGGTCATACTTCCACTTCTAGAAAGAGCACCAACTACCAAGGGCCCCTGAATCCCCTGCCTAATTGGCCCTAAGTCCACTTCCAGAGCCTGAACAGTTTCATCCCAGGCTCAGTTTTCTGAAGGCAGAACACATCATTCTTGTGTTCACTTCTAGGTCCACCGGGTAGCTGTTTGTAGTAGAATGAGGTTGGAGCTTGGATGTGCCCATGTCACTGTGTGTGAGGCCCTCATGGTATATGGCACAATGTGAGGTTAAGGGATGGGAAAAGAGAAAGGAAACAGGGTGAGCTAGATTCTGAAGACTAGAAACTGGTTCTATACCATTCTATTCTAACGCTAATCTTAGAGTTTTCCTCAAATTCTAAATTTGATGTGGCCTTCTAGGTTGTTGTAAATGATATATTTCCAAGGCATCAGAGGAGAAGACATATTTACTTATCTGTTGGTTGGTTTACAATTTAAAAAAATTTAAACATATGGCATGAAGCCTTCATTTGAATGCTTGTCTGTAATGCTCTGTAATTTGGGGACTAAATGTACCTGAAATGTACCATAGCAGTTTCAGTTTAGAACTTCTTATATTTGTCCATAGTTTATGTCCATAAGTAAGAGTCCTATAATATAATGGATTTTATTATAGATAGGATTCATTTTTCTCTGTAAATATAAAATCCTTTTAACTGATGTTCTCTTTTTTCCCCAAAACCCTATTTTTATTGGCTGCACATTTTTTTGAAGTCACCATGATTTCAAGAATCTTTACATGGAAATCATATAAAATAGCCAAAATAATTTGTTCAAAAGGACTTATAAAGCATAGCATTTAGAGAGTATCTCTGTGTGTTGTAGAAATGTTTTTATGTATAGCAAGATTTACACTGAAACCATTTTCTTGATTCTGTAGTTAGCTCCATATATATAAATATATATAAATATATATATGTATCTTTGCCTTACATTTATGTTTCATGCAAAATTATGTATAACATGGTGTTGAGCATGTGTAACTTTTCTTGAGAAGATGCATTATTTGTGGGTCATACATAATATGAACTTCAGAGCTGGTCACTGTCTGACCCTCAAAAGCACAGCTCTAGCCAAAAAAGCATAGTCCATGTCTTAGCTCAGGCTGCAATAGTAAATTACCATTGACCGGGAAGCTTAAACAACATATATTTATTTCTCACAATTCTACAGGTTGGGGTGTCCTAAGATCACGGCGCCAGCAGAATTAATTCCTGGGAAGGGCCCTCTTTCTGGCTTGCAGATGGCTCCTTTCTCACTGTGTCCTTTTATGTGGCAGAGAGAGAGAGAGTAAGCAAGCTCTGATCCCTCTTCTTATAACAGCACTGATTCTGTCATGGGGGTCCCACCCTCATGACCTAATTCAACCCTCATAGGCCGCATCTCCAAATTTGGTCATACTGGGCATTAGGGCATCTGTAATGAATTGTGGGGGACATAGTCATTCTGTCAGTAACTGTCTAGTATCCTGTTTTAAAGGTATATAGGGTATGTCTATTGTTAGGTGTACCATATATCTGGCAAATGACTTGTAGAATAGTTGTTTAATATTTGAGAAGCTGTTAATTTATATTCCTTTCTTCTCGCTAAATTCTATTGCAGGCCACTAAAGTAGTTGAATAGCACCTTTGAATTCTAATTTCAGTATTGCCAATAAGATACAGTTGTGTTTTGTTTCAGTATTTTTTTTTTTTTTTTAGATTTTATTTATTTTATTCATAGAGACACAGAGAGAGAGAGAGGCAGAGACACAGGCAGAGGGAGAAGCAGGCTCCATGCAGGGAGCCCGATGTGGGACTCCATCCTGGGACCCCAGCATCAGGCCCTGGGCTGAAGGCAGCGCCACCGGGGCTGCCTTGTTTCAGTAGTTAAATTGCAAAGTTGTATCTTCTGGTTGTGGTCTAAAAAAACTTAAGTAACAGTTTGTAACCAGTGCCTGTGAAAAATTAATATACAAGTATCAAAATGTATTTTCCTGGCCACCAAATCACTGCAGTTCAGTAGTGACACATCTGCATATGTCATACATTTATACACTGCAGTCAGCAAGTATGATCTCCAGATATTTTGTTTTGTGGTCATTAGTTCTTTCATCTTTGCTGAGAGCACATTCAATAACCTTTTTAGAGAATTTAATGTATTTATCACTGGATCATTGATTTCTTGGTTCACTTACTAACATTGAACAAATGGGACATTAGAACATAGTTTATGTGATTTAAAAACAATGCAAAAACATTTCATAGTTTACTCGGCATCTGTGATCCAGAGATTTTCATTTCAAGAGGCCTCTAGAACTCTTTATTGCTTAATTCAATATAACATAAATGTTGTGAAAATAAAAGAAGCTTTGTAAGTGAAAAGGCAGCATGATTATGCTCTAATAAAGCCTGACATTAATTATGACATGGGAAATGGAAGGTCTATTAGTTATAATTATAATTACAGGAATGCAATTTCAATTGCCGAATATTCAAGCTAAAAAATGCAAAATATTATGTTAGTAGAGTAGAAATTTTTCTTCGGGAAAAGAGAAGAAAACCTGGATCAGAAGACACTAAGAAGACTCAAAAAAATGATACTTAGGACCAATTTGGTGACCCAGTACAGTGTAATCATGATTCTATTAGGATATTAAGTTCTAAACAATTACATCTGTTATTATTGTTTTCTTTCTCCTCTTCTCTAGCCTAATAGTACTGCACAAAGCAATGCACAGGTTTTTTGTTAGTTGGTTAATTTCACCTGAATCCAACGTGATTTTCTCTTTCTTGCCCTAATGGCCAGGTGACTACATTAAAAGGGTTGAGTCAGTGCGAGTGCCGTATGCAATGGCCCATTTTCATAGAATCATAGTTATTTTCCCGTTTTCATGTTTGCATATGAGGTGTTGCAGATTCACAATGCCCAATGAGGCAAGTGCTTTATGTATTCAAAACAACATATTTTTTTAAAGATTTAATTGATTTATTTGAGAGAGAGAGAGAGAGAACACCAGCAGCAGGCAGAGGGAGAGGGAGAAGCAGACTCCCCACTGAGCGGGGAGCTTGATGTGGGGCTCAGTTCCAGACTCCAGGATCATGACCTGAGCCGAAGGCAGCCAGCTACTTAAACCAGCTGAGCCACCCAGGCACCCACACCCAGAGCAACATATTTCATTGTGGAGTTTTTTGTGTTAGTTGATTGGTTGGTGGTTGTTCCTTTTCTTTTCTTTTCTTTTCTTTTCTTTTCTTTTCTTTTCTTTTCTTTTCTTTTCTTTTCTTTTCTTTTCTTTTCTCTTTTCTTTTCTTTTTTCTCTTCTCTTCTCTTTTCTCTTCTCCTTTTTTTCTGCCTTGCCTTTCCTTTCCTTTCCTTTCCTTTCCTTTCCTTTCCTTTCCTTTCCTTTCCTTTCCTTTCCTTTCCTTTCCTTTCCTTTCCTTTCCTTTCCTTTTTTTTTGATAGTTTACAGGGTAGTATTTTTAAGGGAGTGATGAGCACATGAAACTAAAGTTTGACTCAAGAAAGTATCAGCACATGATATTCATACACTCATACACTGTGATCAGGTCATTTTCCTCTGGAAATTATGTTAAGCAGTGGAGGGCACAATGAGTGTTGGAGTGAGAGAGAAGTGTTATAAATATATAGTATTGAATGGTAGAATAAGTTATAGCCCTCCGTAAGAGAAATATTATGCAGCCATTTGAAGTCAGGTTTTTAAAAAATATTGAATGAGGAGCACCTGGCTGGCTCAGTTGGTAGAGCCTGTGACTCTTCATCTCAGGGTTGTGAATTCAAGCACCATGTTGGATGTAAAGTTTACTTAAAAATAAAATCTTTAAAAAAAAATAATGAAATGAGACCTGAGTAAAAAAGAATATGACACGTATAAGGTAGGACTCATGCAAAATAAGACCCAGTATGGATATACTGTGGCTCGATATGGGTGGTGATAGTCTAAACAATTTTATTAGGTCTATAAAGTGCTTTGCATTTTAACAGTACTTGGTAGAGTTTAGCTACTGCTTTTCTAATCAGATAGAATAAGGACTATAGTTTAAAATATCAACCTAGTTGAGGTTGAAGAAGTGTCCAAATTAATTACATCAGTCCTTTAAGTGAAAAAAGTGCTAAGTAAAGGATATTAAAGTCCCACATGTTGCAAACCCAGCTGGCTTGCTATTAGTTTGTGTCCAGGACTGCCTTAAAGGTGGGAACAGAATTAATACGCTACTCAGTGGGTTTCTGGTTCATTTCTGCACGTTGTTTGCAATCCATGATTGGTGCTTTGTTCCTTTGCATTTTGGGGTGCACTAAAAATCTCAACCTAGGAGTTGATTGGAGGGCAATCACATGAATAAGATTTTTTTTTTTAGTCTTATTCTATGTAGAATAGGGCCTATTCTATTACTCTAATTAGTTTAAAAGATGCCTCCCAGCCATGTGGGGGAGCTGTTTAATCTACAAGATGGAGAGGGGAATAGGAGAACCTTTTAAGGACATAAAGAAAGGTGTCCCATCAAAAAATGGGAGTTAAGTCTTGACCTTCAGGAAAGGAGGAATTAGAAGGAGTGGGTAGTAGAGGAAGTGGACATCATGTGTCTCCCAAAGAAAGTGCTTTATATTTTTTAATGGTGTTTTTTAGGGCCAATCTGCAGGTACTGATGAGGCCTTCCTTCAGTTTGGAGGCATGTAACATGTATGTGGTGGTAAAGGTTGTTAACAGTATTTTAAATTAGGAAGTTGACACAAATAGTTGTTTCAGAAAATTAGAAATTTTTAAACTCCTGAAAGCTCTTGGAGGTCACTTAGTTAACATTCCTTCCCCATGCCTCAGTTGTTCAGATAAAATGCCTGGGGTTCACTCCTGTTGACTTACCTCCAGGGACACAGGGATTTCATGAAACAAAACTAGAAACAACATTTTCTTAGTCTTAGTTTAGTACACTGTTCACCACCATTTTTCTACACAGTTATAGAAAATAAGGTACTTTAATCCACCATTTCTTACATATATTATTGATCCTATGCTCTAATTTTCAGACCAAGTTTCTTTTTTTTTTTTTAAGATTTTATTTATTTATTCATGAGAGACACACACAGAGAGAGGCAGAGACATAGAGATAGAAGCAGGCTCCATGCAGGGAGCCCGATGTGGGACTCGATCCCCGGACTCCAGGATCACTCCCTGGGCTGAAGACAGGCACTAAACCACCAGGGATTCCCCCAGACCAAGTTTCTATATGGTTTTTAAAAGCTCTTCCTGATCCAGAGCAATGAAAGCATCTGCTTTGAGACTAAAGGTGTGCTTTTCCTAATTTGGGGGGTGTACTTTTTACATTAGCTGATCCTGAAATTCATATCTAATTATTAAGTGCTCACTGTTGTAAGGTAGGAAAACATGGGGCCTCCAATGACATTTAGGAGATTAAAATACATTGTTTCCTGTTTAAAAAAATAGAAGTATTGTCAAGAGTTGAGGTTGTCAAGGAAGTGACTTTTCATAGTAGGCCTTCTGGAAAAAGCTTAGTAATAATTGGAAGGAAAAGTCAGCTAATTAACAGCTCATCCAGCTCTAAAATGCTTGGATTATATATGGACTTAGACTTATATAGGCCTATTTATTGGGTATCACTCATACTTTGTTGAATTTTTAAAAAAATTTTTATTTATTTATTCATGAGAGACACAGAGGGAGAGAGAGAGAGGCAGAGACACAGGCAGAGGGAGAAGTAGGTTCCATGCAGGGAGCCCAACGTGGGACTCGATCCTGGGTCTCCAGGATCACGCCCCGGGCCAAAGGCGACGCGAAACCACTAAGCCACCAGGGCTGCCCACTTTGTTGAAATTTTTCATAGCTCAGGGCTATCCTGTCTGGCTCAGTCAATAGAGCATGGGACTGATCACGAGGTTGCAGGTTCCAGCCCCATGTTGGGTACAGAGATTACTTAAAAATAAAATCTTTAAAAAAAAACTTTTTTTGATTGCTCTCAGAGGCTTAAAATTTAACTAGACCAGTCTTTTCAAACTTTGATCAGCTGAATCCACATTTCACCAGAAAGCTTATAAGGGACCACATTATATAAAACAGATATAAGGAAAGCTTACATTTGGAAAAATAAGGTAGGACTTTTCCATCCTCTGTTTTTAAACCCATTCTTTACCCAAGCAGCCTTCCCGAGTTTCCCTATATCCTTCTTTGTCACCTTAGGACTTTGACAAAGGCCAATAGACAAACCTTTAAATTTAGAGAAAGATTTTCTGTCTTTAGCATGTAGAAACATTATATAGGCATAGAAATGATGAAATAAGTACTGAAAACATTTACTTCATGTTTAGTATGTGAAAACTAAGAATACGTTCAACTTTCAGCTGTCAGAGCTGACAGATATATCTGGGACTTATATGGGCCCAAGCTGGCACTTTAGACAAGAGAATTAAATATAAATACTCTCTGGTTTCTCAAATGGCAATGGAGGAAGATTTTTCGATTGTCATTGTTATTCTGTGTTGGTGGCTGGCTACGCATCTTAGTCAATCATAGGAAGAGTAGTCAAGTAATTCCTTATGCTGCTTCTAGAGAGGCTTGTTTGGGATTCCCTTTGCAACGTTTATAAGGTTTTAAAGTGAAAGTTACAGGTTGAGAGCCACCTGAGTGGCTCAGTGCTTGAGCGTCTTCCTTCAGCTCAGAGCGTGATTCTTGGGTTCCAGGATGGAGTCCTGCATCCGGCTCCTTGTGGGATGCCTGTGTCTCTGCCTCTCTTTCTGTCTCTCATGAATAAATGAATAAAATCTTTTTTTTTTTTTTTTTAAAGATACAGGTTGAAATAAGTGGATAACTGAGCAAGGTGAACATGATTATTTTCTGCAACCACATGGAAATATAAGTAAATATTGCTTTATGAGTTCAGAGAAAATTCGTTAGGGCCTCAGTCAATTGATTCAACTTATACAAAATTTCAAAAAAGTGAAAACAAAAGAACAAAATTCAGAAGACCACAGTTCCCTAGTAGTTTATCTCTAAATTATTACTAGAATGATTGTTACTACTACTACTACTATGAGAGTAGGATCTCCCAAGTGTTGTCATCAGTGCTTATTATTTTTTAAAATGATGTTTTATTATTTATTTACAAGTGGAGACATACATTTTAGAGATACTGACCTCATGCATTATTTTCTAATAAATTTTTATACATTTTTTTCTGAACAATTGAGTTACACATAAGTAAACAACCAAACATATTGTTCCAGAAACACAAGGAATGTAGTGATTACAAAAGGAAACTGTCGAAAAATGCTAATTAAAGTCAGATGGAACAGAGGGAGTAAGGGCTCCTGATACTTATTTTAAACATCCGGGCTTGCCATAAACCAGCAGGCTTCCTCATCTCCAAAATGGAAGGTTCTATGGCCAATAATTATACTTTTAAAATTTCTAAATATGAAATATTACCTTTGAAACTATTCAGCTTAATTTCATCATTTATTTACATGTCTTTTGACTACATGAAATAGAAGAAAAAAAATTAAAGCCTTGAATAAAGAGTGTTATTTAGAAATTAATAATTCAGTATATGTTCACTCTTCAGTGGTCTTGCCTCTGCTCCCTGTTTTCTCGGCTGGGAGATGATAGAATTCTTTATTATCTTCCTGCCTGATGTTGCCAGGTGTTTCAATTTTGAATTCCAAAATATCTTGGTAACTTTACATATTCTCTGCTCTTTTATTAATCAGATATTAGAAATTGAAAGATATGTATTAAATAGTCATTAGGCCACAGTAGACAGTCCTTCACAGTTTTAAAGCCAAAGACGAGGCATCTTTTTCATTTCTCCTCATTCCTTCTTTAATAGGCATGGTAAAGATTTTGTGAGAAATTGTTTAAAGATATATATAGAGATTGTTGACTACAACTGTTTTCCGAGATGGCTTCAAGTCAGTGGAAGAGAGAAGTGGTCTCTACCCTCTTGAGTCAATGTCCAAGTTACAGATGGATGGCTGATAAAACCTATTTTGTGTATAACAGTGTTTGGTATATGGCTAACTCATCACAAATCATTCCCATAATTGCTCATGAATAGCTTTTTTCCTTCTAAAAACTCTAGATATTTTTAAGCATTACCATCTTTAGTAATTTCCAGTGTAGTGATGGTTACAGTTTCATGAACTTTGGCTTTTTGTACCTGATACTCAACACTCCCAGAGGCCAACGCTTGGCCCTATTCCATTAGCAAGCATCATTTGCTTATGGCTACATTTTCTCCTGAAACATGGCAGCTCTTTTTTTTTTTTTTTTTTTTTCCTCCCCATCCTAACTTTAAAACTATTGCTTCGAGAAATTCAACTGGAGAATCACTTGGGAATTTAAAGGAATGAGCTATTGATCCTTCAGAAAATGTTAACATTCTGTTTCTCTAACATCCAAAGATAATTTTCTTTTACTCAGCCAGTGATTTGTGGACGAGCAGATCATTTAATCTCAGATTTTTAGGTGCTTCAATTGTGAAAAGTGACAGTGATGCCTTCCTAGTTGATTTTGTTATTACAAAGGTCAGGGATTGGCCTCACAACTTGACTTTGCTTTTTATTGTCCAGCATGCCACATATGGGTTTTCCTCAGTTTTCCGAGTTAAAATAGCAAATCTCCCAAAACAGTACTCAGGTCCACTCTCGCTTTTTCTAAGAAATACTTAAATATGCTCTAAATCTACAGTTACAGTAAGTGGCACTGGCTAGTGATTTGATTTGAGAATTGAGACTATGGTCTGGATTTACTCTTTATGCATTAACACAGGTCAAATGGACAGGGACTGCATTTTAAGTCAGTAATGGAAGGCTGAAGCCTGTCTTAAACCAATCATATCAGTTTTACCCATGACTGATTGATCCCTGGGGGCAGAGCCCTGTAAGCATTTGTCTTACATGAATGGACTCTATAGAGCCTGGAGTTTCATTCATAAAATGGAGACTGAAAGGAAACACACACACACACACACACTCTTACTCTCTGGAATGTCCATTTACACGGAGCTGAAGGGTGTAGTGTTCCGTCAGCTGCTGCTTTTGCCAGTTGACTGGAAGTAATGATTAATGCTCATTGGTCCTGCCTGCATGTAACCCAACACTATTTATGGCCTTGCAGTGTTCCTAATGTATAGTGAATGAGAAGACAACATTCTCAAATCAGAAACATAAACAGGAACTGGTGGGTCTGAATTCCATTCAAATATGTCATTTCAGCCACACAGTGTTTGTCTAACTTGGATTTTGCAGGCAGGAAAGGGGGAAGGGAGAGATAATCTGCTTGTGAGTTATACTAGCGTCAAAAAGGAAATTTAAGGGGGAGGGGAGAGTACTTCTGTGGTGTAGGATTTTTAGTTTCTTTTTAAAGAAGACCATTAGGATGGTTAGGCCTAGAACTGCTTATTGCAAGTAGATGGAATGAACAGACAACTGTTTTTATATGTATAACTGAGATTTGAAATAAATGAAACAGTTTATGGATGCATATTTGGATCTGTGCGTGTGTGTGTGTGTGTGAGCATGCATGCATGTGTGTGTTCATATGAATGAGAACGAGAGAGGTAAGATAAGTGTTATTTATTTTTTAAAAGTATTTGAATATGCATTTTTAGGTATAAAACATTACAGAATTTTTTTTCATTTAAAGGATTTGTATACTTAAGTGAGTTAACTATTTAATAGTTTAGAGGAAAAGGAAGACTTTATTTCCATAAACTATTTTTAACTAACACATAGATCATTTAATTGAAACATTCTCAAGAAATTGTTGTCACATTAAATAGATGATAATTGTTTTTATCGTGTGTTAGGATTTTTAGTTAATTGTTTTGAATAAAGTCTGGAAAATTTTACAAAGAGTGGTATTCAAAGATAGATGTGAAAATCAACCAAAACAAAACCGAGAGGATGGCAAGCATGTGCCATTGTGATTTATTTACCATTTTCTTGAATTTGGAGAAGTAGGTTTGAGTACTTCATTCTGGTGACCCTTCATTTCAATGTGAGCCTCCACCATGTACTGCTTCATCCACATGTTTTTGTTATTCTTAGCATTAAAAAAACAAAACCACCCACTTTGTATGACACTGGAAATATTATACTAAATTCTGGGCCTGATGACTGTTTACTCTCTTTGTCATACTAAGCATGTGTTGTTGCACCTTTTGTCCTCCGTTTCCTCATTTATAAAAAAGGGGCAGATGATTCCTATGCCTTTCTGTTTTTGTAAGGACTGGATATGGTTATGTTTGTAAAGTTACTAAGATGTATAGTAGCAGGAATCCAGGTAATAGTATGGGATTTCTGTAGATGTAATTTTATCTTGACTACTTCTAGAGATTTCCTGAAAGACTGCCAGTCCTTGAATAAGATGCCATTATTATTTCTAACATTCACCAATACCCTCTTGGGGGCTAGTGGATAAGACAAAGTGAGAGAGAGATTCTTCTGGGAAGACCATCTTATTGTGCAAGATCAACAGGATACTGTACTATTACAGTGTCTGCAACAGAGTGAAGCCATCACACAGAACTCCACACTAGTATTATTCATGCTCAGAACAAGTAAAATAGATATCTGAATATTACAGTGATCCAAGGAGAGATGAAAGGGAGAGGACAAAGCAATTCGTGATGCGTTTGCTTCACATCACATAGATTCCAAAGGGGAACAATTCAGTATTGAAACTCAACATTACAACCTTCCCTTCTTCAGAATTCTTTTGTAGCCCTGTTTTAACAGCTAATGGCAATATTTTCTTATAAACTTCGGTGAACTGTCAGAGTACAATAATACCTAATAAACAGTTACAATTGTTCTTATATTTCCTATCACTTCAATTTTACTTTTAACTCTAACTTAATAAAACCTTCATAGGCTTCTAAAACTTGTAAAATTGTCAGCTTACTAGATCATATGAGCGAAACCTGAATCTGGCCATTACTTGTGGAGGATACGGTCCCCCCTCGAAACCCACATGCTTACAAGAGAAGTTTGTGGTCTCATAGCTACACTTTTCTATACTGTTTAGTTCATGTTAAGTAGCCTTTATGTGTACCTGAATGCAGATAACAGCATTACTTTTTTTTTTTTTTTTTTTTGCAAACAGTACACTAGGCATATAAAGACTAACATGGTAATCTTTCTGTCCTCATAATGTATCAACAATAGATCTCTGAGCTGCGGTGGAAGAGAATATCTCTGCAGATTTTACATTATTTATATTCACAGTTGACTAAAAATCCTAATGTAAAAGATTCCATCTAAGTGTGAATGAGGTCATAGTAAATTCATCATTCTCTTCTTAAGATTTTAGCCAACTCCAACTTTTTTGCCTTTTTTAATAAGGTCCGGTGACTAAGATGTTATTACATCCATGTAGAGCTTTTGTGACTGAAGGCAAACAAGTCTTACAAAACTTCATCTTTGTGTCATCCCACTTGCCTTCTTTCTCAAGCAAATTCAGCCATATTCAGCCTGGGCCTTACTTTTAGAGTTTATTGCTTTTAGATTTGTTCTATCATGGACAGATCATATGGTTGTAAGAATAATTCCTTCCCCTTAGTATCCTTTTCAGAAACAATACGATATATAATTTTCTCAATTAAATAATCTCAATTAAAAAACCATGAAATCTATTCATGGGGCAAGTGGAAATGCATAGTAAAAGGATGCTACACTACCGTATATGTGAATGTATTTGCATTTAAATACATCTTCATAAAACTTATTTATGCACTCTAGAAAAGCTTTGGATTTTATTTTAATTAATTAATTAATTAATTAAGCTTTGGATTTTAAACTCTGTGCCAGGAAATGGGAAGAAACAAACAAAACTGTAAAACATGAAATTTAAGATGGCTAAAACTTTGGCAAGATATGTCACAATGTTCATCTTTCTTGAATGCAAATAGTGTCGTTAGTTCATGGTACAACTCAGTATTTCTTAAGATAATAGATATATGTTTTTGAAAAACTTGTTTGAACTCTTCTGTATGCACTGAATTAATACATATCCACACACATTTTTCACTAAATATCTCATAATTTCAGATGTATGTCCACAAACATATTTTCTCCTGGACATTTAATGTGCCAAGTTTTCCACCATCATTAGTGTATTACACAAAAGTTTAGGTAGACTTGATTTTGTCATATCACCTCCTCAAGAGGTCAGAAAATCGATCTTTTTCCATTGTGTATTCATATGAAAGTAAAATCACATTAAAATACAACATTGGACTTATTCCTGTTTTATAGGGATTTCTCATTTACTCTCAGAGACTTGAATGCATTATTATATTATCACACTGATTATTGCTACAACAATTTAACCAAAAGCATCCAGTGAGAGGCATTTTTCCTCTTTGTTCAAAGTTTACAATATCAAATATTTCTAGGTTTGCACACTACTTGATAATAATTCCAGCCAACTGTAGGGATGGTTCAGATGGTCGTGGCAAATATTTTGTCTCTGATCTGGCCTAATACAGCTCCTAGAAGGTTTAGGCAAACCATGCCCTGAAGGTGATCGTTCCTTCTGTACCTCTGGGCAGCAGTATGTGAATCTGCAAATCAGAGCAGTGTATGGCTATATAAGGTGTGCAAATTCAAAACTCCGCTTTGTGGTCAAACCTTTGGTGACGTTCCCCAAGTCAGCCCTGTATTTCCCATTATGGCTTTAAAATTCGAGACAGAAAAGTCAACTTTTTAGTTTCATACCTGCAAATTGAAAGGCAATTTTAACCCTGCTTCTAAAGGTGCAGACTAATCAAATCAGATAGTTTGGGGTGTTCGTTTACTCTTCTTCTTAACTGCCCCTACATTCACGGGTGCATTACAATGAGAATAGTGCTTTACTGCTTTGAATTTTTGTAGCATATTGAATTGGCTAAGCATCCCCTGAATTCATGTGTGACAAATTATAGGCAGTTTAGTTTCTGCAAGCTGACTAGGCCCATGCTAAGTGTCACATTGTAGTACTTTTTTGATCCCTACCTAAGTTTCAAAAAGATACAAAATCATTTGTCTTAAATTTTCATAATGCAATTTATAGATTGACTTTTAAACTTTTTATATTTATATTTTTATTTGAGAGAGATAGAACGCGAGTGGGAGGGAGGGGTAAAGGGAGAGGGGCGAGCAGATTCCCCACTGAGCACACGGTGCAATGGGGGCTGCAGGGGGCTCCATCCCAGGCTCCGGTCCATGACCCTGAGATCATGACCTGAACCAAAGTCAGATGCTTATCCAACTGAGCCATCCAGGCACCCCTGAATTTAAAACTTTGTAAACAAAAGTCTTTTAGCAGTAAATATCAAAGTATGACATTGTAAATAGAAATTCAAAAGAGATACCTCCAAATAGTTTGAAAATGTGATAGAGATTCTCACTTAAACCTGGTAAATCATAAATTTATAATGAATTTTAAAACAATATATTTTAAATATCATAGATTAATAGATTTGTGAAGAATATCACTAAGTACACTAATAAGCAACAACTCATCTTTCTCAGTAGATAATTGTTTTAAGAACAGCAAATTACAATATAAAATAGTTTAAATATGTAATTATTTTTAAGTCCTGTGGTTCACTCACTTGTGAGGGCCACTTTTTTTTTTTTTTTAAGATTTATTTATTTATTCATGACAGACACACACAGAGAGAGGTAGAGACATAGGCAGAGGGAGAAGCAGGCTCCTCACAGGGAGCCCGATGTGGGACTCGGTCCCAGATCCTGGGATCACACCCTGAGCCGAGGCAGAGGCTCAACTGCTGAGCTACCCAGGTGTCCCGTGAGGGTCACTTTAAAATAGTTTCTGTTATTAATGAGAAGCACCATATCTTGAATCCTCACTGTTTGCATTGAGTTAAATGTTGCCCTTATGGTCCCTCTCCACAACCCTTTGAAGGAAATCCTTATTATTCCCATTTTATAGATATAGAAGTTGAGAGTTGGAGATGTCAAATAACTAACAAAACGTCATACTCCCAGGAAACACCTGAACTGTGGTTCAAAACCAGGTGTGTTAGAAGACAAGGTGCACATTTGTAATCACAGTGCTGTGCTCACAATCCTAAAATTATAAGCTGCGGACATAATAGAACAGTATAAATATGCTGTCATAGTAACATTTATGCATAAGTTAAACTGCAGTTTATTAACGTTGCTGAATTTGTGAGCTTATTCCATGAAAAAAACACAAATGCATATGTATGCAGTTCCTCCATTCCCTGCTACAAAACATTTGCCTTTGAAGTCACCACTTAGCTAGTTTGGATCTTAGTTGAGCATTTAGCAAAAGTTAAAATGTAATGCCAAACTTCATTGGTTGGATTTTTTATTAGATAAGGTAGAAATGAAAGCAGCAGGCAATTTAATTAGCAGTAATTTTTCTGGGCAAGTCATTACTTTGATGAACTTCAGAGCAATGTTTATGGCTCCTAATTAACCATGTTAGTCATTTGATTGAATAATCACTTTGGAAATGTTTCTACAATTTGATTAGAGTCTGACCCACTCTGATAGTCATAAATTAACTGATACCACTTTAGGATAACATGACTTTAGTTACTTTAGGGGAATAAACTCCTCTTAGCCATATTTTTTCAGGCTTCTCTGGACTGTATAAAGGATACCGATTTTGAGGTTAGACTGGATTTAAACAATGCTAGCCACGTGTTTCAATTTCAAGAGCTAGATGTTAATCTTATTTACTCTGGAGTGCAATAAGTAGTATTAAGGATGGCAAAAACAAAATTATATACATATATGTATATATATGTATATAATTTTTTTCTTAAGTTGCCCTTCCTTCATGGCTTTTCTTAGAACTTAGATCAAAGTTTGGCCTCTGGAACCATAATGGAGGTTCTGGCTTTAACCTTATTGTAAATCATTAATTTATTATGAATTTCAAATTCGTATTCTTTAAATGTCATATCGATAATGGAATTTATGAAAAATATTACAGAATTAGTAAAATAAATAACAAATCAGCAAGGTCAATAGATACATGAGGATTAGTGAAATGATCATCAAATTCTGTCTTTGATACCAAATGTCCAAGATTATGCTTATTTTGTATTATGTTAGAGTACTTTTATAAGATATTCTTTGACTTTGAATAGTGGGTTTCTTACAAAAGCTTGCATTTCCTCTCCTCCTCTTTCTCTCCCTCTCTGGGGAGGAAAGACTACATTTAGTCACACTTATATATAATAGAGTTTAATCTATATGTTTTCCTCTAGCTGCCTCCAGAGCCAGCCAGCTGTTTTTACAGCCATACTCCAGCTGGGCTGCAGTCAGTAAAAGTATTTTGTGGCAGGGTGTCAACATTGGTACAACAAAATTCTTACCTCTAAACAGCTGCTGAGCTGATGGCAGAGTCATTAACACTGTCCCTTCTAGGCCCAGCTGCTTTGAGGGTCCTTGCCTAGCAATAAATCAACGTAACATTAAAAATTAATTTGAAGTACCACTGGTTAAAAAGTATGGATAAAGTGGATTGCTAAATTTGGTAACAGAAGTTCAACTACTCTGCAACCCCATTTTAAGTTTCCTGATATCAGGAAACAAGATTAACTCTGTCTTTTGCGGGGTGAGAATTACATACTAGATAATATGTTATATAAAAAAGATATGGTGTTCTAAAATGTTTGATAATGAGTTTGATATTGTTTTCAACTCATAAGCTATTGATTTCTACATATTTTTAAGTGTTATTTCTATTAGGAATTACAATTAAGATATTTTTGACTCAGGGGGATCCCTGGGTGACGCAGTGGTTTAGTGCCTGCCTTTGGCCCAGGGCGCGATCCTGGAGACCTGGGATCGGGTTCCACGTCCGGCTCCCTGTACATGGAGCCTGTTTCTCCCTCTGCCTATGTCTGTGCCTCTCTCTCTCTCTCTCTCTGTGTGACTATCATAAATAAAAATAAAAATTAAAAAAAAAGATATTTTTGACTCAAACCACGTAAACTTTTTTTCTGTGAAAACATCATCTCATATTTTGATTGATATTAGTCACCAGGCAAATTTTGAAAAAATCAGGTAGACTTTAAAAATGGAACACTCCATACCAAGAAAGAATGACCTCTAGGTCAAAGAAATAATACTAATTATCTGTTAAACATGAAAATCTATGTTTGGATAGTTAAGAAGAGATAAGGGGCTTTAGACCCCAAGTCATTTAAATATTCTTTATTACTTGTTCAGAAATTATGTGCTTACTACAAATGGCAGAATGGAGGACATACTTTTATATTAAATAGGACATTTGTCATATATATCTTACAAGTTTTGTATGTGTTAAAAGTTTCAAAATCTTGAGTATACATAAAGAGGATAGAATTAATTTAGTCATATATATTTATAAATTCCTATAGGATCTGTTATATATGTAATATACAGGTTTGTGGGAACTAAAACATAAAATTTGGGGAACCTTCTGAAAGAAAAAGAAATAGCATATACAAAATGAGGTATAGGGCATCAGAAGGGATTCCTGTAAGTGGAGGGTCCTGCCTAAAGCTGAATTGCATTGGCTTCACCAGAAATCAACTCTGTTCCTGTGAATGACATTTTATTTTCAGAATCAAAGAACTGGAGCCTGTAATAGATTTTAGATAACCCTGATCCCACCCTTTATTTTATATAATCTTAGATACAGAATGACTTATCTAAAGTCATGTAGCTTTATTAGTAGTAAATTAAGGACTTGAATTTTAATCTTTTGCCTCCTCATCCATATTTCTTTCCTTTTCCCTCTATGTAAGCTACTAAACATGTTAAATACACAGCCTTCACTATGACTCTAGTTTAACCATTAACCAAGTTTATTTTCTCAGTTAACTTGGTCAGGTAGGCAAGGCCTCATTCCTACTGTAATAATGGTGTTTGCTATGAAATTGTTGGGTTTCTGTTTTATAGCCTCATTCGTTATGAATGTGATCTGTGTGCTTAAACAGCAGTCATACTTTTATCTGGGGGTGAAAAATAGCAGTCACCTTTAAAGGCTAGAGTAATTTCAAGAGATGGGGCAATTTTCATCTTTTCATAATAATTTCTGCCAGTGTTCATGAAATAAACCATGAATGAGTCTTCGTTGATCTTTGCTTTGAATACCATGGGACATACAAATGTATCACATAAATGTCCCCAAACGTATCTAAACTCATGACACCGTTTGTTTTAAGGGCACTCTCATACTCACATGGGGTTACAGGAGAGCCACCCTTCAGTAAATGTGGGTAAAACTTTGAATTTACATGCCTGTTGGAGAGGATCAGTGTTTGCCATGATATGCTTCTCATTTTTCCAATTTTTAGAAAAAATTTACTTATTTATTTGAGAGAGAGAGAGAGCATGTGTGCAAGTATGTGAGTGGGGGAGGGGCAGAGGGAGAGGGAGAGAGAATCTCAGACAGACTCCCTGCTGAGCATGGAGTCCCACATGGGGCTCGATCCCACAACCCTGAGATCATGACCTTAGCCGAAATCAAGTTGGATGCTTAACAGACTGAGCCACACAGGCGCCCCTCAGGTTTCCATTTCTTGTGTGGGCCCTGCCTGAAATGTTAACTGAGTGTTGACAAGTTCCCTTCATGGAGATTCATGTCAGTTTCTTTTATTTTCCCACTGCTCTGTCTATTGATAACATTTTCAGCTCCAAACTGCTCTTTAACTGGTGTTTCTTCTTTCAGAAGTGCCTAGCTGCCACTCCATTTATATGAGGCAAGAAGGCTTCCTGGCTCATCCCAGCAGAACAGAAGTTAAGTTTTTATTACTGAAATTCCTTGTAAATATGATCAGAATAATCAGATGTACCAAAGATGCAGTCATTTGATTAATCATCATATTTTATGTTCCCTAAACCACTATTAAAAAACTTTATCTTTTTAAAGTAAAAGGAAGATGTTTCAGTTCATGTTATCTTGAATTTGGTTAACAGGAGTCATGTGTGTATAAACAGCTGAAAAGTGGATTTCTGTGGGGTTTTTTTGTTTTGTTTTTTGGGGTTTTTTTTTGGCCAACAACCACATTCTTTTAAAATAGAACATGTGGTTTATAGATTAGCCTACCTTCCTACTCTCTACTGAAATGTATCTTCGAGGAATTTCAGTTTTGCTTTACAGACCCAAGTCTGTGTTTTGAAATAAAAGAGAGTAGTTTTAAATATATTTGCTTTTAAATATCCTGGATTTTTCATTTTTATATAAGTAATTGCTAGAATGGAATTTCACATCAGAGACCTACAGAAGGAGTTTTTGTGGATGTGTTCATGGTAATCACGTGGGAAAGCTTTGATCTAACGGACTTTGATAACCTACAAAGTAATGAATAATCTTCTTTAGATACATTCCCTATTAAGGAGTTTCTGGAAATGCGTGCATAGTTCATGACATAAACGTTCTGTGTCCTCAGGAAGATGACACAGATGCATCTTTTTAGGTTAGGTCTAATACTGGTTATTTTGTATAAGTGGTATCGATAGAAGTAAATGCTTGTCTTTAAAGAAGAGTATATAATAAGCTGGTAAGTCCAAAATATTTGGGACCAGAAATTTAGCAAAAATGCAGTGCGATTATTGTCACTACTGTTGTTAATATTATGCACTCACTGTAGAGACCAGTACATCTGAGAAAGAAAACTGTGGCTAAAGTATATGAAATTTCTTACTGGTGATTAAGGACGACAATGATTCAGTGAGGGTCACAGTCATGAATACATGGGGGAGAAAATGATTGCTAAAAGCTGTTGATTTATTTTGCATTTTTTTCCATGGACTTAGTTTTATTACAGGGAAAAAAAGCTAAAAAAAAAAAAAGAAAATTAAAACTATCTTGTCTGTTGAAGATGAAAACATTAGGAGGTTAACCTGGCTAAAAATTTTTCCAGGGAAGTAAGGGGTAAACAGAATGTGTTTCAGTTTATCAGGAAGTAATTGTGCAAGGTAAATACGAGTAACTCATCTTGATTTTCCTACTATCTCATAAATAACAAAACTTGGAAGAAAATGAAAAAGGAGATGATACTTTATAATTTCTAGGCTTGCCAGTGTTAACCGCTCTGTGCTTGGGTTGGTAATAATATAAATATCTGTCGTGTATCACTGTGTGCTGGGTACTATTCTAAACTTGCATATATTAAACCAGTTATTCCTCACAACAACCCTTTGAGATAGGTGATTTATCATTATTCCCATTCTATAGGTGAGGGAACAGAGACAGTGAGGCTAAACAGTGTGTCTAAGGTCACAGAGCTGAAAACTGGCAGAGTCCTTTTCTACCCCAAGTTTTGTGCTAATGGCTATATTTTAAATTGCTTGTGAGCTTCATTTCTATCATGAATAAATGTATCCTCTTTTCCTCCCACAGGCTGTATGTTTGAGAAGGGCCCCAGGCAGTTTTATGATGACACCTGTGTTGTCCCAGAGAAATTTGATGGTAGGTTTCTCACTGTGCTTCAAGTTTGAATTTTTCTGAGAAGGAGTGGAAAGATCACCCTCGACTCCCCTGAAAACAGTTGACATCGCGCCCTAACGATTTTTATGCACATCATTTACGATGCATTTAACTCTTGCTAAACTTTGCCTTTTATAAATTCTCTCTTCCTTCCCCTATTCAGAAGCTTTTTCTTTTGTCCCATGAGAGGTCTCATTTTTAAAGATCCGACCAGAGAGTATCATTCTTGCTGAGCTTTGTGTAGAGTAAGAGGGGTCTTTCCTTTGCCCTGCAGAGCACATGCAGCTTGTTGCTTGAGATTTATTGAAAGCTGATCCCATAATTAACAAAGCAGAACAGAAAGCATGCTACTGTGGATGCACAGATGACTAATGCAGCTTCTTTCCTTTTCTTGTTCATGAAAAGATGCATTATGGAACACAGGAACAACATAGCTGCCCATTTAGTTAGTGATTGTTAGTCCTTCTTTTTTGTTTTTCCTTTTCTTTCCCTGGGAAGATGTTCATTACTAATGTGCAATTACTTTGTAATTGCTTAAAATGGAGTTAGGAAAGCATTACTTTTTTTTTTATCACTGTCTCTTGCAGTGAAACAGTCCCAGATTTTAGAAATGAGTGTCAAGTTAGAAAAAAATATTTTTTTTTCCTTGACAAAGGTGGTAGAAGTCAGCATCTACGAGGAAGCTTGGGTAAAAAGTGAACAGTTAATTGATTTAGTGGTTCTTCAGAGTGGTCTCCATATTTCCTGCTTTGATTGTTTAACAGGAAATGAGCAGGGACCCTCTGATTAGCTGATTGCACAAACTTTGGGGATCATGGCTGTAATGACTTGGTAGCTCTCAGAAGTTTTTAATTGTCATTATTTAAACAGCAAAGTGCATGCTCAGATTGCTTCTCCATCTCTAATTAGTTTCTTGAAGACTACTCTGTTCCTAAGGCTTTTGCTACTCTGGTCCTTCTCAGAAAGAATGATAATTTGGGAAAGATCTGTTTCCTTAGTCTTCCTTTAAATGGCTAAATTCATTCAAGGTCACAGGGTTAAGCTCCATTAGGAGTCACTTTTTTGGCCTTATTCTAAATAGATGTTAGTTTTTTAAGCTTCGAGTTTCAGTGTGATATGTGCTATTTAGCATCATTAGCAGAGCATCACAATTCTTAAAATACAGCCTTTTCTCTTAAGACAAAGCATAAAGCCTTTACTTTTTGGAATGACCTTCATCAGTTTTTTGTTTTGTTTTGTTTTGTTTTTCATTCTTAGTGAGCTTAACGTTTAAAAAAACTCTTGATGACCAGAATGGGCATCTAAGGAAGAAAAAATAGCTCAAAACTACCAATTGGATTATGATATAATCTAACAAGCCTAAGTCACACTAATATTTAGGGGAGCTGTCTATCTTGATTATTTATTCCCTTTGACTACTAAATATTCTTCAATTTTGTACTAAGAAAATATTTTTTTAGAAGATAGTCTTAAATTTTATAAGGAATAGAGAGCAAGAGATTAGAAAAGCACAGAGTTATTTTTTCATTGACAAGGCTAGGATAGCCTGTCACATTTATAGGCAGAAGCAATCTAGAGATTAAAAGATTTGATAGTGCTTCACTCTGCATAATTGCTCAGTTACCCCCATGAAAAAATTTGTAAGTCTCAGAAGGAAAAACTGAGATAAATAAAACTGTCATTGAAATCAATATGAAGAGACACTTCTGTATTATTTGGCTTAGACCAAAATGACATAATGATTTCTAGCAGCGATTGGCCGAATAATTTTATTTTGGTTGTGGTTTTTAAAGTGTTGTGTTTTCTTTTTGTAATTATTTTAAGATGCACATTTCTGTCTGTTAACCAAAGGAAAGGTATATATATATATATATATATATATATATATATATATATATATATATATATATATTTAAGACTTTTAAAATGTATTTATTCAGAGAGAGAGAGAGAGAGAGAGAGGCAGAGACACAGGCAGAGGGAGAAGCAGGCTCCATGGAGGAAGCCTAACGTGAGACTCGATCCCGGGTCTCCAGGATCACACCCCGGGCTGCAGGTGGCGCTAAACTGCTGAGACACCGGGGCTGCCCCAACCAAAGGAAAGTTTTAAGAAGCTTCTGATCTGGTCCATTTTATAATTCACACGTACACTGTGAATATATTTTCTGAATTGTTTCTATCATGGCATAGAGAAGTTCGTGCATTAATAATGATATGTTTGTAGGGCCCTAGACATTCAGTCCCCAGTCCACATACTTTTGGGGATGGTTGGCTGGAGGCAGATGTAAATAATCAGGAGTTATGACTGAATTTTTGTTTGTTTGGTATAAGGAAGATAACTGGCCAGATTTATACCAGAAGAATTAGAACAGTAACACCCTTATTGTAATCTACTTAATAGTTTTTTTATACTATATAAAAATAACATAAATGTAACACAAAGCAACATTTCTTGATTAAAAATATAGATCGACAGAAAGCTCTTGTATATGTGTTTTTAGATTGCACTTTTAGAAAGAGACTAGCAAATTAAATTCATGTGATTGAAGTGCAAAGAAGACAAAGAAAAATGAAGGAATTTTTATTTGCTCCCAGTTAAGAAAGTAGTAGTACCAGTATGAAGGTGTGGGAAAAAGATGGTGTGATGATAATCCAATATGCCCTGATTTACTTATGAGATTTTCCTAATTTATATAAAGTACAGATTACTTAACTCAGAGTTTAAGATGCTATTAAAATTCCTTTGAGATGGAACACCTGGGTGGCTCAGTTGGTTGAGTTTCCAACTCTTGATTTTGGCTTATGTCATGATCTCAGGGTCATGTGATTGAGTTCCACATCGGGCTCTGTGCTCAGCCTGGAGTCTTTTTGAGGTTCTCTCTCTCTCCCTCTGCCGCTACCCCTGCTTGCTCTCTTTCTCTCTCTCACAAATAAATAAATCTTTTAGAATGAATGAATGGATGAATAAACAAATTTGCTTTGAAATATTTGCATTAAAATTTGCATTTTTCGTGTGCATGCCAGTGAAGTATTACAAATTATAGTTTGCAGAATTTGTATGAATAAAGTGCCCAGAGCTTAAAATTGAATACTTTTTCTTCAGTGTTGCTTAGAACAGTGAATAATGTCATTAACAATAAAACAAAAAGAAGTGTGATTAGATGGTATGGTTTTTAAATAAATAAGTGAAAACAAACAGATAGTTACACAAAATTTTAATGAGTAAATTATATATGTGAATTTATTCTGCATCTGTGTGCATTTTTTCTGACCCTTATATGTTATATATAGTTGTTTGTAAGTTTGTACAGATTCTTGGTTTACATGAAATCCTTTAACTATTTTAAAGCCCTATTTAGTGGTAATATTTTATTTCATAGAAACCCATAAAGTGGTTGTGATTTAACCATTTTAATGATTGGTCTAATGAAAATTTTACGTAAATGCCATAATAGTGTTAGTAACAGAAACTTTAATGTTTTTTAATTTAGGAGACATCAAACAGGAGCCAGGAATGTATCGGGAAGGACCCACATACCAGCGGCGGGGATCACTTCAACTCTGGCAGTTTTTGGTAGCTCTTCTGGATGACCCTTCAAATTCTCATTTCATTGCGTGGACTGGGCGAGGCATGGAATTTAAACTGATTGAGCCTGAAGAGGTGGGTCTAATAGATTTTCATTAGGAAAATCAGATATATTATAATATAAAGAAACATATTGATTAATGTGCCAAAATGTATTTTTTAAATTTTATTTTATTTTATTTATTTATTTATTTTTTAAAAGATTTTATTTATGTATTCATGAGAGACAAAGAGAGAGAGGCAGAGACACAGGCAGAGGGAGAAGCAGGCCCCATGCAAGGACCCCGACGTGGGACTTGATCCTGGGACTCCAGGGTCATGCCTAGAGTGGAAGGCAGGCACTAAACAGCTGAGCCACCCAGGGATCCCCTATTTTTTTTTAATTTTAAAACTCTAGGGAAACCTTCTGAATGAGAAGTTGGGCAAAGGAAAAGTATGTCTACATTTAAAATAAGCAATAAATATGTTGCACTATTTTTCCAGTTAAATGACATCCTACAGGATTGATGTTGTAGAAAACCAGCTAGACTTGGTTTTAGACTTGATTCAAGAATATGATTCTTGGGAAGTCTCTAAAAGAATATCTAAATTGTGGATGTTTGATATTCTTGGAAGAAGAGAGGGTTTGTCTGTTGACAGCTAGTTTTGCACATGAAGGAATTGTTCTTGAGAAAGTTATTATTTGGATAATCTTGATTTTGTCAAGGGATTAGAGAGGAACATTTAGAGACCAAAGTCATGCACAAGAGGAGGTGGGGGAGAAATTGCTGTGGGATAAAGGCACACAAAGGCCACAGTAGACAATTCTCAGTCAGGAAGTGTTTCTTAGGAAATGCCAACCTAATAATAACACTGTTTCTCTTTGATTTTTGGTAACATCTTTTCAAGTCAGCTGGGCTGTTTACACTCCATTGGAGGGTAAGGAGAGAGTATCGCCATATTAACTAAGAAATTACCAGAATGAGATAATTCTAGAGAGAGAGAGAATATGGATAAATGGAACACACTTTCAACTAACTATTCACCTGGCTTACTGCTGCCTTCTCCCCACCCCTATGCATGTACAAATGGAGTTTTCCTGAAGATCTTCTCAGTTCAATTTTTATTCTCCCCAGGTCTAGCTTGAGGCTTAATACTACTACCATTATTACAGCATAACCCACTAATATCATTTTGGACCTCTATAGAAAGGTGACTTTTACGTAAAATGTTTGTATCTTACTAAAGGTGCTTTCTCGGCTACTGTTAAAATTGACTTTAGTTTACATTAGCCAAGAAAGCAATGGACGACTTTCAATTAGCATGCCTATAATGGCTCATATTGGCTGTAGGGTCTAAATGCCTCAGAAACATGTAAAATTTAGTAAGATATCCAGCTAATTTTGAACCCAAAGTGATTAGTTTCGATTAGTATAGACTGGACATCTACAATCTAGGCTAATAGGACTTTACATCTTCAATTTTCTGCCCTCTGAAACCGTGTATTCATGCATAATCAGATGACATGTCCTCATTTGATAGCCAGAAAATAAGTTACTTTCCTTATTTAAGAGATTCTCTGATTCAAATTTGTATTAAAAGAAGTTTGAAATAAGAGGAGCTGGTTAGCATAATTATGTCTACTTCAGATGACATGAATACACTAGTAGTCTAGAGGGATTAGCTTTGTATCTCCATTGCCCTCCACCAAACACACAGAGGGCTCAGTATCAGACTTTGAAAATATCCATTATCTAGTATGAGCTAAGTGTTTGGGTGTTTGAATTTCATAGTGTGTCTAAGGCTTAATTTGGCTCTCAAAGGAAATTCATTTTTATGTAGATGTGCTTAAATGATGTAAGTGAAAGACCCATAAAAATGTGAAGCACTAACAAATGGAGTCTAGAAACACTTAATGTAAAGTAACTTGAAAGCCCTTTAACATGATGGGAGTGTGTGTTCCTCACCTCATCAAACATGTTAATAATCGCTGCAAGAGGTGGTTCATCCTAGACCTGAGTATATCCAACAGCAATTTCTATTAGTTCTTTCCTCTACCTAGGACTAAAATAAAGTGAGCAGAAACAGAACTTTTTTCCTGCCATATTATTTGTTAAGGTGGAAAAATTTCTGAATTATGTTGGTAATTACTCATCTCTGAAGAATAAAGTTCTTACGTACATCATTAAGGTTTTTATTTAGCAATTGTTGACTTCATTTTAATCATGAATAAGAAGACTTGAACAGATGACCATTAACTTCTATCAGATTCTAAATTTCAGTGATTTTTAATTGCAAGAAAGACACAATTACATCTGTTCAATACAATAAACATTTAGATACCTTTTCTGCAGTAGACTCATGGCTTCTAAAAAGGCCAAGTAATTCAGAGGCAGTAGACCATTTCCAAACAGTAACTGACTCAATGATAGTTGTTCAGTAAGTACTAAGTCTCCTATGGCTTTTGTTCAAAATAAAACATGTTTCTAATGCCGCATTGCTCACTGTTGTAGTCGCTCCCATTAGACAATGGCTGTACCATTTACATTTATTTTTTGGAAAGCATTTGTGAAATCCCTTTAGCCTCTGTGGCCCATGGTCACCCTCCTTCTTGAACCACACAGTAGCTCCTTGAGTGTCTGTGTCAATACAGCTCCTGAAAGGTGCCTCTGAAGCCATCCTTGTAGGAAATACTCATTGGTTCATTTCTTTCTAGTTCATTTTGCATTTTAAAATGATATTGAGGAAGCCTGTTGTCTTGTGCTGATGATCTGCTCAGTGTGCTTGAGTAACTCAAGCAAGCACATGTTATTTAACAGCTCTCTTTTTGAGATATTTGAGATAATGAGATGTTATTTTCAAATTAATCATGGATCCGAGGGAATTGTCTCAGAGAACAGTTGTTCACATAGTACAACATCTCTAGGACCCAGTGAAGTCTTTCAAAGATATTCAAAGTTGTTGAGCTACATGAGTTACTAGGAAGTCTGATAACCAGGACCTAGTTATGGTTTCCAGGTTTACTGTTGGGTATTCAAACATGATTTTTAAAAATAAATTAATATTTGAGCTATTATATTTTTCTTCTAATTCATTTGACAATTTGAGTGATTTTTTTCAAAGACCTTCTTCATTTATTTGAGAGAGAGCATGAATGATGGTAGGAGCAGAGGAAGAGGATAAACAGACTTTTGCTAAGCACAGAGCCTAATGTGGGGCTTGATCCCGAGATCCTGAGATCATGACCTCAGCTGAAATCAAGAGTCTGACCCTGTTGACTGTGCCACTCCAGCATCCCTAGAGTGATTTTTATAGTTCAGTTGCCTTTTCAGTTTCCTTATTAATAGTCGGAGTTGAAGGAGTATCATAAGGAAGTTACTGAAAGTGTTGCCATCACTGCACCCATTCCATGTTGAGAATGCTGCCTTGGCTTTTAGTGGTGCTGGAGGTAGCAGTGATTGGTGGCTCATACATGAGGGCCGACTGGGCTTTCTGTGTTGGTACGTGGTCTAAGCTATCTAGGAAATTATCTGTATTACCTATTGATTTTAAGTTTCAATCTTTTTTATTTTTATTATTGTGATAATAACATTTAACATGGGATTTGCCCTCTTATCAAATTTTTAAATGTATCATATAGTATTGTTAACGATGGGCATGCTGAGGTAGAGCAGATCTCTAGAATTTACCTTGCATGACCATCCCATAGGCATAGTGGTGTATCCCACTTCCCTTTATGATAAATGTGACATTGAACAAATAAAAACAGCTCGAAGAATATATTTTTTGTTTAAAAATGTCTACTAACACCCACTTGTGCTGAGAATTAACTGGCATCCTAAAAATCAGACTCTGCTGATGGTATCAAAAAATTATCTTTCTCTCCCTAGAGACTTCCACTGGGTTGTCTCAAAGTTGGTTGCAAGTATTTGACTTCCTATATGCATCCTGGTGAATCTCTAGAGGAGAATCATTTATAAATGAAAAGGTAGTCAGAAACTGGTGTTTAATTTAAGGAAATATTAGTAGTTTATTTTTATGTCCCTTCCATGTTTGCGTGCTGTTCAGTTGCCAAGTCTATTAAAGATTTGCTGATGCCCATTGTTACGTTTTATGGTTTGTTTTTGTTTTTTTTTTAATTTTTTTATTCATGAGAGACAGAGAGGCAGAGACATAGGCAGAAGGAGAAGCAGGCTCCCTGTGGGGAACCTAATGTGGGATCTGAGGACCCTGGGATCATGACGTGAGCCAAAGGCAGATAGATGTTCAACCACTGAGCCACCCAGGTGCCCCACCCCCATTGTTAGGTTTTTAAAAGACATTTTATTTAGAAAGTACTGCTTTCATTTCTTATTGCCACCCTCCTATTTCACTATTGCTAAGAACACTTACATTAAAATGAAGTTTATCTTTGGAAAATTCAGATGTACCTGCCATGCTGACTGCTTGGATATGTAATCATGTTCCTGTTACATCACATCTCTCTGCTCTTAAAAAAGTCTACTGATGCAAGTGGCTAAATTACATTGTATCTTCATTCAGGAAATACAAATTAGCAGGGGGAGAAAATAGCAAGGATCAGTATTTTTGAAAGAAAAAAAAACAAACCCTGGGGAAAGGTTATTGCTAATAAAGAGGAGAGGAGACAGAAATGATCTCTCTGAAAAGCATTTTATTTTTAGTATAGGATGTGGCATAGCAGCAACTTGGAATTTCATAGAAATGAAGGAAAACCCTAACCCTATTAGATAACATCCTCTTGGGGTCACCTAGGTATGCATGACAGCTGCAGTTTCTGCTCAGAGTAATAAAATATGGAAATCAATGAGAACACGTCTCTAACTGGGGTAGCAGAGGCAAAGTCAAAGCTACACTGTTGGATGTAGCGTTTCAGGCAGCCTAGGGTGGTGGTGAGGTCGGGGATACAGACACATTGCAGAAGGAGGTTTCCTTGAAGAGCTCTGCTTTGCCAGAGAGGTTGCTCCTCCAAGGCCACATTCTCAAAAACTCTGAGATTTTTCACTAAACAACAAAGTGGACATTCTGCTTTAGAAGTTTTTGTTTGTGGACTCATGTACATGGTGACCTTTTCCACTTCCTTTTTATTTTTAGTGTCCAATTACTGTTCTCTAAATGAATGCTTAATTCCTCAGTTCAGTATTGGTTACAGTTTTATTCTGGTGCTGCTTCAGGCAATAAAAATTATTTGCAGTTCAGATTATGAATTTGTATACTGTTTCCTTTGCTACACACACAGTGCCACTTGTTTACTCTTTCATTGAGTATCTAACAGGGTATTTTTTCTTTAGTTTATCATAACCTCAGAAAACACCTACACAAATCACTAAGCTGTGCTTGATCTATAGGTTTTATCTGAAAAACTATAGAAGGAAACAACAGGCAGTAGATCTCACAATGGGAAACTTGCCTCGTTTTAGTGAATTGCAGCCTGTTCATTCCCATTGTAAACACATCCCCTTATTTCCATTTAATTTTGTATCCAAAACAATAGTGACAAAGAATTCTATTGTGAAGTTTCAGAATGATCACTGCACGCCTGGTTTAAAAGCAAACCAGGACACAGGAAAATTCAGATCATGAGAGCTTTTGCCTCTTTACTTATGTCTTTAATTTGGATGTGTTTTTGGAAGATTTGGAAGTCCTTGATTAATTTACTAATGTTTTAGGAAATATCTCGATAAGGTAATGCTTAACACTACAATGTAATTCTGTTTTGGTGACAGGTGGCCCGGCGTTGGGGCATTCAGAAAAACAGGCCAGCTATGAACTATGATAAACTTAGCCGTTCGCTTCGCTATTATTATGAGAAAGGAATCATGCAAAAGGTGAGCAGCTACAACAGCATTAAAATTCATTGAAATGTTGCACATTAATCTGCATGTCATACTTTAAAAGCCACATATCATCGCATTGCTGAAGCAAGGTTTTCACTCATTTTAACATATGCTTAGCTCTTGGTTTTGGTATGACAAGCCTTTCTATTTATAAATTCATGAGCATTATAGTCCTATGTAATAATGTCATATAGAAACTAGTGGACTTTCTGGAGGTCTCAACTCTACCGTATTTGGTAAAAAAATGTTGTTTCAGTACTAATATTCCCACATATTCCCAGAAGTTTTTGGTAGTCTGCTGTATTCTCCCCAATGACATAATTTTGAAATGCCTTTGTTTATAGATTCTGATACTAACTGAATTCTTACTTTTCCCCTCCGTGTTTTGATGCTTAAAACATTCAGAACATTTCTTGTTCTCCTGAAAAATCTTTTCTTGTTTGAAATCTTGCCCAGTTTTGCTGCTTGACAGCTCAGAAACCTAAACCATTTATTCAAAATCGGTATTTGATATTATTTCATTGGTGAATGAAGTTGAGTTAAATGTATTTTATTTTATTTCAAATGAGCTTCTTTTAATATTTGAAGGTGGCTTTAAAAAGAATAAGATAAAACAAATGAAGTACACGTAGAGCAAAATAAAATTTTGAATAAGGTCATGAATAAAGATCAAACATTGGATATTTGTTATTATTACATGTTTTAAGCCTTGCATGTGTATTCATTCCAACGTCTAGATTGTGAACTAAGTTTATGATCTATCCATTGTGAACATTACTCTTTTATTGTGCATCCTTTGTTCAGTTGGGGGACACAAACATAGTTATATATTGCAGATTTGGCATATTTTTATACCACTATAGTTATGCCAAGAAAAACTAGACCAGTTGCTACACGAAACATACTAGACTAGAGGGAACAGCATCATTGAGTTTTTAGACCAAAGGAAATCAATGCTCTGGAGTTTGCTGGCTCACAAGTCAGAATGCCCAAAATCTTTGAAAGATAAGTCTCAATTAGTCTCTCCCTTCCTATTTCCCTGAATCTCACCTTCAGGATGTGTAACCGTTTCTTACTTGCTCCCCTGTCTTCTCCACCTCAACACTGGGGTCGTTTTTAATTCCTCCCTTCCTCTCATTCACCTTTCCCATCTGCAGCCAAACCCCTTCAGTGCATCATTCCAGATGCATTCCATTCCTTCCATTTCCCTCACCATCTAGATGCTTCTGGCAGTCAGGTGGGCTGTCACTGTAGGTGCTCACCAGTTTCCCTGGGCAGTGTTGAGGTGCTGTCACAGAAAACACAGTCATGATTTAAGTTTACATGCTGCCTTCTCAAGGAATCAACTTTTTGAACAGATTCCTCTCCTGCTAACTGGTGGTGTTCTTACTTCATGAAGTTGTTGTCATTATTAAATGAAATAAGGTAAAAGAAACTATTTGCAACTATTTATTTATCAGCTAATATAGAATAGCAAAGTGTCTGTATGTGACAGACCTTTTGGGGTATTGCTACATAATATAAGAAAGCATAGGTTGTTTGATGATGAAACATATAAAATTGAAGTCTACTTGTAACTAGCACAAAAGGAGGGAAGGCTTTTTACAGTTTTTACAGTATGTTTACTCTTCTTCACTTGTTGAGCCATTCTACTTGCTACTGTGTGACACGCTTGTGACTCCCTCATTGCTTCACTGCTATGATTCTATGATTCTCTATAGTATCTTACCTTCTGATTTTTACCTAACATCTGTACCAATCTAATGTTTAAATAAATTCTAACAGAGCCATTCAGAGGAAAATTATGCTATCCTTAAAAAAAAAAAATCTTATGATGTGGAATTTTATATTTCAGTGTGTAGGGGAAAATGTTTATATGACCACACTTGTTTATAAACTTAACATTATGTATGTATGTGGTGTATGTTAGGGAAAATTAAATGGAAAGATGAGACATTGAAATAAAAATAATCAAATGAATCTAAACATGTAAAAAAACCCTGATTATTTCAGTAGCTCTGAAAGAGATAAAAAATGATGGAGTATGGCTTTTATTTATTTTTTATCTTTTTATTTTTTTGAAGATTTTATTTATTTATTTATGAGAGACACAGAGAGAGGCAGAGACATAAGCAGAGGGAGAAGCAGGCTCCATGGAACTCAATCCCAGGACCCCGGGGCCATGACCTGAGCCAAAGGCAGACGCTTATCCACCGAGCCACCTAGGTGCCTGGAATATGGCTTTTAGACTATATGTGTACACTTCTATTTCAAAACCTAGGAATTCCCAGGAAAATCTATGCAAATATTTTAACAGTAGTTATTTCTGGATAATATAAGGATAGATCATTATTTTCTTTTGGCTTGATTTGTAATTTTTAATTTTCCTCCAGTTTTTCTGTTACTTCTGATATTTAAAAAGTTAACACCTAATTCGAATATCTAGTCTTTCAAAACACAGTTCAAAAGATACTTCCTTGTTAATTTCTGATTCATCTCTCCTATAAAATTCATGTTTTATCTATCTCAGCATTGCACTTTGGGTATATTTAATGTACAGCATTTTCTAGATTGTAATCGTATTCCTAATAATGAAAGACATTATTTCCCATGGTAATTATCAGCCCTTGTTCTAAACTCTGACATTTAACATAGTAGTAGTTCCAAAAATGTTTTTTCATAAGAAAAATAGTAGGAAGCAATGAGTCAAGGCAGACTCCTTAAGAGATTTTATAATCTTGATTGCATGTTGTACATTTAATTCCCCATAGTGATTTTTCAAATCAGTTCTAATTATAACCAATAGCAACAGGTTGGATAAAAAAGCTACCAGTAGCGTAAAGCAAATACCTCTTTCTTTGCAGCTCCAAACAAAACAAAGCAGGTTATTAAATGTTCTAAGATATGCAGGCCATTTATTTTTTTTTTCTCAAATTGGTTTGAATAAAGAAAAAATGGAAAACCAGGATTTCATATCTTGGGTTTGTTTCTGACATTGCCAATTTTTATTTTTACGGCAATTTCACCTTTATGAACTTAATTTCCTTTTTATAAGGGGCTGAAGTAAGTAAATTTATGCCAACTCTTCTGTTTGTCATGCAATGTACCGGAGAGCTGTCCATCTCAGTTTTACAAAAGGCTTTCCAAAGGAAGCCGTTCCCACCTCTATTTCACAGAACAGGAGGAACTGAGGCCCGGTTAAAAACACATCCAAATTCATAAAAACTAAATGCTCACTGTTTTCAAACCTAAGACTATTCAGATTACTTGGATCCTCTAAATTGGTTCCTGTTCCAAGGTAAAAAATCCAGGACAAAAAAATGTTATAAATCTTAAGTCCAGAACAGTAGCAGTCTTTGGTAGTTGATTCTTATTTTCCAAACATATACAGATAGTTTGTGAACCATGAACTTAGCATTCTCCTACATCACAAAGCAGCTAGCAGTGCCTTTTTTTGATACATTAGGAACCCAGAGGCACTGAATAATTTTCACCTTTCTAAAATTACTAATCTCTGCATCTACATGAAGAGTTACCTCAATGTCAATACGAAGAATTGTATTCATACACACACCTACTCCCACCCTCCATCTCCAACCCGCCCCAGTTTTTTGAGAACCTCTGTTTTGTCTATTAATGGGGAAGGAGGGTGCATATTTGTTCCATTCAATTGTTTATAATTTCCTAGAGAAACATTATTCTTCAAAATTTAAGTTTGGGACATGTCATTCCCTACAAATTATGCTACTTCTCCTTTATTTCAGGCAGCTGTCACATTTCTGTTTCTCATTTCCTCCCTATCATTGTATATTTTAAATTCCTTTCACTTTTTTACACCTCTTACTTCAATTTGACACTTTACACACATCCTTAACTTCTGTCTAATGCATCTTGCCTTCATTTTTAAAAGTGATGTACCCAGGATCATGCTGTCCTCTTGATCCATCTTTCATTTAAATAAGGCTATGCATCTTATGGTTTTCGTTTCTTTCTTTTTTTTTTTTTTTTTAGATGGAAATATGCAGTCATTCCCCCCACCCCCCAAATAAAAGAAAAGAAAAAAGAACCAGTTCTTTTTTTGAATCAGTGAGTCACTAGTCTAGTCTTATTAGGAACACAGCACATTTTTCTTTTAAGGAATTTCAGAAATCTAATATTTAGAGGGAAACACTATGTTGTAAAGGTCCAATTATTTAATAAAGATACTACTATCTAAAGCAAAGGAAAAAAATTTCACTGTGAGATGCTTGCATGAAATCATTGATTTTTCCCCCCCCAAATAACAATGTAAGTTTACCTTTATGTTAAAATGAACAAACTGCTAAGCTTTCTAGCTGTGCCTGGAATGAATGTAATTATTACTCAAGGTCAATCATTGCTCAAGGTCTCATTTCCCTCTATTGGACTGAAGTGTATTCCACAAAGTAAGATTTTTTTTTTTCTTTTATGGATACCTGCTAACACTTGGTTACTTTCCTTTTGTTATGCATCCTTTCTGGTGTATAACCATGTTTTTGTTCTTTTCTTTCTCTGCTCTTTACCATTTGGGGATGGTCAAGATTGTGGCTCACCTGAGGTTAAGTGACAGATAGCTTTATGTCAGTTTCAGGTGTACAGCATAGGGATTCACTGTTTGCATATATCATGACATAATCACCCCAGGAAGCTAGTTAGTTAACATCCCACACTATACGTAAGGATCGATTTTTCTCTTCTGTGTTTTCATCAGGTGGCCGGAGAGAGATATGTCTACAAATTTGTGTGTGATCCAGAAGCCCTGTTCTCCATGGCCTTTCCAGATAATCAGCGCCCACTGCTGAAGACAGACATGGAACGTCACATCAATGAAGAGGACACAGTGCCTCTGTCTCACTTTGACGAGAGCATGGCCTACATGCCTGAAGGGGGCTGCTGCAACCCCCACCCCTACAATGAAGGCTATGTATATTAATCCAAGTGACAGTCACGCAGGGCCTCCTCGCGCTTCTCCTCTTTTTGCAGGATGCAGAGAATCTCTGAGTTCTCTTCAATCTTTGTTTGATTTTCGTTGTTTGTATTTTATTTTTAAATAATAATACACAAAAAGGGGCTTTCCTGTTGCATTATTCTATGGTCTGCCATGGACTGCGCACTTTATTTGAGGGTGGGTGGGAGTAATCTAAACATTTATTCTGTGTAACAGGAAAATAATGGGTGAATGGGTGGGGGGATATGGGGATTACTTTTTACTTAGGCTTGGGATGGGGTCCTACAGGTTTTAAGTATGATGAAGCTATATCATGTTTATTTGATTTCATAACAACATAAGAAAATGTTCATTTTCTCTGGGTATCTATGGTACAGTTAATTCACATTGTGTAAATATCCACTTGGAGACTATTTGCCTTGGGCATTTTCCCCTGTCATTTCTGAGTCTCTGCAAGGTGTACAAAAAAAATCCACAAAAAACAAAAAACAAACAAAAAAAAAACAACAAAAAAAACCTACTGTAAATGGCAGTTTAATTGTTAGAAATGACTGGTTTTGCACCTGTTGTAAAAAGGTATTTAGAGATCGCATTTGCTGTTATTTGTTTTGTTTTGCTTTCTGTATGACTCACAGAGGATAACCATAAAATGGGTCATTCTCTCTGAAGTTGAGTGATGATCACCATGACTGTAAATGAGGGGCACAGTTTTGGACTCTGGCTCCAAATCGAGTCACAGGCCAGTAGCATCCCATGTACCTGGTGCCACCTTGCTGTCTAGACACACATCATACTCTTGTTTAAATATTTTGAAGCCCGTTTCAGTTAAATAACGATATGTCATGGTCCTTTGAGATCTTCATTTAAATGTTAAATCTGGGATCACAATGAAGCAAAAAATATCTATCTCACTTCCTTCAGTACATAAAGAAACATTATTTAATCGATAAGAATTAACTGTACTAAATCACGTATTATGCTGTTCTAGATACAGCAAGCACTCCTTAAGAAAAATATCCAATACACTAAATAGGTACTATAGTAATTTTTAGACATGGTACCCGTTGATATGCATTTAAACCTTTTACTGCTGTGTTATGTTGATAACATATATAAATATTAGATAATGCTAATGCTTCTGCTGCTGTCTTTTCTGTAATATTCTCTTTCATGCTGAATTTACTATGACCATTTATAAGCAATGCAGTTAACTACAGATAGCATTTCAGGACAAAATAGATGACTCAAACCATTTATTGCTTAAAAAATAGCTTATGCCATGCTATGCTATAAGCAGCTTTTATGCACATTGACAAATGAAGAGTAAGCTTCAGCTTGCTAAGGGAAACTGTGGAAACTTTTGTAACTTTTGGTGAAATAGAAAATTATTTACAAACTGTCGAAGAATCTGAGGAAGTTGTTGTATGACATAGTGCTGGCACAGATACTCATCTTGTTTGGGACTCTTGTGTAAATGTGATTGGATTGTTTGAAAGAAGATTTAAAGATTTAAAGTTTCAAAGGGTTTTGTTTTGTTTTTGTTTGGCATTTGGAGAAAATATTGAAAGCAGGATATGTTGTTTCATTCACCTTGGGAAAAAAAAAGTAAGTGGTGTTATAATATCTTTGAATAGCTTGCTAAAACCGTTCAAACAAGAAGCGTGAGTTTTGTTCAATCCATCAATATCCCAGAGGAACAACATTTTTAAGAGTCTATAATGAAATATTAAGAAAAATATCTTAAACACAAAGCCAAAATCAACTTAAAAAAGCATTTCTTAACAAGCACAGGAAAGACTGATGAAAGATGATTGCCTGGCAACCGATTTTCCAACATGGCACACACAGGTCACAGCTTCTGTATCTACATTGAACAGGTATTGGGAAACTTACATACCATAATCAATACTACTCACATTTAATCCTACAAAAAAAAAAAACGATTTTAATTTCAACATATATATGTAACCTGTGATTTCAATGATTGTTCTGCATATACATTATATATCATTTGGCCCATTTGGGCTAATAATGCCTTAAAAATGAGAACTTTTTCCCCTCACTATGCTCATGTGGCCATTTACAGCACTTAGAATAAAAACAAATTTTAACATATTCAGCTGAAGATTTATTGGAAAGAGAACATATTTGGAGAAATTAAAGGAGAAATGAAAAGTGGGTCTTTAAAATATCTAAATGAAATTGTATTGAGGATTCCTTTTTTTTATTTTCCTCTTTTTCTTTTTTTCTTTTTCTTTTCAAATTTCAAGTTCTAATTTCCCGTTGGGGAGGAATTGGACTATGAGTTATCTTAAGGGATCAAAGGAAGAACTAGTATTAATTATATAATATTTAAGGACAAATTATTTTTCTGCTTAAGGTAGTGAATCACAAAACAAAATAAGTAATTGGCCAACATTAAGGATATTTCCGATACGGAAGGGTTCAAAACATTGCATTATAAACTCTTTTGGGAAATGTATCTAAAGTTTTCTTTTTTTTTTTTTTAAGTTCTGTTTTTATCCTACCTTTTGTTTGCTTGTGTTTTTATTTTCAGATAGATTAATAAATCTGGCAGCTGATTTCTGCAAGATTCTTGTGTTTTGAATTTCTAATTTAATTGGCTACTCATAGAAAATTAATTAAAAATATTTTTTTCTTCAACTTGGTAAAATAAACTAAAAGAAATATCCTCCTAGAGTTTGCTGCCTATTACCCAACAGACTAATTACAACAAAGAATGTTATATCCTAAATAACTAATGAAAAATGATCTTTCTTAAGTTATGCTGAAAAATAAAAATTCACAAAGCTAACAGTGCAGAGCAGTTCTCTCAAATCCTAGAAGGATTTTGGAGGTCATTTATTTGAACCTCCTTTTTACAGATTGTTTTAATTTCTTATAGCTACTATAACAAAGTTAATGGTTTGAAACTACACAAATTTATCCTTTTGTAGCCCTAGAGATCAGAAATCCAAAATGAGTCAAAAGCTATTAAAATCAAAGGGTGTGTATAGGGCTTGTTCCTTTCGAAGGCTCCAGGGGAGAATCTCATTCTAACTTCTTCCACTTTTAGAGGCTGCTGACATTTCTGGCTCCCAGCTCCTGGCTCCTGGCTTCATCACTCCAGTCTCAGTTTCTGTGGTCACATCCCTTTGTCTACTATCTTCCTCTGCCTGTCTCTTCTAAGGACACTTGTGATTGCATTTAGGGTCCACCCAGGATTATCTGTTCATCTCAAGATCTTTAACTTGATGACATCTTTGAAGTTAGTATCATTCACGGGACTGGGCTATGGAGGGGTGTGGGGAGGGTGTGTTATTCATCCTATCATGTAGATGAAGACACTTGTAAAAATACGGATTGATTTACCTATGGGCAAAAAGTCTTATTGATGAAGATAGGATTGGAAGTTATTGAAAAACATTTTTGTTTACCATTGAAATAGTTTTAGTTCACATAAATGGTACTGAAAGCATTCTATTCAAGTTTACCTATTCCACTAAAGCATCTGGTAATCGCATCAAGCTTTTACATGATTTGAATAACCGCTCATGTAAATATTATGTAATGAGAGAAAAAAAAAAGTGTGATAATTACAGAGTAGTAGCTCAGTTAAATCTGTTGTCCAAGCCAGAGTTATATTTTTTAAATAAATTTCTTTTTGTCCTAGTATGAGTTGTTACTATACGATCTCAACATCTGCAAGGGATTACTATTTAGTTCTAAAGTATGAGTCATCTATATGACAAAGACAGAAATCTACTACCCACTGTTAATAGCATTTAACTAGATTTTGGGCGTATCTAAAATAAGCTACTTTGTCTATCTAGCAACACTTTCAGAACTTATAGTGACAAAACATTAGAGGAGAAGGCCATTTGAATGTTTCATACTGGGTATCTTAAAAGAGGAAAAGTAAAACTTAAAAATAAGTGAATGAGCTATTTTCCAGTTGCAGTTTGATGTGAAGATGAGAAAAATAGAGTAGTACAAAAAAAAAAGTTGGTTCAAAATAAGAGAAGGGAATTAAAAAGCCTATTGAGCATATTAAGCAATTGTGATAAGAATTTCATAACAAGATTCCCTAAGATATCACTGTTGGACGGGATCCTGAGGAATTTGGCCTAATACTTAGAACTGAACTGGTACTTTCAGGGCTTGACTATAACTTTTTTTTTTTTTAAAGTAAGACTCATTTAGAAAGATTTATTTATAAAAAAATATGGAAAAATAGAGTTTGAGAGTGGACAGACACCTTTATAGAAGTAATGATTTTAGAATGCTAAATTATATATAGAATAGCTATGGTTCAGGAATTCATATATTGGGTACAGTTTTTTGTTTTTGTTTTTATTTTGCATGTAGACTCCAATATTCTTCCATTCTAAAATGATATTTAATATTTCTATGGAGAAGACATTTTCAATCCACTTGGATGTATTGAAATTATGGTTTGGAAATACATACTATGAAATTTGTGATTATAGCAAATTAAATATGCTCAAAACTTAAATCTGAAATAAAAGCCCAGAAACTGAAAGTATTATTGTGATCACTCTGAATGGTGGCACATCTAAAACTGAGAAATGTTGTCTAAATTTTTGACTTGCTCCTAATCATCTGAATCATTTTAATCATTTAGTTTATGACCAAGACACTTGAGTAATGTCTTTGCTACCCTTCTACCACTTCCCATGTATTATTCTCTTTCCAGTAACTTAGGTCCCAGGATATCTGATAAATCTTTTTCTAGTTGTAAGCTCTAATTTCTTTTAATATATTATTTCACTTAATCCTTTCAGCAACTATATCGGAAAGAAATTTGTAGAAGGGAGCTACCCAAATTATTTCAGTGACTCCCATGTGCCAGCCAGCAACCATGCATGACATATGCTACTGCCTCTATCACTGATTGGCTTCACTCGAGGAGAAGCTTAGTGAGGCTTGTGGCAAACAAAAACGTCCTTGTGTCAAGATGTCATGTGATCACAGGCAAATTCATAAGCTGTACTTTTTTTCTGTTACTTGGACCTAACTACTTTCTCGATTTAAATTTCTAATACTTAAAAATGTATGTAACAATGATTCACATTTTGCTGAACACAGTCTTACTTAAAACATTTCTTTAACCATTCTTGAATAGTCTTTATAGAAAAATCTGACAAAGAAATCAAGTGCTATTTAAACACAGCAACATCAAACCGTGATTTTTTTTTTTGAGTCTTTAAGCATTTAGAAATCAAAATGATTGAAGTACCACTTTGTTGGTGGTGGGTTTTTCCCCCCTACTAGAGAAGGATACAGCTTAACGCTCCCAAAAGAGACAGATGTACTGATCAAATTCGTCAGAAAGTTGTAAACACTGCCCCTGTGATTTATGCTATTAGACGTGACTTCTGAAAGTAATAGATTTTCCAGAAAACTTTTAAGGCACAGTAAATTTGAATTTACATGATTCAGAAGAAGAGACAGATGTTTAAATTAGAAAGAACTGAAAGCATAGAAACTATTTTATAAAGAAATCTTGATTTTTTTTTTTTGTTAATGTCACATTACTACAAAGGGGACTGTGACATCTTATATACATTTTAATTTTATGAAAAGCTAGTAAAAGTACTTGTCCTATAGTTTAACAAATTTAAATGGCAGAATAAAAAAGGGGGAAAAAAGGGAGAAAAAAAGGAGACAAAAAGGGGGCACTGCTTTTTACTCTGTAATTTAAAATACTATTCTACTTTTAATACTACAGAAATATTTTACTTTATACTTAAAAATAATCATAAATATTAAATTCTTTGTTTTAAAAATGTACAGTATATATAACATAGAACTTGTAGTTTTAACCATGTTAAGTGTGTGATTCAGTGGCATTAATTACATTCAGAATGTTGTACAACCATCACCACTATTTCCAAAACATCTAGATCCTTCTATTCTTAAAGTATTAAAATACCTTATCATATATTAGAATTGAAAGGTAAAAATGCAGTTTTTTTCTGCTTTCTCATAATTCATATTGCAGTTTCTTCATTAATAGATTGTTTCTGGTATTACCCTGTCATTTAATGGCTTTATTAAAGAAAAAAAATAAACATGTATAAACAGTGTATCTACAAAGCCCCAATTATTGTTGCAGGGAGAAAAGTTCATTTAGATAATAAGCTTACTGGCTGTTTTGAAAATAACTCCGTTATTTAGGTGTAGGTTAACAAGTAAAAACAATCCCTTTACACAAACCATGTCAAGCAGTAAATTATTTTGCCGTCATGGTTTTTAAATTTGAAATGATAGATTTGATTAACATCATAAAAACACAAACATACTGAAGCTATGATTAAACTCTTTAAGACAGTGATAATTTCAGATAATTTTTTTAAAATCACAAACATCCTAAATTAAATAACAATATTTAATTAAAGTAGGCTATCAAGATAAAATGGGCATCTCTCCACTGTCCTCTCACCATATTTTTAGGTATAAGCACTAAAAACTTTCCACGTGAAAAGAAATAGAATATTTTTCTCGCATTCTCCAAGTCTCTTAAAGATTCCTTTCAAAATCTATTTCTTGCATTGTGGTACTCGATCATATATAGATTAGGGTGGCTTGTTTAGAATCATTCACTTATGGAATAAACTTTTACTTCATTATTGAAAGGGTAGCATGTGAAGAGATAAGATTCTATTATTATATTTAAATTTTTCTCAGATATATAATACCAGGCCCAAATGTGATACATTCCAATTTTGTTTGTTGATTTTTACTTGTTTTGTGAATAGCTTGTAAATAGTAAATGTTACAAATAACACACATAATTGCCCTTCTGATTATTTTGCCTGCTTACCTCTGAAATTCAGTATCAAGAAAATTATGAAATAGAACCAACTGAAAAATGACTTCTTCCCCACAACTTGCTGTTTACTTTTTTTCACAAAAATTTGTGATTATGTAGAAACCCCGAGGCAATATTTCTAAAACCAAAGCAAGTGAAAAAATTAAAATAAATGTTTGGATATGTAGATCCCAAAGGAAAAGTACATTGTGCACTAATTTATTCATTGAGTAAATATTAATTCATATTAGAACAGACTTGAGATTATTCATTGCAATTTGCTCTAATTTGGGAAATCCATTGATTTAATCTCTCAGAATCCCTTAATAAGAATTTTCCACAAATTGGTATTAAACACGGCTTTAAAAATCAGCTGATTGTGCATTTTCTGCATTCAAATTAAATGCCCTGTTCCAGGAATGCCTGGTGGCTCAGCAGTTGAGTATCTGCCTTCGGTTCAAGGCATGATCCTGGTATCTGGGATCGAGTCTTGTGAGCATCAGGCTCCCTGTGGGGCTCCCTGTCTCTTCCTCTCTCTGTGTGTCTCTCATGAATAAATAAATAAATCTTTAGAAAAAAATAAATGCCCCATTCCATAGGTAGGCCATATGGAATATACAACAGATTTATAAAAAGTGATCCCCGCACTTAAACTAAGACTAACCCATGTAAATCTAACATACACTTAGATAATTATATGGTTTGGTGTATCACTTAGTGGATGTGATATATCCATCCTTTAGTGTATGGATTCTATGCAAATGGAGTGTGGTAAAGAAGTAGCCTTAAGAATGCTAGTGACAGTAGGAAGCAAGAATACTTTTAAAAAAATATATATAATGAGTTTATATGTTCAATCATGCCTATTACCGTTAAATGAAGCATTTAATTAGTCACTAAGTGTAATGTGACCCATAATGCAGGGGATGGTCAAAATTTATAAATCAGGGCAGGGAAGACTGCTGACTCTAACTTCTGGACTGCCTTGATCTCAAACATCTTGATTAAAAGCATTAATCAAAAAAAAAAAGCATTAATCAAATGCCTACTTGCTGTGTATGTGTACATACTAGGATTTCTCCCTTTGTTATGAAGGGGTTATTGTATTAGTTATGGTTGATGGTTCCAAGCAACAATAACTGAAGGTTTTCAAGTCAAAGAGGTCCCATTTTATAGATGCTGTAGTTTTCCTTGTTATCTGCCCTGACAAGTGCCCCCCTGTTCCCAACCTACCGTTGATGCTTAAAAAGGTCAATAGAAATGAAAAAAGCATCTTCTGAGATGGAGTTATTTCTAGTCTTTGATATATTCCGTTTCAAATTCACAGTGGCAATGACTATTTCGTAGCAGACAGCTCATAGGTTGATACCCACCTAAGAACCTCTGGGATACTGAGATAATCAATCCCCTTTTGCCTGGGACAATCCACTTATTGTCCCTGTGTGTTATTAACAGCGCCCACTCCTCACTCTCAAACTTTGGAAAGTAAATTCACTCTACCTGAACTCTAGATCAGAAAGCATGATTAAGATGCTCCATTTGGGTTGCCTCACAGAATGACTTTTTGTGATTGAAGCATCATACCGTTCCTCCAGGACAGATATACTTGAGGGATTATTTCCTGGACCTGACAAAATTAACCTCCCTCCCCTCCATATCTGTAGTGTTTATCAAGATAAAAGATTCCTGTATCTTCTATTTTATCAGTCGGGGAATGGTGGATGTTTATAAGTATGAGAGGCATAGGCATCTATATGAGTATCTGTGGGGCTGAGCCGGATAGATTTTAAGGTTTCTGAATTTTAGCTACACCCCCATGAAAATGAATACACTGCGACTCTACCTGTTTTAAGTGGAAAAGAAGCTTAGTAGGATAGTAAGATGGCAAAACTAATGGATATGATAAAGAACTTCGTTTTTTTTTTTAAATCCCAGTAGCAAGAAATAATGATAAATCTTTGCAGGCCACCACTACTGAAATAAATGTTTACCAACTATCTTCCCATGCTAACATCACTTTACTGACGATTCAGAGCCCTGAGGAGAAAACCCAAGAGTTGGCCCTTAGTTTGGTTTCTTCCACCAGCCCCATCATGCCCTTGTACAGTTGATGAGAAGCAATTCTCCCAAGTCATTGGCAACTGAAAAAGAAACAGAATTGTCCAGTCTTTTTCACAGTCCCAAATAATAATATTATCATTCATCTCCCAAATGGGGAAACTGCTGAAGATAGAATGTCCTTTTTGTTCTTCCCATTCCTTCAAGAGTTCTTTGATTCCTACAGGCCCTTAAAGGCTGCTGATGTAGTACATGGACATAAAAGCAGTGATTAGCAAGAAGTGGAAATGTTTAGCAAGTTCTTGAAAAGTATAATCTAAGAGGAATAATGAGAACAAACCAATATGCATAGAGGACAGGTACTGTATTCGTTTGCTAGGGCTGCCATAACAAAGTCACACAAACAGGCTAGGTAGGTCAAGCAGCAGAAATGTGGTGGCAAGTCCTGGAGACTGGAAGTTTATTTTTATTTTTAATTTTAAAGATTTTATTTATTCATGAGAGACACACACAGAGAGAAAGAGAGAGAGGCAGAGACACAGGCATAGGGAGGAGCAAGCTCCATGCAGGGAGCCTGATGCGGGACTCAATCCTGGGTCTCCAGGATCACACCCTGGACTGAAGGCGGCGCTAAACCGCTGAGCCACCGGGGCTGCCCTGGAAGTTTAAAATTAAGGTACTAGCAGGGTTGGTACCCTCTGAGGGCTGGATCTGTTGCAGGACTCTCTCCTTGGCTTGTGGTTGGCCTTTTCCCCCTGTGCCTTTCACATTGTCTTCCCTCTGATTCTGCCCCATGGTCCAAGTTCTCCTTTTCAGAAAGATGTCAGTCATATTCCATTAGGGCTCACCTTAATGACCTCAATTTAATTTCTCTCTGTAAAGACCCTTTCTCTGAATAAGATCACATTCCAGAGCACTGCAGTTAGCTTGCCACCGCCCTCTGTTTTGGAGAGAGGATACAATTCAACCCATAACAAGTATTTAAATTATGGTCAAATGAAGATGAAAGAATCCATTAAAATGAAATAAATATTATATGGTAAGTATGAGATTCAGACTTAAGGGGTAAAAGACAGCTATGTCTTTCTTATATTACATGACTAAAATGGATAAAGACGTTGCATAAATATAACCAAGGCATTGACCTTTATTCTCAAAGATGTTTGAAATATATTTTATTCTCAGTGTCCTCATCCCTCCACCAGTTACCACCTTCCTCAAAAGATGCTATAGGCAAATGAGAATAAAGGGATTACTCACATAATAAATTTAAGGAAAATCTAATGAGAAAATGCAGGGGTAATAAATGGGAAAAACAAATAATGGAAAAGCAAAAAAAAAAAAAAAAAAAAGAAAAATGGTACTGTAATAAAACTAATATGTTCTTGCTGTTCTCTGGTGTTTAGGACCTAGAAACTAACTATGTGCCAGGAGAAAATCTATGAACAAAAACACTATAGACTTTTCCGAGCTAAAATGAGAAGTTAGATGAGGAAATTTGCGTTGAGCACTACTTATCATTTAAGCACCATTGAGCAATAAGCAGCATGGGTTTACACAGAACAAATCATGCCAAACAAATCTGATTGCTTTTTTTATTAAATTACAAGATTAGTGGATGAATGCAATGTGGGAGATGTAATACGTTTGGATTTTAGCAAAATATTTGATACAGCATCTCATGAACTCAAAAATGAATTCAAATAGTCAGGAATATTAACACCGATGTAAGGAGTGGTAATTAAATGAAGGATTGCAAAGAAAAAGAAGTAATAATCAACCGTGATATGGCAGCTTGGGAACACATCATTATAAGGTGCTACAGTGATCACAGGATTTATTCAGTACATATTAACATTCACACAGCTTTCTCAGGCTTGATAAAAATAAATGGAATAAAAGATTCAGCATGCACCCCAGGATTTCAGACAAGGTATACAATAAATCCAGATTTAGGGGAAGGAGAAAATAGATTTGACCTCAAACATTTATGTTGCTTTTGAAAATAGTTACTTATGTCACTGGATCATTTAATTCACTTAGCGTTCCAAGATTCTATCCTGATGCTGTTATTTGATCTTTTTCTGAGTCTCAGGACAAGCCAATGCTTTATCATCTAATCTGCCTAGCTTTAAACAAAAGATTGACCAGATAGCACACGACTCTTTGTTGCCGGACTCTTCAGCATTGGGTAGACTTGAATTCTACTATGGTGCATGGGCCTCATGATAGAAACTGCCCGCAAGGTGCAAGTTAAATACGATACCTAGTTAAACAAATAGAAAGGAGTAGATGTTTTCCACTGAAATTCACAGCTGATACTAAATTAGGAAGTACTGCTAAAAGCAGTGAGGCCAGTAAAATGACGGTGGTGCTTAAATGGATAAATCATGAAAAACAAAACAAAAACAAAAAAAAAAAAAAAAAGGAAAGGTAAAGAAAAGAAAAAAAAAAGAAAAAATGACAGAGGTGCCCTGGCACAACTGAGAAATGCTTGTGTCAAATGCAAAGCACTGAAGTGACTAGGAGAGAAATTCAGCAGTAATGCCAAAGGATGCAACAAGGTGACAGGGAACAGCAACGCGCATATGAGTTTACAATGTCAGCCATCACCCGAGAGATGTAACATGATGTTTGATCTAATAGATGAGGTTGAAAAAGATTCATCAGTTTCTGAATGCAATGCTAAAGTCCCTTCTGACTGAATTTATTCCCTTTGGAAACATCCTTTTCTAGAACAACAAAAAGGTACAGAGGGAAATCATAGCCTAGTAATAAAGAATGACCATGAAGTGCTCATGGTGAAGGATCAAGGTGTGTACAGTATGTTCAAAGGCGAAAGAACTATATATAACATTTGTCTTCAGATGTATAATATCTCTTAAGGAGAGTAGCAAAATAGAATAAATACTTCTGTAAAGGGCAGGAAAAACACTCGATGGGGAAAAAAGATAATAAATAAATTCATAACCATATTAGTAAAAATTGAAATCCTGAGGGGGGAGACACTATATGTCTGAAAGATAGTCCTCAAATTTCAGCCTTTGATTAAAGAACTGATTCAAGAATATTCCATAAAATTGGAAATGTAATAGCTTTCTGAACAAGGATTTGTCAGGAACAACAGAATATTCTTCACAAACAGATTCAATAATCTTCTTGAATAAAAATTCAAATTCTGATAAACCCACCTTTCATTTATCCATTATAAACATAACTATTGAATCTGCATGTTCCTTCCCTCCCTCTCTCCCTCTCCTTCCTTCCTTCCTTCCTTCCTTCCTTCCTTCCTTCCTTCGTTCCTCTCTTTCACTCTTTCTTTTATTTTTCAATATAATTAACTTGCAGGTTTTTAAGTAGTTGGTGTGGTCCAGTGTTTTCCACCAGAACAATGAATATTTGGGCTAGATAATTCTTGAGCAAGATTCTGATGCATTGTAGGATGTATAGCCTCTGGAACCCCAAAGGCACTACATGCCAGTGAGAACTACAGTAACTATAACAGCCAAGCCCCCCCACATGCACACATTTCTAAGTGCCCCTAATGTAACCCCCACCTCAAAAAAGCTCAACAAATTTTTAAGCACACTCACCATAGCAACCCCAATATTCAGGTTTATTGTCATACCCGTTTGGGAACTCAAAGACAGATGCTGTGATTGTTCAAGGATACAACGTCACAAGAGCCTTGTATCAGCCAGTTTATTCCAGATTGTGTTAAGTGTTTTACACAAACCATGTTTCTCTCTATATATACCCACCATGAGTCAATTGCAGTGCTGTGTCAGAATTACCACTGACAGTACAGTCTCAAGCCGGAACACTGATGGTTGTTATGGCATCGGGAAAAAGAACACGGTAACCATCTCCTGGCTTCTGCTCTGAATTTACACTAACTAGCACTTAATAGTCAATGGCCAAAGAATGGACTTACCCATTTTTGAGTTCCAGAAAGTGGCAATATATAACCTTTCTGCAGGGAGGGGTATTTAATATGAGTAAACAAATTACCATCAGCCCTTACTATCCTTTTTGAATTCCAAGGAAAATAATATTGAAATTTATCATAAAGTTTCCCATAGTGGAAATGACATCTTTAAAGGAGATGAAACTTATTACACTGATATTTATAATACGAAATTTAGGAAGGGATTCCTGAGTGGCTCAACAGTTGAGTATCTGCCTTCGGTTCAGGGCATGATCCCAGGGTTCTGGGATTGAGTCCCTCATCCGGCCACCTGTGGGGAGCCTGCTTCTCCCTCTGCCTATGTTTCTGCTTCTCTCTGTATATCTCTCATGAATAAATGAAAAAAATCTTAAAAAAAAAACAAAGAAATTTAGGAAAACATGGAACAGAGCTGCTTTATTTTCTGGAGACTGGAGAATTAGACTTGTCATGCTAGAAACTCTCTCAGTGACTTTCCTGCTGCTGTTACTGAGCTATTTGCTTTGCCGTGTTTACAAAACATGTAATTTGCATCTGGGTGGCTCAGTCAGTTAAGCATCAGGTCATGATCCTAGGGTCCTGGGATTGAGCCCCACATTGGGCTCCCTGCTCAGCAGGGAGTCTGCTTCTCCCTCTACCCCTCCTGCCTGTTTGTGCATGTGCCCTCTCCCTCTCTCTCTCTCTCTCTCTCTCTCTCAAACAAATAACAAATCTTTAAAAAATATAAAGCATAATTTGTAATTACTTCAACACATACTTATTGAACCAGCTCTGGAGATGACAAAGTACAGACGACTCGGCTCCTTCTCTTGATGAACTCACAGTGCAGGAGGAAGAAAGAAACAGATCACTGACTATAATTCAGTAGGTGAAATTTTGTATTATAAATATCTAATAAGTATTTGAGTACAGTTATGAGAGCAGTTAATCTTTCCTGAATATAGATATGGAGACATCTTTATAGATGAAATGATACATTATGCTAGCATATAAATTTGGTGGACAATTTCAGGTAGATAATAGGGACTGGCAGGTGAGAGAAAGAGAGAGAAAGAAAACCTGGGATTGTCAGAATCTCCTGAAAAACATTCTTTAAAAAAATTTTTTTTTTTAAGATTTTATTTATTTATTCATGACAGACACACAGAGAGAGAGGCAGAGACACAGGCAGAGGGAGAAGCAGACTCCATGCAGGGAGCCGGACGTGGGACTCGATCCTGGGTCTCCAAGATCAGGCCCTGGGCCAAAGGTGGGGCTAAACTGCTGAGCCACTGGGGCTGCCCCTCCTGGGAAACATTCTTAAGATATGTGCTTCAATCTCCAACTACCAATAACACACAAAAGAGCTGGGACACGTCCTTCTTATAAAGCTTCCAAGATGATTGTACCTTCAACCTAGATGAACACCACAACATTTCTATGTTTTGATCTACTAAAACAAGGATCTTTAGCAGTCAGGTAAGATCACTTGGGGTTTTATTTTAAAATAAAGATGCCTAAGTTTCAGATTCAGTAGGTCTGGGATTGGGTCTAGAAATCCTAATCCCATACGATTCTGCTATAAGTGATCCACTGACCTTATATGGGATGGAAGATAGGAGGAAGTATGTCGGGGTTAAGGGTTTTTGAGAGGGGCTGAAACCAGAGTTTGATGTTCTTCTCTGGCAAGAAAAATGGTTCAGGGTGCCTATAAATCTGGGGCCACTATTCTGCCTACAATGACATGTGTTAAAATTCATAGACTGGAGACCAAAAGAAAAAAGTCAATTTTGCTGTATGCTAATTGAAATCATAAAATAAAATAAGACTCCAGTGATTCTTAATATAAAGCACATTTTAGAAATGCAGCTTTTGGCTAAGGTGAGTCATCAAAGACTATTAAGTAGAAGGGTGAAGAGTGATATTTTTGTTTTAAAAATGTTCCTTTGTAGATATGTGGAGGCTATATTGGGGCTTATCAAGAGTGGAGGCAAGCTGATCAATTAGGATGCAATTAGTTGACACAAGAGATAGAAGAGGACTGTAATTAGACCCTGGAGCCTCATTTTCTAGGAGCTGTGAGTTCCTCTGGGAAAAGCCTGAAGGAAGGGCCCTAGGTTTCGGCTCCTCCTTGTCCCCAATCCAATGTTATTGTCTGCTTTCTATGTTAAAAGCACAAGGAAATTGATTGTGGAGAATATAAAAGTATCATCTTCATTTCTGTTCTCAAGGATATTAAAATATGACATTTCTCAAGACAAAAAGAAACAAATCAAGAAAATGTGTATGGGAAGGTCCTGAGTACAGGGTTGGTCTAGAATAAGAGCAGTGGTACCCTGGTGTGGAGAGACTGCTTTTAAATACATCACCAATGATGCTGGAGAGATCAGTGTACCCAGATCTGAAACAAGCTGACAGAAGGTCTTTTAAATTCTGCCCCACAAATCAGCTCAATGGTAGCATCCTGGCTCATTTATAAATGACAGAAGAGATTTAGATGGACAGGTCTATTTAAGCACTTATTCAGCATTGCAACTTACTGTAGAATACTGCACAGGCTTGCAGATTGGGAGTTGAAAGTGTGCCTTAATTCTTTGCGCATCACGGTCCATCAAATTGCTCTAATAGAAGATTCCAGAGTTGAGGTTAGGGGGCTTCCAGCTTGAGAAAAATGACTCTTTTATTTGTTATTGAATAGAATGTCTTTGAGTATATTTAGAGATGACCCTTTATACGTTATTTGATAGAGCATCTGCATATATTTGAAGATCTCTAGCCAGCTAGTTAGTGAATCAATCTGGCCTCTGTTTCCAATGCCCCAATTACAAGTCATAAAGAGATTGGAACCAGAATGTTAAAACAACAAAATTATCTCTATTATAATAACTAGGGTATATTATAATAACTGATATTGAGGGAAAAAAAGGATATCTGAAAATCATTGATGCCAGTGGAAACCAGATAAGTGGTTTGGCGGCATTGCAGCATGAACAGGAGTGGATGGGGGCTGGACAAGGAATGGAATAGCCCAAACAAAATGAGTGACTATCCAAGGCCCATCATCAAAGTGAGTAGGAGCCAGTGGAATAGGAAGGATCATAATAGGACCTAAAGCTTGCTTGATCCAGCCAGAGTCAATTCATATGCATATGTAGGTTAACACAGGAACACTGGAAGGAAACTTCGTGTCATGCCTCCCATATTTCAGATCAGAATGGGCAAATTTTCCTCTGCAGGGAGACAGTATGTTATGATAAAAATATTGCTAGTATTTACAGAAATTCGAGTTCTAGCTCTACTCTGTATTAGTATGTCATAACTAATTGAAATAATAACTTGTGTAACATTGACCTTCTATAAGATGTACTTATAAAACATTAAGCAAACATTGAATAATATGTCCTTTTTTAAAAAAAATTATCATGTTCTATTGCTAGTTTGATAAACATGGCAAGAGGACATTGGGGCAATGGGATTCCAAGTATCTTATGTATATAAACATGAAGAAGATCAGGGATAAAATGAGATAAGCAGTCTGGAGTCATTTGCTACCTCTCCAAGTGGCCCAAATAGGGCATTAAACCAATCTGTTACTATTCTCTGCATTTATCATCTTGAAGCAAAATATAAAAATCATGAAGATCATATGCAAAATCATCCTGGACTGTGTTGACTGGGTACTTCAGACCTGATTGCTCTTCTTTACCTTGCTGAGGATAATCAGCTGTGAGCCCATACTATGTAGTGTTTCCTGCTTTGAGAACTTAGTCATTTTATTTCCGGAGTCAGATATACCCCAACTTTGCCTGTGGGCTGGAGAAAGGGCAAGGGAGAGTTTTGTTATGTTCCTTGTTTCGCCACTATGCTTAGGCCAGATAGCAAGAGTGTTTGAGTTGACCAATAGTATTGGGTTAGAGAAGAGGAATATAAACTGTATACATTACTGAGAGAATCTGGCTCTCCTACTGAGCTTGGCATGGTCCTGGGATAAATCCTTGGTGTGACAGGCACAGAGACTAAATATAAGGAGGTTCTGAATTTGACAGACAAGCAGTCATGAGGGAGCCATTCTTATCAATGTATAGTATTATTGAAGATTATTAATATAGAAGAAGACACTGCATCAAGACAGATTTTGGCACAGAAAACAGAAGGCTTTTGGACTTCATATTATTTCATTTATCGTTTACCTCAAGAACGTTTCTAATTTTTGCTTTAGGCTTTGTTTTTCTTTTGTCTCCAGAGTAAGAAATCTATCTAATCCCAATTTTTGCTACCTAACATAGAGTTTTTCTAGAATAATAGTTTATTACCTGATTTGTTGACCTGGACAATTTTCTGTGTTCTTAAGTACTATTGTACATTGTGATTTTTATTTTTTTAATTTCTTTTTTTAAAAACATTCTAATTTATTTATTCATAGAGACACAGAGAGAGAGAGAGAGAGAGAGAGAGAGAGGCAGAGACACAGATGGAGGGAGAAGCAGGCTCCATGTAGGGAGCCCGACTTGGGACTCGATCCCAGGTCTCCAGGATCTCACCCCAGGCTGCAGGCAGCGCTAAAACGCTGTGCCACCGGGGCTGCCCTACATTGTGATTTTTAAAAGTTACATAATACTTAATTGTATAGATGTTCTATGGTTTATTTAACTATTTTTCCAATAACGACATTTAGTTGCTTCTATTTTTTTTACATTATTATAAATTTCAGATAGACTATCTTTGTATTTTTATCTTATCGTTTTTTGAGGGTGGGTTTAAAGTCTCAGGAGTGAAAGTTCTGGGTCACAGGATATGCTGTTGTGCCATTATTTTAACTTTTACTGAAGTTTAAGCAAAAATCATGTCAAGGTCATTTTAGAGAAAATAACAAAGCCATATTCCTGAATAAAAGGTAACCATGCAAAAACAAATCAATGAAGTTTTTTCAGTTAAGGTAAGTGCAAGTTCAGGATGGTTTATTGAATATTCAAGTAATTGACTTATTTCTACCTACAGGGACATGTAAACATACTCTGGGCTTAGGAGGACACTGGTGAAGACCTGGGAACATAGTTTCCTTTCTACTTCTGAAGGAAATTTTTTTTTCCTTAGGGTGAATAATATCTTATGTCCGTAGACTCGTAGAATCCCCAAGTCCATGCAGACCTAGGTATAGCTGTTGGCATCAGAAGGGCATAAACACAGTGGTGCAGCTATGTATAGTAGGAGAAAGGAGGAGACACCAATTTGGGTCTCATGGAGGCAACACAGAGAAGAAATGAGAAAAGGAAATAGCAGAAGGCAATAAGGAAAAGGAGACACAGAAAAATAATAGTCTACTATCTATACAGAGGTACAGAAGGTATAGGATCAAAATTAGCATGTGAGGGACACCTGGGTGGCTCAGCGGTTGGGTGCCTGCCTTCTTCTCTGGTCATGATCCCAGAATCCGGGATCGAGTCCCACATCGGGCTCCCTGTGTGGAGCCTGCTTCTTCCTCTGCCTGTGTTCTGCCTCTCTCTCTCTCAGTCTGTGTCTCTCATGAATAAATAAATAAATCTTTTTAAAAAATTAGTATGTAATAAAAAGAGGACCCTTAATATCCAACATTGTAAAATTGATTAAATACAATGAGACAATTAATCAAAATTGAATGTGGACTATATATTATACAATAGTATTGTGTTGATGTTAAATTTTGTGATTTTTACAATTGTACTCTAATAAGCAAAAAAATGCCCTTGTACTTAGCAAATGATTGCTGAGAAGGGTAAAGGCATGATTTTTGCAACATACTTTGGGATTGTTTAGAAACATAAGCATGTATATGCACACACACACATTATAATAATTTAAAAAGTGTGACAAAATGTTAATTAAGTTATTTAACTTGAGTAAGGAAATAAGAGGATCCTTTATGGTATTGTTTTAACTTTCTTTAAATTTGAAATTATTTCCAAATAAAAAGTTAAAGGAAAAAATTAAAAATATTATATGCCCTTGGCTAACATTATTCAAAGAGGCATTTGTGACCCAAAATGGACCAACTAGAATTCTTCTTGTAATTTTTCCATTATGATACATTATCAAAGACTGTCTTTGGTGATCATAGTTCTGGTAAACAGAAGTTTAGGAGTTCTTATGAAGTCATGAAACATTTTTATTTGCCAAACTCCTCTCTTGTGACATGAGATTTTAATAAGGCTGCTGTAGAATTAGATCCTGGACCCATCTTCTTGTCCTCAATGTTTAATTCAGGCGTTAGCATGAGACCAAAGCCAGGTCAATAAGAGTATTCTCCAAATCTTAACAAGTGCTACTATATGGATAACCATCTCTTGCCTTTGGAATTTAAGTGCTAAAATGTAAATTTAGACTTGCTTGGGTCCATATTCCTAGGCCTGAGAAAGACAGGTTATTTGCAACAGAAGAGAAGGAGATCAAACATGTAAAATAAAGCAGAACTGAGCTAGGAAAACAAATTTAAAATCTATAAGGTATTTTTTAACTCCCTGGGTCCAATGTCTGAAACCCAAAGATACGAGCACATACCTGTCTGTTATAATAAATAATAGTAAGCCAATAAATTCCCTCTACTTTTAGCTTAAATTAGTTTGTATTCTGAAATTGTTGGGTTGGATATTCTATATTTGTCATTATGTCAAGTTGGTTAATTATGTTTACCTTACCGATTTATCTGCTTGTTTTATTAGTTGCTGAGAGTTGTTTCAAGTCCTTCAATATAAGGGTGTCTTGCTGACTCTGACTCAGCCCATTGACGAGCTAACTCTTGGTTCTGGCTCAGGTCCTGATCTCAGGGTCATAAGATAGAGACCCACAATGGCTTCTTATTGAGTGGGGAGTGTGCTTGAGATTCCCTTTCTTTCCCTCTCCCTCTGCCCCTCCCCGGCTGGCATGCCTGTGCTCTCTGACTCTCTCTCAAATAAATAAATAAATAAATAAATAAATAAATAAAGTCTTTCAGTATCATTGTGAAACTATTTTTCCTATAGTTCTGTAAAATTTTTCATCATTTTGAAGATATGTTATAAGGTGTGTACAAACTTAGAACTATTATATTTTCCTGGGGGTTTTACCCTTTTATCAATATGAAATGTCTCTTTGATCTTTAATAATGTGTCTTGCATTAGTGTCTGCTTTGTCTGATATTAATGTGGTTTTAAAATCTTTCTTTTAGGGATGCCTGGGTGGCTCAGCAGTTGGGCATCTGCCTTCAGCTCAGGGCATGATCCTGGAGTCCTGGGATAGAGTCCCACGTCGGGCTCCCTGCATGGGGCCTGCTTCTCCCTTTCCCTGTGTCTATGCCTCTCTGTGTCTTTCATGAATAAATTAATAAAATCTTTTTTTAAAAAATCTTTCTTTTAGTGTTGTTCAATAATTTTTATTATTATTCTTTTTTAAAAAAAATCTTTCTTTTAGTGTTGTTCAATAATTAGTATTCTGTTTTTAACTTTTCTGAATTTTAATACTGAGAGTATGTCTATTATAAGTAACATTTATTTAGTTTAGTTTCTTTAAAGTATTTTATCTTCATTTATTAATTATAATTTTAGTTCATTTACACTTATTTTATTTGTATATTAGTGTTTAAATCTACCATCTTTCGATTTGTTTTCTAGTTCTTCTATCTGTTCTCTGTACCTTGTTTTCTCCAAGTCTTCTTTGTGTATTTTTTCTTCTGTTTGTTTTTATTTAAATTAGACTTTTTGTGTTTGTGTTTACTAAACTCAACATCCATTAGTTTGTTAGTTACACATTCTTACACTATTTTTACTATTACAACATTCCTTGACATATCAACATCTACTCTAGAGATTTTCACACAGCTTTTTGGCTAATTAAAGTCAGATATAAATTAATTTGTTACCATTTTCAAGACCCTACAGTGACCTTTAAATACTAGGTTATTTTTAAACCTAAAACATTTTATTTCCTTTATACTGTTAATATCCATTTAGGTTTGCCTATGCCTTCCACATATATTGCTCTTCCAAATATTTTTCCTTTATCGCTGGGCTTCCCTCTTGCATCAGTTTCATCTTCCTGAAGGAGTCCCATTAAATATGTTGAGTAAAAAATATAGGCAATGAGGGTACCTGATCAGAGATGAATATAGCCCTCTTCCATAGATGCAGATCAGGGATGATTTATAGCTATGTCTAATTCCTTCCAGTTGAGAACTTGCAGCAGTATCTTTGTGGGTGTTAGGGTAAACACAATTTTAGACCTCTCCTGGTTTTTAACTCTACAGTAGTCTTCTGTCCTCAAATTTTGGCCTCATTTCCCATCACTACCTGTTATACTTCCAGATCTTTATTTTGGATTGATAGAATGAGAACAACATTACTTTCTTTCTGGCAATCTACTTGATTTCTCTATGGCCAGAACAGATTCACAGGGACAAGATTAACCATAGATTAATCTGGTTAAACTCATGAGTCTGGAAGTTTTAGGAAATGAGGCTTATTAGTTGATCTATGCAGAACAAAATTGACCCCCTTAATAATGTGTATTTCCCAAAACCATGTAAGCTACAGAACATTTGTATTTTTGCTTTGTGCTGAACAACATATATAATTGATTTTCCATGAAAATACTAAACTATGTTGCTGATTTTATAAAATTAAGGCTATTTAACATGTTTTTGACATTGAATTTCAAATCTATTAATGTATACACATTGTAGATAACTACAAAAAATTACTGACAATTGCTCAATGGGTTTTAGCTGCACTCTTCAACTGTAACATTCCTTTAAGTAAAAAAGGGACTTCATGTTCTCAGCATAAAGTTCTTTGTTACTGGGAATGTGCTTTTTCTGCATTAGAACAGCCTGAATTGAGTTTTATTTTGAGTTTTGTACCTGCTTCAAAGATTGTTGGCACACAGATAAAGCTTCATGAAAATACATGGAGGTTGTAAATGCCACGAAAATGCTATTTCTCTACTCTTGAAATATAGGTCTGTAAATGACAGATGATTATTGATTCATTGGCGGAAAAATGCACAAAAAGTACCAAGACCTTACCAACATCTCAACTCATACGTGTCCTACATTTAGCAAAAAAATCACAAGTATTATATACTTTTCGACTAGAGCTCTTAACAATGGAAGTGATAGTGTCACCACTCCCGTGTTTCTCTTCATTTTGAGTCTGAGACTAGTCTCATAAATATGTCCCTTACCATCTCTGACTCCCTCCCCTAGACTTTAACTGAAAACAAGCAAAATGATACTTTATAAAGGATTGTACTTGAAAGAAAAAACTGTCCTTTTAGTAAGTTGATCTACCGGAGGAAAACCAAATGCAACTGGCAGCAAAATACACCTTTATCTCGCTTTGTCCATCAGAGATGAAAAACAGCCACCTTTTACCTAATCAAAAGCTTAACTCTGTTCACAGGCTTTACAGCCCAGCATTGTACTATTGTATATTGATTGTGCCGGAGGGCACCTCCTTGTGGAGAACAATTGATTTTTCTTTGTTAGCAAAGCGATTTTAATAGTCTTTCTACAGGCTGTCATGTTTCAAGGCCCCAGAAACAAGATGCACCTGTTACTAGAACTTAGTGATCAATCGCTCAACCCATAGAAAATGTGCCTGTCTGCTGTGCTAAAACACCTTCACAGCAATTACTCAGAAGGTGACTTTAACTCGTTTTGATAAATATGCTTCCTGCGAGTCTCAGGTGGGTTATCTTAAGCATTTTTACCTCTGAGCCTGAAGTTAGGTGTTTTGTTAAATTGCCATTAAGAGAGCGTAGATACAAGAACAGATTTTTGCTGCTTAATGTTACTTTCGAAGCTCCGTGCCAAACTTCCTTGCCAAAGAAACTAGCCCCAAGGAAAGGTCACTGCTTTGAAGAGTGAGTGATGATAATAACCGTATTTGTATTGCCCTTGATATTTGAAAACGGCTCTTCTGGCTAATTGTGTGGCATGACTAAAAAGTCAAAGGTAGGATCTGTAGCTCAAATCAGCACAATTGCCGTCTGTTCTCCTTGACCAGTGGTGACCACTGTTTCCTTAATGTTATACAAAGTGTCCCTTCTTCTTTTTTTTTTTTTTTTTCCTCCTGGTGAATCTGGCTCACAAGGTTTCTTTATGAGTGCATGGAGGCCTTTCTGTGATCTCTAGTCCTACCAAGTTCTTCACATCATCTTGCAAGTTTTTAAAACAGTGTCAGCACTTGAGGCTTGGAGCTGCCCTACACAACGGTAGTATTAGCTGCCATTGTTTAGGAGGTGCTAGGTATTAATATTTCTATCAAATTCTTCAAGGCAGCATGGATTAAATATTACACTTTATAGATGAGGAAATTTGAGAGAGTCTTAAGAGAGGTTAAGTAGCATCCTCAGGTTATACACATACATAAGGGACAAAATCACTGTTTGAACACAGTCCTCTTAAACCATGACCTTCTGCTGTCTCTCAGCCTTTTGGTGTCAAATGCGACTCGAAGATGCAGAGTCTTTGCAGGACCCGGCCCACGTAAAACTCCTTTTGGCCTCTAGGGGACAGAAACCTTCTCTTCAACTTGGCAAACGTTTTTGAAGGCCTGCTACATGTCAAACAGCAGGATCAACTTGGGGAATCCAGTAGCAAATGGAGAAAAGCACAATCTCTCTTTTGAGAAATTTGTCATAAAGTGGGAGGAGGAAATCATCGCAAAAAGGCTTAGCAGAGGAAAACACGGTCTCAGTCAAGGCAGAGAAATTTTTCGTGGAAGATACTGCTTTTGCTTAAGGCCTGGAAATACAAGTGGGGTTGTTAGGGGTTTAATAGTGTGTCTGTGTCTCTGCCCCTCACTTCATATTTTAAGTACTAATTCCCAAAACCTCCCAGTGTGGCCTTATTTGAAAATAGGGTTTTTGCAGATGTAGCCAAGCTAAAATGAGGTCATTAGGGGGTGCCCTAATCTAATCTGATTAGTGTCCTTATACAAAAGGGGGGAAATGTGGACATAGAGTCACAGGGAGAGCACCATGTAAAATTGGATTTGCGCTGCCACAGCCAAGGAATGTGAAAGATTGCCAGCTAGGTAAGAGGCTCAAACAGATTCTCCCTCGTGACACTCAGGAGAAAACGACCCTTTCAAATGTGTTTCTGGAAATTTGCTATCCTTAATTTTGGACTTATGGCCTCCAGAACCGTGAGACAATACTGTCCTGTTGTGTGAGCTATCAGTCCGTGGCACTTCATTAGGGCAGCCCTGGTAAACCTATACAAGGGTTCTGACAAAATAATAAAGAGATGCTTTGTGTGTTTGTTTTAGTTGTAGGTGAAGGAAAACGGAGAGCAAAATTTGAAGATTAGGAAATACTTGTGTGAGGAAGCAGAGAGGATCCTCTAAATGTCTTTTTTTTTTTTTTTTTGAGTGAATAGAGTGGCATTTTCAGAATTGTGCTTTAGGAAAATTCATCTTCTAGGTTGAAAGACTTTAAAGGACAGGTGAAATTTTTTGCAGGTGAAAGTCAGCAAGAAAGAAGGACGCTTGATTTGAAAAGAGTATTTAAAATCGGACTTTCTTTAAAGACCTAACCAGCTCTAACCCTTATGTTTCCAGATGTGGGAAGAAGCCCCAGTCATTTTGCCTGAGTGATTAGAACTAGGACTAACGATATAATGTGTTAGAGCAATAGAAGGAACATTTTAGAAATGTTCTTTCTTTCCAGGTGTTCAGGCCTCTAGAAAAAAACCCTAGATAGTGAATCAGCAGACTTCAATTTAAGGGTCAGCTCTGCAATAAACTCTGTAAACAGTCGGGAAATATCTCCAGATTTCTTTCATTTTCTTTCCTTTCCTTCTTCTCCCTCCCTTATTTTCCTTTCTTTCTCTCCTTTTTTTCTTTGAAAGAAAGTGTGTGTGTGTGTGTGTGTGTGTGTGTGTGTGTGTGTGTGTTGGTAGTTACTTTCCTTTTGGCTCTCATCCAAGTCTCTTTGAGGAATGTGCTGAGTTTACTTTCACTTTAGGTTTTGTTTGTTTCATCCTGTAGGTCCTTCTCCGCTTCTTCCTACCGTATTAACACAATTCAAGTTATGAACAACATTGAGCTCTTAAGAGTTTGCCCACCCAGTGCTAATCCTCTCATCATGTGAAGTGTTCATAGAATTTATGGGGCGTCCACAGAAACACAGATGCTATAGGTATAAATAAATGTGCTGCAATCGCAGCTGCAAATGGGAAATAGGGACCACAAATGGGGGAAAAAAAAAAGTCATAGATCTAAAGAAAAAAATAAAAAGGTAGCTTAGAAGTAAAAGGGAAAGAGGAGCTGGGCCAGGACAGGTGTCAGAAAAGATCATGGTAAATGTAAGCAAGCAGCGTACAGGCGATGAGCAGGTGCAGCCAAAGAGGTGCAAAAATTAATGATTTATTATGGAAAACTCACATCCAGGGTCTGTTTCTAGCTCTCTTACCAAAGAGACTAGTCTCACCATGTGAAACAAATCAGTGCTGCCCTCAAACATCTAGCAGTTTCACAAGAGTTAAGAGTCAAAGAAGATGGAGGTGTTTGGGGCTTAAATCCTGTTTTTGTATGACATGTTTTCATGGCTGAGCAAATCATTTGCCACAGCAGTTAAAAGAAGGCAAGGGTTGGCAAACTGTGGCCTGTAGGTCTAGTCTGGCTGATTCCAGTTTTTGGAATAAGCTTTTATTGGGAGAGAGCCATGCCTGTTTGTATACATATTGTCCATGGCTGCTTTTACATTACAGTGACGAAGTTAAATAGTTGCAACAGCAACCATAAAAACTCCCAGGGCTGAAAATATTTAGTAGCTAACTTTTACAGAAAAGAAATGGTTTTTAACATCCATGTTAGAAAATTCTCAGCTTTGGAAATCCTATTGCTTGGGTTAAAACACTTTCTCTTCTGTCTGCTAACTTGGTGGTCTTGGATGACACATTGCCAATGTTTACCCTTCAGTTTTTCTTATGTATCAAACGGGCATAATACTAATCCTCTCTACTAGCATTGCTGCCAGGACAAATTAAATATGTTAAGTGTTATCAGTACCACTATTCTAACTTTTCATATCTATCTATCCTATTGTGCTTCTCTTTCCCTGTTGGTGTCTTGCAGGGAGTATTGCGGTTTCTGTTACCGCTGCTGACCCTCTACTCGATACATGTGTGACCACTGGGCAGTACAGAGGTCCTCGAAGTTCAGAAGTGTCACAGATATTTGGGGCAATTTAGAAAAGAATGCCTTGTTCCACCATTTTGTTTTGAAATTTTTCAAATTTTGTTTTAAAATTTGTTAGAGGCATACCAAGATAATATAAGTTGTACTCCATAGTTTTAAAGTTTCCAGTGAAACTGTCCTTTGGAGTTTAAAAAAAATATTGTTTTCGTTTTTATTTGAGTATAGTTGACACACAGTGTTACATTAGTTTCAAGTACATGATATAATGATTCAAAAAAGAATGAAACTAAAACATTTCCTAACACCGTACACAAAAATTAATTCATAATGTCCTTCTGTTGTTTTTTAAAGATGTTATTTATTTGAGAGCGAGCATGAGCAGGGTGAAGGACAGAGGGAGAAGCAGACTCCCCATTGAGCAGGGAGCCTGATGTGGTGCTTGATCCTGGGACTCTGGAATCTTCACTTGAGCTGAAGGCAGATGCTTAACCAGCTGAGCCTGCTAGGCACCCTGTCCTGGTTTTAACTCAGAGTCGTCTTTCTCCATTAGGACCCAGATAGAAAGAAATTCATGGTACTAAGCCAGTGACAGTGTGACATGAGACTATGCTCAGAATAACTTTCCCTTCTGAAAATAAGCATGTAGTATGGAAGCAAGTTTGTCATTAACAGCTCTCTCTTCGCTTGAATGAGTTCTTGCTTTGGAGGCTTCCCACTTCTCCATACAAGTAGTCTTTAGTTCTTTTCATCACTTTTTACAGATATTACCAGAATGTCTGAACTCTAACAAATGACACAGTGAAAGCTAAAGTTGGTGATTCCTCTGTCCCCTGCTTACTGTTTTATCATTTTAAGGGTTTTTTTTGGACATTTTTTACAATTTTAATTAAATAATTACATATATATCTCTGCAAGTTTAGGGTATACAACATGATGGTTTGATTTACATGTATTACGAAATGATGAGCACAATAGGTTTGGCTAGCATCCATCTTATATAGAAACAACAAAAAGAAAAGAAAGAAGAAAAAATAGTTTTTTTTCTCCTTGTGATGAGAACTCTTAGGATTTATTCTCAACAATTTTCCTATATACCCTATAGCATCATTAACTATAGTTGTTATGCTGTACTCTACAAATCTAATACTTATTTATCTTATAACTGAAAGTTTGTACCTTTTGACCACCTTCCTCCAATTTCCTTTCCCTCTATCACTGGTAAGTACAAATCTGTTTTTTCTTTGAGTTTGCTTTTTGTTTTTGTTTGTTTTAGATTCTACATATTTGTGAGATCATACACTATTTGTCTTTCTTTGACTAATTTCACTTAGCATAATACTTTCAAGGTCCATTTGTGTTGTTGTAAGTGGTGGGATTTCCACATTTTTTTAAAAAAAGATTTTATTTATTTATTCATGAGAGACAGAGAGAAAGAGAGAGAGGCAGAGACACAGGCAGAGGGAGAAGCAGGGTCCATGCAAGGAGCCTCATGTAGGACTCGATCCCAGGACTCTGGATCATGCCCTGGGCTGAAGGCAGGGCTAAACTGCTGAGCCATCCGGGGATCCCGGATTTCCTCATTTTTGATAGCCAAATAATATTCCATTGTATATATACACCATGACTTCTTTGTCCATTTATCCATTGATGGACACTTAGGTTGTTTCCATGTCTTGGGTACTGTACATAATGCTGCTATAAATGTGGGGTGCAGACCTCTCTTTGACAAGATATTTCATTTCCTTTGAATATATTCCTAGAAGTAGAATTGCTGGGTCATATTGTTGTTCTATTTGGAATTTTTTGAGAGTCCTACATATTGTTTTCCATATTGGCTATACCAGTTTATAATTTCACCATCAGTGCACAGATGTTCCCTTTTGTCTATATTCATGTCAGTATTATCTTTTGTCTTTTTAATAATTGCCATCATATCATGCATGTTGTGATATCTCATTGTGTGTTTTTTAAATTAAAATATAATTAATCTAAAATGTTATTTTAGTTTCATACGTACACCATTATTTTGTGGTTTAATTTCCAATTCCCTATGAGCATCTTTTCATAGGCCTATTGGTCTTTTGTATATCCTCTTTGGAAAAATATCTATCCAGATCCTTTAACTTTTTTTTTTTAATTGGGTGGTGGTGGTGGTGGTTGTTACTTTTGAGTTGTAGGAGTTCTTTTTATATTTTGTTTGTTAGCCATTAACAGATATATAGTTTGAAAATATTTTTTCCACTCCCTAGTGTGCTTTTTCATTCTGTGATGGCTTCTCTTGCTGTGCAGAAGCTTTATTGTTTGATATGTTTCCACTTATTTATTTTTGATTTGGTTGCTTATGCTTTAGGTGTCATATCCCAAAAAAATTACCACCAAGATCCATGTTAAGGAGATTTATTCCTATGTTTTCTTCTAGAATTTTCACGGCTTCAGGTCTTACATTTAAGTTTTTAATTCATTTCAAGTTACTTTATGTGGGTGGTTTAAGATATGTGTCCAGGTTTACTCTTTTAAGATCAAGTTATTCCAACACCATTATTGAAGAGACTCTTTTCTCCATTGAGTATTTTTGGCTTCCTTGTCAAATATTAATTAATTATGCCTAGGTTTATTTCTGGGTTCTCAGTTCAGTTTCATTTGTCTATTTGTGCGTTTTTATGCCAGTACCATACTGTTTTGAAGACTATAACTTTATAATAGGGCTTGAAATCAGGGAGTGTGATGCTTCCTGCTTTGCTCTTCTTTCTCAGGATTTCTCTGGCTACTTGAGATCTTTGTGGTTCCATATACACTTTTGGAATATTTTTTCTACCTCTGTAAAAAAATACATTTAGACTCTTGAGAGAGATCACATTGGATCTATAAATAACTTTTGGTTATTTTAACAATATGATTCTAATCCATGGACACAGGATATTTTCTCATTTACTTGTGTCCTTTTTTTGATTTCTTTTATCACTATCTTGAAGTTTTCAGAGTAGAGATCTTTCATCTCCTTGGTTAAATTAATTCCTAAGTATTTCACTGTATTTTTGATGCTATTATAAATGGGATTAAGTTCTTTGTTTCTTTATTTTTTTGGAAAATTTGTTGTATGTAAAACCACTGTTGATATTACTATATAGAAACACTGCCATATGTTAGTTTTGTGTCCTCAAACTTTACTGAATTCATTGATTAGATCTAACAGTTTTTAGGTTGAGTATTTGGGATTTGCTATTATTTTCTTTCTTTTAGTTTCTAGAAACTTTTATTTCATTTTCTTGCCTGACTGCTCTAGCTAGGATTTATAGTGGTACTCTATTGAATAGGAATGGTGAGAGTGGGCAGCCTTGTCTTATTCTTGATCTTAGAGGAAAGATTTCAACCTTTTACAATTGAATATAATGTTTACTGTGTACTTGTCATATAAGGCCTTTATTTTGTTGGGATATGCTTTTTTATGCCTAATCTGTTAAGTTGTTTCTTTTTAAATCATGAATGGATGTTGCATTTTGTCCCTCCTAACTATTTAATTCTTTAAAAACCTGAGGTATCACCATTATTCCTAACTTACATATTGAAAAAACTAAATCTTAGTAGGAAGATTAAGTTAATTGACTGAGGTCATAGTTAGTGATAGAAGGAGGCTTTGAAATCAAAACTTTTTCATTCCAAAGCCTATCCTCTTGAGTGTCACCCTGTATTATTTCTTAACATCAGTAATTGCTATGGGTTTGAATTGAATCTCACACAGAAATGGGTGTGTTGAAATCCTAATCTCCAGTACCTCCAAATCTGACTTCTTTATTTGGAATTAGGGTCATTGTAGATGTAATTTAAGAAGAGATCCTACTGGAGTAGGTTGGAGATATATCTCTAGTATACCTGGTGTTCTAAGAAGATGGCCACAGGAAAAGAGAAATACACAGGAGAATCCCATGTGACAAAGAAAGGCAGGGATTGGATATAAGTGGTTTTAAGTCAAAGGATGCTAAAGATTGCTAGCAAACCACTAGAAGTAGAAAGGGCTAAGGAGAGATTCTGCTATGTTTTTCAGAAGAAACATAGTCTTTCCGATATCTTGGTTTTGGACTTCTGGCCTTCACAGAATCACGAGACAATAAATTTCTATTGTTTTAAGCCATTTAGTTTGTGCTACATTTTTTGACAGTCCTAGGAAACTATTATAGTAATATAGATTATATTATTCTATATTTCTATAAAAACTTGAAGGAAAAGTGTGTTATTAGGCCATGAATAGAGAAACTAAAATGTAACATAGCCCAAGAGGGACAAGGGACTCCAAACCAAAACAACTTTCAAAGTAGAAAGAAAAAAAGAGAAAAAGAAAACCAACAAAAGGGAATTTGGTCATAAAGTCAGATCTCTGATGATATCTGATTTTAATAGGATATTCATGAAGAATGAAAATAGGGAAGTAAAATGAGTACAGTTACCTCATTATTAACAAGGTTAACATTTGGTGGTTTAGTGGTGGTGACCTGAGAGAAGATAGTTACAGATAACTAAAGACCAAAACTAAATAAAAACAGATAAGATTTAATGTAAATTTCTCAAAGTTAAAATGTCATCAAAAGTGGCATTGTACAAATGGCATCCAAAGAAGGTAATAAAACTAGAATAATTGTTTAGATCTACAACCATAAATTATCTGATGAAAAGCAGCTAAATTTGATTTCTATTAAAATAGTCTACTTTTTAAAAAGAAAGAAAAAAGAAATAGTGTGTTATTTTTGCTATCCTATCCTATCTCAGCTGAGCTGAGCTCTCTTCTCATTATTGGAAGGTAACATCAGGATGTCCTTACTCTGCAACAGACTCAAGCCAATTACTATTTGTTTCCATGTGGTTCCAAATAATACACAATTCTAATATGTAGACACTTTCAATGATTCCTAAAAATGTTAACTCTTCAAAAACATGTATATTTTTTACCCTGATTAGTCTGAAAATGTCAGTTTCCCTTTGGAAATTAGAGTTGTATATGCAAGAGGTATCTGAAATAGCTAGTGTGTAAATGCTTTATGTCTATTATCAAGGTCCTTTTTTTGCTCTTTGCTTTGTAGCTGCTTGGATTTCCCTTCATCCAGCCTTGTCTACCTGACCAGTCCTGCCCTTCTTTTAAGGTGAGTGTAAGAATCATGTCCTCTGTTAAGCCTGCCAAGCTGCCCATAACTTAGCTCATGTTGCTAACCTCTCCTTTGTGGTAACAGTCTACTTTTTTTTTTTTTTTTATTTATGATAGTCACAGAGAGAGAGAGAGAGAGAGAGGCAGAGACACAGACAGAGGGAGAAGCAGGCTCCATGCACCGGGAGCCCGACGTGGGATTCGATCCCGGGTCTCCAGGATCGCGCCCTGGGCCAAAGGCAGGCGCCAAACCGCTGCGCCACCCAGGGATCCCTAACATATTATTTATTATATTATCTGGCATATTTGTGTGCTTACCTATAGAATATGAACCTCTGGTGAGCAGGACCTTGCCTTACTAATATTTATATACCTAACATCTAGTAGTATAGTGTGTGGCATTTAATAGCCACTCTTAATGAATGAATGAACAAATGTAATTTGAGAAAAAAATATTAGAGAAAATGCAAAAGAATTCATTAGTAATACTCAGATCTAGAGATGATCAAAGATAGGCTCAAGACTCAGGCAGAGAGGGGTGCATGGGTGGCTCAGGGGTTGAGCACCTGCTTTTGGCTCAGGTCATGATTCCAGGGTCCTGAGATCAAGTCCCGCATCAGGCTCACCACAAGGAGCCTGCTTCTTCCTCTGCCTGTGTCTCAGCCTCTCTCTCTTTCTCTGTGTCTCCCATGAATAAATAAAAAAAAAAATCTTAAAAAAAAAATAAAGGAAAATCCTTTTAAAAATGTAGGCCAGATCATGGTTAAGAGAATTTGAAAGCTCAGATCAGTGAAGTGGCTAGGAAAGGCACTAGACTGCACTCAGTGCATAAGTCTCTGAGAATAGATGAAGAACGTGCTAAGGTCTATTTATTTTTACTATTATTTTTTAAAAGATCTTATCGTTCACTAAATTATTCTGATTCTTCACCATGTTAACTAGGAATCCCTTTCACCTCTATCCTTGCTAACATTGCAGTCAGACATTATCATGTATTTTCAATAATACAATGGCCTGATTTTTTACCTTATTTTCTGCCTCAAGTCAGGTTCCTCTTCATTTGGCCCATTGGCTTGTTCATGGCATTCCTTTGTTCAGAATCTTAAGTTGTTCTCTGCATGTCCACAGACTGAAGTTTATTTCCCTCAATCTAGCCTTCAGTGGCCTCTCGTTCTAATAGCATTTTCCACCATGCCAAGGAAAATCCTTATTTCCTTTCACTTTATTGTTTTTAATAGATCTAATTTACTAAATATATTGTTAGGTATAACTCAATTATTTTATTTTTGAATGAATATTTTGATGATACTTGCTGCTACCTGCCAATGAAGGACCCAAGCCCTTTGAATTTTCCATTCCCTGTCCTGTCCTCTTATGTTTCTGGCAGTCCTTTAAAAAGATCCCCCCATCTTTGTTGCTCCTAATTTTGGCTAAGAGGCTGTCCTTCTGATAAATACAGCCCAGTAAGTAGGGTCAGTCCTAGTTTGAACTGTGGACATGGCTCTAGGAGGTTAAAACTTATCTCAGCTCTTGGTTGGATCAAGAGTATATTTATCTACTATATCACTATCAAGTTCATATTACTTAGTTCATAATATTCATGTGGCATTTATATAATCTGCTTGTTAGTTTAATAATCCAGTTTGTTGGATTATCTATTATAAACTCAGTGTCCTAACCATTCCCTTCAGAGAAGAGACTAGAACTCTATCTCCCAGAATTGCCTTCATTGCATGACCCTGGGTTAGAGTTTCTCAACTTGAAACCTTTCCATGAGATTTGGAATGTGAACAGAACTAGCTGTTCTTACGCAGAAGCAGTCAGAGCTCTAAGGACGGATGCCATTCATTGGGCAGCTCTAGGTTGATATCTTTGTTTGGACTGCCAGACAAAATACTATAGACTGGGTGGCTTAAAACCAGCACTTACTTGTCACACTTCTAGAGACTGGAAAGTCCAAGATCAGAGTACCAGCATGGTTCGGTTCTGGCAAGAAATCTTTTCCTGCCTTGTTGACACCAGACTTTTTGCTGTGTCCCCAAATGGTGACTGTGGAAGCCAGATGGGAGTACACAGTGAGAGTAAATTCTTGCCTCACCCTCATGACCTCATCTAAACCTAATTATCTGTTATGGGCCCCATCTTTAAACATCATCACATTGTGGGGTAAGGCTTCAACATATGAATTTGGTGAGGAGCGGGGGGCCAATTCAGTCTAAAGCAGTTCAGATATTAGGGAGAAGCATCCCAGAGATTCTGGAAAATTGCATCATCTTCTCACAAGGGTTTTGAGAACCATTCAGTTGGTGCTTTGGGTTGAGATTGAGGATAGTTTTCCTGAACTCTGGTGGACAGGTTTCTAAATAATTTAGAATTAGGGTGCTTTATTAGTGGTAACTAGTTCTGGTGACTCTAGAGATTGCTATCCTAGCCTCCAGCCAACTCACATCCCCTCCTCCTCTTTTTTTTTTTTTTTCCTACACTTCCTTATACTTTCTTTTTTTTTTTTAAGTTTTTTTTTTTAAGTTTTTTTTTTTTTTTTTTTTTTTTATTCATGAGAGAAAGAGAGGCACAGAGACACAGGCAGAGGGAGAAGCAGGCTCCCACACAGGAAGCCTGATGTGGGACTCAAACCAGGGTCTCCGGGATCACGCCCTGGGCCAAAGGCAGTGCTAAACTGCTAAGCCACCCGGGCTGCCCTCATACTTTTAAGCCAGTTGTTACCTGTAAGACAATTGGAATACATTTAACCCTGAAAACATTTGACACTTTGGCTAGGCTCTTTCAATATGGTGCTTAGTTAACATATGTTAGCTTTGAGAACACAGCAATGAGACTCAGCCACTGTGCTTTATGCTATGGATATACTGTGCCTTATATATTTTTTACTCTATCCTACAGTCAGCACCACATTTCACATTCAATACTCTGAGATATGTCAGTGACAGACTAGATTTTTCCCTTGTCTTGGAAATCTGTGAGAACATGCATTATTTCCTTCTTTGGTTATGGCTGAATAATATACCACTGTATGTATATGTGTATATGTATGTATGTATATATGTACATATATAATCACATCTTCTTTATCAATTCATGTGTTGCTGGACACAGGATGTTTCCATGTTGTGGCTCTTATAAATAATGCTGCTATGAACATGGGGTACAGTTACCACTCTGACATAGTGTTTTTGTTTCCTTTGGATATAGTCCAAGAAGTGAAATTGCTAGATCATAAAGTTGTTCTATTTGTAATTTTTCAAGGAACCTCCATACTGTTTTCTATAGTGGCTGTACAAATTTATAATTCTCCCAAAAGTGTACCAGGGTTTCCTTTTATGTTATGTCTTCACCAGCATCTTTTTTAATGATACATTTATTTTTAAATCATTTTTTTAAATTTTATTTATTTATGATAGGCACACAGTGAGAGAGAGAGAGAGAGAGAGAGAGAGAGAGAGAGAGGCAGAGACATAGGCAGAGGGAGAAGCAGGCTCCATGCACCGGGAGCCCGACGTGGGATTTGATCCCGGGTCTCCAGGATTGCGCCCTGGGCCAAAGGCAGGCGCTAAACCGCTGCGCCACCCAGGGATCCCTGATAAATTTATTTTTTATTGGTGTTCCGTTTGCCAACATACAGAATAACACCCAGTGCTCATCCCGTCAAGTGCCCACCTCAGTGCCCGCCACCCAGTCACCCCCACCCCCCACCCTCCTCCCCTTCCACCACCCCTAGTTCATTTCCCAGAGTTAGGAGTCTTCCATTTTCTGTCTCCCTTTCTGATATTTCCCACTTATTTTTTCTCCTTTCCCCTTTATTCCCTTTCACTATTTATATTCCCCAAATGAATGAGACCATATAATTTTTGTCCTTCTCCGATTGACTTATTTCACTCAGCTTCACCAGCATTTTTTATGTCTTATCTTTTTGATGATAACCATAGTAACAGTTGTGAAGTGATGTCTTATTGTGGTCTTGATTTGCATTTCCTTAATGATTAGGGATGTTGAGCACCTTTTCATGTATCTGTTGGCCATTCATATGTCTTTCTCGGTAAATTGTCTATTCAGGTCCTCTGTCCATTTTTAAATTGGGTTGTTATTTTCAGTTTAGTTGTATGCGTACTTTATATTTTTTCTATATTAACCCTTTATCAGATATACGATTTGCAAATATTGTCTCTCATTTTGTAAGTTACCTTTCATTTTGTCACTGATTTCCTTTGCCACACAGAAGCTTTTTAGGTTGATGTAATCCCACTTATTTTTGCTTTTGTTGCTTGTGCTTTGGGTATCTTATCAAAAAAATCATTACCAGACCCACATTAAGGAGCCTTATTCCTGCGGTTTCTTCTAGGTGTTTTATGGCTTTCAGTCTTACATTTAAAATCTTTAATCTATTTTGAGTTAATTTTTCTGAGTGACATAAGCTAGGGATCTAGATTCATTCCTTTTATGTGGATATGTAGTTTTCCCAGCACCATTTATTGAAGACACAGTCTTTTCTCCATGGAGTTTCCTTGGCTTCCTTGTCAAATATTAGTTGACATTATATACATGGGTCTATTTCTGTGCTCTTGCAAGTCATTCATTTTTTAAAATAAATCATAAGCAACCTATGTTTTCTGGATTATTTCTCTCCTATTAAGAATTTCAACTTAACAATGCTCAAGAATTATACTTTTCTTAGAAATTCCTCCCTACCATGCTAAAATCTGTGTGGAATACAATTAGGCAATTATAAGATGAATTCAAGGAACTGTTATTTTTCTCTCCTGTTTCAAGTAAATGCACCATTGTTATCAACTACTATTTGCTGAGACCTTTGTATCTTGAATGACATAAATAGCACCCTTTCTCTACGTTTTTGGCATTATCTGTTGGAGTATGACTACCTTTAACTTTATAATTAATGATTTTACACGAATTGTGAAGGTTGTGAATTTCCATGTTAGTTTTCTTTTTTTTCTTACACAGTTCAAAGACTTCCCCAGTGATCCCCAGAAATTCAGTAACTATATCATTGGAAGATTCTGGTGCCCTTTCAAGCCTAATTGTAATTCAGTTTCTGATTCCATTGCTGAAAGTCCTGGTTCCATAGGCCTGCCTTAGAGAGGCTGGCAGTAGGCCATAAAAGTAAACCAGTGGGTAAGAATCAAGTGAAATGGGCCAAGGTGGTGGGGTTTACCAGCCTCTAAAGCTCTTTGGTTTTGGAATGGTGGAATACATTTTGGTTTTAATTTTCTAATTTGTGGTTCTAAATGCCTCAAGATTTAGTCAAGGATTAAGCCTGTGGTTTAACTTCCTTTTCCTAGGGGTATGAACTATTTGAGTTGAGCCACCAACCCATATCCCTGCAAATGAAACATATTTGCATTTCTCATGTGTGTAAGCCTAGTAAATGTTGATTGCTTCCAGCTCACTGACAGGGCACCAGTGTGTTTTCCATTTTGTTACCAAATAATAAAACCTCAAACAGGGGCACAGTCCCTGGGCTTAACAGGAAGCATGACTCACACCTCTAAACAAGAGAGAAGAGAAACAGCAGTGATGTACTTAACCGGTTTAAAATGCTTATTAGCATCAACTTTGTAACATACATTAGAAACAGTGGTCTTTGAAACAGTCATTCCTCTTGAGCATGTTTAAGGGCTCAAGGGCAATTTTATTTCAGTAGAGGAATGTGTGAAATAATACGTACCATCTTCTACTGGCCCTCGCAGAAGGATTTACTAATTATCATTTTGCCTTTCTGCATCTCTGCTGATGTATCAGAATTTTTTGCTGTTGTTGAAATGTAAATTAAAAAGATTAACACATATTGGCTTAAACAATAAAGGCAATGCTTTGGTTTACATCAGGTTAGTGGATTTTAGGCAATATATGACAATCAGGATTGAACTCTATATTTCTTTAATTTTTTTTGTTTTTTGTTTGTTTAGTCATGGTAGAAAAATGACTTTAGTAGTGTTGGGATGCATATCTTTAACTATAGGATATGGAATTAATAGATCTAATCCTTACCCAACAATTGAATAGAAATACTAGGTGATGTGGGAAACAGAGACAGAGGAAATATTAAGTTTCTTTACTCCCTAGAGCCCATTGACAAGTCCATGAAACAGGCAGAGTGACATTCCTCAAGGGACTCAACTGCCTCAATGTTGACACTTTGCTAAGGGCAAAAGACCATCTTAGCCTGACCCCCCAGGACCTTGTAAGTCTACTTTAACATATAAAAATTCCTTTGGAAACTTCTTTTATCTCTGCTCCCACAAGATACATGTCGGAAATCATCCCCCAAGCATATGACCCACTGATACACATCTGAAAGGTCTCATGAATCAAGTTTTATTAGACAGTAATAAATGACCCTTTCCCAAAAACACCCCCTTCAAGGTCCTGGAAACTTTGTTTCCAAATTTGTTAGAGACTTATGCTCTCCCTAACCCCTTCCCAGCTTGAAAGTCTATAATGGGCCACTCCTCATGATCCTGGTGCAGCTCTTTTTGCCTATGGGTCCTGTCCCCGTGCTTTAATAAAATCACCTTTTTGGACCAAGATATCTCAAAAGTTATTTCTTGGCCATCATCTTCAAACCCTAACATCTTTTCCTACATCACTAGGTTTTGCCAATTGGACACAAATAGGTCACATTCCTATTTCTGACCCAATCACCAATCACTGTGCTCAGTGCTGGTGCTTAGGTCTGGACCCCTGACTGTCTAGAACCTGCCCAGGATGAAGGCACTTCACTGGCTGGAGTAGGCCACTAACCAGCCGCCCCCCCACCCCATTCCCACTCTGTTCCCTGGAGCTAACTGCCAATGTCAGGCAAACCAGAATGCTCTAAGGTGGCACTGGCACGGTGCTCACAGGGGAAAATCCATAGTGTTCACTACAATGTGGCACCAAGTCCTGGCCTGACACTGAGGAGATTTATGTTGGAGGTTTAGCTTTAGCCAAATTACCTTCCTGTTTTTGCCAAGTCTCCTGATCTGGTCCTTCAGTTGCGTGTTAATTTCTTTTAGAGAGGATGTTTTCTACAAGACTTTCCCTGGGCTTTTTGTTTTTGTTTTTAGAAATTCACATCTAGTTCATGCAACCTCATTCTAACACCAGAAATAATTCAGTCACTTTAAATGCCATATGGAATAAATAAATATTTCGAAACAAATCAAACTTAATTCCCTGTAAAAATCATCAGCATTGGTTATTCTGATTAAATATGTAAGGCCGGCAGAGGCCAAGGCTTTTGGCAGGCCTATAAAGGAGAAATGAGAGGAATTAGAAAGCAGGAGACTAAAGTCACTTTGTGAATTAGAAAGTGATGGCAGAATTGTTATTTTTATAACTTCCCAGAATAAAAAAAAAATGTGGACTTGCAGCTGAAAATTGGCTGGTGATCACAGCCTGGCAGACTGAGCAAGGGCACATGTACTGTGTATTTGAGGGAGTAGATCATCCAGATTCAAACTTACATTAGCACACATCAAAAATAACCACAACTGGAGGGAAACCTTACCACCCAGTTCAATTCAATTCAAGGAACAAATATTGATTCAGCAAGCATTGTGTCCCAGGCTTAGCACTGAAGAGATAACAAAAAGGAGGAAGAGATTGAGTCTGTCATCAAGGAGCTTACTGTGTTAAAGAAATGAGGTAATCATCCAATGTTTAAAAGGAATTTAAGAACACAAGCGATTAGGAGAGAATGATTGTATTTCATGGATGTCATTGATGATATCTACTACATATTAAGAAACTAACATATAGTTATATAGTACATCTGGGAGCTTACATTCTAAAAAAAATTAAAAAATTCAAGTTATGAGTTAAACTTGTAATTTTGAATTTGCTGATACAATAATGGGGAGACAGAATGATTTATGTATCTTGTTCAAAGTTATCCTCGACATATGGATCGAGGTTTTCTGGGACGCTAAAGTTCATCTTTTGCTCCACACTAAGTGGACTTCCTAGGAACTTTCTCCAGGTTAGCAGTGTGAGCATATTGATGAGATATCCAAGTCAAACAGAGGTGAAGGAAAACTAAGGTCTTCAATCCGGAAAGATAACATGTTGCAGAATCAAGCTCTGACTAAATTTTAGTGATCTAAGGAAACAAAATCTATGATTGAGTCAGAGATTGTGATATATATATATAACAAAATAAAATACAAAAAAAATCTAAAGCGAATAAATATATATCATACATATATAAAATATATGCCACAAATAATATATAGAATGTAAACACATATTGAATATAATATATATTTGCTGTTTTTAAATTTTGTATGTTTGTGTATATTTTATTTCTCTTGTCCTACTCCAGAAGGGAAGAAATTGATCCATTCCTACAAGATACAGAGGGAGATCATTCAGCATTTATTTCACAAATGATTTTTGACTGCCAGCTTTGTGATAGTCATCAGAGAGATTAGTTTGCTAGGACACAGTTTCTATCTTCAAGGAGTTTGTAATCAAGTAGGAAAAACAAATTCATAATCAATTACAATAAAAGCTAGGTGTCGTACAACAAATATGTAAATGTACATGTGGGAGCAAAGGAAGAGTGAGAATGATGAAATGGAGGATAAAAGAATTTACAAAGCTGATCAGAGGAGGTGGAAGAGAATTCTAGGCAAGAGAAATTGTTTTAAGATGATAAAGGGCATGTCATCTTGGCTGAATTTAGGCATGTTTTGGGTTGAGGTGAGATTTAATTTGGTTTGTTTTCTGTATGTCAATGATCTCCAAAATTTTTATTGTGAAACTTGTCAGCAAACATTTTTGTGTATGAAAATCCAAGATGTATTTCTGTAGTTATCACTGCTGTCCTAATCTATAAATATAGGTAAGACTCAACTTTTGTCTAATTAAAAAATCAGTAACAACAATCACCATACTTATAAGTGCTACTGTTTATTGATCAAGGAACTTTCTTCCAAACTATTCTAATAGAATTTAACTTCTGTATTTTCCTTATAATTTTAAAATATTTTAATACATTTTTATAGTTTATGATTTAACTTATGTACCCCTTGCAGTAACCCTATACAATAGGTGCTATGTTAACCCTTTCTCATTGTTGATAAGGAAATCTAGGTGTAAACTGGTGTTTTAACTTTCTTACCCACACTCCATGAATCATCTTGCACACAGTAACTCTGTAGTAAATGGTAGCAGAGACTAGGTGTGGTTGTTACACATGGAGCCTTTGTTGAACATCCTGAGAAATATTGGAGGTTCTTGAAAATGTGTGCGTGTTTATGTGTGTGTTTAAAATTGGCAAGAGTCAATGTTAAATATTAAAGATTCATTCCTTCCTGCATTTGGTTTTTCACAAAATAGTTTTTGTTTGCAGTCCTGTGATTAAACAAGTAATCTCCCCAGACCTTTATTTTCTCTTTACTAAATTTCACCTTTATGCTGATTGGGCAACTCTGTGTTGTTTTTCTGATATTTTTCAAAATAATATTTTTTTTTCAAATTATAAATTTCGGACATTTCCAACGTAGGCAGTTTGGGGAAAAAGAAAAATAGTATAAAAAAATCATGCATGTGTATTTCACCAACCAAAGAAAACACTATTAACATTTTGGTGTATATCCTCTACCAGCTGCAGGATATCCATCATGGGTTCTAGACATGTTTAGTCCTTCCACTAAGGTCTCCCTCTGTCTCCCCACCCCCTCTACCTCAGCACTTTTTTTTTTTTTTGTTATACATGGTAATTTAGTTTACTTTTAGCCTGCTTTAGATAGGGTAATGAAGCCAGATTTCATTTAAGACTACTTACTGATTTCTAGATAAGAAGAAATTTCCAGCTCTTTGTAAGAAAATTTCTCATAATGTCCTTTGAAAGCCAATATATTTATGAGTGCTTTGCAATAAATCCCTTTCTTTTATATCTTCTAAATTAAACCTACATTGTGTTTTGAAGTCCTTAAAAGTTATTAAAACAATTATTATTTCACCCATTTCACTTTACAAAGATGACTGCCCACAAGAAAGAGAAATCAGTTTATGCAGACATTTAAATGGAGTAAAATGCACTAATACTCATAAAAGTATGTAAAGCCCCAGTATGGGATTAATATTGGAGACAGAGAGACCACCAAAACAGTATTTATAGGTCAAAGAGATGAGAAATAGATCTTCTGATATGTTTGTAAATGTCAAGGCTACAAGCACTTTAGCAGTAGGGCTTCCAGGCTGTGGTTATCTGGGAGAAGAGAGAGACCAGAGGAAGGCAGAGAGGGAGACTATAGAGACAACAGTCCAATTACTGGGAGTTCTGAACACCACATAAAGAATATAAGATTTTAAATGTAGTCACCAGCAAACAAACCTGCATTTATTTCCTAATTTATTAATTTACTCAGCTGTAATTTATCTGGAATAATAATAATAGCTAACATTTATTGCTTATAGTTACACAGCTACTAGATGGGACAGATTTAAATCTCAGAATTCTAACATCAAAGACTATATACCAGCAATTTCACCATATGAAGAAGGATAGTGAGTGTAAAATCAGGGCCTTGAACTCTGAAGTTCAAAGACTTAGATCAACTATTGTCACAGCATTGTCTATGAAGTGCTTATGGTGATGCGGGTGGTTCCTGCGATCCTTTCAGGCAGTTTGCAAAGTAAAAAAACCTTTTGATGATAGTAGAAGGAAGTTATTCAGTTATTTCGACTGTGTTGACAATTGCATTCTTGTTTAAAAAGCAATGGCAGGTAACATTTCTACTGTTTTAGCATAACGAAAGATCTTGGCACCAAACAGTACTAAGAATCATTGCATTCTTTACCACCATTCATTCACAGAAGGGAGAAAAAGCCATACAAAAATTAATCTTATTAAATCTTAGATTTTGAGTTCATGTCTCTTTAATATTCTGTGTGAAGAAATGAGAAATACTCATAAAGAACATCTGCCAAATATCAAGGTCTGGTATTTATTTCAAAAGCACATCTGTGATTCTTTCAGTTGCAAGCTGAGCTAGCTAACTTTTCTAGGAGCACCAGTCTTTCATTTAAGAATGGCGACAGATAATAGTAGTGGCTATTTAGACTTAGGTACTAGACAAATTTTCTTCAAAATAAAGTAAATGTGCTTATCATTTCAAGAAAAACAACTAATGGTGTTTGTTGTCATGAGAAAATTTATCTAAAAGATCATTAAAATTTTGGAAAACTTGTATCCACCACTTTCTAATATTTTTTAAAAACATTAGATTAATGGTGATATTGGTGAGTGTGATTTTTAAAATATTATATAGTAAACTAGGTTAGTAGTTAGAAGAAATGAATTCAATAAATTATTATTTTCCAAATGGTCATTGTATGTTGTTATATAACAACAAGACATTCATAATATATGATAATCCAATGGATTTTAACGTAACACATTGCAGAAAGTTTTTTGATATGGTTTCAGGTATCATATTGCAACTATTTTTTAAAACTTCACGGGTAGCCCGGGTGGCCCAGCGGTTTAGCGCCGCCTTCAGAAGGGGGGTGGGGGGGAGGGTTGGGCCGTGATCCTGGAGACCCAGGATTGAGTCCCATGTCGTGCTCCCTGCCTGAAGCCTGCTTCTCCTTCTGCCTGTGTCTCTGCCTCCCTCTCTCTCTCAATCTCTGTCATGAATAAATAATAAATCTTAAAAAAAAAAAACAAAAAACTTCTACTTGTTGGCTTTTGCTATGATGATATCAAAGGAGAATACTCAAAATTATATGCAAAGATTATTAAAATACTCCTCCATTATTCAGTTACATAATAGTAGGAAACAGGATTTTTTTTTTTCCATTTACTTCAACCAATTCATCATACTGTATCAGATTGAGTGTAGGAGCAAGTAGGAGAATTCAGTTGTCCTTTATTGAGTCATACAGTAAAGCAATTCACAAACATTTAAAAAACAGCTGGGGATTTACCCCAAAGATACAGATGCAGTGAAACGCGGGGACACCTGCACCCCAATGTTTATAGCAGCAATGTCCACAATTGTGGACTGTGGAAGGAGCCTTGGGGTCCATCGAAAGATACATGGATCAAGAAGATGTGGTCTATGTATACAATGGAATATTACTCAGCCATTGGAAACGACAAATACCCACCATTTGCTTCGACGTGGATGGAGCTGGAGGGTATTATGCTGAGTGAAGTAAGTCAATTGGAGAAGGACAAACATTATATGGTCTCATTCATTTGGGTCATATAAAAAATAGTGAAAGGGGGATCCCTGGGTGGCGCAGCGGTTTGACGCCTGCCTTTGGCCCAGGGCGTGATCCTGGAGACCCAGGATCGAATCCCACATCGGGCTCCCGGTGCATGGAGCCTGCTTCTCCCTCTGCCTGTGTCTCTGCCTCTCTTTCTCTCTGTAACTATCATAAATAAATAAAAATTAAAAAAAAATAGTGAAAGGGAATAAAGGGGAAAGGAGAGAAAATGAGTGGGAAATATCAGTGAGGGTGACAAAACATGAGAGACTCCTAACTCTGGGAAACGAACAAGGGGTAGTGGAAAGGGAGGTGGGCAGGGGGTGGGGGAGACTGGGTGATGGGCACTGAGGGGGGCACTTGACAGGATGAGCAGTGGGTGTTATACTATATGTTGGCAAATTGAACTCCAATAAGAAAAATTCTTAAAAAACCCCCCAAAAAACACAGCACTGTTCTCACTGAGTCTTCATTTTTGGAAAATAGTTAAATTTCATATAAATGTTATTTACAAAAGAAAAAAAATGGAACAAAATAGGAAAACCTGCAGTTCCAGGAATAGTAATAAAGATCCAGAGAAGGGCTCTCATAAAAGAGGAGACAAAACTTAGGGGAAGTCTGAGTGACCGTACAAAAGTATGGGAAGAGAGCAGACTGGGGGCGAACGCCAATCTTCTAAAAATGAAGATGCTAAAAATTATGTTGCATTTTATTATGATAAAGAATATAAAAGAAATAGATTTGGGAGCTGTGGGAGGGGCAATTTTGGTTTTAGTTTTGGACATCTTAATTTGGAACTTAATAGATAGCATTGACTTAGTGATCTTGATTTGGAAGTTGGAAATATGTGTCTCTACCCAAGGGAGCTGACTGGGCAAGCAGTAGGATTTCATAGGTATTAGCAATTCCATGTATAAATTAATGGAATGGGAAAAAATTAACTAGAGAAAACTTGTATAAAGATAAAATAAGAAAACTGAGGACCAATTCATCATTCTTAGGACAGATGGGGCAAGCCAAGTGCAAAAACCAAAAGAACACACAGCCCAAAGAATAAATTATCAGAGAGGCAGTGAAAAAAGAATGTTTTGGAGAGTGTATGATGAGACTTTCAAAGCATCCATTTTAAATGTTGTAGAAACAAAGTTAGATAAAAATTGAAGAACGTCCATTAGTTCAGGACGTGGTTTTTTTATGATGGTCGAAGTCAGTGATTCTCAAACTTTAGCAGGCATCAGAATGAACTAATGGGCTTGTTAAAACAAAGATTATTAGGCCTCAGGCCCAAGTTTTTAGTAGGTCTATGGCAGAGGCCTGAAATGTGCATTTCACAGATGTTCACAGATGATACTCTTGATCCAGGTACCACATATTTTTATATGGGCTTTTAAAAATTTATTATTTTTTAAAAATTATTTAAAAAAATTAAAGTCTAGTTGAATCACAGTCTTACATTAGTTTTAGGTGTTTGACATAGTGATTCTACAACTCTATACATTTTGCTCTGCTCACCACAAGTGTAGCTACTCTCTGTCACCACACAATGCTATTACAATACCACTGGCTAGATTTGCTATATTCTCTCCCTGACGTATTCATTCCATACCTGGAAGCCTGTGTCTCTCACTCCCTTTGACCCATTGTATATATTCCCCTCAACCCCCTTTCTTCTGGCAACCATCAGTTTGTTCTCTGTATTTATGGGTCTGTTTATTGTAGGTTATATATATAATTGAAAACATGGTATTTGTCTTTCTCTGTCTGCCTTATTGCACTTATCACAAATACCCTCCATGCATGTTGTCACAAATGGCAAGACCTCATTTATAAAAATGGTGATATTCAGTTGTATATATATCCGAAATATATGTACATACATGTATACATGTATATATGTATATATGTATATATTCATATTCAATATGTGTATATACATATATATACACACACATGCTATATCTTCCTTATCCATTCATCTATTGATGAGCATGTGGGTTGCTTCCAAAACTTGGCTATGTATATATGCAAATATATGTATAAATTCATGTATTCAATACACATATATGTATGTTCATATATATACACATATATTATGTATGTATATGTATGCACACAAACACACACCCTACATTTCCTTATTCATTCTTCTATTGATAGGCACAAAGATTGCTTGCTTATCTTGGCTATTATAAATAATACTGCAATAAATTCAGGGGTGCATATACCAGGTGCCAAATTTTTTAAGATCCTTTGTCTAGGCAGTTAAAAGATCCCTGTCAATCACTACCAGAGAAGTGTAGTGAGGATGGGGAACTCAAGTGCAATGAGGTCAGAAAGTGGATCCAGCAGTTTCCATTATTCTTTAAGATACTTGACTTTGAAAAAAGGGCAGTTGCTGCTAGAGACAAAGGAAACGGGAAGAAATGTTTGAAAAATGAATGAATGAATGAAGATATAAACGGTAGTGATTTGAAAATTTCTATAACTGCTGTTGAAGTAGGCACAAGGGTGATTGATGATGCAAGAACTTCTAGAAATGAATCCTGGATAGAGGTTTAGGAACATTGAGCAGCAATGTTGGTAAGAAAGATAGCCCAGGAAGGGCTGCTCTATATCATAGGTTTTCTAGGAGATGTCAGATATTCATTATCAGAGTTACTATTTTCAATAATCTTATAAAGTAGATAGGAGAAGAAATCTTTTTCTCAGATCTATAGGAAGGAGAAAAGAATGGCTAATCTATAGATATGTTAATTGGTATAGATTTGACTTAAATTAGGAAAATTCAGAGAAACATGGTACCTTGGAATAAGCCCATGGAGAAGGAGCTGACTGTGGTATCAGGAGCTGTAGTAGGTGCCTCTAAGATGGCCTCCTTCATCCCTATCTCCTTATATTTCTCCCTCATTTAATTCCCTTTCTTCGAGTGTTGTCAAGGGCAAGTGATTCGCTTCTAATGAATATCACAGAAGTGATGGGCTGTTATTTCCAAAATTAGTTTGTAAAAACAGAATGCTTCTGTTTTGGGCCCTCTCTCTTGCCTTGGTCAGATTTCTCACCCAACCAGTGGAAGAGACCACACATTCACTGCCAGCTTGTGGCCAGCACTTGATCTTACTGACTTCAACCTCCTCAAGAGTGTAATGCTGGTTTTCTCAATAATTAAAAAAAGTCAGTTTCTAGATTGTGAAATTCCATTTTGAATACACAAATCTAAGTTTTAAGATATATGCTTTTATATTCACTATCTTTCAAGTGATTCACTATCTTAAGCAAGTATATCTCCTATTGTGCTATGTATTGGGATTCTGAAAAACTTTTGTGAAATCCACCTCCTTAAACCTTTTATATCCTACTGATACAGAAAATTCTGAATGCAGTTATGGTGAGGATATATATAGCATATTTCTCACTGCACAGATTCAAGCTTGAATCAGCTAATCTGATGGATTAAAACTATGTATTTGTCCCCTTCTTCATTGCAAACCCAATGAGAAAAAGATGTTCTTCTGAATTCGAAGAGGATTGCTTTTTAGTAGTCCATAAGCAGATTTTTTTCACTCTTTTAGCTGAGCTTTAGATACAGCACAGTTTAGTGTGTACTTCTATTTCCCCATCCATCCATTTGTTCAATGTATATTTAGTTATTAAATGTCTGTAGAATTCAAGTGCATTTAAAAATAGGCAGGTCTTCCTTTACTATCATGGGTACTGCTCCTATCCTAAGAGAAGAAAAAAAGATTTTTATTTTTTTAAAAGATTTCATTTATTCATTCATGAGAGAGAGAAGGAGAGAGAGAGAGGCAGAGAGGCAGAGACATAGGCAGAGGGAGGAGCAGGCTTCCCACAAGGAGCCGGCGTGGGACTCAATCCCAGACCCCAGGATCACACCCTGAGCCAAAGGCAGACGCTCAACCACTGAGCCACCCAGGTGTCCCAAGATTTTTATTTTAAAGCATGTATCTTAATATTATGTATCAAATATTATTTAAATTGTGTGGTTATTAGAATATTTCCACTGGAGATAAACATCAGTGGGCTTTCATTTCCCTCTCCTTCCTTCTCTCCCTTTCCCCAGCTCCTCTTTCTATCCTTTCTTTCTCCTTCCTTTATTTGGGAAAATACATGTATCCTTGAGAAACAGGTAACAGTGGGTTCAATTTGTGTGTGTTCGTGTGTGTATATGTATATGCAAGTGCCCTGTTCCTCCTCACCTTATTAGTCCTGCCAAATACAAGAAAACACTTACAGTCACATTATAAACATACTCTTGAATCAAATATTCATAAGAAAGTAAAGATATTTTTCCAGCAAGTAAAAAAAAATTGCTATTCCAATGTTGATAAAATTGAAAATAATATTCACACAAATTATTTGAACAAGGAAATATATTAAACAATAGTACATTTTGTATCCACTGACTTGAAACAACCAGAGGAACTTGTTTGTTTGTTAAGCTGATTTTAATTAGTTAAGCTGATTTTAATTTCTTTCTTTAGTGCTTACTTGAGGAATTAAAATATACTGGAATATAAAGCATTTTGGTAACTGTAAAGATTTATTTTAATGGAGGGAAAATTGACATTTCTTCTGTTCAAGATCTCTAAAAAACCTACATAGTTACCTTTGCAGAGTGGTCTCTCAGCAAATGGATTTATAAAGAGCTTCGATGAGAATGGGTAATACTGGTAATTTTTTAGATATCATGTGATATTTAGGGTAAATGATGCTAAAAATATGCTAAAGTACTACCTAGTCTGTGCTCCTATAATAAAATGTTCAAAGCAGTTCTTCCTTACCATCAAAACAGATGGCTGTAATGATTTGTCAAGCCATCGTTAATTCATTTGCAAACAGCAGAGATCGGTTGGCAAATGTGTACTGAGAATGAGATGTTACTGTTCATAAATGCTCCTAAAGTTTGTTTTGTCTTATCATTACTGGAAAATGGTGTTTACCTAAGTTAAATTATTTGTGTGAACCATCCCTGTGACAGTGCTGCAGTTATAATAAATGACCTGTAAAGTGAAATGAGCATCACCTGGTTAATATGGTTGTGGGAGCGCAATTGACCTCATGGAACAAGAGAGCACATCTATGTTCTTTAAATTAAAATTTTATGAAAGAAACATTATGTCTCTTCCTAGTTGAAGAATATGTTTACGTGGGTATAATTAACGTATCCTCCATAAGACATAGAAAATACTATATAAAATGGCAATGAATGCTGAATTATACATTTTATAATATCATTAATAAAAGTTATTTGAATAGTTTAATATCACATAAGAGATTGTTGAAAACTTCCAGCACATGTTATTCAGGGTAAAGCCAAGTAAGCCAATTTATCATGGTTTTTGTAACATACTAAAATGTACTTATGTTTGTTTGTTGGGCATTTTTTTCAAGTGGTTTGTGAGTTCTGGTTTTAACCAGAGAATAAGGCAAAAAGAAAATTACATATTTTTACTTATTTGGTATTACAAGCAATCTTTTGAACCTGAAATTGAGTTTTTCAAACTTTTATCTTCACATAACTTTGGGTTGTTTTTATCAATATTTTTATGGCCTCAAGTTAGAAGGTGATTGGAGATTTTAATCTTGTCCATATTATACATTACAGACAGATCTGAGGGAAAAATATTCTTTCCCAGAACAAGCATTTATCACTTATTGATGTGAGTAATGTTTCCAATTAGGCCACACAAGCCTTGTTTTCTTTCTTAACTGATCTTACTTGAGTTAAAATATGTTTCATGATTTGTGATTGATGGTTTGCCAGATAAACCATTTAAAAGGTAGCAAGGATAGACAAAGGTGTTGGGATGCCTCTGACTATAATAAATAACATGAGATACGTGTTAAGAAAACTGTGAAATTAGATATTGAAGAGCATTGATGCTTGGGGTAGTAGATGCTTTGATTCAAACTGGAATGATAAGTAAAATAAAGTTGTATTGTGAATTGCTGAGACCAAGGAAAGTTATAGATGATATTGGTTGGTAATGGGTTGTCATCTATTTTTTTTTTTTTTATGTTGCTCTAGTCTAATTATTGTTCAACTAACTTTCACCACCCTGGAGATTTTCTGCATTTTGATAATCCCTTGGAACTGAAACATGCCTATGGCCTAAGCCTAAACTTCTAAATAATCTAAATATACAACAGCTAATAATATTAGCCTTAATTTTAATTTGCTCCATTTATTAAAGGGTATACCTAAAATATGTAAAATAAAATGTAGTCTCATAGCATGTATGCTACAACTAAATAAACCAAAAGTCTGAACTGCACAGATAACCCTTGTAACACTTTAACATATGTATCTTCCTTCAGAAATAGGTTTTACTTTCATAGTTGATGCCTGCTCCCTTAAGAAGAGACTCTTTGAGGGGGATCCCTGGGTGGCTCAGTGGTTTAGCACCGCCTTCAGCCCAGGGCAGGATCCTGGAGTCCCCGGGTCGAGCTCCCTGCATGGAGCCTGCTTCTCCCTCTGCCTGTGTCTCTGCCTCTCCCTCTCTTTCTGTGTCTCTCATGAATAAATAAATAAAACCTTTTTTTTTTTTTTTTTTTAAAGAAAAGAATCTTTGAGAGATCAGACATTTTACTGGTTAAGTTCACAAAGATTTTTTTCCTAACAACGCAGACTCAAGGAACAAAAATATCTGACTATAAAGTCAGATATTTATAGAAAGAATATGTTTCTACTTGTAAATTTTGAAAAACAGTGTTCGTCATTAAATTTGGAAGTAATTGTTCAAATGGAGGAATCAGATGTCACTTTACTGTTTTGCTGAGATCTGTATTTTAGCCTTGTAGATTCACCACAAGAACTCTCTCTACATTCTAAGTAGCTTCTCAGGAGAGTATGTTTTCTCTGAGCTTGTTTTCCAACTCTTGTGGTTAAGTATTTCATTCAAAAATATATTCAACCCTTTAGGTGTGCCAGGCATTGTTCTAGGTGATGGGATGGAAATGTTGAACAAGGCAATGTCCTGAAGAAATGGACTTTGATCCTTTTTAGTCCACAAAACTTTTACACCATTGATTAAATTGTAAAGGAACGTAGGTTTTGCACTTTATCACCCCCCTTTCAGTAGCATAGCAGGTGAAGGGTGACCCTCCATATTGAAATGCTGCCTGTACCCAACACAGATTGTTTTAATTCCAAGATTGTCAGAGTATGATGTATGGAAATTCTATGCTTTAAAAATGTGTCATCATACTTCATCGAAAAAGAAATCCTAACCCTACAGAGAGAGAAAACCAGGAAAATGTTTAAGAGCAAAATGAATTCAATATCAATATAATATCATGTTGTGATACTGTACCAATGTTTTTAAATCTTGACTTTAACACCCATAGTGAAAATTGGAGTTAGTACCTAGGAGGTAACAGCTAGGTAACCTGAGCTCTTGGAATTAAAGTTTCCCTCTGAGAATGAAATTAGACACAATCATCATGACACCACTGAAATCAGTCAGCTATAGAAATAACTGAAATACAGTAATAACCTATGACTGAAGAGTCTGGAAACATCTAAAAACAAATTTCTATGACTTGTTAGTGGGTGATTGCCTTAGCATGGCTAAAACTATCACGTATTCAATTTTGTTTGAATCTGTCTGTAAAAAGAAAGAAAAAATACATTATTATAAGAGAATTAAAAAAATATAATGACAGCAAAATCTGTGGTAGTTCTGAATGTCCTCATTTTGTCCTAAATATACTATTCTGTATCTTCTCTTTTGCTTACCAAGGATTTCCCTGATTATTAATCTAACTTTAAGTATTAATTTTTACCTATTTGAAGACAGGCTGTGACCACATCTTGATCACATTCTAATAGGTATATTGTAATTAATAGTAAGTTGTGAATTGAGCCTTGTGTGAGACAGGGAGTTGTGGCCTTTGGTCAAACTGGAGAGATGTCCTGTCTAGACGGGCATCAAACATATTTGTGAACTACATTCAGTTTATAATGTCTGATGGATGCTCTTACACTGAAACAAGAACTTATTGAGAGTCACAATGGTCAAAGAGACTTAATGTTTCCTTCCTATTTCTTTATAAAAGAAGACAAATGTATTTGATAGTTAAAGTGTACATATGTCTATCTATATATTCCCACATATATATGTACTCACACATATGCACAGTCATATATATTTACCTACACATTTCTAAATATATATGCGTGTATATATGTGTGTATGTGAGTATACATTATGTAGGAGTACATATATACACACGTATATACATATGTTTGTATATGTATATATTTATCTTTATATGCTCCTTAAATAAAAACTTTTTTATTTTATAAACAGCCAAATTCAGTTTACTCTTTTATCCTATAGATTATACTACCTTTTATTATTTATGCCTGAATTTTCATCAAATTAGTTACTCAAGTAGTTCCTCAATCAGGGAGTTTTGTGCTCATCAATTTGTTCAGAACATCTTTTACTTTAAAGGCAATGAAATATTTTAGAGTAATTTATGATTCCATTTTAAAAGTGCCCTGAAGGTAGAAGAGAAGCTTTGTTCCTCAGTTCTGAGACTGCTCATTGGTAAATGTGGGGCATGCATACCCACCCAAAGCAAGCGCAACCAAAGCAGCCCTCAAGAGTAAGATATGCCTTTAGTAAGTGCTGGGAGTATAGATCTTGTGATTGTCTCATTCTCTTCCCATCATTGCCCCTTGTATAAGAGCAGAGTTGGGGTGGGGTGGAGGGCACTCTGATCCTACCCTACCTACAAATGTGCCCTGATTGATCCCAAACTCCTCCCTCCTGCGGAAATAATTGTTTCAGAGAGTTCAGCCTCAAGCCTAGCTTCTTATGATATTTCAGTGTCAGTTAAATTGGTTTAGGAATGGGTGACCTGGGCCAGAGAAACATGGGTGGATGTTGATGTGTGATTGAGGAAAGAAGTTCCTTACTTTTCTTAGAGATTTGATAGTAGCCTACAGTTTCTGTCTTTCTGGATGTTATGGCATGTGGATATGGATCTTGAAGCTGTGGTGGTAATTTAGAAAGTCTTCAAATGAAGCTGATGCTAGGGAAGTCAATACAGATATATGGAGTGGGAAGTGTCTTAATTATATACTTGAGCTACTGCATCAAACCAAAATCAAAAGCCCTATCTACCTCTGCATCACTCACATATATAAGCCAATTGATTCTTTTTTTTTTTGCTCAAATCAGTTCAGTTTTCTCTTTCTTAAAATACAGAATTCTTAGAGGGACGAGGGCTGATCTTCAGGCATAGTGTTATCCTTTTCTCCCCTTTTTATACTCAGATGAATAGACATTGCTTCGCAGTCCTTGAACCTATGCCCACATACCCTTTCCTGTAGTTCACCTTTGGTGAAGGATGATAATCATTGCCTTTGCCATTGTCTTAACCTTATTGAGCAGTGAAGGGGGATTAACCTTGTTGAGTAGTCAGGGGTATTATGTTTTAAGTTGGACAAGGAAGTGAGAATTTTAATTGTCAGTTATATGTCATTACAGCTGAAAATTTTAAAACAAGAAGTGAACATTTATTAAATATTTCCATTTGTGAGAAAAGGGTTCTGAAATTCATTCAAAGCAAATCATCCCATTATACCAGTCATTTACAGTGAAGACTGGTTGAAAATCATTCATAAAGCCTTGCATCTGTAAAGAAACAGATTCCCTACAACACAATGACTTTTGTCTCACCTTGAATAGAACTATTAATTCCCATTTCTTTGTGATTCTTTGAACGATATTATTCTCATTATGGAGAACATCACGAAAAAAAGGCAGCAAGCCTCTGCATGAAGAGTTGTGAAATTCAGTTGTGAGTAACAGCAATCAACTCTGCCTAACACCGTGCCCACAAAAATGATGCAAAAGTACAAAATTCAGGGAACACTAGAAAAAATCTAAAAGAGGCCAGGAGGAGATGCACCTTCCAACTCAGTCCGGTGGAAGGCAGGTCAGAGTGGTGTGTCTGGCACAATGACACCAGCAGCGGTTTTTGTGGGGAGAATTTAGACTGAGCCTTCATGCCTGGTGCCAGAAAAGCAGCTGGCATCATGAAGGAAATATACTCTAATGAAGTCGGATAGGAGATACCATGCCATTTAGCACAGAAAGGTCTTGGTTTGCAGTTTTGCTGCAGAATGAATGCTCTGTGGCACCAGCATGCTTTCTGGCACCCGGATGCAGGCTTCCTACTTAAACTGCTTTTCGTGTGCCTGCAAAAGGGAATTGCAGTGAGAAAAGCCAGAATGACTAGAGTGAAAGAGAAAGAAATCTGAGAGAGGCAGTACAATCACACAGCCAATATTTCATTGACTAATTACATGAAAAACCTTATATGAGAGAGAGAGAGAGATTAACTTGAAAGTATATTACAAATAACACTTTTGCCGTTGGGAATGTCACAGCAGTGTCTCTTATCTGTCTGTATGCTATGGTGGCTCTTTGGGAACCATGGTCTCTGGCCAGCTTGTCAGGTGACTGCAATGTCACATTCCCTCACAACATTCCCACAATGGCAACAGTTTCTGCTCTGGAAGAGAACTCTGTGTTTATATGCCTAAAAAGGAGTTTTAAAAGCTCTGTACAATGTTTGCAAGTCCAGCATATACACTGAACAAGGGAAGCAAAATAAAGGCCAGGAAAAGAAATAATAGGGTTTAGAATTAGAGATAATCACTTCATGAATGTAGCCTACCTTTAGAAGAGATGTATAAGTTATTCTTCTAGGGATTAGACTTTCTTGCATATTACACTCCTACTTCTTTCTTCATTTTATTTATTTATTTATTTATTTGTTTGTTTGTTTATTTATTTATTTATTTTTTAAAGAACTTGTAAGTTTGAACTTTTTTTTTTTTTAATTTTTATTTATTCATGATAGTCACAGAGAAAGAGAGAGAGGCAGAGACACAGGCAGAGGGAGAAGCAGGCTCCATGCACCGGGAGCCCGACGTGTGGGATTCGATCCCAGGTCTCCAGGATCGCGCCCTGGGCCAAAGGCAGGTGCCAAACCGCTGCGCCACCCAGGGATCCCTCTTTCTTCATTTTTAGTTCAAAAAATCTATTCATTCTTGGTAGATTCTTGTCCTTAGATATTTTGTGTCCTTTTCTCACTGTTGTTTTCAACAGACTCATTCTAGACGTTGACTTTGATGATGAATGCCATCTTTCAGGGTCTTTGGAGCTCTCTTCCAATTACTGAGAAGATGCCAATTAAAATTTGGTGGTTTATTAATTTAAAAATAATCAGTAATTTTTAACGACTCAAAAGAGGACATTTTCTGAAACATGCTGAAGAGAATGTTTTATTAGTGAATTGTCTGGCCCTGAAAGAGCTAAACTGGAGAGGAATATATATGAAAATAAAACCGGTTAAACTTATGGAAACAATCAGGTGATAGTACAAAGTATTCAGAAAAAGCGAAATGTTCAATTCCATAGATTTCATATTTAAAAAGATAGCATTTAGACCTTTATTTGAGCTTCATGGTACACCTTTGAATTAGAAATATAAATAATATTTCAGCTTTACAGGTGGGAAAACTGAGACAATATTTGAATAAGATTAAATATTTGTGGCCAAAATAAAATAAACATGTATTTATGTGCTCCTTTTATGTGTTATGGACCATGCAAACTTGCCATGTTGTGTTTTGATCCTTATGGCAAATAACTTTTGAACTATAGTAGGTTAATCTGGTAGGAGAGCTTTCTTGCTTGCACTGCATATCTAACATAGGTAAGTGGGAATGTTTCACACAAATTCAGGGACCCATATCAATGACAGAGTGTTGACAATCACCAAAATAGGGACAAAAAACAGAATTTCCAGTAGTTCTTTTTACCTCTCCAGATTTATTGGTATAAATGGACATATAACATCCTATAAGCTTAATGCATGTGTTATCATTTGTTACATGGATATATCGCAAAATGTTTTTATCCCAAAAAGTTTAGTTAGCCCCTTTCTCTTATATAATTTTTTTAATCTTTTACAGTTCTGTTCTAGTAATAACATTTTAATATCTCTCATAGCAAATTTGAAATATGTAATACAGTAATGTTAACATAGTCCCCATGCTGTGCATTAGATCCCTGGAAATTATTCATCTTATAACTGAAAATGTATACCCATTGACCAACATCTCCACATATCTTCTACCCCTCAGATCCTGGTAACTATTAGTCCACTCTGTTTCTAGGAGTTCAACTTTTCTGGATTTCTCATATAAGTGAAATCATATAGTATATGCCTTTCTTTGTCTAGCTTATTTGACCTAGCATAATGCCCTTAACTCCCATCCATGTTGTTAAAAAGGAAAGAATTCCTTCCTTTGTATGGCTACATAATATTCCTCTGTGTGCGTGCGTACGTGTATGTGTGTGTGTGTGAGAAATCTTTATCCATTCATCCATTAGCGAAAACTTAGGTTGTTTCTATGACGTGGCTATTATGAATAATGTTGCAATGAATGTGGAGGTATAGATATATCTCTGAGAGAGTGATTTTATTTTCTTTGAATATATACCCAGGAGTGGAATTGTAAGATTATATGGTAGCTCTGTTTTAATTTCTTGAGGAAACTTCATACTGTTTTCCATAGTGGCTGAACCAATTCACGTTACCACCAAAAGTGTGTCAGATTTCCCTTTTCTCTACATCCTCACTAGCATTTGTAGCTCCTGTCTTTCTGATTTTAATCATTCTTACAGGTGTAAGGTGGTGTCCCATTGTGGTTTTGATTTGTATTTCTCTGAGGAATAATGATATCGAGTATTTTTTAATGTACTATTGGCTATTTTTATGTCTTCTTTGGAAAAATGTCTATTCAGATTCTTTGACCAGTTTTTAATTGTACTTTTTGCTTTTAAATTGTATGATTCCTTGTATCGTTCGAATCTCATATATATGGGCTGCAAAAATTTTCTCCTAATCTGTAGGTTTCCATCTTATTTTGTTGATTGTTTCTTTTGCTGTGAATTTTTAGCTTGAGATAGTCCCACTTGTTGATTTTTGCTTTGATTGCTTGTGCTTTTGGTATTATAAACAAAAAATTATTGCCAAGACTGATATCAAGGATCTTTTTCTATAAGTTTTGTTCTAGAATTTTTATGATTTCTAGTTTTACACTAAGTCCTTAATCCATTTCCAGTTAATTCAGTGTATAGTGTTAAAAAAGGGTCTAGTTTCATTCTTTTGATGTGAATATTCAGTCTTTCCAGTACTATATGTTGAAAAGAACATCCTTTCCTCATCGGGTAATTTTGGATCGTTTGTTATGTATTAGTTGATTCTACATGCATGGATTTATTTATGTGTTCTCATCTGTTCTAAAGTATGTTCTTATTTTAGCACTGTAATGTTTTGATTAAAATAGCTTTGTAATATAGTTTGAAATAAAAAAGTTCAATGTTCAGCAAAGCTTAAGCTTTGTTCTATGCCATGGCTATTTAAGGTTTTTTTTGTTGTTGTTGCATTTGAATTTTAGGTTTGTTTTTCTGTTTCTGTTTGAAAAATAGCACTGGAATTTTGATGGATCACATTGAATCTTTGGATAGTATGAATGTTTTAACATATTAACTCTTCTGATCCATGAACATGGAGATATCTTTTCATTATTTGTATCTTCTTCGATCTCTCTCATCAGAGTCTTACAAGTTTTGATGTATAGATCTTTCACTTCTTTGTTTAAATTTATTCCTCTTTTATTGATTTGATGCAGTTGTAATGAGATTGTTAGTGTATAGAAACTGACTTTTGTACGTTGATTTTGTATCCTGAAAATTTACTGAATTTATTTATTAGGTTTTTTTGTGTGTGTGACTATGGAATGCATACCCTTCCATGTATATTTACAGTAAAAATGCATTTAAAAATCTTTCACAAGAGAAACTTAAATATACAAGTTGGATGTTGAGTTCTCCCCCAACATTCTTTCAGGCATCAACTGTGCAATGAGTGTGTGTGTGGGGGGGATTCTTCATAGATTTGATTTAATCGTGCAAAATACTCATCCATCATCTCTCATCAAGACAGTCACATGAAGTGAGGGATTAAGGAAAGTAGGCTCACAGTCTCCAATTTAAGGTTACAGTAGATCAGAGAAAACTGTATCGTTCTGCTCAATGTATAGTCTCTGTACAGTACAATATTTCCAAAACAAATCTGATGTGTGAAACTCAGATGAAACTGCCACACCAAATCTTCATGGACTAAGTCAAGCTCAAAGGGGTAGTACACAGATTTTAAAATGTCAAATATCAAAAAAATAAAAAATGAAAAAAATAAAATAAAATGTCAAATATCATCTTTGACAACAAGAAAGACATTAAGATATTAACTTATAATGTACTCCAAAATTCCACCTTGAATTCATTTATTTAAATCTCTGAACCACAAGTGAGTTGTTTATTAGTTTTAGTAGTGGAATCTTTGGGATTTTCCATATGCAAGATTATGTCATCAGCAAGCAGAGAAAATTTTACTTCTTCTTTCCTAATTTGGGTACTATTTATTTCTTTTTCCTGCCTGATTGCTCTGGCTAGGACTTCCATTACTATGTTGAATAAGAATGGTGAGTGTGGGTACTCTTGTCTTGTTCCTGATCTTAAAGGAAAAGTTTTCAACATTTTACCATTGGCTATAAGTTAGCAATGGGCTTGTTATATATGGCCTTTATTATGTCGAGATCCATTCCTTTTATACTCAGTTTAAGATCCTTGTTACTGTTATTACTACGAAGAATATTGACTTTTGTCAAATAATTTTTTTTGCATCTACTGAGATTATCATATAATTTTTATCTTTCACTCTGTTAATGTGATGTATCATATTGATCAAATTGCATATGTTGAACAATCCTTGTGTCTCAGGGATGGATCTCACTTGATCATGGTGTATGTCCTTTTAATGTAGTGTTAAATTTGATTTACTAGCATTTTGTTGAGAATTTTTACATGTATATTCGTGAGGGATATTAGCCTGCAGTTTTCTTATAGTTTCCTTATATAGCTTTCATATCAGAGTAATTCTGGCCTTGTAAAGTGAAATTGGGAGTGTCCCCTCCTCTTCAAATTTTTGAACTAATTTTAGAAATATTGATATTAATGCTTCTTTAAATGTTTGGCAGAATTCACCTGTGAAGCCATTTGATATTGGGCTTTTTTTATTATTGTTGGGAAGTTTTTGATTCCTGATTCAATTTCCTTACTGAAAATTGATCTGTTCAGATTTTCTGTTTCTTCATACTTCAATGTTGGTAATTGGTATATTTCTAGGAATTTATCTCTTTCTTCTAGATGATTCAATTTGTTGGCACATAATTGTTCATAGTAATCTCACGAGTTTTTGTATTCCTGTGGTATCAGTTGTAATGTTTCCTTTTTGATTTAAAAATGTATTTGCTTGAATCTTCTTTTTCATGGTATTTAGCTAAAGTTTTATCAATTTGCTTCTTTCTTCAGAAAACCAAATTTTAGTGTCTATGATTTTTTCTATTGCTTTTATAATCTGTATTACATTTATGTCTCCTCAGATCTTTGTTATATACTCCCTTGTCCTAACTTTGGCCTTTTTGCTGTCAAAATGACACAAACTGACACAAAGATGTAAGTCCAGTCATTGTATTCTTCAGTCCAACACATCTGCTTTTTTTAAAGAAAGTTTTGTTTCTGTAAACTTCTCATTTTATTCTTATATTATTTCCCTAATTTCAGAAATTATTTATCTGTGTATTATAGTTCTTTGAGCATCCGTAGAACATTTTTTTTGAAGTCCTTGTCAGGAAATTCATATGTTTGCATTTCTTTAGGGTCATTTACTAGAAGTTTTTTGTATTTCTTTGGTGGTGTCATGTTTCCCAGATTCTTCATAATTCCCATAGCTTTCCATACTTATGTGCACATTTGAAGAAGCAGTTCACCTCTCTAGACTTTATGGACTAACTTTGGCAAAGATAAGCCTTCACCTGTGGATAGGGGCATGCTGGAAAATGCTGTTTGCCAGATCTTAGTGGTGGGGCACCAAGTATAGGGATATGTGGTGACTCCGGATTTGGAGAGGCATGATATCTTGGTAGTTCAAGCCACTGGGATCCATAACATAAACAGCTGTTTGTGGATAGCTGTCTAGTTGTTGATCTTTTGGAGGAGGAATAGAGGCTGGAGTCTCCCAATTGGCCACGTTGGTATTCTCACTTTCTGTTTAATCATCCATTCTGTAGTGATACTTTCATTGGCTAAAACAAATTACATGGTCACATTGAACTTTAAAGGTGACAAGGAATTATAATATCACTGTGTGTTTAAAAAGAATAAAGTCAGAATATATTTGGAAATGTCCTAATGTTCACCACAATCTTCATTATCCTGAAAATACTGATAGTCAAAGAAATTATTAGGTAACTCAGCAAAAACTCTGTACATATTCTCTGACTTTTCTCTGCTGACCTTATCACTACATGGTCTGTTATCCCCTAATTATAGATTAGAAGTATGGTTTGATCCATTTTGGGGTTTAAAAAACAATACAAGTAATTACCACTTAGGGTTTTTGTTTGTTTAATAAATGGCTTGTAATCAAAAGTTTGAAATAAAGAAAAAAACTCAGTACACAGGAAGTTTTATCATATTATTCCTTTTAATCTTTATCCTGACTGTGATTATTTCAAGAGTCCCCTCTATTTTCTCTGTAAATTCCTACATGCATGGATTTGAGACTTAACAATTTTGACTCAAAGTTTTTCTATCTCCATCAGTTGCAAAGAGTAATATAAGCAAATTAAAAAGTCACTGAGTCTTCTGGGTGGCTCATTTGGTTGAGCATCTGACTCTTGGTTTCAGCTTGTTGTAATCTAGGGTCTAGAGATCGAGCCCTGTGTCAGGCTTTGTACTCAGTGGGAAGTCTACTTGAGATTTTTTCTCCCTCTCCCTCTGCCCTCCCCCTCATTCCCACTAAAATAAATAAATAAATCTTTAAAAAATATAGTTATTGCTTAATAACTAAGCTTAACTAAGCTTAAATAAATGACACCTATAAAGAATTTATAAAACCAGTTAAAGAGTTAAGAAATTAAAGAAATTATCATGACAAAGATCTCGAAACTGACAAGCAAATCATGTTGTTGCTCTGAATTTAAAGCAAAACTCGTGACCTTCTCAACTGGATCTGGGTTGCTGAAGAATTCCAACCTCCAGAAAAAGTCTTCCTTACACAACTCATACAACTCATATTCTGTCATGACGAACAAAGGACAAGGGAAATTTACAGGATAACAGAATTTTGAGAAACCCAATTAATTGACTGAGTAACTTTTCATTGTCAGAGCAGAGTCCTTGTTCTCCCCATTCTTGCAATATAGCATATATTTCAGACTTTTAAAAAAAATATTTTATTTACTTATTCAAGACACAGAAGGGCAGAGACATAGGCAAAGAGAGAAGTAGGCTTCTCCTGGGGAGCCCAATGCAGGACTCGATCCTGGGACTCTGGGACCATGCCCTGAGCTGAAGGTAGGTGCTCAACCACTGAGCCACCCAGGCATCCCTACTTTGGAGGACTTTTAATTATGGCTTCCCTATGTCCCTTTCCCAGGTGAATGTTATCAAAGATATTGTTTATCCTCCATCGTGGTGTATTGATTATGTTGAGGGTAGTTAAATTAATTATTTTTCATGGTTTGTTTATTAGATATCAGGATGTAATAACTGGACAATTTTGAGTTGTCTCCTGGTGGGATGGAGTGAGACTTTTCCAGTTATATAGCTAGGCAGTTGTATCATATTACAGCCAGACAGTTCTGAATGTTTATTTTGGAAGAGTAATATGCATAGATGCTGATAACCATAGAGTGGAACATAATAAAAATGTATTTTTATTTTGTTCTGCTATCCAGATCGCTATGGAGAAACCTCCTTCCCTCTTCTTAGTCCACAGGGTTTATGTAGACTGGCAATCCCCACCCCTAGTCTCCAGCTTCAAGTATGAGCAAAAGACCTTGGCTTGTCCAGGGAGTGTGTCATATTCTGACAGGGAAATTGGTTCAAGGATAGATATTAATACCCAAACAAAATGGCTAGAGTCATCTCTGGAAAATCACAGGGAACTCTTGGGAAGACAACTTCATTTCTATGAAACTGCCGGCAGTAAGGACAATATGTGGCTACAAATTTTGGTGGCCTTTACACTTTCATCATAAATATTAACCTTTTTGGGGAAAAAAAGTTATGGTTCTTACCCTGCAAGTGTTATGAAGATTAAATGAAATGATGTTATGTAAACATTAACCCATGGCTTAACATTTAATGTTAAATAAAGTCAAAGTATAAAAGTGGAAGAAAGATATAAGAATTATATCTCTACATACATGTTGGCTATGTTAGAGTAATAGACTGACCTATTATTTCCAATTATGGTTATATGACAATGACACAATACTGACCTGATCCAAGAATCACAGCAAAAATATGACAAGTAAAGGATATAACAAGTAAAGGATATGACAAGTAAAGGATATAACAAGTACAATAAACTTTGTACATCAGTAGAGTGGTATTATATATGCTCATGATGACTCTGTGACCCATGAGTTTTAGAAGATGTTCAACATAGTATTAATGCTAAATACAATTTTATTTCATCCAGATACTCTAATGTCAATTCATCTTAATGGAGTATCTTCCCTGGTAAATTTGGTATTTGCAGAAAGAACAAACTATATAACTATATCCCCTTACACAGTGTCAATATTTTTATACATTGTAAAATTTCACTAATGAGATTCATCAGAAGAGTGTTAACATGCTCTATCCAGAGGCCCTTTTTAAAAGAATAATTCACCTATACACTGTCTTAATCAGCTTAGGCTGGTACAACAAAATGTCATAGATGGATGTCTGAAGGAACAGATTTATTTCCCACAGTTCTAGATGCTGGGAGGTCCATTATCAGGTTACCAGCATTGTTAGGTTCTGGTGAGAGCCCTCTTCCTGGCTTCTGTTGGATGACCCCTTGTGTCCTCAACATGGCTGAGAGAGAAGGTTCTGATTTCTTTCTGTTTTTGTAAAGGCTCTATCCTCAGGACTTTATCTAGCCTTAATTACTTCCCAGTGATCCCACCTCCAAATACCATCACACTGAGTGTGAGGGCTTCATTTGAGGGACAAGGACATAACCTTTAATCCATAACACTACCTTAACTCTGTTCCCAGCAGTCTCTTCAAGTGTTATTACCCTTATTCCCATTCTTTAAAAAAGCTAGGCAGCAGATTAGATGCTGATAATAATGATCAAATACAAAATGCCTGCTGTTAAACCAACCTGCTGTCTCAATTACATGAGCAATATTTCTGATACATAGCTGCTTTTCTTTGCCACCCTCCAAGAGGGCAAGAGAGTAAGTCTCCACTCAAGGAGTGACAATTTTACATCTCATGTTTAAACTGTGATCTTAAGGTACAATGGCTATTAGCACTAGACACACAATATTAGATATCATTTAATTTTTTTCAGGAAGAATAGATGAATGGTGTTGGAAGGCAGAAAATTTGTCAAGTGTATATTCATTGGTATTTTTTCCTGTAATTTACATATTATGATTAAAATGCAAAGAGAAAACAAGTTGTTTTGGAATGTCTTTATGAACCCCATGAATTCCATACAAACATTAAAATCAAGAACATTCCATGTCTTGACACAGACTATCCTCTATCTATTTCAGTCCCATTGTGACTAAGGACTAGGGTTCAAGTTTCCTTTGGCCTCTGCATTTTGCAGTTAGAAAAGAAAGCAGGACAGAGCAATGGACATCCTAAATACCAGGCACCCAATCCACAAATAAGCTGAAAACTTTATTTTCCAAATGTGAAAACAGTAGGTTTCTATAAAAAAACCTTGGATGAAATGAATGTTTTCATAAGGCCTGATTCTGTATCAGGCTGTGTAAAACTGGATCACACAGCCCAGAAAGAGGGCACAGAAAAAGAAAAGAGGGAGAAGAAAATGAAAGCCAGTATTTGTAATAGATGATTCTTTTAAGATAATTTTTTTCTTTCCTTTAAGTTTTTATAATTTATGATCCCAAATAATGACATTAGAATTCCCTTGAGAATGGTCCACTTTGGATCATCAGAGTCCTTGGATTTATGAAGTCTTAACTAGAAAAGTCTGAGTTTTGCCAAAATAGGCATTTGCCAAACCTTTTGGCTTGAAAAAATTCCACAATGGGATGTGTAATTCCATGAAGTCTGTAGAGCTTTAATTTGTAAAATAATTTTTGAATGCCATATAATAATTACATTTCAGTAAAATATTACATATATATTTGGTTAATACATTATCCAAAAATATAGAATATTTTAATGACATCTGAAGAAAAGAAATAATACATGAGGATATAAATTTCAACCTTTTCTGTTAAAATTAAAAGTCATTTCATTTTGTTTTTATTAAGTTTTTAATTTTAATTACAGTGTAGTTAAATATGTTATATTAGTTTCAGGTGTATAATCCCCTTCACTTATTTCACCCATCCCCCTACCAACCTCTTCTCTGATAGGCTGTATTTTAAATAAGTACCCTCAGTTAAAGTTATTTATTTTTTTCAACAAGAACATTTTTTACTTATAGCATAGTTCAGAATACATAGTTCTAAAAGATATACATAGAACACTCCATCTGAGAAAATAGAATACACATTTTCCTCAAGTACACACAGAAGAATCCCCTGGTTACATCACATAAAAAGAGACCGTAACAAATATTACAAATTTAAGAAGACTGAAAGCATACCAAGTATATTTTCTAACCACAATGGCGTAGAAATAAAGATCAGCAGTAAAACAAAGCTGGAAAATCTAAAATGTAAACATTAAATATTTAATATGTAAATATTAAAGAACACACTACTGCACAAACAGTGGGACAAATAAGAAATCAAATGGCAAGTCAAAGTATGTCTAAAACCAAAGAAAAAGAAAACACAATATTCCAAAACCTATGGGACACAGCAAAGGCAGATGTAAGAGTGAAATTTATGCTCTATATGCTTGTTTTAAGAAAAAAAAGTTCAAATAAACAACATCAAATCACAAGGAACTAGAATAGGAAGAAATTTAGCTGAAATTTAGTAGAGGAAGGAAATAAAGAAAAATAAAAAATAAATAGAGACCAGAATAAACAATTACATAACAGAAAGTAATGACCAGTCTTTCCAGAAAAAAATAAACAAAATTAACAAAGTTTAAGATATTTTAACTAAGGGAAAAAAAGACTCAAAATCCAAAGTGAGAAATAGAAGAGAGGACAATACAGTCGATGAGCCCAGAAATAGAGTGTGATAACAGATTACTATAAATAATTATATATTAACAGATCAGATAGCTTAGAAAAAAGCCCAGATAATTCCTGAAAATGTACAAGTTACTAAGATTGAATCATGAGTCTTAAATCCAGAAAAAGGAAATCTTAGATCAGTAAATAGAAAGTTGAATTAGGAATAAAAAATCTGCTGGCATAGAAAAACCACATGGCCTCACTGGTAAATTCCACCAAACATTAAAAAAAAAATAATGACAATCTTTATCAAAATCTTATGAACAATGAAATAGAGGAAACACATTCAAAGTAATTTCATGAGGCCAGCAGTACCCTGATTCCAAAGCAGTACAAAAACAATACAAGAACAAAAAAGTCTAGTCTGTCTGATGTAAGTGTTGCTACTCTTCCTTTGACATCCATTTGTATGATAAATGTTTCTCTAAGCCCTCCCTTTCAATCTGCAGTGTCTTTAGGCCTGAAATGAGTCTCTTGTAGACTTAATTTCATTTTAAAGGCAATAATTTGTTGATAAATATATTTAATAATCTAATACATCATATTTGGGTTTATGAATAAATATCAGAGTATAGATTTAAGATGCATATTATAAGAAAAAAGTGCCATTGTGACCCAGTGTGTAGAATTCTTGCCCTTTACTCTAAAAATAAATTAACTGATCTTTAAAAATAATTGTTTTCATTTTGTTTCTAACTGAACAGGTAAGGGAGGAGATTCAAGCTGTTATTTGAAAAGTCTGCAAATAACATAGTATGCAATGTAATTTAAAAAATTTCCCGTAATTCTAAACCATATTTAATAATCATTACATTTGTTTATGCTTTTCAAATTGATTTTTGAAGTTCTAAATATACACACGAATTTTGATTTGATGAAGAGAAAATTGAACAAAATTTGCAGAATTATATCATTATGCTCCTAGTTTCCTTATTGCATTTCAACATCAGTGTTCCTTGTGCTTCCTGCCTTTAACAAATGGTCAATTATGGATATAAATTAAACAATATTTGACTGAGAATTAAAAAAAACCACCAACAACAGTGTGCTGTTTAAAACTAACATGCTAGCTAGAATTATCAACTGAGTCAGAAACTAAGTGACTGAGTCATGAGCCAGGTCATCTGACATCCTCCAAGCACCAAATATGTGCACTTGAGGATACATGGAAGGTCTTAAACTATTCCCTTTTAAAGGAAACATTTCTTAAATAATTATATTTTTTGATCCAAGTAATAGAAATTATAATAGAGATAAATATTACCTTTAATTATGGAAATTGTAAGACCTGTGAACCAATGGTGGGGAAAAACTATTTTAAGCCAAACTCTACAGTTTCCTCATGAGAAAACTGAGGCCCAAAAAGTTGATCCCTTTGCCAAATGTTTAAAGGTAGTTAGATTTTTAACACAGAAAGCAACTCATAGATATTTGTTGTATCTCATTGTCATATTTGGCATTGATAGTTTTAAATCATTATTTATTATTATTCATGCTAATACTATATTTTATCTTATATTATCTCCATTATTGTTATTAAATTGGGATAATAAAATGCAATTCCTCTTCTTAGGATAATTAGTTGTTATTAGTATCAAAGTTACAGCAATTTTGAAATTTGAAGGGGAATCACTAGCATTTTCCATGTGTGAGGATTAGAGTATTGCTTATTTTCTGCTGTGATACTCTGCAAGGTTTTGTGTATAGCCTTTGACTCATTATTTGACTAACCTATGCCATTCTCATGTATTTAAAAATCTCAGAATTTCTGGCACTGATTTTTCAAACAATATTTTAGTAATTTGGACTCAAGGGCTGATTTAAAGTATAACAATGAAATAAATGAGATATTAGTAACCTTTCTGGCAACTCAATTTCTTGCACAGAGACAACCCCAGCTTTGGAGAGAAAAGTTCACATTTTCTATTCTTGGTTTGTTTTATTTTGTGCTATCAGTGAAAGTCCAAAGGAAAGTAGAAATCACAAAGTATTTAAAAGAGAGAATTAAATGCACAGAATGGGTTTCCATGGAAAGAAGAGGACTTATAAGCCAAACAGAAGAGGTAAGGCAGCTCTGAGATTAGTACCAGCAAGAATCTACTGCCATCCCTGGTATGATGTCAGAGGATGTGGATTTGGGAAACATGGCAGGATTCCTTGGCCTGTGTTGAGCTTTCTAGGAGACATAGTCACTAATGAAGAAGCCATCCAAGGCAGTGAGAGAATGCCTTCTATCTTCCTTCTGCTGAGCAGTCTCTCGTTAGTACTTCACCTTGTCCTGGCTCAGATGGAAGCATCACCCATTTCTTCTATCTGTTCTTTCCTCTTCTGCTCTGAAAAATGTTGCTAGTGATATAGTACAGAAATGAGGAAAGTTCATGAAACTTATTTTCTTTTTAAATGAACAATGGGAGAAGTGTTAGTTACTTCTTGTACTGAGATTGCAATGTACTTTCAACATTTTGTCACAGTTGCTCACTTGAAGATGTGCCTCCCACAATAGGTCGTAATATTCTTGAGGAGAGAAGCCATCTTTTAATTTCCAATTCCTACAATATCACTTTGTATATATCATGCACCATGTAAACACACAGAGGATGGAAAATTTACCTGCCATTTCCCATGCTTAAATGTTGTCTGTATGACAAGACCTAGGATCGGAAGAGTACGTGACCATGGTAGCAATCCCTGTGTCTCATATTATACTTTCAGATTCTCCATTTCCTTGGAGAGTTTTTGCTAATGTCACTTCATATGTAAGGAAGACCATTGCATTCCTTAATAAACTCAAGCTTCTACATCTGAAGATTAGGACTACACAGAAAAATCTCTATAGGGAATACAGTATAACTACTTCTTTACACACACGCACATGCACATGCACAAACACTTCCCCCTTGATTGCTAATTTTGGTAGATTTGGTTTAATCTTTTTATCTGAGTCAAGAGTCACTAACTGCCTGCTCAATTAACATGGCCTAAAAAAGAATGAACAAATATTGCCCCACATCACCGTATGATTTGTTAGAATCATGGTCTTTATTAGGCATCACTAGATTTATAAGCCAAAGTATATTGTGCTTTCTTCCCTGCCTCAGTGTCAGGAAATATTTGTAAAGCATCAGGAACAAAGGGAGCTCGTAAGCTGCTCTGTCCTTGCTGGCTTGCCTGGATTTAACAGGTGGAATGCTGACATTGAGGTCATTATTGAAATATGTGTTCTGTTGACTCTGGCTCCTGATTTGGTAGAGCTACAATCACTTTCAGGTCCTATGTTCAACAGAAGTTTCCCAGGTAAACTCTGTAAATGTACTCTGGACCATATAGTTTTCCTCCCTTGTGTGTGTTTATTCCACAAATGTTTATTCAGTGCCTGCCCTTGCCCTGTATTGTATGCTGAGAATATGAAGAAGAAAAAAATGCCTTGTATTTGGTCCTTGAGAAGCAGAGTCTAGTGGAGAGTGAGACCCAAGCATATCCATAGACAGTATACAAGCTGTTCTTTTTTCTTTTTTTAAAAAAGATATTTATTTATTTATTTATTTATTTATTTATTTATTTATTTATTTATTTATGAGAGAGACAGAGAGACAGAGAGAGAGAGAGAGAGACCTAGGCAGAGGAAGAAGCAGGTTCCCTCTGGAGAGCCCAATGAGGGATTCGATCCTAGGACCCCAGGATCACACCCTGAGCTGAGGCAGATGCTCAACCACTGAGCCACCCAGGTATCCCTGTACAAGCTATTCTGAACTATGTGGAGAAACAAGGTACTCTAGAGGGTTGATGTACAGGAGGTTGTATATGAGTCAGTGAGATGAGAAATGTATTCTACACCAGAAAAATATTTACAAAGACATGGATTTACAAAGCCTGAGAGAGCATGAGGTTTTCAAGGAGCTACAGTGATTACTTTTGTTGGAAAAGGGATAGGAGGGAAAGTTGAGATTAAGACTGAAGGGGTAGACTGAATCCAGAATGGGGTTCCTTGTCTGCCAGCTAAGGAGTTGAGACTTTTATCCTATAAGTCATGAGAAGCCACTGAAAATTTTTGAGAACGGTACTAATATTTCAAAGATCTTCCTGTTAGCAGTGCAGGGAATGGTTTGGAGAGTTTAAAAGAGTTTAAACATAGGAAATCTAGAAATAAATTTTAATACTCAATGAGGACTGTTTCACTTGAAACTCATTAAATAGATATCATATTAAAAAGAAGCCAGAATGAAATTAGTCCCTGGGTGTACATGGAAGAAAAAAAAGGGGTCATGGGCTGTATCTTCAATGATGATGAAACGGGTTACTGGAAGGGCAGTAAAGGGATAGACACAGGAGAAAGGGATAAACACAGGAGAAAACTGAAAGTCAATGAAACTGGACTTTAAGTCAATAGTATGATGAAAGAGACATATAGGATGTTGCTGTGAGTTGAATAGTCCCCCGCCTCCCCCATTCATATGTTGAAATCCTAACTCCCAGTACCTCAGAATGTGATCTTGTTTGGAAATGGAGTCATAGGATATAGTTAGAATGAGGTCATACTGGAGAAGGTGGACACCTATTCCAACATAATTAGTGTCCTTGTAAAAAGGAGACATTTAGACACATACACGTAGGAAGCATGATGCCACGTGAACATGAAGGCAGGGATCACGATGACGTGTTGATAAACCAGTGGACACTAATGATTGGCAGCACAATGCTGTGAGCTGGCAGGGAGGCATGAACTAGATTCTCCCGAGCAGCCCTCAGTAGGAGCCAACCTTGCCAACACTTTGACCTTGGACGTCTAGCCTCCAGAGCTGAGAAAATACATTTCTGGGTAGCTTAAACAACCTAGTTGGTGGTACGTTGTGATAGCAGCCCCAGGAAACTCAAGCAGACATTTCTCAGGTTCCCAGCTTGAGCAGTTTCATTTTGTAGTAAGAAACATATGATCTTGATTTCTACCCATTTTGTGTCCTGTTTTTTTTTCTTGCCTTCCTCATAAATTTGGAGACTGTTGATTTTATTAGTGCACTTTTACTATTCTTACCAATCGTGTTTGAAGTTGAAAAAGGATAAAACCATGACTTCTGGTGCCAGTATTGATTCCTGTTTTAGACACTATTGGTTTACTATATAGTGCAGCACTAAATCACTTGCAGAACTCTGCTAAAAATTTGGAAAAAAATTAATATAACATTGCATGTCAAATATACTTCAGTAATAAATATATAAAAAAACAAAGCAGCAAAAAAGTTTTGAAAAAAGTTTGAGAAATCCCTTTAGATTGTTCATATGTCTGAGCCACATAGCTCTGGAATTAATAAAAATAAAGTATATTCCTTGCTAATATAGTTACATGCTTCTAACTTGTCATGCAATTTGATGGTTTATTGCTTTAGAGTACTTTAAACTCCACCTTTAAAACAAAACAAAACAAAACAAAACTACCAGAGCCTGTTAGCACTTTCGCTTGATCTTTGCAGAATGGTATGAAAATAATAATAAACCTCTAGGTAGAATAAACAATCTGCCTGTGACAATTGCCCAAGTGCCTTCTGGCAAGTCTAGTCCTTTCTGCTCTCTTTAAAGTTGCAAAGTGCAAATTGCTTTGCAGCAGTAATATATTCTGGTTAGGGGAAAAGTATGAGAAAAATAAGTAAGGGGAAAAGTATGAGTTTCACTTAAACCTGAGGTCGGTAATCAAATCATCTGAACTTCATCAGTGACATTGTGAAATCGGGTGTTTTCTAAGGAAGCAGTTTCACCTATGAATCATATTTTAAACTATCACTGTCTTCTATTACTCTTCAATAAGAAATAGAGATGGGGGAAAATATGGTGACTCATGATTTGTGAGCACATTTTAGAGCCACATTTGCTCAGAATATACTGTGACTTGATAAGTTTTGCCCTTTTCCTTCAGAATGGTATATTGTCCCCACGCCAGAAGTGTGCTGTCCTTCATCTGGTATGTAAACATGAAGCACTTCCTAATAAAGTGAAAGGTGGACAGAAATCGGTCCTTTGTGAGAATGTCCTGATGAAGAAGTGCTCTCAAAGGACTCACCAATTACTGTGTTCCACCATGTTTATTTTTCCTTTTCACTTCTATTATTCTTAGTGCCATGTATATTATGTAGCAATGTCATCTGCCTCATTATGTGACCTTTCTCTTTCAAAAGTCATTTTGAAATTTGAATACCATTGAAATGCCATAAAATTTGCATTAAGGATACAGTCAGAGACTTGGAAAAACAATAATATACTACCCAGTCTCTGATGTAGAACTGGTATGGGCTTCTCTTCTCTTCTCTTCTCTTCTCTTCTCTTCTCTTCTCTTCTCTTCTCTTCTCTTCTCTTCTCTTCTCTTCTCTTCTCTTCTCCTCTCCTCTCCTCTCCTCTCCTCTCCTCTCCTCTCCTCTCCTCTCCTCTCCTCTCCTCTCCTCTCCTCTCCTCTTCCTTCTCTTCTCTTCTCTTCTCTTCTCTTCTCTTCTCTTCTCTTCTCTTTTCTCTTCTCTTCTCCTGTTCTCCCCTCCCCTCCCCCTTTCCCACCCCTTCCTCTTTCTTTCTTTCTTTCTTTCTTTCTTTCTTTCTTTCTTTCTTTCTTTCTTTCTTTCTTTCTTTCTCTCTCTCTCTTTCTTTCTTTCTTTCTTTCTTTCTTTCTTTCTTTCTTTCTTTCTTTCTTTCTTTCTTTCTTTCTTTTTCTTTCTTTCTAACTGAGGAGCCAACTCTTTTGCCTGACCATATATAATATGCCCCATTCACCTTCTATATAGTTTTGGATCCACTATAGTATAGCTTCCACCTGTTCCTAACTGCTAAGTGAAACCTTTCCTTTTCTTTATTTTTTGGTTCCTATCTGCTGTATTTGCCATTATGGATTTCCCTACTGGCTATTCTTTTAGCTTTTGTGATTGGGTATTCACCTGAGTCTTCTATCTTTCTGACTGCTCCTTTCTTCTTTGGCTCTTCTTCCTCTAGTTTCTCATACATACTCATTGGAATATCTCATCTACTCACATAATTTCATCTTCCAAACTGAAATCTATAGTTCAAATCTCTCCCTAGACCTATACATCTCACAGAGTATTGAGCACCACCAAATTACCCATAGGAACTTTACCTATAAAATGTCAAAAAGTAAATCTGCCTTCCGTCCAAAATTTCTCTCATCATCTCAAATATTGTAGGTCCATTGATAGAATCATAGCCAGAAAACTTGGATAGAAATTTATAAGTAATTTACTTGTCCCTCTTACCCATCATCCATATATCGTTAATTATATAATACTGCTGATTATTAAATCCCAATCCACCATTTCTAATCCATCCCTGTAGTCATCACCTTGGTTCATGTGGCTTATTTTTCATTAAGCTCATTATTTTTCATCTGGCTGTTTTCTCTTTGTTTCTTAATTGCTCTCCTTTCTCCATTCTTGTACTAGTCAAGTTTGCGTTTAACCCAGCTGTTAGAATGTCCCTTCAGAAATGCACATTTAAATATTAAGCTCTGCTAAAAACATTTCACTGTCTTCTTATAATTTAGGAGACACTTTTCAAGCTTCCTAATTCAGTGCAAAAACTCTCTCAGCTAGTCCTTTTCTACATCTCCAGTCACACTTCCAGCCACCCACTGTCTTGCATTTTTTGCTTCAGCACCTTTGTCAGACACCATTTAGTTGTTCTGCTCTATGTCTTTGCTCTCATTGTTAAGACGATTTTCTCCTTCTCCACCCTTGACCTAGCTAATTCTTATGAACTCACTTACGTGTCACTTTTCTTTCAGAAGCCTTTCATTGCAAACTATCTCCTGTTTTCCACAGGGTATAGCAAGTATTCAGTAAATGTTTGTTGAATGAATTACTCCACTTCGTTTTGTTGATCTAAGTATTGGACAATCTGAAAACATATCAACATAGTAATAGAACTACTGTTCGGGTCAATGTAAAATTTGTGTTCCTGTACTGATTTCTTCCATGGGGGCCTATAACAGTGAGTTTGAGCTCTTTTCTCCCTTTGGAATAATTGTTTTCCCAAAATTTGTGTAATTTGTCCCTCTTTATAGTTGTTGTAAGTTACCGTCATGTACTATTATGTGAGTAGGTGGAAAATATATAAAATTTCTAGAAAGGGTACAAATTAAATACACATATCTGTTTAAATTTGGGCAAAGATTAAATTCCTGCTGAAAGCTATAATCTAAACTGTTTTTTAGTCATGTTAGGCAAGGTAATAGCATTTTTAGTAGTCTCCATCTTGGAATGAAATTATGTGTTACTGAGATAGTGCAATAAAGTCACAGAGACACCAGTAACTCTTTTCATTTATTCCCAATTACATTGATTGGTCCAGAAGTTTATTTTCTTACTATATAAGTCAATATTGATGGGGCATTTGAGTTATAATTTACCTTATTTTATTTTGAAGTTTGCTATTTAGATTGTACCCTTAAAAGTCTCAAGTCTCACAGACTGAAAAGTTTATGGATTATGATTCTTCTAAGAAAAAAAAAAACCTTCTCCTTTATAGATACTATGTCCACTTCAGCTAGGAAAATTATTCTGAAGATATTCTCTTGATTTGTTTCTATCATTTTAATTAATTCAGTGAGTTAAAAGAGTCAAATCACTGCCTTTCAAAGTATATACTTTTTACATTTGCTTTTTTCCTTGCTTTTATTATGAAATACTTGATACATAAAAGAAGATATGTAATATATGTATGTAAGTCATGGAGCTTATTATTAAAGTGACTATCCATGATGGTAATTCTCAATGGCAACACAACTCCCTTAGTACCAGTCCTAATTCCACAGAGGCAGTACACGGAGCCACGTAGATTTTTATTGGACCTGCTGAAAAGGCTTAATGAGAGAAACAAGGAAGTTCACCATTTCTTCATTGATCTTTGATATTTTTGTTACTTAACATGAGTTAATGCTAAACTGAGAGAGGGAAATGTATATACTATCAATGATGCAATTATTATTTAATTTTTTTTCTCCTTGTCCTACTGTACAAAAAATTTCTGTAGTATGAGATTGTTTTCAATATTTCCAACTAGTCATCCATCTGTCCATCATGATCTTTTTCTTCTGGGAGGAAAATGTCTTTTGTGTTGGGGAGAAGATTGGTTGTTGGCACTGAAGGCAGTTTACTCATTATCAGTGCAATACCGGAAAAGGACAGTAAGAAGAGGTATCCCTGTGTCTCATGGCCATCCCTTTAGCTCATTCTGATTTAAAATATAAAATAGGTAAAGTGCTGACCTGCTTCAGAATGAAGCATGAAGTGGCAGATGGTGGGATTGTATTGGAACCAGATTGTTCATGCCCAATCTCATGCCCTTGTGCATTTCAGCTGCTATTTTTCATTTGTTATAAAAATGCCATTATCTTGACCAGTAATGCAGTTTCTCAGATATTTTGAAATCCTTAAAGGCTTATTTTTTGGAGAGCTTGTGCTGGAACACCACCGACTGTGCCTCGTGTGCATCGTATTAGGCTAATGTAGGGTGGAAATAGCAAATTGACTTTGATAACGGATTTTCAAGTGCGCTCTTTGTGGATGAAATGCTGTTTCACTTATTATGATTTTTTCAGGCAGTAATTTATTTGTAAATGTCTTGACTGCACTTTAATGCCACTCTGTCTCTGGGGGTGAGTCTGCGTTACAACCAGTTACAGAGATAACAAGGTTAGGAATACATCCTCACATGGTCTTTGTCTAGAGCCTGAAACTTTTTTTGTTGTTGTGACAGCCTGACAGGAACAAATGATGCAACAAGATTTAGCAGCATAAGGGTAGAGGGGTTACAAATTAGCATATAGTTGCCCAAAGGCATTACATATATAGGTTCTTTTCATAAGGAAGTCAGAAGCTGACATTCAGCATAAAGAGGCCATCTTCATATCTTTTCTGCTAATGCTGATTAGAACTCTTGGTGGTGGTGGATGGGGGTATTGCTTCCAAATGACAGGGGATTTATATCTATGGGAACTGATTTCTTTCTAAAAGGTAAAGAAAATGAGTCAAATATGTAGGATACACTGATTGTAGAGGTTTTCATGGAATTCTTGGCTTGGGTGAAAGTTTATATTCAAATGTAGATCATAAGAGCAATTGTGTTCTACACTAGGGCTCAGCAAACCTTCCTTGTGTAGGGTCAGATAGTAAATATTTCAGGCTTTGTGGATCATAGACTCTCTGTCATAACTGCTCATTTCTGCTGATGTTGTGCAAAAGCAGCCATAGACAATGAACGATTACATGAGCACAGCTGTGTTCCAATAAAACTTTATTTAAAAAAAAAGGCAGGGTCTGCCGCATAGTCCTAACTTGCAATCCTTTTCTAGGTTAAGTGGAGAAGGGCTTTGCAGATGCTTGCCCCATTGCACTTGCCATCCTTTTAAAAGAGCAATGAGGATCCCTTAGTCCTTGTAATTCAAGTTCTTCTGCCCTAAGCCCCTTCTCCACAGTTTTGAGAAAGTTACAAATTGAACACACTTGTCACTGTCCTCCTCTATTATTGTCCCTTAACAGTGATTTGAATTTAAGGCATTTCTTGAAGGACATCAGAATAATCTTTCAGTGTTGACAGCAATCAGATCATGAAAGTTCTTCGGAGAGAAAGTTATTACAGTCTTGGGCTAAAGGTTTGGGGTGGAGGTTGAGAGTATTTTCAAATACTAGCCTTCAAGGGTTGAAGGTTTTATTTTCCTAGTAGGATATGACTTATTTTGCTCTCTCTCTCTTTGCCTTTTCCTCTCCTTGTCCCTCCCCCCCTTAATTTCTTGCTCTCCTCCTTTCTCCCTTCACCACTTGACTGTATCATACTGGGTTACTGGTTGCTGAGGCGCTGCGTCACCTTCTGCAATGTTGCTTGATCTTTGATTTCCTGTGAAGCACAATGAATCTTACATTAGACTCTTCTGAGTCAGGTGGTGCACCATCTGTTCCAGGCCTGAAAAACAGGAGCAACAGAAAGCAACAGCTATCCTAGTTTTCAGCAGAATATTCATATTCACACAGTGAGAGAGAGGCAGACAATTCTGATTTTAGACGGGGTAAAATTTTATTTTCCTCACAATCACCTAATCAGTTTGATGTAAAACCTTTATTAAAATCATTTGACACATTAGTTCAACTCGTGGAGGGGGATAGATTTGAACCGACTTGCCTTTGTTGTTCTGGGATAATGTTAGATTTAAGTAGTTGGGAATGGCTGTGTAATTGTACATAATAGCTGCGTTGCATGATGCTCCACAGAACACGCGAGAGCAGCTGGCAAACCTGGATATTGAAGCTGATAGCAGGTAGCATATAACAAATTGAAAGCATAGAGGCCAACCAGAGATCTCCTGGCTGCCAACTTTTGATAGCATTTAAAAGCCTGATCTAACCTTCTGTTAAGAAAATGAGAAACCCATTTCCCACACAGCTTTAAATCCCTCAGCTAAATAATTAACTACAGATAAAACTCTTCTAACTGTACATTGCTCTGGTAGTAATGTATTCAAATTAAAAGCAAATTGCTTTTATAATATACCCATCAGTTTAAAGGCACAGTCTATAGGAAAGTTGCTAAGACCTATGTCTGTAATGCATTAAAGGTCCACCCCCATTAAGGTACAGATGCCTTAAAAATGCTGTAACAACTTCCCTAAATATCATGTAGATTACAGAAGAAGAATAAAAAAAAAAAACAAACAGGATATTTTTAGAAACTATTTAAAAAAGTTCATTGATCGTCCTGTACTTTTTTCATTTTTACCAGGTATTTTTGAGAATTGGCATTCACTAGAAATCTAAAATACTGCCAAAAAATCCTGCTGAAAGTGAAGAACCTATAAAAATAAATGAGACAGAAAGCTACTTGGGCTAACTCTAAACACTGCTAGCCATCTCCCTCAAATTCTTGGAAAACAGAACAGAAAAGTTCTGGTATATTCAGTGGCTGGAGGTTCTTCCTTTCAGTATTGACCCTGGCACACCTGGTGTCATAGTTTAATACCAGACGCAACAGTTTCAGTTCCTATTGGAAAGGGGGTGGGGCGATGACAGTTTATCAAATTGCAGGAGATTATGATGGCGGGGGTGGGGGGGAGACTGTTTTAAATATAAGTAAATAGGCATCTGGTCATCAGAAACAGTTTTGCAAAGATTTTCTTGGCTGTAAGAAGAGATATTTTTTTATTCTATTTTTTTAAGAAGAGATATTTTGAGGCAAAAATGGTTCTGTTGGAGGCAGTGTGGGGATAACATGTGATGTCACATTAGGGAAAAGGGGCATGGGTAGTTAATGCAGCCTTGCTACCTTAAAAAATAATTTTAGTAGATCAGATTAGAACCTTACCATATTTTTCTACTTCATCTTTGCATAACTGGAATTGAAGCAGAGGCAGTCCCACCCCAGGAAAAAAAAGTCTGATAATGAGATCAGCTCTGCTTCTGGAGCCCCAAATGTTATCTTGACACATTTATAATCACCTTTAGAAAATAAAGAACAACAACTCGCTGTTACTATAAGCAGTATGTTGTTTATTTTCAGAAGTAAAAGTTGAGTGTGGAACCTTTTATAATCTATTCTGCTTGCATTAAGGGTATTTTTAGATTTCCAAAATTCATGTTATAATTTTATGTGATTTAAAAAAAATCTGAGTACTTTCATTTCTACCTATTCACTAGTATGTGATCCTTGCGAGGGGTTTCCTAACTGAAAGCCTTTCACTTTTCTCTATGCGGCCTTTATGTCAAAATCTATGTGGTTCTTGGACCAGGAAATTTTTCACAACATTAAAATAAAAATAGGCATCCAACCTTTGATCTACACCCTGGTCTACACAGCTGCGTTTTACATGCATCCAAGATCCACATGGCCAGTTGGGGCAGCCTGTCAGGCAATTCCAAACCATTCCAGAGAACACACCGCAGGTTTCTCTTCCTGATTTCATTCCTGTTTCCATTTACTTGCCAGTAGTGGAATTCAAGGACTCTAAAATGTATATAAAATTCACAAAGCTTCTGCATATACATTAAGAAATGAAGAATTAAAGCAATTATACAAGCGGGTCAAACAGTGAGATCACTGTGGTCTCAAAATTTGTCCCCTGGCACATGCCACAATTGTTTTTTACTTTCCTTTTTGTATGTCCCTACTGGTTTTCTGAATTTCTTTTCATCTGCTTTAGTGTTGAGATGAAGAATCCACTATTTCCTCCTAATAAGTACCAAATGAACATACTGCAGAACTAGTACTTAACGTGTTGCTTTCCAGTCCATTTTCTCATTGATGACTTTGCTTTAAGCTCCGTTGCCTTATGTTGTGGAATCGCTCATTCCCTATCTGTATGTCTACATTGGAGAACCAGAATTTTTTCTGCTGTGTGAAATTATCTTTAATGTCCTTTACGCATTCTCCTAGGGATTTATTGCTACTACTTGGGTTTATTTATTTATTCATTTAATAATTTCCCAATTAGAATAATTGGACTAACTCACATAGTAGGTAGGAAATCTCTCATGCTACCTGGTCAGTGGCTCCTGCCTAGTGATGCCTCTGTCTCCCCACATTTGTAACCCTACCCCTTCTTCATTAACCCGTGGTTGGGTTTGGAGTCTATCATCCACTCTCTTGTACCTTTGCCTTTTCATATCATCCAGCCAAATCATCAACTCTGGTTGAGCTTTACTGACCTCTTTCTCTATGCTAGTACAGCATAGATAAATACAATAATACAATATAGCAGACTACTATGGTATTGTTAAACCTCATTATATTCTTCATGGCATCCATCCACTGACATGTTCCGTCAGTTTAACATGGCAATTATCTCTCCGATCTACTTATGTTCACTTGTGTACACTCTCATTATTCTAGTTCAAACTACCATAATTTCCTTCTAGATTCCTACAATTATCACTTGAGTGGTATTCCAGTATCTACTCTTGACCATCTCTGGTTCTTTTTCTCCAGTGATCTTTTAAAACTTCAGTCCCTTCCCTGCATATAAACTTGGAAAGCTGCCAATGGCTCTTAGGACCAAAACCAACATTTTTGACATGTGCTGTATGGTTCTGTGATTGCCTGTCTGCTTCTCTGCACCATAGTGTCACCGTCTTCTTGTACGTGCCAATCACTGACCTCTTTCCTTACCTTGAACATTCTTGGTCCTTTTATTTTCCAGGGTAAATAACATACAACCTTCAGATCTCGACTTGGAGATTCCAAAAGAAGCGTGCCCCTGCCCATCACCCTGACTGTACCTGGCAGCCTTTTGCCAATGACAGACCAGGGTTACAAAGAGCATGCCTTCTCACCTTAATGTGAGACCATCTCATTGGAGCCGTTTATGCTCCAGAAATCCCTGTGGGCTCCAGTTCAAGCTAGTCTCCAGCTTAGCCCACATTTTTGCTTAATTGTCTTCACTGCTCATCCTGCTTCCCTCATTCCAGTTTTCCTGAGAGTACTCCCTCAATAACTCACTTGAACAAGAATCTTAATTTTGGGCTCTGTCTCTAGGGAACTCACCACATGACAACACTTTATATTTTTTCTTTATTACACTATGCAAGCCTTTATTTGTCTACTTGGGTCTTTAATTTTTGTCTTTGTCACTAGATCATAAGCTCGTAAAGGCAGGGATCATGTGTGTTTTGCCATCCATTGTATATACAGTACCTTGCAGAGTACTAGGCATGTAAATGTATTATGTATAATACTGATAAGTTTCTCAGATTTGGCAATTAACATTTGAAAATAAAGTTTTTGTATTTTCCTTAAATCATATTCCTTGAATATAATCATATTTAATTTTCTATGTATGATTCCATACATAAAGGTGAGAACATTAAAGTTAGCCCTTTGTTAATATAAATAAATTTCTCTCAATAAGGGTTCTTTCTTTTCTTTTCTTTTCTTTTCTTTTTCTTTCTTTCTTTCTATCTTTTTTTCTTTCTATTAGAGAAAGAGTTTGGGGGAAGGGGTACAGGGAGAGGGAGAAAGAGAATCTTAAGCAGGCTTCACACTGGGCACACTCCAGCTCTACAACCCTGAGATCATGACCTGAGGCAAAATTAAGAGTCCCATGCTTAACCTACTGAGCTACCCAGGCCCCCTAAGGACTTTTTAAAAAAGTATTAAATAAAGAACTGTGAGAGGAGTGTTATGTATTTTTTCTTTTAGTAAATTAGAGTTTCTGGATCACCATTCATAGTTCCCTGGTAAAGTTTCTTTTAACAGTGTAATTTCTCACTAGATTAAATTATTGGGTTTTGACTGAAGGACTGCTTGTCAGAGGTCATAATCTGGTACCTATGAAAAAAATTTACATGAGAAAATGTATATAATAATTATATGAAAGATATTTTTTCTTAAATATGTCTCCAATCTTTGTTTTGGGCTTGGTTATACCATTGAAAACAAACAAACAAACAAAGTTTCCAAAGGACCAGGGAATTTGGCAAATAAAATTGAGTAAATTTTAGATTCTGACGCATATGCATTACATTCAACCAGTGCTTCACCTCTACTTATCACTTTTAAAAGCTAATTATACATGGTTTTGGAAGGAAGATTTCATATTCAGCCGTTGAAAGGAAAGGAAAAATGCACTCTGAATGAATCTGTGTTTTAGAGGCTCCTAATTGCAGTTATCCTTATGTGATGGGTGCCACTGTGTGATAATTGATCTTTACTCCGCCCTTGCTCATGTCGTGATCAATTAGCAGCCAAAGGTGGAAGCTGCTGCTTAATTTCTGAAAAAAAAAAAAAAAACAAAAAAAACAAAAAAAAACAAAACTTCATGAATTTCTGGGTTTTAATTATTAGAAGGTGGTTAGGACTAGTATAAATTTTAACCATCCTATAATCATTTGGAACTGCTTTTGCAAAATTAAGTATATTTTGTTAACAGGGAAAAGTAAATAGAAAAGTGTTATTAGGGAAAATTAGTAATATTTATTTTAAAAACCTAAAAGCTGCATTTGATTCAGCTTCAACTTTGAATAATTCTTAACTGAAATGTGATTGAGTAGTCATTAGGTGAACAAAATCTTAAAAATATTCTCAGTAAATGGTCAATGGCTCTAATAGCTATTTTGTCTCATCATGCAAAATGAATAATAAATCACAAAACTGGTTTTAGTTATAGGGAGGAAAATATAGTTTTAACATTTTATCTCTAAAGATGAGCCACAAAAAGTTTCAAATATTACTTTTTAAAAAATATTTTATTTATTCATAAGACACACAGTGACAGAGATATAGGCAGAGGGAGAATCAGGCTCCCTATTGGAAGCCCGATGTGGGACTCGATCTCAGGACCCCGGGACCATGACCATGCTCAACCACTGAGCCACCCAGGTGGCCCTCAAATATGTTTTAATTAAAATGATACTAGAGAAGGAAGAGCTGTATTGTTGAAAAAGGACGAAACTTATTTAACACAGTGCACTGCTACATCTAGTACTTTATTAGGAAAATCATTATGTAAATAAAATGCTCACTCGTGTTGGTTAAATATAGAACTCATATCCTTTCTAGGAGCTAGTAGACCGTGGACTTGTCCTATCCATATTTTGTAATTGAATTTGTTTTTTTCCCCACTAGGTGGTAAAATTTCACTTCCATTCCTTTCCTACATTCTTTTCCTTTTCTTTTTGTTAGCATCTGTTATAAAATATTTTGACTTCATGCTTTTTATAAATTATTAGATGTAATATTCATAATTTTTAAACCATTAAACCTGAAGTTTTGAGGCACACTCATGAAACATAATTCTAAAAATAAGCATAACTAAATTAGAAGAGTTACAGGAAATTGCTGAAAAAATTGAAAACAATTCTTTAATAAGAACCTGAATTAATTTTAAATTAGTGCTGTTTTTACAAATAATTTTTACTAATTGACTTTTTTCTCTTTTCACTAAGGATTCAAAACAAAACAGTTTGTCCCTAAAGAAATGTATTGCACCCTGTCTCTATTCTAAATAGAGCCCAGAATCGATTATTTTAAAAGATTACTACATTGTTACATGATTGGGGCACTCACAATATCCTTGTCTGTGTTTTTCTCTTGATGTTCTCCTGGATATGGAAGTGGAAGGTTATTATTGTAAAAGACCAAGCCTAGTAAGGGAGAAGGAGTACAGACCACAGAGGAACTTGAAAGCCAGGCAGAATGAGTTGTTGGGACTTGTGTTAAGCAATGAGGGTGGGCACTTGAGGACAGTAGAACAGTAGTGTGAAAAAGAACTTGGACAGAATGCGTGCCAAGAGACAGAGTAGCTACTATGAAACTGGATATAACCTATGTAAGTAATTTAGGTGAAAGGTGATAAATAGTTTGATAACAATAATGACTATTAGAATGAAGTCGAAGAAATACATGCAATTTTTTTGTTTGTTTTTTTAATTTTTTTTTTTTTTAATGAAAAAGTAATGTGACTTAGAAACACCTTCATATAACAGTGAAGACTCGAAGAAGGTTTTCCAGGTTTTTGGTTAAAAAGATTCATGGAAATGAAATGGATGGAGCAGAGACACTTTGGTAAGAAGAGAATTAGACTTTGAATATATGGAACTTAAAATTGAAAAGGGATAACTGTTTGCTATTTTTTGTCTAATATCAGCTAATTTGTTGTAATATTTCCACAGTTAAGAAATTATACAATTTAAGGAGAGAATATTGACAAGGTGAAAAAAATAGTTGGAGATAATTCCCAGATAAAATGAATATTGAGCAATAGCTTTCTACCTATATTGTTTTATAATTTATATCTTGATAACTGAGAAACTTAAATTATTATTTTTATTATTTAAATATTTATTTATTCATTTATTCATGAGAGACACACACACACAGAGAGAGAGAGAGGCAGACACACAAGCAGAGGGAGAAGCAGGCTCCATGCAGGGAGCCCGATGTGGGACTTGATCCCAGGACCCCAGGATCATGCCCTGGTCCAAAGGCAGGCGCTCAACCACTGAGTCACCCAGGCATCCCCAGAAACTTTACATTATTACAGAAAGTTAAAATCATGCCATATCTTGATTCATTATTAAAATAATCAGTATCGATTACATTTCTGGCAAGATATCTTCCTTGGTACACTGAGATTTTACTTTGGTATTAGGGCATTCAGTTTCTTGGATGAAATCCTTGGGGCATAAGTAAGAATCAGCATGGTTCCATTTCAGAAAAATAGCTAGATTTGTCTAACTTATTTCATAAATCATAGCAAAAGTCATACCAGGTGATCATTTTAAAAAGAACAACCAATGTGTATGTTAATCTATGGTGAAGAATAAGGCTTTTAGTATTGAACAGGGAAATGAAGCATAACATTTGTAGCAAATTCATTTGTCAGTGAATTAATTAGCATCAAAATAACAACTACAAACCTTTAAAACTGGCATAGGGGTACCTGGGTGGCTCAGTCCACTGAGCATCTGATTCTCGATTTTGGCTCAGGTCATGATCTCAGGGTCGTGGGATTGAGTCCTACATCAGGTCCATGCTCAGCATGGGGTTTGCTTGGGATTCTCCCCCTCTCCCTCTGCCCTTCCCTACCCTCAGCTCTTGAGCACACGCTCTCTCTCTTTTTCTCACACACACACAAAGTAAAATAAAAATAAAAACCATTTGGGGTATTAGATCTATTTTTAACTTTCTATTTTTAGGTCTTTCTTTCCAATAGTAAAAGAAGTATCTGCTGTTCACCATTAGTCAAGTGATGAGGTTCAGGACATGCTCCCCCAAAATACAATATCTTGGCATACTGGATATGAAAGTTTGAGAAAATGGCAGAAACAGGAAGATGACTCTACTCTGAGCTTCCCCCTGTCCTTCTACCTTTGACAGGTCATAAAACCCTCCTGTGAGAGGTGCTCTCCCTACACTTAGAGGACAGGACAGGGGCATCCTTATTTCCAAAGGCAAAGGAGATGCCAAGAAGAATCCTAGCAAAGAGGCCTTACTATTTTCCCCCAATTTATAGTCTTACCTGATACTCCTTAACCTATCATATGTCCATACAGCTGCCCACTCATCATCACATCACACCTAGCATAAATAGACTCAGATCTGACTGTTGCTTTGGGTTATTTCCTTATGAAGGTTCCTGTCTCACATAAAAGTAATATTAAATATTAAATACATTTGCATGCTTTCTTCTATTAATCTCTTTGTCAGTTTAATTTTCAGACCCAGCCAGGAAACGTAAAAGGGTCCAGAGTAAGTTTTTCTTCCTGTTCACAAAGGATGTACTAGAATGAAAGACCAAGAAACTCCTCTGAACTCAATTCTATTTGCCACCCTCTGTGACACCCAGGAGCTAATGATACTGTTATGAGTTAGTCTTTTCACAATTTGATTGAAGCTCATATGAACTTTAATGAACAAATATTTAAATATATTGCTTCCCTTCTTTTATTTTTAATGCAATTATACTGCTACTTTTTCCCACCTAAACCCAAATATATGTATTTATCAATATATGTCAATCTAAGTAATTCTCTTAAAATAGCAAAAGAACCCTAAATATGTTACCCTAAAATAAGCTACTTTAGCATATTTATCAATTTTGAATTAAAGGCATTTAGATAACAGCAGGTACATGAAGGACACTTTGACTCCCTTTACTCCCCGAAAGCAAAGCTAGAGCTCCCATGTGAAAGGTGCCCTGCCTTTCAAGGAGGAAAGCATTATTATCACTAGAGATAAGAAATGTGGGGCTGAGAAATCACTACAAACAAACTTCGTTAAACTTACCCATATCTTCCTAGTTCCTTCTTCATCATTTACTACTGCTAGCCCCAAACTCCTTTGTCTTGATTATTCACACATTCTTTGTCTCTTTGTCTAAAAGGTAGAAAAGTTTCCTACTCTGGTCATTTCTTTGGATCTCAATTCTCTTGTGAAAGCTCCCCTGTACATATAAGAAAAATTAATAAAAATTTGCATGCTTTTCTTCTCTAACTATATCTTATGTCAGTTTAATTCTTTGGCCCAGTCAGAGACCCGAAGACAGTAGAGGAGAATCTTTCCTCTCCTGTAAATAGCTTTCTGATATTCTATAGAATTAATGTACCAAAATGTGGTCAACTGTTTTGTTTGATGACTATCCTGTTTGTGTCTCTATTATTTTAAAAACAGTTGGGAAAATGAAAGAAATAATATACAACAGATACATGATATGACTAAAAAGAAAAGTATAAATCACTTATAAATTGGCATGTTTATGTCTGTGTGATAAATCCTCAAGAGGAGGTATATTTGTTAAAAGTATGTATCTTTGTAACTTAGCAGATTTTCAAAAAGTTGTGGAAATTTATAATCTTACCCCCAGACTACAAGTGCCTATTTTTACAGGTAGCTGATAGTGCTTTCTTTCTGTTACTGTAAATCAGATGTGTGCCAAGTAGTATGTCATTTCCCTGACAACTAGCTACAGTAAGCATCCTTTCATGTTTATTGGTCACTTGCCATTCCTCTTTTGTGCAATGACTGCTCATATCCTGTGTTTATTTTTCTGTTGGGTAATTTGTCTTTTCCTCATCTTATGAATATTAATTTTTTTTCAAAGTTTTGCAGAACAATTTTCTTCCAGTCTCTCTTGTCTTTTGACTTTAATAATTGTCTTTTTAAATACAATTTTTTAAAAGAGTTGTCAAATATGATTTTTTTCTCTTTCGGTTTTGAGTTTGATGCCTAGTAAAAGTTTTACCATTGCCTGAAGTTTACAGGAATAGTTTCCAAAATTTTCTTAATTTTTCAATTAACTTTTTTTTTCAGCACTTAGAACTTCATTTCATATAGACTATGTTAGTATATATCATGAGGAAGTGATCTGTATAGTTTATATTGGGGTAGATAGCTACAGTACATGAACCAATTAGCAAGTTAAAGATCTTTTCTTTATTCAAATAAAATACCACATTTATAATGTATTAATATTTCAAATATATTTAAATCTATTTCTAGACCCTTGAATTTGTTTACTAATTTAGCTCTCTTTTCTTGGGTCAGTTTCATACAGCTTTGAATAAAGAATTTTAATAAACTTTATCTTACTATAGAGTTAATCTGTCATTGTTTTTTTCAAAACTTTTAAAGAGACACTTATTTGTAAGAATCTTAAAATCAATTTTAAAAATCCCCCCTCCCCACCAAATCCTGTGAATTTTGTTTGGAAGTGCATTAAGTTTATGTAATAATTAGAAAACAACACATTTTACTTACCTTAAGTGGTCCCACCTAAGTGTCTTTATGAGTTTCTCTATGTATTGCACCTAGCTTATTAAGTTTAATCTTAAAAATTTCTGGTTTTGATCTTGAGACGCAAAACCACTAATAGTTACAGATTAACAGGATTAGGAATAGCAATCTACATCAAGATGACTATACTATTTGATTATCTACATTAACAGAACATTAATATTCCAGGAAATTTTTGTCCAGGATAATAACATTGAACACAATTGCAGTGTTTGTTTCAGGATTTTCAAAAATATTCATTTGTTCAAAGAAAAGACTACTCAACTTGCTCTTAGCAGGATAAACATCCCCCTTCTCAGAAAAATTAGTTGGTTGCTTGAGCTTTCCTCTTTAAACATGCTTCAAAAATCCTCATTTTGCTATATCATCAATTCTAAACTATTATATTATCACTTTGTTCCATCAGTCAGGACTTGCACCCTGCATGGGAAGAACTACCTTAAATCAAAATCTTCAAACTTTATAAATACCTATCCTTTTGCTTTCTCCTGCTAAGATTCTACCCAGACTCTATAGAGGTGATGTTTTCCCATAATGGAAAACAATTAATTTGGCCTAGCTTGATAAACAGATTATTTTGATGGTCCTTTTAGAGAGTTGGTAGTCAGCAGTTGACTGCCCATGGAAATAATAAAAATGATTGAGTTTTGCAAATTTATTCAGCTACAGTGTAAGTTTCCTTTATTAAGTATAAACTTTTTCAGAAGGATCTTTTGGACTTTCTTTTCCAAAACCAATCATATAATCAAAAAGTGAAAATACTGATTTCTCTCAATTTCAGATATTTATGCTACTTAAAAAAATATTTCCCCTTATTTTATTAAAAGCAAGTTGAATAGGGGCACCTGAGTGCCTGGACTCAGTGGGTTAAATGTCTGCTCTGGACTCAGGTCCTGATTCCAGGGTCCTTGGATGGAATCCCATGTTAAGCTCCCTGACCAGTGGTGGTCTACTTCTTCTGCCTCTGTCCCTCCACTGCCTCTGTCTCTCCCCCAGCTTGTGCTCCCTCTCCCAAATAAATAAATAAAATCTTAAAAAAAAAAAGCAAATTGAATAAATATTGTGATAGTGGTCATCTTAATGTATTTCTGGTTTTCTTTGGACTGTGTTTAACATTTCATAATTTTAACAAATTTTTGATATTGAATTTTATAAATACTTTTTGTACCTTAGTGTTTTATTCCCCTAGTACTTTTTCTTAGAAGTTTTGTTAGAATTTTAGCAAACGTGTTTTGATATTACTAGTAAAATTTTATGCATTTTTTTCTTTTATCGAATGATATTAACTATTTCTCAATGTTGAAACATTTTTGCTTTACTAGAACTATAATGCAATGATGTGTGTGATTTACTTTTTAAAGATTTTTAGTAGTTACATGTTGACATTTTTGAAATTGCCAATATTTTACTATCCTTGACCTAAAAATGACAATCTTATTGGTTTAATCTAAATAGTGTGTGCAGTAACCATTAGGTATGATTAGTCTCTTTTCCTGCTTTTGTCTTTGAATTGTCCTCTGTCTCATATTAATTTAGCTACTCTGCTTTCTTTTTGTTTGTAATTCCATGATTTGCTCATTCCTTTGTTTGCAACTTGTCGATACTTTGTTTTATATGCATTATTTGGAAATGGCATCTCTGAATTTCCTTATTTTATTTGATATGATAGTATTTACCTTTGAGTAAATACATTCAACCCTTCATATTTATTGTGATTAAGAATATATTTTTAAAAATATTTTATTTATTCATGAGAGAGAGGCAGAGACATAGGCAGAGGGAGAAGCAGACTCCCTGTGGGGAGCCTAATGCAGGACACGATCCCAGGACCCTGGGATGATGCTCTGAGCTAAAGGCAGATGCTCAACCACTGAGCGACTCAGGTGTCCCTGATTAAAAATATTTTAAAATATTTTCACATTTTTTCTTAATTATTGAGTACATTTCGTTCCCCCCCCCCAGTTCCTCCTTGTTTTTCCTAATCCGACTTGATTAAGTTTCTTTTGATTCTCTTCTGCTCCCTAGTTTAAATTGGAAATAGTCTAGTATTTCCTGTTGGATTACTGCTTACATTCCCACTGTAATCATCTTTGTAAGCATATAGCTATCATCAGAGCAATGTTAAATAATGACTAAATCTGTGTAAGACATTTCACATGACTAATTTCCCAAAATCTACTGAGGTGAGATGTTTGGAATGCATTTACTTCCTGAACTCCTGGGTTTAAGTAGTTTGGAATTGGAATTTCTATTTTGGACCTATAGTAGTATCTATGTTTTGAGAGTCATAACTCAATTCTTTTATTACAATTCCTAGTTACAGAAGTTCAAGTTTATGCATATTTACATATATTTAGAAACTCAATGTTCACCACTCATACTGAATTTTGTTTCCCGTTATTTTGTGAACTATGTTCTCATCAAGTTGTCTTTTGGTAGGAGTATGCCTAGTATTTTCTTCAAAGAGGATATAGATGAGGATAGAAGGTATACACATTATTTCCTGCATGACAGAAAATGTCTTTCTTTTGCTTCAGGAGGTACTGGGTAAAATAAACTGCTGTAAATAGGCTTTCAGTGTTGTGATGGTGAGGTGGAGGGGAAGGGGACGTGTTCTATAGTTTTATGATTAGGTGTCACTATTTTGTGAGCCGGTGTTTAGCGGTGAGCTTCGGTGCTTCTCAGCTTTCTTTTGTTTTTCTTTCTCTCCTTAGGATAGAAAGGCAAGAGTGGGCTGAGTTGGGTATTTCCCTTCTCCCTCTTGGAAGTCCAAAGGGGGCTGGCGTGAGATATTCCCTTCTCCTGAGTCAATTTGGTCCCATTATACTGCAGCAGGTTAGGCCCTGGTTCACTAGTTTCCCCTGAGTGCTGACTTGACCTTGTTCTGGCTTATTTAAAAGTGGTTTCTTGCCCCCTTCCTCCACTATTTCTCCCAACACAGGAGGGAAGTTTTCTCCGCTATTCAGTGACGGGACATGATGGAGTTTCTGGAGGTAAATTTGTCAATATTGGAGGTTCCCCCATGACTAGGTCCTCCTGGAATTTTAACTCTCTGATTTGTCCACATTGAGCCTCCAGCATTTCATCACTTACCATTGAGATTTTCCTTCCCTGGTACTGGTTCCCCCCGGGGTGATTTCTGCTCCTGAGTCTCTGGCCAGTAGACAGGGACTCCCTCCATTTCCCTGTCTTTCCGAACTTGTGGGCGATGCTTTATCCTGTGATCTCCTGTCTTTTACAAATCCAAGAAGAGCTTTTGATTCTTCCAGTTTGTTCAGCTTTTTACTTGTTAGGGCAGAGTGTCATTTTCTGAGCTCCTTATTTGTGGAACAGAAAACCAGAAGTCCATTGGCTTTCATTTGAGAATTTTATCTTTGCTAAGAGGAGGATTTTGAAACCACAGTTCTTTCCTTTTAATAGATTAGAAAGTTGAAGATTAGAAATCTGTTTCTAGTCTCTCTTTTTTTTTTTACTCTATTTTTTTCTGAAACCTTGTAAAATTTTGTCTTTACCTTTAGAATTCAATTATTTCATAATTTATATCTAGATGATCTTTTTTATTGTAAGTGGGATTTCATGATTTTTTTTCCCCCAAATTGCTGTTTGAGTTGTTATTCAGCTAACCTGAGGTCTTGTATATCCTCCTTACGTTAAATAACATTTTAGGCATGTAGAAATACAGAAAAAAAATCATCAAATATCTATGAGTTCACAACTGAAATTATAATTTTGCCTTATTTTCTTTTCCTTTTTTTTTTGGTTTGTTTTATGAATAAAACATTAGATTTGGTAGTGAATCTCTGAATTCACCAAGTTTTCTCCTCATGTTTTCTTTTCTCCTTTTACAGAAGTAATCAACCCTCAATTTGTTGTTATTCCTATGCAGATTTAAAAATCTCTGTATTTGCATAATTTAGTACTTTATGCTTTATAAAATTTATGTATGTAGTATCATAATGTATAATCCATGTACTTGTACTTTTTTCATGTAATTTTCAGTTTTGGATTTATTCATGTGTTTCTATTTAAATCATTGTAATTTAGTATTTACATGAAAAAATGATTTCAAAAAAGGATTCTCATTTTTTTTTCTTTAATTCTGAAATGCATATTTCTGTATAGGTCTCCCTGTATACATGTACAAGAATTTTCCCTGGTGCTTCTGTATTGCTTTTTCATATTCCTTGACACTGTTTTCTATTGGGTGGTTTAACATTTTCTTTCTGATTTGCAAATGTTCTTTACATATTTTAGATACTAGATTTTTGTTATATAGGATGTAAATAATCTTTCAGTCAATGTCTTAATGGTGTCTATATTGATGGTTTGTAATTTTCTTTTTTTTCTGCTCATAGGTATCCATAACCAGAGTCCAGCACAGAGAGATCTAGGGACCGCTCACATTCTGTGACAATCCTGGAGAACCATGTACAGGATAGGTAAGGCAAAAACAACTGAGTAATCAACTGAGGAATAGGGAGAAGGTCCTATCAATTCAACGCTCTGGAGGACCAAGCAGAAGAAAAATGACCCCCTTTGACTAATGGACCATAAATAATTCCACTTGGAGTGTATCTTCTTCCAGATATCTCTTATTAGCTAAATGGGCCACACCTTGAAGAACGCTAAGAAAGAAACCTCCTTCCCTAGCCCCAAAACAGAGTCTACCAGTATTTGCCACCAAACTCCTCTGTAGCCTTAACCCTAAGCTCTGTTGGTCCATTGATTCTCTCCTGGGCATTATTAAGAATGAAATATGTAACTTGTCTTTCCTTGGGATTTTTTACCATCACGGTTAATTATTTACGCCTCTTTAACAAGGAGATGAGAGGAGAACAAGGGGCCAGGAATGTAAGCTCAGGCAGCCATTTTCCCAGAATCTTCTTTCCATTGCAGATACTGATTTTAACTTCTTCAGAAATAAATATGTATTAAAGATGCTTAGAAATATATTATCTCATTATCTTCAAGCTCATTATCTGCCTTCCTCCGACTTCCTAGCTTTCCCAATTTGCGATAATGAGATGGAAATTAATCCCCAACTAGCCATCTTTGTTTTTTCTTCTCCACACCACCCCCCCAACCATTAAAAGGTTAGAATTTTAATAAGGTTGCCACACTTGACACATTCATATTTGATTTACCTGTGGATTCCTGTTACCTATAGTGACACTTAATCCCTTTGCCAGGCAGATTAAAAATGAACTCTAAAGAGATGTTTCTTAAAGAATGAGAGTAGGAAAACTTAAACTATTTCAGTGCCTCTCCAGTATTTAGTACACAGTAATCAGATACAAACTTTTTATCTCCAATAACCATTTGTTCAATGAATGAATGCATTTGTGTTGTAGATGTACCATTACATTGTAAAGGTGGTAGAGTACACTGGTGACAGAAACAAAGTATTTAACTCTGATATGGAATTGTTCAGCATTTGCTTGAACATTTTTGTGATGGGCATTCTGTTAATTTGTACACGTCTTTTTGACTAAGGATCATAATCATTATATTATGATACACTGAAAAATCCATGCAAAAATGGATTATTATTTACCAGTAGGAGAGTTTACCACTGGGCATCCATTGACAATGTAGTGACCAAACCTGAAATCTTGCAAATATCAGACAGCAGGATAATTCTGAACTATAGAATTGATGGAGGAGCATGATGTCACCCCCTGGTCAAGTTCTCAAATGGATTAATAAACAATCACCTCGTGAATCCTTATGAAAAAATGCAGTGGTCATAGAATAAGTTTATAGGAAGTAATGCCAGACCAGAATGCTTTCCTTTTTAGGTAATGTTTGTTGGACTGGAAGATCTGGGGAATGCTCTATTACAGACCTATTATAGCCTGACTTTGGAATGAAAAGGCATTTGACAGTTTCTTATCTATATGTTTAAAGACAAGATGAAAGTAGGATTATGGGAAGACAGTGACTTGTTAGCCCTTTGGTGGAGATCTATGATTTGGAATACTAAGTGTCTAAAATCTTTTCCATTTTGAATGACCTCATGGTTCTTTAGTATTTCTACAGTTAAACCTTAAATAAGTTCCTCCATCTCTGCTTCCTCCTTCTTCTCCTCCCTCTTTCATTCCCTTGTTCCCCTTCAAGTTCTTCTACTCAAACTTCCATGTAATCCTGTTTGGAATTACTTCTCTTCAGATCTTCTCCATTGGCTCACATTGGTTAAATACGGAATAGGAAAAATGGGATTCCCTCCTTGGTACATTGGAAATTAGAGCCTTTCAAAGGCATTCTAAGGTAAGTTCTGTAGTTTTGAAAAAGTTGAATTGAACAATTGCACTCAGTGCTCTTAAATTAGCCAAAATAAACAAAAAAAGGAAACATTTTTGAGGATTCTTTGTGATAACCAGTAAATTATTTGAACTAAAGTAAATACATAAAAATATATCAGCATATTAATTTTCACAATTATATTTCCACACAGAATTCTGTTCTCTTGCCCACCATAAGCAGAGTTAACTGCACATACGTGATTTATAGTTCAAGAAAGCCTAATTTACCAGAAAGTTGGAGATTGCTAGTGTGGGAGTTCTATTCTTATACTACTAATGCATCAGAATTTCCATTTTTAATCTTTCTTTTTTATGTGTAAACCTTCAAGAATATTTTAACTTTGTGTTGTTGTAAGAAAGATACTTTGTACCATTTTAAATTAAAGTATAATCAACATATTACAAGTGTACATTAGTGTTATATCAGTTTCAGGTATACAATATAATGGTTTAACATTCTATACATTTATCAGTGCTCATCAAGGTAATTGTATTTTTAATTCCTTTTATGTTCCCCATTGCCCCAACCCACCTCCTCTGTGTCAAAGTTCTGTAAATTTAAGAGTCTCTTGGCCTCTTTCTTGTTTGTTCATTTGTTTCGTTTCTTAAATTCCATATATGAGTGAAATCATATGGTATTTGTCTTTTTCTGACTGGCTTATTTTGCTTAGTATTATACCCATTAGGTCCATACATATTATTGAAAGTGGTGAGATTTCATTCTTTTTTATTGCCAAATAATATTCCTTCATGTATGTGCAGGCATCAAATATTTATCATATCAAATCACATATTTATTCATTCATCTATCAATGGATCCTTGGGTTGCTTCCATTCCTTGGCTATTGTAAATAGACAAAGGGCTGCATGTATCTTTTTGAATTAGTGTTTTTGCTTTCTTTGGATAAATTCTCAGTAGTAGAATTAGTGGATTGTATAGTAATTGCTTTTTCCATTTTTTTAAAAGGAACTTCTATGCTGTTTTCCACAGTGGCTGTACCAGTTTACATCCCCACAAACATTGCACAAAATTCCTTTTTCTCCATGAACACTTGGTGTTTCTTGTGTTTTTTATTTTAGTCATTCTGACAGGTGTAAAGTACTGTCTCATTGTGGTTTTATTTATTATTTTAAAGATTTTACTTATTCATGAGAGACACAGAGAGACAGACAGAGACATCAGCAGAGAGCAATACAGGGAACCCAATTCAGGATTTGATCCCAGGACCCCCAGATAACACCCTGAGCCAAAAGCAGATGCTCAACCACTGAGCCACCCAGGTGTCCCTGACTGTGGTTTTAATTTGCATTTCCCTAATAGTTAGCAATGTGGAGCAACTTTTCATGTTATGTCTGTTGACCATTTATATGTCTTTGGAAAAAAGTGGCTATTCAGGTCTTGCACACATTTTAATTGAATTGTTTGTGGCATTTTTGTTTTGTTTTGTTTTTCTTTTTTCTCTTTTTTTGGTTTTGAGTTATGTAAGTCCTTTGCATATCCTGGATACAAATCCCTTATTGGATATATCCTATGCAAATATCATCTCCCATTCAGCAGGTTGCCTTTTTATTTAGTTGATGATTTCCTTTGCTTTGGAAAACTTTTTACTTTGATGTAGTCTTTCCTTTAAGAAAGATACTTCATATCATTTTGAAAAGATAGCTAACAATCACTAGAACTAAAATAAAAATGGATTTTGAATTCATTCTTCTCTGTTTTGTCACTTCTCACTGATCATTTGACCTTAACCTATAATACCATGGACAGAGCTAGGCAGCTTCCCTTGTAGTTATACAAACATATTTGTTAACATCAACCGCCTGCTAACCTTTTCTTTGGTCCCCAGTAATTCATCCATATCTTGAGGCAGATCTATAACACTCTGGTTAAGCATTCTCACTAGAGCCCAACAGATCTGGAGTCATGCCTCATCTATATCACCTGCTATTTATTTGATTAAGGCAAGTAATTCTTCAGTTTTTTTTTTTTTTTTCACCAGTAAACACCTCGCATATCATCCAGGATCTGACTAGCACTCTGCTGATACTTTAGGACTAAAGCACCTGTGTCCCAACTCCTAGGGATGTTGGAGCTTATGACTCAGAGTTGAAAGCACTTCTGGAGCTTGCCCTCTACCCCTTTCCAAGGCTTCAACACTTCCAGTGACAGCTCACATCCAATGTCTGGTCACTGAGGGTATAAACATCTAACTTCTTTGCCCCAACTCATGGAACTCTACAGGGCTATCTGTGTTTCAGAGACTCTTGGGGAGTCTTGGGGGGAATGGTGAACCATATGTTGTGGCTGCACCACAGCACAACTCTTCCTATGCCTAATCTCATTGCCTTTCCTTTGCTTTAGAGGTCAGTCCAGAGGTGTTTTACCCAATAAACTTACTGCATTCTAATCTCTTTTTTGTCTACTTCTCAGGGAAACTGAATGGGTGACAGTACCTCCCTCAGAGGCATAATTGGGAGGTTTAAATGAAATAATTTCTTAATTAATGTTAGCTATCACTGTCCCTTTGAATAAGGATGTACTGAACCATACTTGACAGCCTAAATGCTTTTATAGTTATACCAAATCCTGGAAGGAGGAAGGTGGGATTTAAAATATGCCTCCATCATTTATTGGCCATGTGGCAGATTGCTTAGCTTCCCTGTGTCTATGTTTCCTTATTAGGAAATGAGTAAAAATAATCTCATATCATTTGTGGATTAAAATGAGATAAATATGTATAAAGGATTTAAATATGAATCATAATAAGCTCAATACATGTTAATAATTCTTAAAATTATAACTCATATGATCATTATTATCCACTTAACCTCAATGATGTGATGTCTCTATTACAGTACTTGTTACAGAACACCTAGATTTTGAGACCAACATGGACACCAGAAACTACTCTAGGTAGATGATTCCTGATTGATAGTAAAATTCAATCTATAAGGAGAGATATGACTATGCAGGAAAAGTGAGAATTTGAGAAAAATAGAATTAGAGATTTCTCAATCCACCAGTTTCTAAGTTTTTTTTAAAAACCATTCATTTGATAATTTTAAGCAAGTAGTTTAACTTTTATTCCAGATAAATCTGACTTTAACTGAATGAATAATATGGATAAGATAGGGAAATTCAGTCTGAATGGATTATGAGGCTGAGGACAAAATGGTATCCTAGGGTGGTAACTAAGGAAATAGAACTAGAAGATGTAGGTTCCAAAGTTGACTTTGTCAGGCACCCATGTGTCTCCAGGAGTGTGTGTGTATACACACAACCATACATCTACACATCTAGGCTCATATATACATATATATAAATTATATATATTTACATATATATAAATTATTATAAATAAATATATATATAGTTCCCCTAAATCTGTTCCATCTGAGTGTTCACTACTTGCTGCATAGTGAAAGAGAAAAATGGAATGCACTCATTACTTGTGACCTAAGCAAACGCTATTGACCTACTCTTGGTTTGTAAAATGACTGGTGCTTGCTTATACTACTCAAACTGTACTTCAATGTGTAGGCAATCTAATATAATGATGCCTTATATTGAGGCAAAAGCTCCTATTCTTTCTGTTGGAGTAGATAAAAGCATGCACTCAATATTAAAAGCTATGTGTATGGAGTGTAAGGCTTGAAAGACTGATTTTTTAAAAAAGGGAATGGATTTTTTTTGTTTATATTAATAAATACAGTGGCTTGTGTGACCTAGTACTTTGTAAAAATGCTACCTCAGTCCTGCTGTTGTGTAACTTGTGGTTGGTTCCCCTTTCAAAGGGAAACATGCCTAAGATAAAACCTACATGCAGGGGACAATGACTGTGAAATAAATATTGACTGATTGAATTAAAAAAAAAAGCAAAGAACAGATGTTAAGACATTTCTTAGCCTACAGAACTAAAAGGCCATTGTTTTCCAAATTCTCAGGATGTTTTAGGAGGCAAAAAACCCAGCTGGGGTGGATAGAGTTTGGACTCATTCTCTCTCATTCCTACTCATCTAAACTTGAAGAAACTACTTTTTCTGGGTCTTGGCTTAATAATTATAATACAGTTGGACAAGATTAGTGATTTTCACAATTTCCTAAAATAAATTGTCAGGAGAGCTCTTTTTATGAAATAAAAACTTACCTGAAATAAAAGCCCTATATTTAACATATATGTGGTCCACTAGAAGTAGAGCAAAGTGTTGGACTTTCTTTTACGATAGCCTTCATAGCTTTTCCTGTAAACCAAGACACCCTCAAACAAGTTTTTAAACCACTGAAAGTAAAATTTACGAACAGCACATTCAGTTACAGAATTTTATCATCCGTCAACTAGGCTAGTAATAGGGGTTATGATCCTCTGCTGTGCTACGTCAGTTGGGTTACTGATCATATTTGTCAGCAAAAGAAAATTTAGCTGTTGAATCAGCTTCATAATCTCAGTTGGATTAATGCAATGTATATGTTCTCACTTGGTGCTTATCCAGCTATCCTAAAACTCAGTGGCTTACATATGCACTTGTTATTTCTCACAATTCTCTGAGTCAGCTGGGCAGTTAATATGGTCTGGAGAAATAAGGCTGATTTCTGCAGTGAGTTGGGTAAGAAGGTAAAAAACAGGATCCTCTATAAGAAGGACAAGACAAGACCATTAACATCAACATTACTTGTAAATTATTAATAGACAATGATTAGCAATTTGTCCTAAATGTTGGGATTCAGACATTCAGGCCTTCCCTAGCAGTCCATCTCCTTTTGGACTTCTTTTGTTTGTTTGGACTTCTGTTCTCTATTCTCTCTTTTCTTCTTTTTTCATTATATTTTAAAGACATTGGCCAGAGAAATGACCAAGAACTCCACTAGGAAAATATCAACTACATTGTTGAGAGTAATATTGGACTTCATTTTAAGAGGTACAGAATTAACTGAGAAAAATTGACACAATTGTTAAGTCAAACAAAGTACCAATCAGATTGGATCTCCTCGACTATAAGATCTAATTTTGAAGGTGGATAGGATTATCATTTTCAGTAAGTTCTAGAAAACATGACAGTATAATTATTTTTGAGATAGAGTTGTCATATAACATTGTGTCAGTTTAAGGCATAAAATGTATTGGTTTGATATATTTATTGCAAAATGACCACCACTGTAGCATTAGCCGACACCTCTATTACCTCACATATTCTCATTTCTTATAGTGAGAATAATTAAGATCTAGTCTCTCAGAACCTTTGAAATTATAATAGTATTGTTGACTATAATCACCTGTGCTATATGTTTTGTTTCCTGAACTTATTTATTAGTTGCAAGTTTGTACCCTTAAACAACATCTTCCAAATTCCTGCATCATCTAGCTTCTGGTAACCACTATTCTACATCATTGCTAGGTGTTTGACCTTTTTAGACTCTACATAAAAGTGATAAATTAGACAGAGAAAGACCAATACCATAAAGTTATCTCACTTTGTAGAATGCCCTCCAGGCTCATCCTTGCTGTGGTAAATGGCATTTGTGGATCTTCTACAGGAAAAATGTCATTTCCAACATACCCACTTTTTAATTGCATTATTAGGGGTTTTCGTTTTTAGTGTTTAAGTTGTATGAATTCTTTATTTTGAATATCAATTATTTTAAAGTTGGTTTGCAAATACTTTATATTGATCTATAGGTTAAATTTTAATTTTGTTGATTGTTTATTGTGCAGAAGCTTTTCAGTCTGGTGTACTCCCACTTATTGATTTTGCTTTTGTTGCTTCTGCTTTTGGTATCATACAAAAAAAAAAATTGCCAAGGCCATTGTGAAGGAAATTTTACCCTATGTTTTCCTTTAGGAGTTTTATGGTTGCAGATCTTATGTTTAACCCTAATCTATCTCAAGTTAATTTTTGTGAGTGGTATAAGATAACAGGTTCAATTTCAATTTTCTGTATGTGGTTATCCAGTTTCCCCAGCATGATTTATTGAAGGGACTCTCCTTACCCTATTGTATAGTCTTGGCTCTCTTGTCAAATAATAGTTGACCATATTTAGAGAGGTTTACTTCTGGACTATATTCTGTCCCATTAGTCTGTCTATTTTAATGCTGAAACTATACTGGGTTAATTACTATAGCTTTGTAGTATAGTTTGAAATCAGGAGGCTGATACCTCTGGCTTTGTCCTTCTTTCCAGAGTTGTTTCAATTCTTTGGGGTGTGTTGTGGTTCCATGCAAACTTCAAGATTTTTTTTTTAAATTTCTGTGTAAAATAATCCAAGTTTTCATAGGGATTGCATTGGATCTATGGATGGCTTTGGGTACTATGCAATTTTTAATAATACAATTTTTCTAATTTATGAACATGGTATATCTTTCAATTTGTTTGCATCTTCTTCTTAGATAAAAGAGTTGTAGTATGCATTGTACAGATCTTTCACATCCTTGGTTAAATTTATTCCTAAGTATCTTACTGATCTTGATGCTACTGTGATTGGAATTGTTTTTTTTCTTTTTCAGATATTTTATTGTTTGTATATAGAAACACAACTGATTTTTGCATGTTGAATAGATATCCTGCAACTTCACTGAATTTGCTGATTTTTTTTTCCAACAATTTTTTGATTGGCTTTAGGGTTTTCTCTATTTAAGATCATGTAATCTACAATAATTACAACTTTTCTTTTTTTACAGCCTGGATGCCTTTTATTTCTTTTGCTTTTCGGATTGATCCAGCTAGGACTTGCAAGTATATGTTGGAAAAAAGAATATTGAGTATGGGTAACCTTGTCTTGGTCCTGATGTTAGAGGAAAAGATTTCAGTCTTTCACTATTGAATATTTTATTATTCAGTAGGATCTGGTGTATATGGCCTTTATTATGTTGATGTGTATTCATTCTTCAATTTGTTGAAGGTTGTTATGAAAGGATATTATGTTTTGCCAAATGCTTTTTCCTGCATCTCTTGAGAGGTTCATAAGACTTTTACTTTTCATTCTTTGAATGTGGTGTATCACATGTATTAATTTCTATATGTCAAACCACCCTTATATTCCAATATAAATCCTAGTTGATCAAGGAGTGTGATCTTTTTTTAAAAAAATATTTATTTGTTCATGAGAGATACAGAGTGAGACAGATAGAGACATAGGCAGAGGCAGAAGCAGGCTCCATGCAGGGAGCCTGATGTGGGACTCAATTCCAGAACTCTGAGATCACGTCCTGAGCTGAAGGCAGATGCTCAACTGCTGAGCCACCCAGGTGTCCTAAGGTTGTGATCCTTTTAATATGCTGTTGAATTAGGTTGCTGGTGTTTTGCTGAGATTTTTTTCTTCTATACTTTTTTTTTTTTTTTTTTTTTAAAGATTTATTTATTTTATTTTTATTCATGAGAGACACAGAGAGGCAGAGACATAGGCAGAGGGGAAAGCAGGCTCCATACAGGAAGCCTGATGTGGGACTTGATCCCGGGTCTCCAGGATCACACCCCGGGCTGCAGGCGGCGTTAAACCGCAGCACCACCAGGGCTGCCCCTTTTTCTTCTATACTAATCAGGGATATCCACCTGGAATTTTCTGGCTATGTCTTTATTTTGTTTTGGTATCAGGATAATGCTGACCTTGAAAAGTCAGTTTGGGAGTCTTCTATCCTCTTATTTTTTTTGGAAGAGGTTGAGAAAGATGGGTGTTAATTCTTCCTTACAAGTTTGGTGAAATTTATTAAAGCTCATCTGGCCCTGACCTCTGTGTTGATATGTTTTTACTGCTGATTTAATCTCCTCACTCATTGGTTTGTTCGGATTTTCTATTGCTTCATGATTCAGTCTTGGTAGATTGTATGTTTCTAGGCATTTATCCATTTATTCTAGGGTGTCCAAATTGTCAACATACTCATAGTAGTGTCTCACAGTCATTTGTATTTCTGTGGTAACAGTTATAATGTCTCCTTTCATTTCTTTTGATTTTGAGTTGTCTTTGTTTAGCTAAACTTTTAATCAATTTTATCTTTTAAAACAATAGTTACTAATTTTGAACTTTTTTATTTGATCAAAATTTCTGGTCTCTGTGTGACTTCTTTTTTTTTTAAGATTTTATTTATTTATTCTTGAGAAACAAACACAGAGAGGCAGAGACACAGGCGGAGGGAGAAGCAGGCTCCTTGAGAGGAGCCCAATGCAGGACTCAATCCTGGATCGGATCACGCCCTGAGCTGAAGGCAGACACTCAAATGCTGAGCCACCCAGGTGTCCCTCTGTGTGACTTCTATCTCATTTATTTGTTATCACCTTCTCACTTTGGACTATGTTTCCTCTTTTTCTAGTTCTTAGAGGTGTAATGCTAGGTTTCTTATTTTAGAATTAGTTTCTTAGTGTAGATGTGTATAGCTATGAACTTCACTCTCAGAACTGCTTTTGCAGGATCATATAGGTTTTGTGTATTACTGCCCATTTTTGTTTTGAAACTTAAATTTTTTTTCTGTCTTCCTTGATCAAAAGGAAAATAAAAAGATTGTATTGGAACGTGTTTAATTTCTACATGCTTATAAATTTCCAGCTTTCTCTTGTTGAATTCTAGTTTAATACTATTGTGGGTGGAAAAAAAAAATACTTGTTAAGATTTCAATCTTTCTGAATTTGCAAATACTTGTTTTGTGGCCAGTCATATGATCTTTCCTGGATTATGTTCTGTGTGCATGTGAGAAGAATGTGTGCTCTACTGTTGGATGGAATGTTCAATAAATGTCTGTTAAGTCCATTTGATTTAATGTGTCATTTAAGTCCAGCGATTTATTAATGATTTTGTTTTGGATCTATCCATTGCTAAAAGTAGGGTGTTAAAGTCTGCTACTATTCTTGTACTGTTGCCTATTTCTTCCTTTGGTCCTGCTAGTATTTGCTTACTATATTCACATGGTCAACTGCTGGGTGTGTATATATATATATATATATATATATATGATAAATAAATCATATTTATGATTCATACATATATAAATATAAAATAATATATTTATAAATATTATATAAAATATAAAACATATATTATATATAAATATATAAATATAAATATATTTATATTATAAAAATATAAATATATATTTATATATAAATATATATAAATATAAAATATATATATTTATGATTGTTATATCTTCTTGATGAAGTGACTCCTTTATCATTCTATGAACTTCTCTGTCTCTTTAACATTTTTTGCTTTAAAGTTCATTTTGCCTGATATAAGTATAGCTAACTTTACTTTTTGGGTTTCCCTTGCATGGAGTCTTTTTCCATCCCTCTCCTTTAGAGCTGTTCTTAAAGAACACTCTTTAGAGTGTTCTTAAAGCTGAAGTGTCTCTAGTAAGCAGCATATAATTGAGTCGTGTTTTTTTTTTTTTTAGAGTCGTGTTTTTTATTAATCCAGTCATTCTGTGCCTTTTGGTGGGTGAATTCAATCCATTTACTTTTAGAATAATTACTAATATATAAGGATTATTAATGTTGTCTTATAATTGCTTTCTGTTTTGTATTTTCAGTATTTTTCTTCCTCTTCCTACTCTTGTGAACTGATCATTTTCCATGAATGTATGCCCTAATTCCTCTGTTTTATCTTTTGTAACTCCACTCTAGGTTTTATTTTGCAGTTACTCTAAGGCTTAACTAAAAACATCTTGTAGATAAAACAGTCCATTTAAAGCTGATAGTGACTTGAATTGTATGTAAAACTCTTTACTTTTTTCCCTCCTTCGATGTATTTTTTTTTGTCACAACTTCCTGTTACTTTGTGTCTTCATTAACAAATTATAGTGGGTATAGTTTAAATCTTTTCCATGAACTTTTATACAAGGGTTAATGGTTAACATGCTTTCATTTTAAGAATTAGAGTTTTCTAAATATGTATATTTACTTTAAATAGCTTATTATATTTTCATATTTATGGTGCTAATTAGGCTCTTTACATTTCTACTTGAACTCCTTTCAGCTTTTTTTGTAAGGCAGGTTTAGTGGTGATGAACCTACTCAGCTTTTGTTTGCCTAGGATATTCATGATTTTTTCTTGAAATATGAAGGATAACTTTGTTAGAGTATTCTCAGCTGATGGTGATTTTTTTCTTTCAACACTTTGAATAAGTCATCCTATTTTTTTTCCTGCTGAGAAATTGCTCATAAATGAATGGGGACTGCTCCGTAAGTTACATTTCATTTTGCTTTTAGAATTCTTTTTGTCTTTGATTTCTGAGAGTTCCATTGTCATGTGTTTGGAGAAGGTTTTTGTTTGCATTGAGATGAGAGAGTGATTTATTAGCTTTATGAACTTGGATCTCCATGTCTCTCCTCAGATTTAGGATGTTCTCTGTTGCTACTTTTTTAAACAAACTTTGTGTCCCCTTCTCTGTCTTTTCTCCTTCTGGAACTCCAGTTAATCTAATATCTGTACAGTTGTTGGTGTCCCATAGATCACATAGGCTGTCTGCTCCTTTTCATTATTTTTTTTTTTTTTTGACTTCTTCTGACTTAGTTCCTGTCCTCTGATCAGTGACTCTGTCTTCTATTTGATCTCTCGTGGTATAAATGCTCACTACTAAATTTTTCTTTTTGTTGATTGAATTCTTCAGATATAGAATTTCTTTTCTTTTTTATGATTTCTATCTCTTTGTTAAATTTTTCATTTTGTTCATAAATCATTTTCCTGATTTGATTGAGTTCGTGTTTCCTTGTAGCTGAGTTTCCTTAAAACAGATATTTTGGATTCTTTATCACCAAAATCATAAAACTGCCTGCTCTTGAATTTAATTATTGGAGGATTATTGTTATCTTTTGGTGATATGTTTCCTTGATTCTTCATGTTCCTTGGAACTTTGCTTTGATGTTTACATGTATGAAGCAGCAGATACCACCTCACCTTTTTACTTGTCTCCTTGTGGGTTATACTCTTCTTTAGTTCTTCTATTTGGTACTTTACTCCAACCTTGTATGGATACATGACCATGCTTCTTGCTCCTTTTGGTGTCAGAATTTTTATCCCTGCAGGTTTTCTCTGGTTCTTACAACTCAACCAGTTGGGCTATTAGAAACTATTTTTTTTTTTGCATTCCAGAAGGTGGCACTATAGGTAAAGGTGGTTGTTGGTGGTTTCTCCCTTGCCCACAGTCTCCAGACTTACTTTGGGAGTGGGGAAGGACACTATTACCTGGAGCTTGACCTTGGAGATCACTTGGGATTGCATACAAGGAGCCAGTTATTCAGTGGGGAGAAGTGTGAGTTTAATACTTGGTGCATTGGGGGTGCCCAAGGGGTAGCTGTGGTGATCTTTGGTGAGGTTCCCCAGTGGCTCATAGGTAAGATTCCTGCTGGAATCCTCAAAGAAGTCAGCAGGAATTGTATCTTTTTAATGTTCTTTATATTCTTATCTACCTCCTTCCCATCTTTTCCCTCTGGCCATTCAAGGAGGTACTTAGTACAATGGATACCTCAGTTAGAAAAGGGTTTATTCAGCGGGGTCTTGCGCAAGTTAGGTAGCTGGGCACTCACAGCTCTCTTTCCACTGCAGAAATGGTCTCTACCAGCTTGTTCAACCCCATGCTTGCCATCTTGGGTTGTGTGGGGCTAACAAATTTCCTCTTAGCCTCTCCAAAGCATCTAGACTTTTTTTATTTTTTATTTTCTTTTTTAAATGCTTAAACAGAGTGCTGGGATTTCTCCTTGGGAAGGCTGGACTTATACATAGTCACTCTTGTCCATGAGTGTCTGTCAACATCATTACTCTTCTGATTTTCCATGATGGAGGTCAAAAGAGGCTGTGATAGGTTTGTAAGCCTTTGCCAGTTCCACAGCCTATATTGTGCTCTGTCTTCCAATTACTCAATGCACACTTGGGCTCCTCTTGATTCCCTTCATATATGTTGCTAGATCCCACAACTCCTACAGAGATCTTTTTGTTCATGAATAGATGCCAAAGTAATTGAAGCATGGGAAAACAAAAAGGAGGAATCTCTTATGCCACCATGATGTGACCTCAGTCCCCAAATCTATTAAATAGGTTCGATGTGTACATGTGTATTCATGCACTTGTGTATATTAAGTGTAAAGTAGTGCTAACTTTTATTTTACAAGGTAATATTAGAAAGATTTCTAGGTCCTTCTGGTGAAACCTAGATGCACACATACGTATGCATGTGTTCACTGAATACATACTATATAGTATATGCACTGAATACATACTAAATATCACATCCATATCTATATATTTTTAGTGTATATATTAAATAATACAAAATAAAATGAATATATGTGTATTTATGTATTTTTTTATGCACACACATTTCTAGTAATTTTCATTGAAAAGACATTCATTGGTTATTTTGTGGAATAAAAGTTGGCTCCACTTTGCATTTGGAGAAATTTGAGTCATTATGTTAACCTTCCTCCTAAAAAAAAATAAATAAATAAATAAAAAAATAAAAAAAAGTAGCTATGTAAGTTATACTTTTATTAAACTAAATTTCTTTAGAATAGAAACCATAAATGATTGGTATATTTTTAAGACCTTTTTTTCCCAATAACATGCCCTGCATTTCCCATGAAATCAGAATTTCGGGATTTTCCTATCATTGCTTCAGTTTTAAGAGGGGAACCATATACCTGACTGTTGCTCTTCCTGATTTCTGAAATAGGAAAAATAAAACTAAAATATATTTTTGCTATTTTGTTGTGTGTTAGAATTGAGCACAGCAAAATTATCAAATTTTATGACTTCTCAAATGATAAAGTCTAGTTTCAGAAGGGAAGAAGAAACTACTCTGAAAGGATTCTTTCCCCACTTACTGAAAGAAAATTCAGAAGCTGAGGTTGAAAATCCTAGTGATAGGCAAAAATGCACAGGCTCATTTGATAGCCTTAATTAGTGATCTTGTAATTGGGTATCATGTCAGTTGTCATGTAGCTGGCCGTGTTCACTGAGAACACATCTAAATCCCTATTCTTTCACTCCCTCTCAAACGTTGTCATTCATTTGGGTGACAATTCATGCATAATATAATAGCCCTGGGGTGCAATTAATTTTAGCAGTTGCACAACTTAGTAAGAAAAAAAAAAAAGAATCACTGGTATCATGTGTGCCATGAAGGTCAGATGATGCCACAATTTGCACCTTTGTTGCGAGACATGAAAATTAGCAATTAACATAAATATATTGATTAACATATGGATAGTTTAGCCTGATGTACTAATGAAGTTAATCATATTTCACCAGCTGTAAGCATTCTATCTTCTACAATGAGACATAGTATAATTATTTAAAAGTAAGAGTTGAGATAAATTTTGGGCTAAAGATAATTGTTGTTCAAGTGTATACAAGAGAAAAATGAGATGGATCCCTGCTCTATAAAGTTAAAAAAAAATGGTATAGTTTATTTGGTACTGCTCATGTCCCATTAGTGATAGGCTTGTGTAGTTTCTCTTTCACTTGTCTGTCTCATGCTTTACATAATAATTGTTACTCCCTGCATTTAGGCCCTGAATTTTTTTCTTTTGACTATTGACATAATTTCCTATCTGGAACAATTTCAATTCTTCCTTCAAATACTGCAAAAGGGATCTAATTGAATCACACACTGGAGTTGTGAATCTCTTTTGCAACTTAAGAATATAGGCATAAAATGTGGTTCTTGGTTAAGGTGGTACTAATGATTAAGTTGTTGATAAACACCAATCATTTAATAAATTACTCTTCTCTTACCCTAATTGATTAGAGATATCTCTGGGTGACTACAGTACATGAAGTTTTTAAAGTAGTATTATTGAGGTATTAATAACCAACATGTATTGAGCACTTCCTGTATCCCAATCATTGTTTAAAGAACATTACATGTATTATTTAATTCTCCATAGTTCTCTTAGTAGATTACCATAGTTGTCATTTCCATCTTATAAAGAACTCGAGGAAAAAAGGACAATTTTGCCAAAGACTAAGAAGTTATTAAGTAATGGAGCTAAGTAATTTGTACTTACACATACCAAATAAAAAATGTATTACTTTTCCACTAAGTCTGAGAGAAGGAAAGCAAGTAATAGAAAAATCTCGAAGCCACCATTTGGTGCCTTGTTCTCTGTAAACATACGTAATGCCAGACATTTGTGGACTAACTCTTGCTTCAGTGTTTGGCTAATTTGGAAAATGTGGATTTTCCTTGTTGAATCAGAGTGTGTTTATTTTTCAGTGTTAGTTGAAAAGTGAAGGGCGTTATCTGATATAAACCAACATAAGTACAGGTCACTTTGTAGTCAAAGGGAATGACAAAGGTAATTTATGGGCTAACGTCAGTCACTGTTGTGTACTGTGTAACAGAGATGTTTATATGCACCATTTAACTTCTCTAAGTAAGTAGATACTGTAGACTTTGCCTTTTCAAGGTTATCTGTAAGAATATTGTCTCTGACAGTGAAATCTGCAGCTAAACTGAGTAGATATGGAAATATTCCTTTTAAAAACAGGATTGTCAAGTAGTATTCAGTAGTTAAAGGTTTCTTTTATCTATTTTTTTATTTATTTTTTATTTTTATTTTTATTTTTTTGGTTTCTTTTAAAGTTAGTGTACATTTCCAATTATTACCCTTGCTAACTGAAAGTCGCATGATGCTGCGTAGACCATGAATTTGGGTTACATTTATTGTGTTCAGTTGATCTGTCCAGTGGTGATGTCAAAGAAAACATCTGGCTATTTAGAGAACTAATTGGAAGACATTAAAATTACACAATTTCTGTTGATGAGGCACAACTGCTGGGATTGGACTGTGCCAGGGGAGTAAGGTGACATCCCATGTATTAGCCTCATCTGGAAGTGGAGCGGAAGGGAAGAGTTGGGAGAAGAGTGGGAAAAGAGAATAAGAAAGGTGGAATAGATGTGTCAATAATGAATAGAATGTGGGAAGGTCATGCTGTTGCTGGTTATTAATCTTACTGAGCACTGTTTTAAGTGCTCTTACTCCTTACTCATAAAGAATGGGGCAAGAATTTGGGCTTACACAGTGAAATCCAAGGCTTGAGGTATTTATTATAATGCTCCTTTCTGGTTTCTGAGATAAATGCTAGGTGTTACACATGTATGATGTCATTTAACTCTTGTAACTGCATTTCAATTTTATTACCATTATATAGATGAGTAAATTAAAATGATACAGCCCTCAAGGATTTAACAGATTTGGTAACTTGCCCAATCTGTTGCAACTACATATTTTCAAAGCCAACAATAACGTTTCAAAGGTTTATCAAAGCTATGTCCTTATACTACTACTAGCAGGGTATTTGAAAGACTTCTATTTTAGATAATTGATTTGGTGGAATTCTGGACTCCAGAACCCTGGTATGGAAATCAGCCCAACTCCTATGTCCTAGAACATAGTTGAGTTCAACTCTGGCAACTTTTTTTGACTGTTAAATCTTTTACCATTGCCTACTGCCTGTGTCTAGATTATTAGGAAATTGAGAAGCAAAATAAAACAAAAGACCAAGAGCAAATAGCTTTTAGGTAGGCCCAAACTACTTAAAAATTTTAGTTTAGTCACTGAGTAACCAACACAAATATTGGAGATTTAAAAATGTTTTTCTTTGCACTTTATTTCAGTAATAGCAGATTATTTTATTACCTGTCTCCAAACATTTAGAACATCGTCTTACCTCTTTTAGTTGTAATACTTGGTTGATTCTATCTAGGAAACACAACAGATCATATTCATTTGCTTCTTTAACCATGTTGTGAATAGTAAACTGATTTTACTGTATTTTAACCTTACAGTATCGATCAACAATAAAAAGACCGCATAAAGGACCGCAGTTACCTGAACAGAATGAATGTCCATAAATCCCAGGTGTTTCACATCAGCATATATATGGCATTAGATACTTCTGAAGCAGTATACACATTGGAAACCACTTTAATTTACATGCCATAATGCCATATATATTTTTTCTAACTATCTCCAGAAGTGTTCAGGCAATAGATGTGCCCCTATAAAAACCACTAAAGGTGAAATATTAACAGGGAAGATGGTAATTATGGAATGAAATACTTAAGTAAACACTGAGAACATTATGTACCCATTTAAGCATTTGGATAACACCTTTGACTGTGTACCTATGGTAGCTGCTTTATGGGGATGTTAGATTAGTACAAACAGTTGGGTAATTGGGAAAATATAACTTTGGCTTTGAACCAAAACTAGTTTCAATATTCCCTGTTAATATTTAAAGTTTTTATTATTTTCTAATCTCAATAGATGTGTAATGTTTCCATTATGTTTTGTATATTACTTCAATGATTAAAACATTAATAGAGGAATTTCTTTGTATTATATGTTGAGTAAAAAGACAATGATGTGTTTAACTACATGAGTTCTGGAGTCAAAATGTCAATGAATCCTGGAACCACAAGGTAAGCGATGTGTCATCTTAGACGATTTGCTTTACCACAGTGCCTCAGTTCATGGCCCAATCTGTAGGATGAAATAATATCAGTAGTTACTTAAAGGACTTTGTGAGGATTATATCATTATCTGTAAAATATATATTGCCTACTTAATACACGTAAACTTTAATATTAATAATAAAAATGAATTCTACTTTTCTGAACAATGAGGAACAAAGAAGTGGGCCGAATTTGAGCATTAGATATTATAAAAATATCTTCAACTTTTCAATTACACTTCTAAGAAATACATTAAACATGATTGAAAAGCACATGAAATTAATGTAATAAACAGAGGGAGAAGGCACAGATAGAACAGGAACAGAGTGCCTTGACAGTAGGGTGTTGCAAGAACGTTTCTCTCTCAATTTTTGGATCATGAGAAAATATTGTCAATCTGTGAATTGCCCTACATTGGGAAGGCTATGCTAATCCTGAGTGAGTGATAGGATCATGTTTTGTAACTACTGATTGGGAACGACTAATTGGATTATGACAAAATAGGCCAAGTTCAAAACATGGATATCATGAAGATTTTCAGAGGACATCGAGCATGTTCAGGGTGGTATGGCTGTAGACCATGTAGATTTTCAAAATGGCTTACAAGACATATTAAAAACAAAAGAAAATATTTGCAGAACACTTGAGACTAGAAAAGGTATCTTCAGCTAAAGTAATGTCTGCAGTTGCTATTAAATTGTTTGGGCACCAGTGAAAACAGTGTTTTTATTTTATTAAGGAAAACAGATGAAATCAAGGGAAGATTTATATAAAACAGAAGGAGAATCCATGTATCTTTAAGCCTTTAAATCTTTAATGCTGTATGTTATCACTGTAGTCTGTTTTCCTGTTAGTTTTGACGTTATAATTAAAAAAGGATATAAATTGGTATGCTATTGACTCTCAGATCTAAAGTTTACTACTTATTGCTACTGCATCTATTTAATTTCAGTCAATTAACGTTTTAATCTTCAGTTTCTCTCTCAATCTTTCCCCACTAGAGCGCCTTCTCCTCCCCCCCGGCACCTCCCAGTTTATCCTCCCCAGTAGGTAGTGGACAGTCATAGGCTTGGGCTCCAGGTAATGAGGGTTGAATATAGACTGCTCTACTTCCTACTTTAGTAATCTTGGCTATATTATGTGATTTTTGGTAACTATTTTTTCAATTTTAAATGGAGCTAATGGTAGACCTTTGTAGGATTATTAGGTTTAAATGACTAAATTCATGTACAAGGTATCAACGTGTGCCTATAACAGAAAGAAATGCTCGATATGTGTTATTTTTTTTTGCCACACCTATCCTCTGAGGCCCACCAAAAAGTGTTTCATTTTGATCCAGAGGTTTATATGGAGACCTACAGTTCATTGAACTGAGAAGACTGAATTAGCTCTTTTGGGGGAGCAATATGCTTTCCCCTTGTTTGGTGATTGACTTTCCTAGCAGTCCTTGACACAGAGTAAGCCATGAATAGCACTGGCAGTTATTATTAACTCGGGTCCTATGTCCACATGGTGCTGAAATTTGAGTAAATTTTTTTTTCCTGCAAGCTATGTTGCCTACATATTTGTTAATATTTTTTCTTTTCTGTATCCTGTTTATAGGTCAGGAAAATTTCTGTGATCATTTCTTTGTTCTGCATTGCCACAATGCTTACATACTCATTTTAGGAATTTGCTATATTTTTTACTTTTAGACTTGTAAGCTTCTGAAGGGGAGGGCCAACTATTTTAGGTACATTTTATTTTTGTAGCACTTGAGAGAGAGAGAGTTGAGTAAAAAATTGGAGTTCAATAAAGATGGACTATATGCATAAACATAGACCAAAATACATTTTGTTAAAATAAATTCTCCCTGGTAACATTTTAAATATTTTAATTTACATAGGAAGATACTTGTTTGTATTTTTAATTTTTAATCAATACTGTTTCTTTTCACTATTAAGGAAGAGCAATAGTTGGCTATAAAAATTAAAGGTAATAACAGATTTCGTGGTATATACATGAAATCAATTACACAAGGAGATATTTTTTGGTCTTTTAGTATCCTTATATCTTAATTATTTTCTTACATATCTTACATATCTTTATAACGTATCTTATATATCAATGCCCAGGATCATTAAAGCAATTAATGGAAAACTGGAAAAAACTCATGATAAATTCTGGAGTTATTAGTAATGTCCCAGTGGTGTCTGGGTGGCTCAGTTGGTTAAGTGTCTGACTATTGATTTCAGCTCAGGTTGTGATCACAAGGTCCTGGCATAGAGCCCCATGTGGGGCTTGGCACCAGGCATAGAGCCTGCCTCAGATTATGTCTCCTCTTGCCCTCCCCACTTTTTATTTTTTGAAGAGAAACATACCAGTGCTGGTTTCTTAGTTTTGATTAAGGAATCTGGCAATGTAATATGATAATATTAGTAGAAACTGAAGTGTGTCATGAAGGGTATACAGGAGCTTTCTATACTATTTTGGCAACTTTTCTATGAATCTAAAATTATTCCCAAAGTTTACTTAAAAAAATGAGCAAGGAAATAACCAATTATTTACAAATGTGTTGTTAACTGAAAGTGAACAACTAGAAACAAGCTAACTGTTTAAAAAGAAGAAAAAAATTGTTTAATTTCCAGTGGCATACAATGAAGTCATTAAAAACTTTCACTATAAAAGCAGCTAGATGAAAATGTTTCTTATAGTATGTTAAGTAGAAAAAAAAGATGTAATCAAGTATGTGTGTGGTCTGATTACAACCATAAAAAATGTTAACGAAAGCAAGTATATAGAAGTGGCCAAGCTGGGACAATGAGATTCAGACTCATTCTTACTTACTTTTTTTAAATCACAGTTTAAAATATTTCTATAGATTTTACTATGCATAACCCTGGAAAGTGAAAGAGAAGCTTTAAATAATAGACTTTATTTACCAGAGATGTGAATTAAGCCATCTTAAAGGAAACAATATATTGGAGAATAACTTCCCAAATTTTAATGAAAACAGTTTTTATCAAACCGTTTTTGATAAATTTGATAATTTGAGGGGGGTGGGAAAAATGGGTGAAGGTAGTCTAGAGGCACAAAATTCCAGGTATAAAATAAGACTTGAGTAGTTCTTAAAGGTTCTCATCACAAGAAAAAAATTTTACTTATGTAGTGATTGATGTTTTGTTGTGGAGAGAATTCCACAGTGTATACAGATATCAAATTGCTATATTATATATCTGAAATGTATATAATATTGATGTTCACTTATATCTCAAATCATTGTAACAGATGTTTTATCTTAAGCATATACTTTATTCATCCAATACCTTATTCATTAGTCTTGGATACTGGATTCATTTGATTTTTCTTCCCAATTGCAGATATGATCAGTTTCTAAAAATCACCTCATACAAAATTGCCTAATTTTTAGTTAAACTGAATACTCTGAAAGCCTATTGAAAACTTAGTATCTGAACACATTCACCTAGAAGAAGTAGGGCCAGAAGTAATTTGTGAGAATTTAAAGTACCACTGTGACTGAAGAAACCAAAGGCCAGATTGCTGCCAACAAAGGGTAATCAAGTAAAAAAGACAATGTAGTTTTGGAAATGACCTTGAAAGAACATTGATGGCTTTACTTTGTCTTTGAGCTTATGTATTCTGGCCTTATTTTAATATCACTTGAGTCCATCTGAAGCCTGACTTCTCTCTTTATACACTCAGACCCCATGAAAGGAGATATCTCAAAATACTACCCCAAGTTTAACTTCTTACTCTGGGATTGCATTATTTGATTAATTTCATTTAAAATGAAGAAATAAGTAAAAATATAAAGTAGAAAGATTATAACAGGTTGTTGATAACATTCTGTGTATAGATAAACACTGTATAATTTATCATTATTTTAAAAATTCTTTAGCCTACCTGAAACTTAAATTTACTTCAAAATAAAAACAATGTAATTGAGAATTACTTTTCAGTAGCAAAACTTGTTCACAGCTTTAAGGATCCTAGTTGAAAATATTTCCATAGTAAAAAGAGGATCCATTTATAATGTATGCATAAGTATGAGGACATTTTTGTCTGAAAGAGACCTTGGAATACTTTAAGTTCTTGAGGCTGAAGGAAGATACACATTTAGAAGAAAATATAGAATTCAGTGGACACTTTCTACCACCAAACCATAGGCAAGACCTGTCCTTGGAATCATGGTGATGATTCTTCCTTGGAAATATTCCATCCTTAAAAATGGAATGAGATATATTGAACTCTCTATCAGTGCTTGGATAGAAGTTGGATGTGATTCAGAAAATGGAAATCATTCCAGAATCTCCTCTCAACCCTTTCAATGGAGACAATCTTTGATCGAAACTCACCACTTAAAAAGGGTGTGTGTGAAGGGATCCTTGGAAGATTTTCAACTTTTGATGAGATAGCTCCTTGGATGATTTTCAAGACCTGGAGGGGTCCATAATGAAGAATCATGCTGCTTCCATTAGTGTATTTTTCCTCTGCATGTTTGCAGACATAGCTGAGAATCTGTCCAATTTCTTCTTTGGCTAAGGTAGTCTTTATTTTAATAGAAAGGCTAGTCGACTTGGCACATTTGCAAATGAGAAGAGCAAATGAAAGCAAGTAACATTTAGATAATTCTCATAGCCAATGGGAGGTAACTTGTGTTTGCAACAGCTGCACTTTTTTTTCCACAGTAATTTACCAAACAGAGTAATATATTTGGAGAAAGATGAAAAAAATTATGTTTTGTAGCTATTAATCACCATGTGATCTTATGGTTCATGTTGTGAAAGAAATTTAGTTGGATATTTGTGTTTTAAATAGAAGAATTATGCCTACGTATGGTTCATACAACTTATACATTACTTTTCTAAATTCTGCAGTATATTTAATTACTGATTGGTTGATGTGAGAGATATTAGTCATGGGAGTTTTACCAATAATCATTGATTGGCTCTGAACTTAAAAACCAGAAGTCTCCATGTATCTTAGTATTGGATTTCATTTTCCCTTGAACTTACACGTAGTATTAAAACATGTACCAAGTATATTTAGTTTAAATTATTTCAATAGTTACAGCACTATTTTACTTAGCGTGATATGATAAATTTGTTTTACCTATGTTTATAGTGAGGATTATTTATTTTTCATTAACAATAGTAACATAAAAGAGAAAGGTGTAAGTTAAAAAATGCACAAATGAAGAAAGTCACATTTAAGGCTATTTTTGATTGGTGATGATGCGAAATTACAGTGCTCATTAGTATTCTGTGACCCCCACAGAAGTATCCAAGAGACTTTAATTTACTTTTTTATAAACGCTTAAATAAAAAAAATTTTTTTAAATTTTTTTATTTATTTATGATAGTCACAGAGAGAGAGAGAGAGAGAGAGAGAGAGAGAGAGACAGGCAGAGGGAGAAGCAGGCTCCATGCACTGGGAGCCCGATGTGGGACTCGATCCCGGGTCTCCGGGATCATGCCCTGGGCCAAAGGCAGGCGCCAAACCGCTGCGCCACCCAGGGATCCCCTTAAATAAAAATTTAAGAAGTGTCTTATTAACAATGATTAGGAAATATACGTTAATGATCTCTTAAAATAATTTAGAGAAAATAGTTCTTTTTCACATCTAGTGAAATTTGATAGACTTTCAACTGGCATAACTTGACTCATAATAGAAGCAAATACAAATATGACCAGTGCAAATTTTAAGATGAAATTGTTTTCAGGTCTAATTTAAACAATTATCTCTGAAATTGGTATTATCCTCCAAGTGTCCATTATTACCCAAGATCAAAACATTGAGTTTCAGCAGCATGATCAGAATTAATACCCATTACATATGGATGATTTACTGTGATATCAATGAAAGACTGCTTTGGTAGGTGTTAAGAAGTCCTAAAATCAAGGGAGACAGGAATCTAATATACAGAGGCTCCTAATTTCCATTCTTTTAGGGAATATCTGTCTTATATTCTAGTCCAAGCCAGAGTATATGAATATTCTTCTTTAATACTACAGTTGGTGAGTATCCTTGAATGAGTGGGTAAGTTCTGTGCAGCATGTTCAATAATGACTGTTGATAAAATCCTGCTTACTAGGGAGGACCGTTCCAGTGAAACTTTTATTCCAAATTTCAGATGAGTCTCTATAGCTTTCAAGAAGGGGGAAAAATACCTTCAAAGTCATAAAGGCAGAAAGAATCTTTTGAGTTCTATTTAACAAAAATTATATACTGGCTTCCACAACATGGTTTGGGTATTTAGGTAAGCCATTCAGTCAAAAAATGAAATGGGCCATAATAGCATTTTTGCTGCTTAAAATTTCATTGTCATGGCTCCTGTCCTAGTTTTCCCAGAGGAATGTGAATTCTTATATGAAAAGCCAAGAGCCAAAAACAACCAAACAAAACCACAAAAGAACCCCCATACAAAACAAAATCTCACCAAAAACCCAGCAACAAAATTGTTTTGTGGCTTTAGAACTTACTGTTTTAAGTGATCTGGCTCTGAGGTGGAGTTGAAACAGAATATTCCTTTAGCCAGTGGCACAGACGGACATTTCTGGATGAAATTCTGCCCCCTTGTAGTGGAACGTGATGTACATTTTGATTCCCTGGCATGCCTACACTAACACCCATCTGTTAAGATGGCATCATTCCTATTAAAAAAAATAATGTTTTGCCAGGTTCCAGAAGTCCTAGGTGTCTGGCATATGTATACATTTCTAAAGGTATTTTCCAGAATTAAAAAAAAAAAATCAAGTGAGTTTAGCTTATGGTGTGTTCCCCTAGAGTATAGTTTCATTGGTGGACCATTATAGGCAGTTCTATCACTAATATGTAGTTTTAAGTCTAAATATCTTTGTTTGACATTGAGAAATTTGCATGTTGAAAATAATTCACTGAAAATGAACAAACATTAACTCATTTATATACAAACCTCATTACAGTTGCTCACTTTCACAAATACCTATATTTGTTATTCATGTTATTTTTTTTATCACTTCAATCAAGTATTCCGTAAGATGGTATGTGAGAAAGTGGAACATCTAAGAGGACTGTTGTGACCAATTTTAAGATGGAAATCCCTACCTCATAAACTTGACTAGGATAGAGTTGATTGTCTGAGGTGAAAAAGCCCAGAAAGAGTTCAAGTTAAAGACAAATGATGGAAATCCTATGGAGCCCTGGAGCCCACAGGGGATGTCTGGATAATCTGGTTACTGAAGAGAGGACATCCCATTGTTGCTTATTGACAAGATTCTGGGTGGCAGCTCCTTTCCCTCATATTTCCTGGTGTTTTACTTTTGTAAATGTAGTTTCTTGCAAATGAGAGTGTCTGCAGGCAGATGTCCATTCTGCAGTTGTTTTGATTTGTAAAATGAAGCAGTATTAGACAAAGAAAAAAGCTGGGATATGGAAAATTTGGAGAGTAAGTTCCTTCTTGAACTTCATTGCTTAAGTAGATTAAATCAAGTAATTAAACATAGTAGACACCTATAATTTTGGTATATGTTTTGTAAGATGTAGCATTTTGAGTTATAGCACCAGAATCATTTATGTAATGTCTTTAAAACAAATGGTTATATACTAAAAACACAAACACCTATTGCATAAACATGTATTCAAAATGATAGATATCCAATCTACTTGGAGGGCATCAAAAAATTCATATATTCTATATGTTCATTTATATATTTGTATATTTCATCTTTGACCACATTTAAATTAAATTCTTGATCACTTTCTAACTTTGTATGCTGGTTCTTATATTAAGAAATTTAGAATTAAGATATACTAGAAGCTGCAAATAATATCCTGTAATTGTGAAACCATAGTGTACAAAGATCATCATCATAATTACATTAAATCATGTTTACTTAGTAGTGTAAAAGTGGATGAGATATTCAGGTTAAAATAATAAGGGATTTTTAGTATAGTTCCTTGGAAAAGATAGGTAATTACGCTTAGAAATTCGTTATTAAGAAAGTTGAGAAGTTAATTGAAAAATTTAAAAAAGACTTCAAATTCTGTAGGCTTAGTAAAGGAAGTGTCAGGAGAATAATTGGGCTGCTGTACCATTTAAATTTCCCTTATTTTGGGACAGACTAAAAACCTAATGCCTTTGGAAATGTTCTTTTTCTACTGTTAATTACATATGGCACTGGATAAAGAGCATTCAAACAACAGTGAAAGAAACTACTGTGAGTCTAAGAAAGCCATGCAGTCTTTGCATGATAGATATAAACTCGGAAATTTTCTTCCCTGTAAAATCATGTAAGGTAAACTTCACAATTGATTTGGCTGTGGAAAAAGAAAAGAAGAAAAAAAAAAACACTTTACAAACTTAAATTTACAAGTAGTAATTAGACAATCATTATCTGGGCAAATAGACTTTAATTGTGGGATGAAAAAGGATAAAACAAGTTGGGGACCTAGAAAAGAAATTTGAAATTGGCATTCTGACAGCCACCTGGTGGAAGATGGTAGGTAGCCAGAAAGGTATCCTAGGTAGCGAGGACAAACTAAAAGAAAGGTTTTTGTTGTTGTTTTTTAAGATTTTGTTTATTTGAGAAGGCTTGAGCAAGAGAAGGAACAAGAGGAGGGAAGGAGCAAGAGGAAGAGGAGGGGGAGGGAGAAGCAGATTCCCCCTTGACCAGGGACCCCAGTGTGGGGCTCAATCCTGGGACTCTGGGATCATGACCCAAGCTGAAGGCAGATGCTTAACTGACTGAGCCATCCAGGTGCCCACTAAAAGAAAGTTTTTATTGAGAGTGTAAGTCTTGTCAGCACAAGACTGTAGACTTAGACAGAACATTAAAATTTGTGAAGGTGAAAAAAAAATAAATAAATAAAATTTGTGAAGGTGGACTCTTCAATAGGAAAAATAGTAGAAATACCATGAATTATTAAATAAATGCTCTACAACTTAAATTTTCTTTTGAATCATTAAAATATGCAATGACTTCATTGGGGATAAAGTTAATGAAAACAGTAAAGGTAAGTCACTAACTGTTTTGTTTTGTTTTAGATTCAGGGAGTCAAGTAGATAAAATGAAAGTAAACGTAATTGTGATTTATTTCTGTCAGGATCATAGGATTTCTTTTTTTGCTGTAAATTCTCTAAAATAAAGACTAGAACAAAATATACTAAAATCTTAGTAACTGTTAATTATGGATGAAGTGTCTATGAAACATTTTCTCTGTGGGACATTTTTTAGTTCTGGTTATATTTTCTAAATGCCCAACAATTTGCAAATGCTACTTTTATATGAGAGGGGAAATCTACTTTTAAAATTTAAAAGGTAGGAGTCTTTTTTTTTTTTTTAAAGACTTTATTCATGAGAGACACAGAAAGAGGGGCAGAAACATAAGCAGAGGGAGAAGCAGGCTCCTTGAAGGGAGCCTGATGTGGAAATCATTCCAGGACCCCAGAATCATGTCCTGAGCAGATGCTCAACAACTGAGCAGCTCAGGCGTCCCAAAAGGTAGGAGTCTTTATCATAATGTATTTGGGGTTTTCCCCAGTAGTATAATATTCTTACCCGATATCATTGCCTTTGAGATAAAGGAAAGAAATCCCTCAGGCAAAGGGAAATAAGAAAAGCCATTTTATCACAATGAATTTTATAGTAAGAGTTACAAATAAAATAAAGCACACTAATGGAGGACGTGAGTCTGCATGTCATGCTTATCTTGGATAGGAACCAAAGAGTCAGTGTTAGAGAAGTTCAGAGAAAGTAAGAAAACTGATTTGCCAATGAAATAATTTTGGCTGAAATTATGAAAGGAAAGGACAATAATTTGTAGACAATAATTTAACATGCCTTGGCTATAGCAATATGTATGGCATTATAAAAGCTCTCTTTTTAAATGAAAAAGTAAATATTTTGATTACAAAAGTTATATGTACATGTGTATATTTATGTATATATGCATGTATAGTAGGGATTTGGAAAGAATAATAAAAACATACGGAAATTTTCTGTTGATTCTCCATCCATAAATAACCGCTAGTAAGATTTTAGTCCAGACTCTTCTAGTCTTTGCTTTTTTAGTATACATTTTTTAGAAAAATAAGTATAAATTACTGTGTTTTCACTCACATATTTTCCTTGTCATCTGATATTCTAATAACAGTCTAAATCTTAAGGATGCCAATTATTTCTGAGTCCAGTGGTAGTAGTACTCTAAATATCCTCAGTGCCTTGTACCTTTGTTATTTTTCACCTTTAATGTTGTTATGTTTAGGTTCTATGAAGGTAGTGTCACCAGCATCTATATTTTGTTACAAAATAGCGACATTTCTATTTATTTGTGATTAAGAAGCATAGAAATGAAAAAAATTACTGTTTCAAATCCCTGGGTAATATTAAAAACATTCGTGGTTAATGAAAGCTTTTTTTTCTTTTTCATTTTACTTGGTAAATTTGCATAGCTAATGAAAGACCTACTGCTTACAACACAACTCCCTATACTCTAGGTACTTCTACAAATATCTTTGGGGCTGTTTATGTTGAATATTATTTATAATTTATGGATGCTTTTTTTTCCTCTCTTTCTTCCTCTCTCTAGCCAACATTTACACTGCAGGCACTGTTCAAATACCCTGAATACCCAATAAATGGTGTTGTGCAACAATTTATTAGAAAAGAACCAAACCTGGTGGGGAGATGACAGATGTTTTATTCGAGTTGCTTCCTTCAAACAGGAATATTAGGTACAAGGTTCCTTCCAGGGAGTCTCTGTGGACAGTCAAGGTTTTTATCTTTTGAGTTACTTTGATAACACCAAAAAGATATTGCAGAAACAAAAACAATAATTTCTATGCTATAAATTTGGTATCTTTTTCATCAATAGCCTAGAAAAATAATTATGCTTTTTAAGTTTTGAAATTTATAAAGTGTTTGAAAATTGCACATACGAAAAAAATCTATAAAAGTTTAATGTAGAGAGGTCATTGCTTTCAGTTTATAATTACAAAATACTTTATTTAGGGATCATTCATTACTGTAACATTTTAAAAAGTCAAGTTTATGGCATGACACATAAAAATGAGAGTCTCTTAAGCTAATTTTTCTATTTGTAGTCTATAATTACTATGAACCAAAATATACAAATCTACATTAAAAAAAATTAAGACTTAAGTGAGGGCAAAGTAGCCTTTATATTGAGAGGAAAAGGCTTTTTAAGTTTACTGATTCCCAACCTAAAGAGCCTTTAGCAGATGGAGGGATAATGAATAAACAGTATCTCTCTTTATCTCATAGCATTTGTTGCTGTTGTTGTTGTTGTTGGAAGGTATACATATTGTAGTCCTTGGAACTTTTCCATCCTTTAAAAATAACAAATAATATTTTCATTAGCATATTGGACTTTTTAAATGTAAAAATGTTCATCATTATAAAAAAGGTCTTTTTCCAAAAGGAATCCTTATTCTAAAATTTAAGATACAATGAGGTGGCTATAGCTGTTTAAGCTGGCTCAGCCAGTTGCGGCAGACACCACTTTGGTCGCAACTTATTGTAGCCCTGCTCTTTGACTAGAGCAGAAAACAAATTAAGAGGTTTTAATCAAGATGGAAAAGTTTTTCTTCCAAATCCACACAGCTGGTCTGAATAATTTATTCACTCTTTATTTAAACAATCTGCTTTCATTTTTTTCTCATGTATTGTTTCCATTCTAAAAAGTACAATGCCCTATCTCCAGGTTGGAAAAATATGAACCTTAATTCCTTAGTAGATGCAAGTGTGACATAAAATGAATATGCATTTGTATGTAACAAATGAGAGGGAATTAAAGGTTATTAAGTTTAAGAGTAAAATTTAACATCCACTGAGAGCCTCAACACTACCATACTGTTCAGGCCACCCACGCAGTAAAAGGACTGAATGCTTGTTTTATTTGTAAATCAGCTGAAGGCTGTATATTTTTACTTATTGAGGTGCTTTGATAGGTGATAAGCAAAAACAAGATGACCCAAAGCTATGGACATAAATGCTTTACTTTGAGTTTGTCCAGGGGAAAAAAAAAATCTATAACTATTTCCATGACCAGGTACCATGTTGAATATAGCTCCCTCATCCATCTGTTGATTTTAAGTACCTGTTAGAATGGAGGTATAGTCTATGACAGTCTATCTACTCAAGTGACTTGTTTGCCTCCCTCACTATTATTTCAAGTGGATAATTTATTCTTCACTTTCCATCTGAAAACATTGATGAAGAGTTGAACAAAGAGGAGCAATGAGGCTGCTTTTTAATGATTTGGGGCTCTTTCAATATGTACAATGTGGGGCAAAATGCAATTAGATTTTTTCTTCTAAGACTGGTAAGCTGGCTTGGAGTCACCTGTCTGTCCAAAGCACTATTATCCTTGCAGATATAAGTGTTGAGACTTCCGTGGTGGTGATTGTGTAGGCTGTCGCCAGTGTGGATGAAGACATTTTGGCATCCACTGTTATCTTGCTCCCCCTAGTGACAGCCCCCCAACCCCACCCCCACCCCTCCAAGTTTATTTTATTTTATTTTTTTTTAAGATTTTATTTATTTATTCATGAGAGAGACAGAGAGAGAGAGAGAGAGAGGCAGAGACACAGGCAGAGGGAGAAGCAGGCTCCATGCAGGGAGCCTGATGTGGGACTCGATCCCGGGACTCCAGGATCACACCCTGGGCCGAAGGCAGGCGCCAAACCACTGAGCCACCCAGGGATCCCCCCCTCCAAGTTTATAATGCGGCAGTAGAATGCATTAGGTACACAGTGTAACCAAGAGGTAATGTAGGACGGTAATGGGAAAGAGCACAGAGTTTGAATCAGGTCATTTTGGTTTGAATCTGGGATCCAGAACTTCTTAGTTGTGGGATCTTGGGCAAGTTAGTTACCTTCCCTAAGCCTCCATTGCCTCTTTAATGGAAGAAAAAAAGGTTAATAAGAGTGTCCAGAACAGAATTCAGTGAAATAAAGATGTATTGCCTGATCTTTTTTTTTTTTTTTTAAGATTTTTTATTTATTCATGAGAGACAGGGAGAGAGAGAGGCAGAGACACAGGCAGAAGGAGAAGCAGGCTCCACGCAGGGATCCCGATGTGGGACTTGATCTGGAGATTCCAGAATCAAGCCCTGGGCGGAAGGCAGGCGCTAAACTGCTGAGCCACCCAGGGATCCCCTATTGCCTGATCTTGTACCTGCTATAGAAGAAGCCCTTAATCTTACTTTACCAAGATATATATATATATATATATATATATATATATATATATATATATTTTTTTTTTTTTTTTTTTTTTTACCAAGATATATTTTGGACAAATCAACCTCAGAACTTACAAGGACTCTCCTATAGAACTCCACGAGTGGTTTTCCCAGTTTGAGATTCAAACTTAGCCTGTTCCAGATTAATGTACCTATATATATATAAAATTATAATATGCACATACACACAAACACAATTTCTTTTTGTCTCTTGCTGTGGATTTGCATACATACACTATCCATACACATACGTAAATGTAATGTGTGTGTGTGTGCCTATTAGTATTTCTTGACTGCCAGAGGAAATTGTGTGACTTCACAGTACTTGGCTTTATGAGATTGTTAAAGGAACCACAGGAATAATACTGAGGGAAGGAGAGAGGAGGAAGAAAAAAGACTGGTGGGAAGTCAACTTGCCATATAATCACGACATTGGTGGTGCAGCAATGAAATAAGTATATGTAGCTTGTTGTTCTGTCTTCTTCCTGGAAAATGGTACTTTTCCTGTAAGAACTTGAATACCACCTAGGAAAATATTCTTCCCCCGTCTCCCTTGTTAGCACACTCCCTAGTTGCACATAGAGAGGTACAATAGTTCAGTGAAACAAAGAGTGACTTCACATTGCCAGCACTCAGTTGTTTGTGTTCACCTGTGACATTTACAAGTGAAGACATACAGAGCCTTCTTTTGTTTCCTGGATAATCGCTCAGGTGTTAAAGAAGAAGTTGATTCAATTTTAAATGGCATGATTTTCTCAAGCCTTGGGAAAGGAACTGATGGATTTTTTTTTCTTTTTCCATAGTTCAAATATACACACTGCAAAGTCGTGTCTAACTGTTTAATTTTACAAGACTGAAAATATTGGATTTAAAGCTTAGGTTTTAGTTTAGGTTTATTCTTGGTGTCCAACCCTGTCTAAACTTTCACAGGCAAATCGGAAATGAAACACAATTGAAACTAAACTGAGCTTTCTCTGCCTGCAGAGGGGTCTTAATATTTCACTTTGTGTTTTCAGACTGAATCTAATGAAAACGTGATTTTATACAGATTCCTTGTGTCAATTATTCCCTGTATCCCTTCTAAACTGATCTGTGCATTCAACGTGAAGCTTCATTAAGGATCAAGCCAAGTAGTCTTTAAAAAGTACAGGGTTTTGGTGATAGACAGATGGTGGCTTTCATGATGTCAGGAAGTGTCAGATATTATGGTTGGCTGTGGAATGGTGGCTACTATCCAAACAGATTGGGAAACAGACAGAAAGAGCAAGAACACCATTTGTTTTATTTAGATACATTGTGAACAGAAGGAAGCAAGACAGAGCATACTTTTACACATCTTTTTTCCACTCCTTGTGAAAACAGTTTAGGATTTGTTATGTTATATTAGCCCTTTCATTATGCAAAAACATGTGAAAGCCAGAGATGCTGGTGAAAGAATTTGTCTCATTGTGATTTTCTATGAAGTTTGTTTATTTTTATTCTTACGGAATGTGGTTTTTAAAAACATTTCTTCTCATTGGAAGTATCAAATGCTTACAAGTGAGATGAGGCCCTTTAGCAGTGCTGTACTGTTATGAGAGTAGGAAGATAGTATTGACTTTGTGACCCAGATGAGCGACTCTCAGAAAATATTCTCAAAAATCTCAATTCCTAAACTGAAGGTGGTTTTCTGTGAAGGACTGTGCCTCTGTTTCTGAAAGGATTTAATTTAGATTGGCAGCCAGAGGGCAGTGTGAGCTCCAGACATATATGTAGGGTCCAGTTACAGGATTAAAGTTTTCATCCAGCCCTTGACCTAGGTATCAAGGCACCATGATATATTGTTGGGGGTCTTCTTAATCTTCATAAAACAGGAAATATAAATTTTCTGGAATATTGAACAGAAAAATGCATTTAAACTGTTTTTTTTTCTGCTTTTTACTTATATTCATTTATTATTTTTAATCTATCATAATCTTTTACTCCATCCCTTGAAAGGTAACCAGAGTTCTGGCATTTTTGATGGATTAGAGATCCAGTGCTACAATCTGCTTTACAGTTGTCCCCCAATCATGGTAAATGTGTTGGAAATATGATTCCTAATGTAACCCCTCATATATTTGAATATAATGGACCATATTAGAATCCTAAGTGACTAAGGAAGGATACAACATTATCCAGAGAAACTGATAGTTTTGGGTTATACCAAATCACAGGAGTTTTCCGACAAACCATTGTAGACCAATGGTTTTCACACTGTGCTTCATAAAGCTGGGAAATTTCAAGAGGTGCTTTAGGGGTTAGGGTGGAGAGTAAGTGCGGTCAGGGCTGCAGCCTGTTATCTCCACTTAATCTAAACAGCTGGGTAAATGAAGAGTCTTTCCAGCCTAGGGACAAACAAAGGCTGGAATTTTGGCTTAAGAAATGAACATTTCTTTAATAGAGACATGTAAGGCTTTGGCTAGGGCTGAGAGTTGGGTATAACAGCTTTTTAATTGCTCCTTAAGTTCATACTGGGGTCTGATTCCAGAGAAGGGTATGGGATAACTATGATAACTATGATAAGGTAATTATAACTATAAGGTAGTTATAACTAACTTATAACTAAGCCTAACTTGCTCCCCACTTCCCTCTTCCTCTTGCACCACCATGATTTGAGCCCTGACATTACCAAAATCAGGCTTTAAAGAGACAGGAGATCCTGAAAATAAGAAATTTCTGCTACCTTCCCAGGATCACTCTTTCTACTCTGCCTCAAAACAAAACAAAACAGCCAAAAACAAACAAACAAACAAACAAAACAAAACAAAACAAAACAAAAAAAACCATGAAAAACATTTGAGACAACAAAAAATATCTAAAGCAGTAGAGGGATCTCTTTTGGAAATGAACTAATCCACATCCACAGCAGCAAGAGACATGCTGTGATTTCTGTACTCTTTACTGGGGACTTTTGCAATCACAATATACATGCTGAAAATAGTCAATCATTGTTAGTCACCTGTTCATTAAAAAGCAAAACAAAGCCCTTAAATACTTTGTTGAGACAAGCACACACATTAATGAGAGAAAATATTGAGATACCTATCTGGTGGAAAGCCCAACTTTAGATTGTTGGTAGGGACTGGAATAGACAGAAAGGAAGGTAAAACAGGTAATATAGAGCTAAGGGTTTATGCTAAGGGATGACTTAAGAGTTAAAGAATGAATCTCTTATAATTTCTACAAAATTTTGGTTTATGCAATAAATTTTATTGCCTTAAATAAAATTAATTCTTATTCTATCTTGGGGAGGATCTGAACCACTTGACAGGTTAAAATTATGTTTCTCTAGAGCATGATTTTAATATCAGTAGAGGTTAGGACTCATCAACTGTTGAAAGAATTGTTGTAAGGAGGAAGGTAACATTAGAATATTTGCTGAAGCCCTTAATTTATACCATGGAATTAAAATATCTGGGCGTCATCTTAAATCTCACTTGGACTTTCAAAGGTATGGTACACACTGAATCTATATTAAGATGTGAGCTATCAGAAGAGAAAGCTTTGGTATTTATTGCTCAAATGTCATTTCATTAAGTTCCACACAACTACGTGGAGTGTTATTTGTAAAATAAGATGCCACTGCTTAGCAAATCAACTTCTTATTCGGAAAGAAGATGAGGCTTTGTTTCAATGTAATTTTCTATGAAATATTTTAAAGAATATAATTTGTTTAAAAAATCCCTCTCATGAGAAATATTGAATGCTTGAAACAGAGTGAACTCATTCTGCAAAAAATCAGGTGTTTTCCTCCTGATATTGACAGTAAGAAGAATAAAAATAAAACCACCTTTATATATAGTGGACAAATTTCTTGCCCAATTTGGTTGGTGTTAGATTGACAGGCTAAACTCAGAGGTATAAACTTCTGATCCAGTATAATTTTAAGATTACATGGCTAGGTCTATATTACCACCCAAACTTTGATATATTTGGGCAGAGTAACTGGTTTAAATCAACCTTTTAAAACACACGGTCTAGAATTATACTTAACTCTTGTTGGATATTTCCAAATCCTACATGCTCACTTGGTAATGGCATAAAAAGTGATCAGTTGGATACTTCATACATATATAGTGTATTTGTTTTATTTTTATGACACCAACTTCTTCTTAAAGTCCATATGATTTCAACCACAGAAGTTATGCCTCTTTGGAAAGAAAGGGAGAATGACAGATGCTGATTGTTTCATTTCTGGATCCTGTAATCTCTGATAGGGAAAGCTTAGCCATGGTAAATTGGGAAGAAAAAAAAAAGCCTAAAATGCCTTCATACTGAGGTAATATCCAGAAATGACCTGTTAACTCTCACAAGGAAATAAAGAATATCCATTTACAGTCTTCCCATTCAAAATAGCCTAAATTGACATTTTAACACCTTATGGCTTATTTCCATTTTTTGGTAGAAGAACTTTAGTTATATACATTTTTAAAATCCCATTTTATATCACTATTTTAACAGTTAATATCCTTAAATAGTGGGATTAGTGCTGAATTTACTGCTCTTCATTGTAGTTTCTCCAATATTCATTTTCCCATGATTTTATCTATCTTTTGCAGTCAGAAGAACATATTATATATAATGAAAAGTCAACCTGCAGCATTTTTCTAGGTAGATTTAAGTTTCTGAAAGTGAGGAAACATGGAACTATTTCAGACAGATTCTGTAGGAAGATGAGGGGAATGAACTTCAAGCTGTAACTGGCTTCTGAGTTCAAGGGATGTCAATAGGACCCCTATTCCTTGTCTGCCTTTGGATTGGTTCCCTTCTCAGGCTTTATGGAGGAAAGTTACATGGTTTAGCCTCACAGAATCACCAGATCAATTCAACAGAAGGATCTATTTCTCAAGTAACTCCAAATCCTATGGTTCATTTTTATTGATACTGACTAGATTCGAGGTGGGTGCCCACCCTGAATCCATCATTTTAGGCAGAAAGAGAATAGTCTGATTTCATGCTTATTCCATGCATTCACTCCCTGGATCCTAGGAATTAAATCTGAAGAACATGGCTGAGAATGGAATGAACAGTTTACCCAAATCAAAGTTAAGGTAGCTTTATGGTAAGAGGAGGCATAGACGCTGGGAATAAAATAAATTTCACTGGAGCTTTTATGACCACACATTCTCCTTAATGTTTTCCTGCCTCATCTACTGACCGATTTGTTTCTTTGTGTGCTTTCTGTCACTTTCCATCACCCAAATAGTTTCAAATACTTCGCTGATTCCTCATCTCATCTCTCTTCTTGTCGGCTCTCACTGTATCCCTTAGGCAATTTGATCTGCTTTGAATGTTTTTATCAGCATAACCATATGCTGATACTTAGTAAGTCTTTATTTCTGTCCCCGCTTTCTCTCCTTTGAGCAAGGCCTTCATGTCTAGATATCTAACAGACGTCTGCTTGCATGTCTCCTCAGCCTTCACTAGTCTTATAGTGAAAGTCTTATGCAGCCTTGTGAATCTGATTTTCCTTTTTTACCTTAGAGAATGCCACCTCCTCTCCTGTTCTTAAACATTCAGTCAATTTTCAGTCTTGTCCTTATTCCTTGACAATATCATTGTGCTTCTATTTTTCCTGCCACTATCATCCCTTGCCTGCATTGCAGGAGTGGTTTTCCATTGAACTCCACCAAGGCTGAGCTCCACTCTAATCCTCCCTTTTCTCTTGCTAAGGTAACTTTTCTGAAATAGGATAATGTCATTTTTTCACTCAAATCCCACAAATGTTTTTTCCCCATTGCATTTGGGATAAGATCTATTAATGTTGCTTATGAGGGATTTTATGCTCTAGCCTCCCCTTTGTTGTCTAGCCTCATCTCTCATCACCCAGGCCCTGAATTATTGGGTCATAACAACTCGCACTGGCTTGAATGGGTGTTTTTTTCTTGAATTTTCTTCAGGCATTTGGAGGTATTGTCATCCCTACATGGGAGATCAACATTTTATCTAATTATTTTCTTTGTCAATGACAAGTCACCTTTTTTTTTTAATTTATTTTTTATTGGTGCTCAATTTACTAACATACAGAATAACCCCCAGTGCCCGTCACCCATTCACTCCCACCCCCCCCGCCCTCCTCCCCTTCTACCACCCCTAGTTCGTTTCCCAGAGTTAGCAGTCTTTATGTTCTGTCTCCCTTTCTGATATTTCCCACACATTTCTTCTCCCTTCCCTTATATTCCCTTTCACTATTATTTATATTCCCCAAATGAATGAGAACATATAATGTTTGTCCTTCTCCGACTGACTTACTTCACTCAGCATAATACCCTCCAGTTCCATCCACGTTGAAGCAAATGGTGGGTATTTGTCGTTTCTAATGGCTGAGGAATATTCCATTGTATACATAAACCACATCTTCTTTATCCATTCATCTTTCGTTGGACACCGAGGCTCCTTCCACAGTTTGGCTATCGTGGCCATTGCTGCTATAAACATTGGGGTGCAGGTGTCCTGGCGTTTCACTGCATCTGTATCTTTGGGGTAAATCCCCAACAGTGCAATTGCTGGGTCGTAGGGCAGGTCTATTTTTAACTCTTTGAGGAACCTCCACACAGTTTTCCAGAGTGGCTGCACCAGTTCACATTCCCACCAACAGTGTAAGAGGGTTCCCTTTTCTCCGCATCCCCTCCAACATTTGTTGTTTCCTGCACAAGTCACCTTTTTGCTTGTTCTAAAACTGAGATATATGCCTCTCCTACCCATTCTAGAGTTTTATACTCTGGTTTGAAATTCCTTACTGGACTTTCTTGCCCAGTAGACTAAATAACTTTTGAGGATAGGGACTGTGTTTTAATCACAGTAGTATTTCTAGCCCCTAAGACAGTGCCTGGTGCTAAGCTGTCTCCCAAAATAATGTTTATTGAGTGTGTGAGAACAGTTGTTACCTCATGTTACAAAGAACCCTCATACCCACAGGGAAGTTGTGGCTTCTACAATCACTGCCTTAATGTAAAAGTGGTAGTAGGCAAGTATTTTAGCTTTATAGTCAGGTGGTTAGATTTATCTACAGGTTTTTGGGACAAAGTCAATCAGAGTGGTCTTGCTGGAGACGATCATGTTCCTTTATCTTCGGGAGTTTATTGGCATCAAATGAGATAGTTATCTCTTTCTCTCTCTCCCTCTCTCTCTCTCTTTTGAAGTGCCTATATAACATCTCAATAATGACAGATTGATTAGGTTTCATCTCTGAAGAGAGTTGATAGCCTACCTTGAGGGCAGGAATCATTACCTTTAGTTGATCATTAATCCCCATGAAATATCCTTCCCCCCTCAACAGTAATTGCTCTTATAAATTGAAAAGTGGAAATATATTTATGCAAGCCTGAGAATTTCTGTTTTCTGCCATTTCAGTTGTATGTACAAGGTATTTCTAGAGACTTAATGTTCTGTACTTAGGCTTCTCAGATTGCTTAATACAGGTTTCCACACTCAGCTTATATAGTGGATAAGATTTTCTCCATCACTTCTAACCCAATGATCAAAGCAACAATCAAAACCCATTTCATGTGAATGCTATTCTGAAGAACATTTGTACATTTTCCAACAGCCAATCTGCCTTATTACAACATAAGTCAGTTGATACTTCTGGTTGCCTGTTTATATCATAAGGTTTTCTTGTAAGAGGATTCTTTACTTTTACAGAGGCAAAGCTATATTAAGTGAGAAAGAAAGGGGGAAAAATAATCTCATTGGATACTAAACATTTGCTTCCTAGTGAAGGGTGTTTATGTTTTAAGGCCATTGTTTTTATTTGTTATGAAGACTAAAGGTGATTTATTTCTATGAGTATATATAGTGAAATTGACAGATAGATGTTTGAGACCATCCCATAATGAATAACTTAAATTATTAGGGTTTCTCTAGATGTGTTACTAGGTTTTCTTCTGTGTAATGGCAAAAAACTTGATGCTATATATTTTAACTTAGGTTTGTGGCTGATTAGACTCTCCTATCTGATCTCACCTGTAGTAGTAGCAAACATTGGTGTTATAGCTGGCCACATTTTGTGCTCTGCAAGAGAAAACAGTTCCTGGTTAAATTATTGTGTAATTAGTATCATTTGCAATGAGCTCTGAGCAACTGAGCCAGCATTCTTAGATCATATAACTTGAGCCATGTCATATAACCTGTGATGATGATCTGTGGGCAAGACCTAGTCAAAACTTGAAGTGGCATCCATTTCAAAAGGAAACACATTTCCTACAGGCTCTTTTTACTTCCTTCATACTTGAGTAGGAGAGTGAATGGAGTTGATGAATCTGGCACAAAGACAAATATTGTCATTTTTGAAGGTAATGGAAGTTCCTTTCTGTTTCACATTTAATACATTATTATACTTGGGGGGAATTGTGAGATTTTTCTGCTTTTCACATTATCTAAAATACATTAAAATTCAAATCATACAGAAATACTTTTGCCCATTTCCAAGGCCATCACAACAACTCACCTATCTTGGGAGCAAGATGAACTATTGCTCCCTTCCTATCAAGCCAAGTATGATTCATGACTCATTCATTAGTTCTTATTGCACTAAAAATCACTCTACATGCTACCCTTTTTCTTTCTTTTGCTTTTATATGGTTTCTAATTAGCTTCATAAATGTACAGAATGTTTTAGATTTCAGCCTTTGAGGGTAATTGTTTTAGATTTTTATAATCTTGCAAAAGCTGCTGGAGAAATAATACACCTTACAAAATGTTAGTGATGATGATAAGAAGAACACTTAAAATGGTACTGGGTATGAAGTCCATCAGGTTGTGTTTTAATTTTGGCTCTCTCAGAGTTGAGCTACTTAATTTAATATAGATCACTTAATTATTCAGAGACTCAGGTTCTCAGAAATAATAGGAATTGCCTCAGAAGTCTACTGTAAATAATAAGTCTATGCTAAAGTCCTTATCATTCTGTCTGGCTGGGTAGGCAAGAAATGTTTTGTTTTGTTTTTTAAAGATTTATTTATTTTAGAGAAAAAGAGAGGCTGAACATGAGTGGGAGAAGGGGTAGAGGGAACAGGCCAAGCAGATTGCCTGCCGAGCCAGAGCCCGACAGGGGATTCCATCCCATATCCTATGACCCAGGCCCACTGAGATAATGACCTCAACTAAAACCAAGATTTGGACACTTAACTGACTGAGTTACCCAGGCACCCCAGAAATCAATGTTTTTAAATTAATAATACCTAAATTAAGGGTTATTTTAACAGATCAAACAAACAAAACATGTATCGAGGATTGAATTACAGTTGAAGCTAGTGTAAATATAGTGAAGTCTAATTTCAAAATAAGAACAAGTGAGACTGAATTCAAAAGGTTTTATCCCACTTCTTCTGCTAGGTTAATGTTTGCCTTCATAAGTTTTTGTATTACATCGAGGAAATGATCAGATTTTTAAATGGCCTTGACAAGTTGGACAAATACACTGTTGAATAAGCTGAATTTTTCAACAACAAACTTATTTGTAAAGCACATTTACCATAGAGATATCTAAGTAATAATAAGATAAAGAAGGCTAGAGATTACAGTATTCTTTCTGTAAATTAGCGATATATTTATAATGGCTTCAAAATGCCATGGAACTATTGCAGAAAGATATAAAGTATAAAGACAAGTAAAAAGTGAATTTATACTATAAATCACTAATCTGCTCATCATGGTTATGCATCAATTCATTTAATAAACGCTAAGAACCCACAGTGTGTTAGATCCTAAGCTAGGTTCTGTGAATACCAAAACCTAGAAAGTAGTTCCTTGCTCTTCCAGGACTATGATCCAGTGAAAAGCTATTAAAAACATTTATATATATAGAAAATTGTATGAAAGGCAGAGAGAACAACAGAGAGGTCAAGGGACCAGGAAAAGTTTCCCTGTAGTTTGATCAGTAACGAAAGAGCAGGAGTTGGCAATATTTTTGGGTGTGCATGTGTGTATGCACGTGTCTATGCTCGTATTTGTATTTGTGTATGAGGACAGAGAAAGGGAAGGTTGCATGCAGTAAGTAAGCTTAACCTCCGAGACCTGAAAATGAGAGCCTATGTGTGTGGTCTATAGTGAAGAGAATGAGGGCTGGAGAGGAGATCAAGCTAAAAGAGTGGTCTAGAGGCAGATCTTAGACTCTTCTTTTAAGCCTTAAAAAGCATGAAAGATTTTGTTAAGAAGCCACTAAAGTGTTTTAAGCGGAAATGATGTGGTCAGGTGTTGTTGTTGTTAAACTCAGTTTTAATAATTTTACGGTTTATTGAAGTAATACTTAATTTGTGACCACATAAATAATAAATGGAATGCAGCACCAGGAGAAGATAGAGAGTATTGCCAAATTTTTAACAAGTTAAAAATAGTGGGGGTTTTTTTCTGTCTTTTTTTTTTTTTTTTAAGAAAATATGTAATAGGGGATAGTGCTTCTCAAACTATCTGTGGTGGAAGACTAGTTTCTTTTTGTTATCTGCCACAGACTGATAGCTTTATTAAGTGCAATATGGATGAATTATTTAGAAAATAAACTTAAAAAATATACCATGTATGCCTCCACTTTTTATTAGATTCAGTAGCATAATTTTGCATTTCCATAAGTATAATCAGAACAAACATAGGGAAAGAGGAAAAAGTCACTGAGATTGTACACATTGCTCATTGAAAATGTGTGGGTGATTAACATTTTTATACTTACCTAATTGCAGGGCATTAAAAAAATTGGTCACAAACCACATTTGGAGAGAGTCTTGCATTAGCAATTAGTTTATATACTGATGATATCAAAAATTTGTTCCCTGGAGTTTTTTAAGGGTAAGAAAAATGAAACCAAATTAAGATCAGTGAGAGGCATTTGGTTACCATGTATAGGGAGACATAAAACTTAAACTTGCTTCATTAAAATCAAGGAATATTACAGTAATTTTTCTCTGGTTAAAAAAAAATGGCTTTGGTATCATTTTGCTTGTCACACCACCCTTATAATCCCCAAAGTATCACATTGACCTATTTGTGCAGGTTTTAAGAACCCATGAGTTTGACTTTATTTTCTAGAGCATTATTATAGTGGCCATGTTGAAATTCTAATGTTAGTCTGTTTATAGTTACTTTCTAAGAAACAGCATGGAAAAAAGGGATTGAACTATTCAATTAATACTTGATTTTAATACGTTAGATACTAGAAAGCAGGAGGGAAGTCTACAAATGAGCAGCTACATGGATATATAGATGCTAATGGAAGTTTAGAAATTAACTTGACATTCAGTTATCTATTTAAAACAATATAGACAAAATTCATTAATTTGAAAATTTTCCATTTTTCCTTAAGCATTTATTAACTCATTAATTTAACCCATCTTCACTGAGCGTCTATTATAAGTCTATGACTGTGTTAAGAGCTAGGATTATAGAAAATATGACTCCCTGTGTGAAAATTGCTTATCTAGGGAAAGGTGGGCAAAAACATAAGTAGCCACAATCGATGGTTTAATCATTGGAGTAGTAACCAGAACAGAAGTTTAGTTTTAGGAAAGACTAAAACTCTTCTACATCTTCCAGGAGTGGACAGATATCATTGTGATAAGTCTGAGGCTCTGCAATACAGAATGATCAACACATGTATTTGAGGACTCAGTGCAATTTCCCAAGTTCCATCATTTTCCCTAGCCAGTGTTCTTGATTTTTTTTTTTCTATCTGACATTATCAAATGGCTCTTCCCAATTTTACTTTATTCCTCTTTTTTCCTATTGGGACTATGTCCTATCATTAGCATCTAACAATAATCAACTGGTTATGATTAACCAGTAACAATTGTAGTAAAATCAATAAATACAAAGTAACTCTTTTATTGTCTATTTTGAGCCAGTCACTTTGCAATTTTTATCTAATCCATTCAACAATTGAGAGAGGTGCCCATCTTACGGATGATGAAATTAAGGTAATTTGCCTAAGATTATTTATTTGTGTGGCAACCTGAGAAATCAAGCCTAGACAATACCACTATAGTGTTTTGCCACATTATTCCATCATTATTTTTCTAGATTTCCTCACTGCTGCCCAAATCCTTTGTTTTGGTACCTACCTGCATTCCAACTCTTCATCTCTGAAGAACAATCTAAATCAGTGACTTTACCAGGTCTTTATTTCTCTGGGTTGTCTGCTTCTCACAAAGAATTGATCTATTCACTTAGCTGATGAGCTAAGCTTCTCTCAATCTGAAAGTGTATTTTTAAATATCATAACCCATCTCAAATCTATTTTTGAAAGAAGTTAAGATCTAAATCTTCAGTATATCGGTTTTATTTAATCATTGAAAGAGCATAATAAATAAAATGGATCTGGTTCTACAGCAAAGTATTAGAGAAAAAGACTAAAAAACTGTTAGTTAAGCCCTATTCTGCTTACTATCATAAATTAGTATGAATACTTGCATTCTCTACCTTGTATTTGGCAAGCTTTGGGCATTTTAAATTAATGAATTTCTCAACCACTTAGAGAGGAGATTTAAAACAAAGTTTACTCTCAAGATGTAACTCGAGACTGAGTTATACCACTGTTTTATTATTCCTAATGGCACTGAGTCAATCCACAGATATTTCATCCTGCAATTTTCTGCTGTTATGAAAATGCATAATGTTAATCATTGTAATACTTTATAATCTGACCATAAACCAATGTTTATAGTCAGTTAATCATTGTATTACTTTGCTTTAGGTAATTTAGTACATTACCATAATGTAGCAATCTACTTAATATAAATTTTAAAGTGAACACAATAAAAGTTGTATAGCATTAATATATTATACATGCTAACCTGAAATTTTAAAATATAGCTGAAGTTTGGACAGAGTTCAGATGTTCTATGACTTTGGTTTCTTCTGCCTTTGCTGGGAAAAGAGGGAAGACTTAATGAAAGGCTGAGAAGTACACTGTTACTCTGCCCCCAGTTATTTATGCATCTGTCACAACCTGCTTCAGGTAAGAATATCTTTGGGTATCCACAGACTGCCTCTTAGGAATCTACAACTACTCATTTTTGAAAGACTGAACTTTAAGGGCAAAATACCCAAAATTAAAAAAAAATCAGTAAGTTTGGGAATGGTTGGCAGTAATTTGAACAAAGTGAAATATGCTTCACTTACAACAGACTTTCAGGAGTTTTTTTTTTTTTTTTTAATGAACGCTTTTAGAATTACCACTAAGATTCCAAGACAATGGAATTGGGTGTTATCTTGGTTTTGAAAACACATGTACTGAGCGGCTGCTAGATTCTAGACACAGTGTTAAGTGCTTTCTTTGTGCATCATTACCTTTAGTCCTCATTGTAAACCTGAGGTAGAGATTGCAGCCTTGGGATGGAAAACTTGAAAAGCTGGTAATGCCAAGCTGTGGTGGTAGTTGGGATTTTTAGAAAAGAGCCAAGAACTCTGTACACGGGGGCATTCCCTCTGTTCTTTCTATGATGATGAAGAATATGGATACTGTGGGCATGTTCATGGCTCCCAGCCACCAACGTCTCAGCATCAGCATCTGGCATGCCCACACCAATGGGACTAGGTGGTGGATTCAAGAAAGAGATAGAATATTGTTATGAATCTGAAAAGGGCTGAATATACGTAGCTCTGATGTGAACGAAAATCAGTCAATAGTTCCCAGCTATCAGCCTCTATGTTAACAAAACTTTGATCACATTGGCCAAAGAAAATTTTGGTGCATATTAAAATCACCTGGGAGTTCCTTTAAGATGGCTACAGTTATGTGGTTACTTGCATTTTAAAAGTATTCGGACTGTCTTCAAATGATGAAGTCCTTAGAGGACTCTTATTCCTGAGGAGACGTTCAGAATTACACTATCTTTATGTGGATTTGTTCTATCATGTGAACTATATTTTAAAAATGTTGACTTAATCTATGTCCTGTACTTGTTTTTCTTCTTTCATCCCTACCAGTGTGTGGTGAATAATGAAACACATTAATTTGATTAAATGATTGAAACAGTTTTTTGTTTTGTTTTGTTTCAGTGTCTTTTACAAAACAATTTTCTCTGCTGTATGCTTTGGATTTAGAGGAAAATAAATGAAACAGCTAAAACTGCATAAGCAGTGATAAGAGACACAGTGAGAAGGCTAGTTCCTAAAGGTGATACTCACTAGAATCACCAGGTGGTCTTTGAAAACTTTCAAAGGCTAGGCTACACCCCAAACAATTGAATGATAATCGGGTAGGCGAATGGGTAGTCAGTTACAGGTACCGGTACTTTTGCAAGTTTCCCAGAGATTGTAGTATGTCAAAAAAGTTAGGGAATCCCTCACCTATTTTATGTTGCATAATGGGCATGACTTTCTTTCTTTTCTTTTCTTTCTTTTCTTTTCTTTTCTTTTCTTTTCTTTTCTTTTCTTTTCTTTTCTTTTCTTTTCTTCTTTTCTTTTCTTTCTTTTTTCTTTTCTTTTCTTTCTTTCTTTTCTTTTCTTTTTTTCTTTCTTTCTTTTCTTTCTTTCTTTCTTTCTTTCTTTCTCTTTTTTTTTTTTTTTTAGAGATTTTATTTATTTATTCATGAGAGACACAGAGAGAGAGGCAGAGACACCGAGGGAGAAGCAGGCTCCCTGCAGTGAGCCCGATGTGGGACTGGATCCTGGACCCAGGGGTCACGCCCTGAGCCAAAGGCAGATGCTCAACTGCTGGGCCACCCAGGCGTGCCTGGGCATCACTTTCAAACTTGGCTTTATTCTGTTTGAAGTAAGTCTGCCTCAGATTAAATATTTTCATGCAGTAATTTTGTCTGAACATATATATAACAATGAGTAGAGATTATGTAATGCCCTCTGCATTTCATGAATGAATGTCATGGGGCTAGACTGTGAGGCTTGTAAAATTCTTCTCACCGTATTTTAGAAAACAAGACAATGGAGTATTGGGAGAAATATCTTCATTTAAATAAAATTCACAGAAAATAAAGTCACAATAAAATATTTGTGTATTTGCAATAATGACAATACCATTAAATTTCAGCACTGTATTTTCCAACTATTAGTTTTGATTGTTAGTGCCTTTATAAGAAGCTTATTATGAATACTCAGAAAAAACAAAATTAGTAAATAAGAAATTAAACCTTTTTTTTCTTGGGCATGTGTTTTCATTGCTTTAATGAAAGTATATGCAGACTTAATACTGACATTTAACAATGTCTATAACCAAAGCAACACCTGATGTTTACTGACTATCTCTTTTAGGTTCTTTTCTTTTTTTCTTTTTAGGTTCTTTTTAGGTTATTTCCATTCTTGAAACTGACTTTGGTATTCCACTCTCATATTGAAAAGGAAATGGACAGAGAGACCAACTTTCATAACTAATGAAGTGGCAAAACTGGGACATTAAGCTAGAGTGGTCCAACTGGAAAGCATAAGTTTTTTTGTTTATTGGATCTTGTGTTTCTCATTATGAGAATTAAATACATTCTGATTTCATTGAAATTTACACTCTTCTTTCCACTATGTCTGCCACTTAACTGTAGATGATGAAGATAGAGTTCAAAGAATTACTTCCTGGCCTGAACATAGTCAAAATCAGGAGGGGTGTGTGTATATTTTGTTAAGTGTGTAAATTTTGAAACTGGTTTTACACATATAAGGGTGAGATAAAAACAAAAATTACATGCTGGTGGGGATTAAAACTGTTGAGCTTTTGGAAATTGGCTCATTCCGATGTTTGCCGCAACCAGTCTGGTGCTTTGTGTCACACTTCCCTGCCATATGCAGGCACATTGGCTCTTTTCCTAGGGAAATTGTTTATTTTAAAACACACTCAGTAGACACTATTGGCTAAACAGTGGTTGTCCCTGTTTTCTGCCATACGGAACCTAATATTTTGTGATTGTAACTCTAATGGCTTCTTGTGTTCAAGTGACAAAAATCCAACTCATACTAGCTCAAGCCAAAACAAACAACAAAACAAAAACAACAGAAACAAAGCTCAACAAACAATGGCCACATATTTATTCAAAGGATTCTAGGGGCAGTTCAACCTCTGGAGGAACTTACGTAAGAATGATGCTCATTTAGGGCGTTTAGGCACAGAGTGGCAGTCTGTATTTTCATTAGGCCTTCTGTTTTATCTTATTTCTTGTATTTCTGTATGTGTTCACCTTGTTCTGTTCTGTTCTTTCAAGTACATAAGAGTGTGTAGGGGAGATGGCAAGGGGCCCAGGGCAGCAGTGCAGTTCATGCTTATATCATCTAAATTTCAGGATCTGATAGGTAGGAATTCTTATGATAATTCCCAGACTAAAGGTAAGAAAAACTGGCAGAAATGTCTCTGCCTGTTCTGGTTTGAGTCCCCTGCTTTCTCCTGAAAGGGTTACTGTGACCAGGCCCGGATTGCATGCCTAATCCTCAGAGTACGGGGTTTAGCACCATCCCCTTAACTCTAGAGATGGAGTAGGGAGACAATTGAGTCTGAAGGGAAGGGAAAGAGTTTGTTCCAGAAGAGGATGAAGAAAGAGCATGTAATGGGCTAAAGTGATTGGTGACCATCACCCCAACATTCCTTTGAGTTCTTGTGTTAATTGGTTTCCCACATCACTTGGTAATGGACTAGGCTTATAAGGTTGATACCTTACCTATTACCAAAGCTAACTGGGGACACAGTTACATTTTTGAAAACATGGTGAAACTATGAGAAATTAGAGTATCTAGCTGTCATTTTGGTTTTGAATGATAGATAAACGTGTAGAATTCAGATGAAACCAAGGCCATTCATTCTAACAATTTCATTATTTTTCTGGACCTCTTATGCCTCCTTAGTTTCATGGGAGGTTAACAGTACTTGTGAAGTAGAATTTTACATGGATTCAAGGAGACCATTTAAAAAAGCTTTTAGTCAAGAACTTGCCATGTTAGTAAATACTCAGTGTGTGTTAACTAACAGTAAAAACAGTTAACAAATCTACTAAGAACAACAAAAACTCTATAGTTTAATTATGAGGTAGAGATCAGAATGAAATTATCATGTAATAGTATTTTCACAATAGGCTTCATTTTATAATATATGTATTATATCATATGTATATGTATAATATGTATATTATATGTATTGTATGTATTTATGTAATATGCACATGTGTATATACATACTACCTTTTAAGGTAAACAGCTTTTTAAAAATTTGTATGAGCCAGGCATGTGGAATTTCAACCACTTCCTTATTAATGTCAGCTTTGTTTCAATGTTTTCCTTATTGCTGGCCAAACCTTGAACCTTTATAATTTTTTTTGACACTTGAATCTTTCCTTTTTAAATTCTATTCCACATCTGTATATCTTCATGGAATCCTAAACCTGGTTTCCAATGCCTCATCTTTATGAGGAATATTCTATAAAAATCACTTTTGATTTAGGAAGTATTAAAACCAACATATTATAAAGCTTTTAACAACATCTTTGTATTTTTCACAGCTCCTTGTGTAATTTTTGTCACTTCTCTGTAAATATGTGAAATATATAGAAACAACAGTCTATTTGATATTTATAACAAATAGGTGGCATGTCCAATGAAAACTGAGTATTTGGAAAGTTAGTTTCATATTGAGAATCCATTTAACTAGGCATATGTGGATGGAGAATTAGTATCTTTGTTAGAGTGCTTTACTGGGGGAAAAAAAAAAGGTACCAAACTTAAAAATAGAACAACACTTTATTTGCAAGACACACAAAATTGTTTTTAAGAAAAATATAATTGTTGACCACCAGATGGCTCTCATATTTTTAAAAATTCAGCAGAGTCGAAACTCTATTCAAAATAAATAGAATTAAAAAGGATTGTTTTTTTAAAAAGTGGCATAGACTTAACCATATGAAAATAATTGAAATCCTATAATATTTGGAGATTTCTCTTTAAAAAAATGTATGAAGTATATATGAATACCATGATACAAGGTACCTTTTGGGTTTTTATTCCAGTCTTTGAAAATACCATGCTGTTGATAAATCAAGGTGGAAGAATAAGTATTAGCAGACAAAAAACTGTCAGAGGATAGAGTGGCTTTACTATTTTCATATGATGTTTTAAAAAAAACCAAACATCATGTCTCATAACTAATATAAGGACAAATCCAGATGCACTTGGGCTTCTAGGTTTGGATACGGTATGACATATTATTGATTGCACATATTTTTCAATGACATGGCCTCTTTCTGGAAGTATCATTCCACAGGGCTTTTAGCAATCATGTCACATTAGAAATTAAGGTTCTCCATAGAAAGCAAAATAATTTTGACCTGGGTCAACGGTGGAGCTGATTCCTAGCCTGGGATGCTTTCTGCGTCCCAGCTCAACTCTGGACATTGCTGGCGTCACAGCGTTTCGAAGGATGTCTTTTACTAGTCTTAATATGTAAGCTATTGAGATAAAAGACCCTACACTTGTTGCTCCGACCAGTTTTTTAAAGGCTAAGCTGCCTAATTTGCCTTTCATTAAAAGCTCCAGTGCAGTTTTATGATTTGTAGGCACTGAGCCGTTGAGCTATCAGAGCATACGATTCTATTTTGAGCATTTTTTCTGGTCAATAAAAAAGGCATATGCCTCCATGAGTCATCTTCGCCGAGCAAACTCACAAGGAGGAGTTGACCTGCGCTTCCGCCCTGCTACTGGCTTCCCCTACCTTGTCTTGTCAGCACAGAGCTTGCCCCTGTGCCTCCCACCACGGAGGAACCAGAAATGTGGAGACAAGGTCTCCTTAGCCCATATGGTTTTATTTGTGTTCCGCTGGCACAGTTATAGTCATACAGTAACCAACATAAATTTTTAGTTTTATTATCACCTCTAAAAAGAGACAGAAATGTGAAAATTGAAGCCAGAAGGTTTGTATCACAGGATTAATTAGGCAGGGCCAACTGGAGTCTCACTCCTCCTGGCAGCCAGTGCTTCAAGAAGGTGCCTGCCTTCAATTAGGGAGCGCACAAAGCAATTAAAAACCCTGTTTCTTTTTCCTGAGGTGTTACTTGTTACTTGATAAATCTCTTTTTTAAAATTCTCTGGGGATCTGAACTGGCTTGAGGTGCAATCTACTGGGGTAGATATTCATGAAAAATTGATTTAGCTCTAGCCTAAGTGCAATAGGTTTAAAATAAACCTGAAAGGAATGAACAGTGTGTTTCTTGGCTGACATTTTATTGGCCATTTTTTTAATGCACAAAAGACTAGATAATTAAGAATTGAGACATTATGGATCTCCACCAGGAGATATGAATCGAATTGGTCAGCCATCCAAGGCATTTTATCCTAAGTCACGCTACACATTTGATTAACCTTTTTCACAGGGCGATTTGTACAGTTCTATGGACAACACTGTGGTGTGCATAAGTCAGAATTAAGTGCATGCCTCCCAGAACCCACATCCCCTTTCTAATAGAGAATTGGCTCTCTCTGAAATTATATCTTTCTATCTGATTTATGTCTTTGTCCACTGAGATTTGAAACTTAGGTCTGTTGTTCTATTTCTCCAAAAGGGACTTTTGTTGCTTTTCACTGTTTCTGAAAAGTACCTTATTATCCTAATTCTGGAACTATGTAAATATTTGGAAGCGAGCTTTGTGTTCTGTGCAGTTAGTTTTGTGGACTGGGATTTTACCACTACTATGTAAATTACCTAGCTAACCCTTTCCTCTGAAATATAAATAATTTAAAATATGCAATAAGTACTGAGTATAACTGGTACAAAGAATAGTGCTCTATCAAGACATATGGGCTTAAGCTTTATCAGTGATCTCATACTTCCTGTTGAAAAGAGAAGCAAAATATCTTCTAAATCAATAGGCTAAAAACCATCATTGTAAATACAAGAAGGAGACTCTACTTTCACTTGAAAAGCATGTTATGTACAATTTAATGAAACAAAGGCAACAATGGACTCCCATCCATATTTTCTATGGTTTGTGTTTCTGAATTAAAAACATTTACTTCAAGTTAGCTATGATAAAATATTATTTTATCTCATCCCTACTTTTTCTATTATTTCTTCCTCTTAAATTTGAATATAATGTAAAGGTTAGGCATATTATTATAAAATAATTATTTAATGCTGAGATAGTAAAAATATTCTATATGGTGATTATGATCAGCAAAAACTTTGTAACATTTTAGTGAAGATAAATTTTGACGATATGACTCTTGAAATCTAGATTCTAGTCACTAGAAATTCTGATTTTTGAGGTTTTTATTATGGATTATTTAGTACGTGTATCTCCATCCTCACAAAAGCTGATAATTGGTTTTGTTATTGGCCGGGCTTGACCTGATGTGTTGTTCCTCCTTAATGGGTCTAAATGTTTAGAAGAAAATGCCCCAATGACACTAACTTAGAAAAAAAAGATGCCAGAAAATATTTTCTAATATTTTCTATTTCCTTGTATGCTCTCTTCATACAAGTTTCAGCAATATGTACTTAAACAGAAAATCTGTTTTGCCACTGGTCTTAGTAAAAGTAACTACTTTGTCATTTAAGTGAAGCAGTCTGAAGAATACAGTTTGTGACATTGTAATTATTTTGATTTGGATATTGGTGGTGGGTAGGCTTTCAGGAAATCAGCAAATTGTGGGTCTAAGAGCCTTTTATGATCCTGTCTTCTCTTTTGAGCTCTCTGCTATGTTTACTGCTATCCTTGAAGTTCCTCAGTAGGGTAGACTAGATCCCCAGATGGTCCCATGAGTCCTGCCTTCTGGTATTCAAGTCTTATTATACTACCCTGCCCTTGCGTCTGGGTAGGACCTATTGATATAAAGGATGCCACTCCAGTGAGAGATTATGTGACATGACAAAGCTGAAGAGATTTTGCAGGTGCAATTAAGGGTTCTAATCAATTGATTTAAGTTAATCAAAAGGGATAGGATTTTGGGTGGGCTTGAGCTGATCTTTAAAGGAGGGGCTAGAGGTCAGAGAGTTGAAAAACAGCAGCTTCTCTCTCCTACTGGCCCTGAGGAAGTATGCCACTGACAAGGAAGTGAATTATGAAAAAAGTGAATTATGAAAAAACAAAAAATACTTAGGTTTGAAAATAGATCCTGAGCTTCAAATCTGCCCCCAAGTCTGAGTCCACACTTGACTGCAACCTTAGGGGACCCTGAGCAGTAAACCCAGCCAAGCTGTTCCTTGACCCATGGAAATTAGGATATAATAGTTTGTTACATGGCAATGGATAACACACCCAACACTCTAGTTCATGTTCTAGACCACTTTTTCCCCAAATTTACTCAGTACATGAATGCCAAAGAATATTAATTGGTGTTACAGACTACACTGGTTAACTGAGCAAAAACTCTGAAACCTGCTAGAGACAGGCAACTGGGTTTGTCAAAAGGTTTGCTCTCCTAATATGCAGTATGATTCTCAAAGAAGAATTAACATAAGCAGTATATCCCACATTTCTTAGGAACCAGTTTCTTTTTTCCAGTTGGCAACTTAGAAAGCAGTGTTCAAAGGAATCCCCTTTAAGGAAAGAACTTTTGGGTCAATTCGCCATTTTAGTTTTAAAATCAGGACCCTTCTCTCTCTAAGTTAGGAAACTGCTACTAGATCAAGTAAATTAACTCACATTAACATTTCAGTGGTTGTTAGAACAGTATGTTGAACATTCTGGAGTGTTTTTACTTTAATATAACCTTGAAAATAATAGAGCTTTGACCAAAAGAAATGTATTTCTATTTATGGAGATTTTAGCAAATTCCAAAACAATGACTCCATCTGCAGTGGAGCTGTTACAATTCAAAATTATAAAGATAATGGGCATTTTATAATCTCATTACATTCTTGCTAAAGCCCTATCATTTCCATTCCTAAGGTAGATGTATGCATATGACAAAACAAAGGTCATAGACTGTGTTCCCAAGATTTTCAGCATGCCATTTCCTTTAAACGAAATTGTTGGAAAGTGAAAAATGCTACCAGGGAGGTTTTTCCCTCTCTTCAGTGACAAAGCCATTTTTCAAACTCTACCTCTTACCTGATAAAGTTCCCAAAGAGTCAATTTACTTTCTTTACCTCCTTAAATTTGCTTGTTCCCACTGGGCCTCTTGAGATCATTGCCACAGAATCATTGTGAATAATTTCTACAATCTTTTCTCTATTTTAGCTGTCTTTGGATATTAGTATATAGCTTTGAGTGACTGAGAAAATGAATTGAATGTAACTGGGTACCAATTAATAGCATTTCACTGAATTAATTTAAATTGTATCTCTTTTACTTTAATCTCCCTTTTTTCCTGAGAGCTTTCTTTAAGCGACTATTGTAATATTAGACTCATTCATAGAAATCTGGATTCACTTTGGTTTGAAGTACCTTAGTGTCTTATTTGGCATTCCCATGAGAAAAGTAAAAGCTTAGAATATTCTAGAAAGTTTATTGTGAATTCAGAATACTGGAGAGTTTATCCATATTTAGAAGCATTCTTGAACTTCAAATAGACCTAAAAGTCCAAGTTATACAAAGATGCCTGTGCCTTGGACATTCCTTTTGCTTAAAATCTTAATGGCCTGCCCTTGTTTTCATATGTAGCAATGGTAATTCTCTTCATTTCCTGAAAATCATAATGGATTGGAAGATCTTTTTCTTCCTATATGCCTATGGTATGATTTTGTTACAAACTTGGAGGGGACTTCATAAATAAAGGAAAAGAAAGAAATCCAATTTCACGATTCTTACTCAGGGATATCCCAATCCTGGCACCATTGATGTTTTGAGCCAATATTTTTTTCTTGAAGGGTATTAGAAGGTGTTTATCAACATCCCTGGTCTCTAACCACTAGAGGCATTACAGTTGTGACAAACAAAAAAATGTCTTCAGATGATGTCCAGTGTCCCATGGGAGTCGAAGTCAAAATTGGAGAACCACTAACACTAGATGCCTTTTTTTATTTGGAAGTTGATTGGATTCATTTTAATTTGGGGGTGTTGATTAATATTTTGAAATTTTGTCTCATTGGTGATTTGAAGCTCAGCAAGTTGGAAAGCATTTTGATATTGCAACTGTGTTTTTATTTGTTGTGTTTGATCCATGTTACCAATTTGGACACAACACTAAAATCTTTCAGCACTTAGTGAAAAGTGTTCATGTATAGCTATCTGGTACATATTTTTTGATGCACATATTTTAACTTTGAAAGCACTTACAATTATTGTCAAAATATTGAGGATGCTTTAGTGAGTATGGTAATTGGCAGGAGTTGAGCCAACACAAAGGCGTATTTTGGAGACTCATGGAGCTTATGGAAAACTTCCTGATTTGCCGTTAAATTGGGCTAGGAATCAATGAATGGACATTTGATTGCTTGAATTACATTGTCCATGTTTCCTTTGTTTACTTTCTTCAGATGCAGTGGGTAGAATTGAGCAGGTATTGTTTATGTATTACCAAAATTCTGCTGTGGTTTGTGCTTGTGTCTCAAGAGATTATCCTGGAAACAAATTATCTTATATGTTCTTGTTAACTAGTCTTTAAATTTAAATCATTTTTTCTTTTAAAGATTTTATTTATTTATTCATGAGAGACAGAGAGAGAGAGAGAGAGAGGCAGAGACAGAGACAGAGGGAGAAGCAGGCTCCATGCAGGAAGCCCAATGTGGGACTCGATCCCAGAACTCCAGGATCATGCCCCAAGCCAAAGGCAGATGCTCAACCACTGAACCACCCAGGCGTCCCTAAATTTAAATCATTCTTCATGGTTTTCTGAAAATTGAACGTTTCACATTTTGGAAGAGGAAAAGAGAATAGGATGAAAATCTGACATTTTGCTACTTTCCTATAAGACTAACTTGAAGAAGAAAATGCACCTGGGTGGTACCGTGGGTTAAGCATCTAACTCTTGATTTTGGCTCAGATCGTGATCTCAGTGTTGTGAAATAGAACCCTGTGTCAAACTAGGTGATGAGCATGGAGCCCAAGGTTCTTTTCTTCTCCCTCTGCCCACCCCCATGCTCCCTGCTTGCATGCACACTCATGTACTCTCTCTCTTAGATGATAAAGACAATAATGACGAAGAAAGGAGGATTAGCAAAGAAAATTCTGGCCAAGGGAAATGAAAATCAGGCAGTAGACCAGAAGAGGGATATAGGGGGAAAAGCATCTGGGCTAGTAGCCTGACTCACCCGAGTTCAAGAATAGTAATTTTTTCAGACTGCAAGGAATCTCAAGGAGCAGGGGAAGATGAATCTCTTTTTTGTGAGGATTTCTCTAGGAAAACTGCTTTCATCCTGAAGAATGATTTACTGGTCTTTAGTTTAACATATTTTTTCCTTGATCCTCTTGCAGCACTTTCCCCAAGGTGTGCACCTATTATACTTGCATATTTGGATTAAGAGGGTTTCTTGCAAATGGTGTGTTCGGGAAGTTCTAATTACCCTACCTGATGTCAATCCCATCACTAGTAATGAGTCTTCCCTTCCTTGTATAGTCTTTCACTGACTTTTTTTTTTCTACTCCCTGATTTTAGCTGAGTGCAACAACTCATTCTATCAGACATGCTCTCATGTCTTTGAAACACCCAGAGAAAGAACCAGGGTATGAGCTATTCTGCTACCAGGAGGCTCTTCTGCATGTATGAAAATTCAGGGGTGAATAGAAGCACACTGAGAAGGGCAACATCTAACTTGACCCACAATCTTACATTCCGATAATCTTCCTCAGAAGTTTGTCTAGCAAAAATTTTGTATATGCTCTTTCACACTAGTAAATTGTTATTTTTCATGCTTCTGAATGTTATTCTAGCAATTTTTCCCTGAATAGGAGTAGTCTACTCAAAATATAATTTTCAGTGTTTACCTTAAAAGGAACCATTTGCCTAAAATTGAAAAAGATAGTCTTTTGAGCTATAAACTCCCAAGTCTCTACTGTAGACTCCAAGACATGCTTTTTAACAAGGTCATTTTGATATATTAGTAAATAATTTCCTTTGGATCCATGATTCAGCTAAGTTATTACAAAGTCTGCTTTGTAGCAAATGTTCTCTTGAGGTTATTGTGTGTTTGGACAATGGACATAGATAGTGCCTAAATGGATGTTCTGTGGTTTGAGGATCTCTTCTGGAAAGAGTAAAATATTATTCACTTATATTTTTCTCTTACTTTGACTTTTATATATTTTTTCCTACTCATCATTATTTAAAGGTAATTTAAATCTTTCTAAATTTCTCCCTCTCTCCTACCTCCCTCTGCCTATCTCTCTCTCTCTCTGTGTCTCTCTGTCTCTGTCTCTCTGTCTCTCACACACACACAGATTCTTTTTGTCATCCTTCCTGGATCTTGAACAAAGTCCTTACTTTGTCTCTCTCTATGCATTTGCTGTTCACTCTTCAACTACCTCAACCTCTGACAATCTGACTTCTTCCCTGTCAGTAGGCAAATCTATTTTTATTAAGGCCACCTTTCACATCCATGTCACTAAATGTAGCAGGCAATTATCAGCTATGTCCTATTTGATCTTTCATTAGAAATCACCTCTGCGGCCCCTCCCTCTTTCATTGGCTTACAGGTCACTTACAACCTCGTACACTTCCTTCTACTATATGAACATATTTCACAGACTTTTTGCTGGCATCTGGTCCTCTCTATAGCATTTTTAGAATTCCCAGAATTATGTTCTAAGCCTTTTTTTCTTTTGTGTCATATACTTGCCCATTAAGTTTCATCCATTCTTATCTCATGTCTTCATTATGTCCCATACATGGAACACTCCTGTTTAAGTACCTATTGTTGCATAACAAACCACTCCGAAATTTAGTGGCTTAAAATGGCAGTTATTTTGTTATTTTTCACTGGTCTTGTTGAGTGGGCTAAGCAGCACTGCTTTCTTATTTCATGTGACTTTGACTGTATCATCTGTGGGCTCAGTTATCCTGAACAGCTAAGATGACCTGTTCACATGGCTGGCCTTTCATGCAGCCTAGTGTGTAGGAGTTCACCTAAGAATGTCAAATGGAACGTCAGTATGTGTCCCTTACATGTGCCTTGTGGTTTGACCAGTATGTCGTCTGAGTTCCAAGAAGTGTTTCAAGTGTGAGAAATCCTAGAAGGAGAAAGTAGATGCTGTTAGTTCTCTTAAAAATGTACCTCTGTGATTTGGACACGGTCACTTCCACTACAGTCTATTTCTTAAATTATCATAGGAACAACCAAGATTCAAGGGGAGGGGTGGGGAATAAAACTCTTTTTTCTTTATAAAAGAGTTATAAAAAGTATTTGGCCATCTACAAAGTACATACATTTATCCTACATACATAATACCCACACTTTCCCCAGGACCCCCTACATCTCCTTCCATTATTGCATCAGGCTCAAGGTCCAACATTTCATTATCTAGATCAGGTTCAGATATGGATAGGCTCCTTTTGATATGAAGAATTATATAGAATGAGAAGACATTTAATCTGATTCCTAAAAAGTCAGTATGCAATACCGAAATGAGGATAGTAGAACATAATAGACATCCTCATTCAAAAATCAAAAAGGCAAATAGCAGTGACTCATTCACAGAAATCTTGAAATTTAGCTGAGCACATGTCAGCACCTTAATGAAGGCTCCTAGCTTTCTTGGATTGATTCCCCCTGCTTCTTGGCTTTACTCTCTGGCTGCTGGCTCTCCTAAATAGGTCATCTTTATCCCTATAAGATATCTTAGGTGACAGCTGGGTAACTTTCTCAGGCCATGTCCTACTTCTTAGAAGTTGTGGTATCTCAAAGGCCTCTATTATTGTTGAATTGTCAATGTTTCTTCTAGTACAAGTTGATTAATCCCTTTAAAAATGTGATCAGAATACAGTTCACATTTTAGACCAAAGAAACAGATATTTTTGAAAGAGGTCCCTCTCTACCTCAAACTAAGAATTAGAAATTTTGTTGTTCAGAAAAAAGTTTGAAAGAGGCATATTCTTAAATATTTCTAAGCTCTTTCTTTTAAGATTTTATTTATTTGACAGAGAGAAAGCACAAACAGGAGGAGTGGCCAGTGGCAGGCAGAGGCAGAAGGAGAAGCAGCCTCCCTAGTGAATAGGAAGCCTGATGTGGGACTCGATCCCAGGACCTTCGGATCATGACCTCAGCAGAAAACAGCTGCTTAACCAACTGAGCCACCCAGGAGCCCTAAATCTTTCTCAGTTCTTAACCAAGTTTTTATAACCACACACCTGAAGTCTTAATTCTGAGACAGCTTTCATTTTTTTTTTTCCATGGTAGTGTCTTGGAAGATCTTGCGGAATAAACCAATTTAGAAGATCATTTTAATAACAACTACTGTCCATTTACTTTTCTCTTTTGGCAAACATGAAAAGGTCTGAGATAGGTAACCCATTTTAATATGTAGTAACTGAGTGACAAAAATTTCTAGCTTAGAAAAAAGCAGAAAGAAATACAGAATTAGAATAATGCATTTTTACAGGTGGATTTTTCAGGGAATACAGTATAGCATTCCATTTAGAGGTTTCACACAAAAGATACCCTCCCCCAGTCTCCCAGCATCTACTAACAAATCAATGGGTGAAGTTTAAAGTATCTTATAATTTCAAGTATGAAACAGCTTTTTAAAATTTCTTCACATCATCTCTTTGAAAGGATATAATTAAATAAAATGATTAGCTATTTTACCAATTGCTAGATAAATCATTAGAGTAGAACTATATTTTATGACAATTACCATAGACTTAAATTTGTAAACAAGATATTAACCATTATTTCATCAAAATTTGGAAAGTGTCGACAAAATAACCTTAAGAAATGTGACAATGCTAATCAAGTTTCTTAGCATTGAGATTCTAAATGATCTGTTGAACTAAGTAACATCGTAAAAAATTAAGCAGGTTAAATGGAAATTAGAATGCATTTAATATAAAGTTTTGAAGTTAAAAATGAGATAGACCTATGATAAAGGAGAGATATAAGTATATTCAAAGCTATTGTGATATGTGGCTTTAAAGAATATAATTTGCCTTCTAGAGTAATAAATCTTCATTATGCAAACACTTGAATTCTATGAAAAGTCTTAAATAATTGATCTAAGGTCTAATATTCTTTCTATATGTAACAGTTTCAATATTTTCTTCCTTAAAGTCTTTTAAGTTTTTAAAGTTTGGTTTTATGATAGGCCAGTAGTTTGTCAGGTAGCAGTGAGGTGCTAGAGTTGGCTCCTTGGATCAATCACAAGTGTCTCTTTGCAACATTTTGTACAATACATAGGCCATGATGAAAGTATTTAAACCACAGAAATAAGCAAACACTACAAAAAAAAGGGCTCCTTTTCTTCTCAGAGAACCGATTATAGTATTTTTACTAGCATGTTAACTGGTTAATAGGTACAGTGAATACATAATCCATCACTGAAAGTAATCACAGTAACTTTGTTATACTTAAAATCTTCCAGTCTACTTTGATTGAAAGTACTCCACTTGAATCAGAATTATTCAATAGTATGACTATGGAAAAGATGAATGTAGTAGATTAAAGCTCTATGAAAACTTTAAACCAAGCTATGGACTTGTACCATGATTTAACAACATGGTTGGATCTTTCTCCCATGGTGATTCATTCCTTTATTTGTACAGTAGCTCTTTAAAATGTTGCTGTGCATTAATATTGTAATCAATAAAGTACTTTTAAACAGAAAAAATTATTTTTTTCAGAAAAAAATTATTTAAAAAATTGGTACAATATCATTATTCAGTGATAGCTAGAACAAACCAAACCAAAACATGAAGCAAAGCCACTATCCAAATGGACAGACTTCTTTTCTAAACTTTAAAAATACATTCTCAAAATGTTCACTCTAACAATTCTATAGTTCTTTCCCTGCAAATGCAAATAATTCCCTGTTTCAAAGTTTATAGATGAGAAATTATATGTTTCTTAAGTGTTCACACTGTAGGATTGAGATAAGGCTAACTTAAAATCTTAAACAGCTTAGTATACAAGTAGTTTCCAATAAAAACTGCATATAATGGAAATAAAGATTTAATATAGGAAATCTTTTAACTATCTAGTACTGAAACTATGTTTTCCTTATTCAGGAAAACACTTGAAATTTTTCTTAAATATTTTTTTATATTAATAGCAATTATATTTTCTTCTATGACTACATGTATGCCTCAGTCTTTCTTCAGATGCTTAAGTGAACTTCTTTACATGTGAATGTGTTTGCATGTGTGTCTGATTCAGTTCAGAGGTTTTTCTCTAGGGGTAGCTCTATGTAGTGCATTGATTCTATAAGGAAATAGTCTGTATTTGTGCTTAACTGGAAAACATATTAATGCATCCATGCCATTTGGCTAGAGGCAAATTGCTTACAGAAAATGGTGTAGTCTTGTATGGTAATTAATTTCTTTTTATTTATGATTATAAAAACATGGTTTAAAAAGTATACTGTAATTTTTAAATTAGTTTTGTCTGTTACAACTATTGCAAATGAGATATAATTGGCATAAGTTTAAAGTGTCACAACATGTTTATTTTGCAATAGCATTACCACCATAGTCTTGGCTAATACCTTTATCATCGCATAATTAGGATTTCTTTTTTGTGGTGGGAAAATTGAAGATTCACTCTCAGCAATGTTAAAGTTTTTTTTTTTAATTTTTAAAGATTTATTTATTTATTCATGAGAGACAACAGACTGAGAGAGAGAGAGGCAGAGACATGGCAGAGGAAGAAGTAGGTTCCTCGCAGGGAGCCCAATGTGGGACTGGATCCCGGATCCTGGGATCTCGACCTGCGCTGAAGGCAGGCTCACAACCGCTGAGCCACTCAGGATTCCCAACTTTAAAGTCTAAAGTACATTATTGTTGTCTGTAATCATGCTATGCATTAGCTCTCCAAAACTTATTTATCCACTGGTTGCAAGTTTGTATCCTTAAACAAAATCTCCCCAATTTCCTCACCCTTCAGCCCCTGGAAACCACCATTCTACTCTCTGTAGTGTTTTAGATTTTCTAGATTCTACATGTAAGTGAAACTGTACAGAATTTGTCTTCCTTTTCTCTAACTTACTTCACTTAGCATAATGCATTCTCAGTCCATCCAGAGTGTTGCAGACACTGGATTGTCTTCTTTTCTCATGGCCAAATAAAAGCCATTGTACATGTATGCATGACATACTTTGCTTTTACTTTTAAAAAAGCTTTTACTTGGGGATCCCTGGGTGGCTCAGCAGTTTAGCCCCCGCCTTAGGCCCAGGGCATGATCCTGGAGTCCCAGGATGGAGTCCCACATCAGGCTCCCTGCATGGAGCCTGCTTTTCGCTCTGCCTGTGTCTCTGCCTCTGTGTGTGTGTGTGTGTCTCTCATGAATAAATAAATAAAATCTTAAAAAAAAAACAATTACATACTGTATAATGTGCCCATTATAAGTATATTTAACCATCTGTCATCACACAAAATTATTACAATATTACTGATTATATTTCCTATGCTATGCTTTTTATCTCAGTGACATTTATTCTATAACTAGAAGATTATATCTCTTAATATTCTTCACCTATTTTGTTTATCCCTCTGTCCTCCTTCTTGCAGACAACCAATACATTGTTCTGTGTGTTTATAATTCTGTATTTGTTTGTTTTTTAGATTCCATATGTAAGTGAAATCATAGGATATTTGTCTTTCTTGGTCTCATGTTACCAATTTCACTTAACATAGTACTCTCTAGGTCCATCCATGTTGTCTTGAGTAGCAGGATTTCATTCTTTTTTATGACTGGAATAATATTCCATTATGTACATTATTGTGTGCATATACATCTTTATCCATTCATTTATTTGATGGACACTTAGGTTGTTTCTAAATCTCGCTTTGTTGTAAATAATGCTGCAATAAACATAAGAACTGCATATCTTTTTTAAATCAGTGTTTCTGTTTTCTTTGGTTAAATATCCAGTAGAGGTATCACTGGATCATATGTTATATCTTTTTTTAACTTTTGTGGAACCTCCACAGTTTTCCAGATTGGCTGTATCAATTTACATTCCCTTCAATAATGTACTATACCTCCTTTTTCTATAAATCTTCAGCAACGTTTGTTACTTCTTGTCTTTTTGATACTAGGCATACTGATTGTGTGAGGTGATACCTCCTTGTAGTTTTGATAATTAGTGATATTGAGCATCTTTTTATGTGCCTGTTGACCATCTGTATGTTTTCTTTGGAAAAATGTATGTTTAGGTCATTTGCCCCTTTTTAATTGGATTATTAGGGTTTTTTGATATTGGATGATTTAAATATTTTGTATATTTTGATATTGGCCCCTTTTCAGATATACCATTTTTCTTAAATTTTATTTATTCATGAGAGACACAGAGAGAGGCAGAGACATAGGCAGAGGGAGAAGCAGGCTCCCTGTGAGGAGCCTGATGCGGGACTTGATTCCAGGATCCCAGGATCATGACTTGAGCCAAAGGCACTCACTCAACCACCGAGCAACCCAGGGCCCTCAGATATATCATTTGTAAAAATCTTTTCCCATTCAACAAATTGCCTTTTCATTTTGTTGATGGTTTCCTTTGTTGTCAGAAACTTTTTTTTTATTTTGGTGTACTCCCAATAGTCTATTTTTGCTTTTGTTTTCCTTGCCTGATGAGACAATATGTAGAAAAATGTTACTAAGGCCAGTGTAAACAAAAACTGCCTGCCTGTATTTTCTTTTAGTATTTTTATGGTTTTACGTTTCACATTTGGTGCTTTAATCTATTTTGAGTCTATCTTTGTGTATGGTATAAGAAAGAAGTCCATTTTTGTTCCTTTGTATGAAGTTGTCTAGTGTTCCCGACGTGATTTACTGAGGAGACCATCTTTTTCCCATAGTATGTTCTCACCTCCTTTGTTGTAGATTAGTAGACCTATAAGCATTGATTTATTTCTTGGCTTTCTATTCTGCTCGATTGATCTAGGTCTCCATTTTTGTGCCAGTATCATACTGTTTTGATTACTATAGCTCTGTAATATAGTTTGAAATCTGAAAATGTGATATCTCCAGCTTTATTGATCTTTCTCAAGATTACTTCCACAATTTAGGGTCTTTAGTTATTCTGTATAAATTTTAGTATTATTTTTTCTAATTTTGTGAAAAATACTACTGGTATTTTGATAGGGATTACAGTGAATCTGTAGATTGCTTTGGGTAGAATGGATATCTTAATAACATTAATTATTTTTTTTAAAGATTTTATTTGATTATTTGAGAGAGTCAGTGACCATGAGTGGGGGAGGGGCAGTGGGAGAAGTTGAGTGTTTGCTTAGCAAGGAACCTGAAACACGTCTTGATACCAGGATCCTGAGATCAGATACTTAACCAACTGAACCACCCAGGTACCCCAACAATACTGATTCTTCTAGTCCATGAGCATGGTATATATTTAGATCTATTTGTGTTGTCTTCAAGTTGTTTCAACAATGTCTTGTAGTTTTCAGAATACAAGTTTTTTAGTTCCCTGAAATGTGTTCCTAGGTACTTTATTCTTTTTGATGCAATGGTAAATGGAATTCTTTTCCTAATTTCTCTTCTAGTTCATCATTAGTGTATAGAAGCATAACAGATTATGTATATTAATTTTGTATTCTGGAGCTTTATTGAATTAATTCTAATAGTTTTTTTGGTGGACTTTTCAGTGTTTTCTCTATACGGTATCCTGTCATCTGCAAATAGTGCAAGTTTTACTTCTTCATTACCAATTCAGATGGCATTTTATAAAATTGTCTTATTGCTTTGGTTAGGACTTCCAGTACTATATGGAATATAAGTGGTAAGAATGGACATCCTTATCTTGTTCTTGATCTTAGATGAGCTTTCAGTTTCACCACTGAGTATGTTAGCTATGGGTTTTTCATATAGGACCTTTATTATGTTGAGATCTATATTTTTAAACCCACTTTGTTGAGAGTTTTTTTTATCATGAAAGGATACTCAATTTGTTAAGTGGTTTTTGGTATCTATTGACATGATCATATCATTTTTATTCATTCTGTTAATGTGGTATATAACAGTGATTTGTGGACATTGAACCATTCTTGCATCCCTGGGATAAATCTCACTTGAGTGTGGTGAATGATCCTTTTAGGCTATTGTTGAATTTGGTTTGCTAATATTTTGTTGAAGATTTTTGCACTTATGTTCATCTGGGATATTGGCCTGTAATTTTTTTTGTGTGTGTACATTGTCTTTGGTTTTGGTATGAGAGCAATGTTGACCTGGTAAAATGAATTTGGAAGCATTCTTTCCTCTATTATTTTTTGTAAAAGTTTGAGAAAAAGGTAGTAGCTCTTCTTTAAATGTTTAACATAATTAAATTATGAAGCCATCTGGTTCTGATTTTTGTTTTTTGAGAGTTTTTTGAGTACTGACTCAAAATGATTATCAGAAGTCGGTCTGTTCAGATTTCTCTTTCTTCTTAATTCAATCTCGGAAGATTATATATTTATAGGAATTTATCTTTTTTCCTAGTCTAATTTGTTGGCATATAATATTTCATAGTAGTCTTTTGTAATCGCTTGCATATCTGTTGTGTCAATTATAATTTCTTTCTCATTTCTGAATTTATTTAGGTGTCCTCTCTCTTTTTTTCTTGATAAGTCTGGCTAAGAGTATCAATTTTGTTTATCTTTCAGAAAACAAGCTTTTGGTTTCATTGATCTTTTCTATTTTTTTTTTCTGTTTCATCTCTTTCTGCTCTAATCTTATTTTCTTCACTCTACTCACTTATGTTTTTATTTCTTCCTCTTTTTATAATTCATTTAGGTGAATATTTAGATTGTTTCTTGAGGTACAGCTGTATTGCTATACGAATGTTTAAGAGTGTTTCTCTCTTAGAATAGCTTCAGCTGAATCCCAGAGATTTTTGATCATTGTGTTGCCATTTTCATTTGTATTCAATTATTTTTTGGTTTTCTCTTTTATTTTGGTTTTCTATTTGATTACTTAGTAGCATGTTGTTTAGTATCCATGTGTTTGTGGGTGTTTTCCAGTTTTTTCTGTAATTTCTTAGTTTTATTACACTGTATCAGAAAAGATGCTTGATATGATTTCATTCTTAATATTTTAAAGATTTTATTTATTTATCTATCTTTCTATCTATTTATTTGAGAGAGTGAGTGAGCACAAAAACCTGTGAGGGGAGGGAGAGAGACAAGCAGACTCCACACAGATCATAGAGCTCAATGTGGGGCTCAATCTCAGGACCCTGTGACCACAACCTGAGCTGAAACCAAGAGTCAGATGCTTAAGCAACTGAGCCACCCAGGTGTCCCTCAGTTGTCTTGATTTTACTGAAACTTGTTCTGTGGCCCAAAATGTAATCTATTTTGGACAATGTACTGTGTGAACTTTAAAGAATGTGTATTTTGCTGTATTTTTGTGGAATATTCTATATTTGTTAAGGCCATCTGGTCTAATGTGTTTTTGAAGGCATTCCTTGCTGATTTTCTGTCGGCTTGATCTATCCATTGATATAAGTGGTGTGTTAGAGTCCCCTATCATTGATGCATTATTGTAAATTGCCTCATTTATGCCAGTTAATATACATTTTATACATTTAGGACATCTATATTGGGTGCAGAGGTATTTACAATTATTATATATTCTTGTTGGATTGATTCTTTATCATTATTATGTAATGCCATCCTTTGTTTCTGGTTATAATCTTGGAAGTTTATTTAGTTTGATATAAATGTTGTTGTTGTTGTTTTGCATTCATTTGCATGGAATACCATCTTCTGTCCTTTTACTTCCAGTCTGTATGTGTCTCAGCATCTGAAGTGAGTCTTTAGGCAATATATAGATGTGTCTTGTTTTTTTTTTTTTTAATAGAGTCAGTACTGTATGTATTTTAATTAGAGCATTTAGACCATTTACATTTGAAGTAATTATGGATAGGTATGTATTTAGCCATTTTGTTAGGATTTTATGTTTTTTTTTCTGGTTCTTCTCTGTTCCTCTCCTCTCTTGCTCTCTTCCTTTGAGATATAATTTTTTTAGTGTTATGCTTGGAATCCTTCAGTTTACTTTTTATTTCTCTATTGTAGGTTTGTGGTTTGTAGGCACCATGAGGAACATATATAACATCTTATGTATATAGTAGTCTATATTAAGTTGATGGATGCTCAAATTCAAACACATTCTGATAGCATTGATGCCATATTTTTTAACTTTCTATTTTGTGTGTCTCAGCTAATTATTGTAGATATAACTTATTTTACTACTGTTTTCTTTTTACCTTCAAATTAGCTTTATGGTTGATTATTCTACTATCTTTATGTTTGCTTTTACCAGTGAAACTTTGTACTTTCATAGTCTTCCTTTCACTTATGGATTTTATTTCCTGCTAAAAAACACCTTTTAACATTTATTTTAAGGCCAGTTAATGGTGATAGACTCTTTAAATTTTGTTTGGGAAACTCTTCATCTCTTCTTCAATTCTGAATGATAGCCTCACTGGGTAGACTATTCTTAGTTGGGTGTTTTTTTCTTTCAGCACATTTAATATATCATGCCACTCTCTTCTGGCCTTCAGAATTTCTTCTGAAAAATCAGCTGATAGGCTTAATGAGTTTCTCTCCTACATAACTATTTCCTTTTGCTGCTAATATTCTCGATGTTTAATTCTTGACATTTTAATTATTCTGTATTTTGATGTGGACCTCCTTGGATTCATACTTTTGGAGATGTCTGTGCTTCCTAACCCCAATGTCTCTTTCCTTCCACAGATTAGGGAATTTTTCAGGTATTATTTTGTCAGAAAAGCTTTCTACTGTCTTCTCTCCCTCTCTCTCTTCCCCTTTGGGACCCATACAAGGTGAATGTTATTATACTTGATGTCCATTGGTCCCTTAACCTATTCTTATTTTTAGAAATTCTTTTATTAAAAAAAAATCTTTTTTTTCTTTTTGATGTTCAGCTTGGGGTGCTTTTCATTACCTACCTTGTCTTCTAGATTTCTTATCCATTTTTCATCTTAGAATCTGCTATTTTTACCATCTAGTGTATTTTAGTTTTAGTTATATTTTTCATCTCTGATTGGTTCTTTTTAAAAGTTTGTATCTCTGTCAAAATTCTTATTTCATCCAATCTTTTCTCAAATCCAGTGCACATCTTTATGACCATTACTTTGAAATCTTTATCAGGTAAATTGCCATCTCCATTTTGTTTAGCTCTTTTTTTTTCTGAAATTTTATCTTATATTTCACTGGAATATATCCATTTGTCTCTTCATGTTGCAAGATTATTTGTTTCTATGTATTAGGTCAGATAGGTCTTCTTGTCTTGAAAGTAGAGGCCTTATGTAGAAAGAATACTATGGAGTTCAGTGATGCAATGCCTCCAGTCACCAGAACCAGGGTGTCCAGATGTTTGCACTATGTGATTTGTATGCATCCTTCTTTTGTGATTGGGCTGCATCTGTTGTAGACATGCTGGTGGGTAGTTGTCACTTTTGGGGGATGTCAGTTCCAAAAAAGGCTGTCTGATAGGTGTGGAGGGGCTGGAGGGGCTTAGGAGGGGTGTCTGTTGGGGCAGGCAGGTTGGTTTTGGTGGGTCTGCAGGGGAAAGCTAAGGTAAGGAAGTGGTGCTAGCAAGGTAGATGGAGAGTTTCAGATTGGATCCTGCAAGCATCAGGCCAGCTGGGCAAAAATATATATATATTGGTGTCTTCTCTTCCTAGAGAAAGCTCCTGCACGTCTCTTCCCATCTGGCATTTGCCTTAAAAGTAATCAAATCTTTTCACATATAATGCAAGTGCTTTTCAAAGGGCTATTTTTGTGTGATTTGGTTTTTATTGCTCTCCAGCTTTCCTGAAGTTAAGCTCTGCCGATTTTCAAAGACTGACATAGTCTTGTCTTCCTGTGCTCATTGCCAGAACCAGGGGTGCCCAAAGTGGGTCTTGATCTCTACTCCTTGAGGATGACCTTTTTGCCTATGATACCCCTCCTGCTTGTGGGCTGTTATGCCAAGAATTTGGTTCTAGACCACATCTCTGCTCCTCCTACCTTTCTTTATATAGCTTTACCTTTATGTCTTTAACGGTGAAAGATCCATTCTGCATATTTTCAGATCATTTTCAAAATGAGTTGTGATATATACAGTTGTTCCTTGTTGTGACTGGGGAGGTGAGCTCAGGATCCTCCTACTCTGACTTCTTCATAGAACTCTTACAACATCTTCCTTATCCATAATTCATATGTTGATAAACACACATTATGTTCATATGTTGGCTTTTGTGAATAATACTGCAGTGAACATGTAAGTGCATATATCTCTTAGATATCCTGTTTTCATATCTTTAGGGTATTTGCACATGTGTGGAATCACTTGAACATATGGTAGTTCCATTTTTGATTTCTGAGAAACTTCCATACTCTTTTCCACAATGGCTGCCCCAATTTACTATCCCACCAACAGAGCATAGGGGTTTCTTTTTTCCATATCCTCATTTACATTTATCTTTTACTTATCTGATAACAGCCATTCTAGCGGTCATAAGGTGATGTCTCATGCCTTTGGTTTACGTATCCCTGATGATTAGTAATGAACACTTTTTCATGTATCTTTTGGCTTTTTGGATGATTTCTTTGGAAAAATAACTATTTAGTTCCTTGCCCAAATCTTTATTGGATTTTTTTGTTATTGAGCTGTATGACTTTATTATTTATTTTGGATAATAGTCTCTATCTGATAGATGGTTTGAAAATATTTTATCCTATCTGATAGATTGCCCTTTAATTTTCTTGATTCTTTTATAATGCAGAAGTTTTCAATTTGTTTTAGTACCATTTGTTGATTTTGGGTTTTGTTTCATTTGTTTTTGGTGTCATATCTGAAAAATCATTTCCAAAATCATTGTCAAAGGAATTTTTTCCTATGTTTTCTTCTAGAATATTTATAGTAGGAAGTCTTATGTTGAAGTGCTTAATCCACTTGGACTTAATTTTTGTGAATGGTGTGTAATAGGGATCCAACTTCATTTTTCTGTATTTGGTTATCAGATTGCCCAACATAATTTTCTGAAAATTTTATCCTTTCCCTGTTCAGTATTCTTTGCTCCCTTGTCAAATATTAGTTGATTGCAAATGTTTATTTCTGTGATCTCTATTGTGTTCCATTGCAGTGAGTCTATTTTTATGCCAGTACCATCCTATTTCAGTTACTATAGGTTTGCAGTGCAATTGGAAATCAGGACTGTGCTGACTTTAGCTAATGTTTTTCTCAGTTTACTTTAGCAATTTGTTTTTATTTGTCTGTTTTGTGGTTCCATAAAAATATTAGGTTTGTTTTTCCTATGTCTGTGAAAAGCACCAATAGAATTTTGTTAGGGTTGTATTGAATCTATAGATGACTTTGCGTAGTATAGCCATTTTCACAATATTCTTGTGATCCATAAATATGGTACATTTTTCCATGTGTTTGTGTCTTCTTAAATTTCTTTCATGAATGTCTTGTAATTTTCATTATATAGATCTTTCACTTTCTTGCTTAAATATATTTTAAGTGTATTATTATCATGCTATTGTGAATGAGATAGTTTTTCTTTAAATGTTTTATTGTTAGTGCATAGAAATGCAGCTGATTTCTGCATGTTGATTTTATATTTTGCAACTTCAGTGAATTTATTGGTTAATTCAAATAATGTTTTCATTGATTCAGTAAGGTTTTCTGTATATAAAAGCATATCATATGCAAATAACAACTATTTTACTTCTTTCTTTCCGATTTGGATGCCTTTTATTTCTTGAGTGTGCCTAATTGCTCTAACTAGGACTTGCAGTACTATATTGAATAAAAGCGGTGAGAGTGGGCGTGCTTATCTTTTTCCTTTCAGCAGGAACAAGACATCAATTTGTACAGTTAAGTATAATGCTAACAGTTAGTCTGTCCTTCATTATGTTGAGGTATGTTCTTTTTACACCTATTTTGGTCAAAGTTCTTATCATAAAAGTTGTATTTTGTTAAATGCTTTTTCTGTATTTCCTGAGAGAATCGTATTTTTCTCCATTTTTATTGAGATATAATTGATATGCACCATTGTATAAGCTTAGGGAGTATATCATAATGTTGAATCTTAATATATCATGAAGTGATTAACATGACTAGTTTAATTAACATCCATTATGTATGCATAATACTATTTTCCATTGTGATAAGAACATTTAGAAACATTTAGGATATATATATATATATTTACTGATATGTATATTTATATATATATTTACTGATAATAGTTTAAATAGTGTAAATATAGGATTATAGTATACATAATTTATATATATATATATATACATATATATATATAAAATTATATAAAATGTATATATATAAAATATATATATACATATATATATATAAAATATAGCAGTGTTAACTGTAGTCAAGTTTTATATTATATCCCTAGTACATATTTATCTTGAACACATTCATCCAATTATTCCCACTCCTGACCCCCACAACTGGCAAACACTAATTTCTTTGTTGTAGTTGTTGTTTTTAGATTATACACATAATTGAGATTACAGTATTTGTTTTTCTCTGCCTTATTTCACTTAACATAAGACCCTCAAGTCCATTCATGTTATTGCAAGTGGCACAGATTTATTGTTTCGTTTTATGATATATGTATATTACAATTCCAGGCACAACTTCTTTATCTATTCATATGCTGATGGACACTTAGTTTGTTTCCATGTCTTGGCTTTTGTAAATAATGCTGTTATGAACTTGGGGGTGCAGATACCCTTTTGTATAGTGTTTTTATTTCCTTCAGCTATGTTCCAAGAAGAGGAATTGCTAGATTATGTGGTGGTTGTATTTTTAATTTTTTGAAGACCTTCCATATTGTTTTCCATAGTAGCTGTGCCAATTTATAAAGCCCACCAGCAGTGCACAAGGGTTCCCCTTTATTCATACCCACACATTTGTTCTCTCTTGTTTTTTTAATGCTAGCCATTCTAATGGGGCATGATATAGCTGTCATGGTTTTGATTTGCCTTTCGGTGACAATTGTGATGCTGAGCACTTTTTCATATACCTTTTGGCCAGTCAGATAGCATCTTGGGAAAACATGTATTTCAGATTCATTGCCTAACTTACAGGAATTTGCTGTATATTTTAGATATTAACACCTTATCAGATTTGTGGTTTACAAGTATTTTCTCCCATTCTGTAGGTTGTATTTTAATTTTGTTGGTTGATTGTTTTCCTGTGCACAAGCTTTTTAGTTTGATATCATTTCACTTATTTATGTATGTAGTTGCTTGTGCTTTAGGTGTCATATCCAAAAAATCATTGCCAAGACCCATGTCAAAGAACTTTTTCCCAGGTTTTCATTGAAGTCTTTTATAGTTTTAGACCTATTTTTAAGCTTTTAGATCATTTTGTGAATGATATATGATAAAGGTCTAGTTTCATTCTTTAATGTGTGAATATACACTTTTCCCAACACCATTTATTGATGAGACTGCCTTTTCTCCATAGAATATTCTTGACTCCTTTGTCATATACTGGTGGACCATATTGCTTGGGCTAATTTCTGGGCTCTTGATTCCATTATATTGGTTTTTATGTCTGTTTTTATGCTCATAATATACTATTTTATAACTATGTCTTGATAGTAGAGCTTGAAGTCAAGAAGTGTGAAGATTCTCACAGTGTTCTTTCTCTGGATTGCTTTGGCTATTTGGGGTTGTTTCTTCATATACATTTTAGGATTATTGTTTCTACTTCTGTAAAAAATGCTTTTTGAATGAATCTGGATTGAACGAATAGATGCTTCAGGGTAGTGTAGACACTTTAACAGTATTAATTCTTGAAAGCCATAAACTTTGGATGTCTATATTTATTTGGGTCCCCGCATTTTCTTTCATAAATGTCTTACAGTTTTCAAAGTAAAGATCTTCTTTTTTGGTTTATTATTAACAATTTTACTATTTTTGATTCTATCAATAATGGGATCATTTTCTCTTTTCTTTTCTTTTTTTCTTTATTCATGAGAGACACAGAGAGAGAGGCAGAGACATAGGCAGAGGGAGAAGCAGGCTCCCTGTGGGAGCCCAGGACCTTGGGCTGGGAGGTCAAGGTCCTTCAATCTCAGGACCTGGAGATCACAACCTAAGCTGAAGGCGGATGCTCAACCACTGAGCCATCCAGGTGCCTCAGGATCAATTTCTTCATTTCAAAATATATAAAGAACTTACATCTCTAAATATAACCACATCTTCTTTATTCATTCATCTATGAGTTAACATTTGGATGGCTTCCATAACCTGGCTGTTGTAAATAATGCTACAGTTATTATTGAGATTCATATATCTTTCCACATTGGTGTTTTCTCTTTTTTTGTGGGTAAATACTGTGTATTGGAATTACTGAATCATATGGTATTTCTAATTTTGATTTTTTGAGAAACTACTTTACTATTTTCCACAGTTGGTGCACCAATTTACATTTCCACCAGCAATGAACAAAGGTTCCGTTTTCTCCACATCCTTGCTAACACTTGTTCTTTTTGATGTTAGCCATTATGACACATGTTAAGCAATATCTCATTGTGGTTTTGATTTGCACTTCCCTAATTAGTGATGCTGAACATTTTAACATGTGTCTATAGACCCTCTGTATGTCTTCTTTGGAAACAATCTATTCACATCCTCTGGCCATTTTAAAATCATACTGTTTAGTTTTTTGGTGTTAATTTATCTAAGTTCTTTATATATTTTGAACTATTAACTCTATTAAATATATCATTTTTCAATAGATTTTCCAATTCACTAGGCTGCTTTTTCATTTTCTTGATGGTATTTCTGTGCAAAAGCTATTCATTTTGGTGTAGTCCAAATAGTTCATTTTTGCTACTGTTGCCCTTTCCTAAGACTACATATTTAGAAAAATTTTGCTAAGACCAATATAAAAACATAATTGCCTATATTTTCTTCCAGGAATTTTATGGTTTCAAGTCCTATATTTAGGGCTTTAATCCATTTTGAGTTTATTATGTGTATTGCATAAAAAAAGCAATCCAGTTTTATACTCATACACGTAACTGTCCAGTGTTCCCAGCATGACATACTAAAAAGGTGGTCTGTTCCCCCATTGCATAATTCTTACTACCTCTGTCAAAGAGTAATTGGCCATGTAAGTGATACTATTTCTGGGCTCTCAGTTCTGTTCCAGTGATCTATGTGACTATTTTCTGCCAGTAGAATACTCTTTTCATTTATAGAGCTTTGTAATATAATTTAAAACCTGGGATTGTGGTACCTCCAGCTTTGTTGTTCTTTCTCAAGATTTCTTTGGCTATTCTAGGTCTTTGGTTCCCTACAAATTTTAGGTTTGTTTGTTTGTTCTAGGTGTGTGAAAAATGCTATTGGTATTTTCTTAAGGAACACTGATTAAAATGAATCTTTAACAATATTAAATTTTCCAATCCATAAACATGGAGTATCTTTCCATTTGTGTCATCTTCATTTGCTCATATCAGTGTTTCATAGTTTTTAGAATACAGGTCTTTTACCTCCTCAGTTAAGTTTATTCCTAGGCATGTTATTCTTTTTAAATGTGCCACCATAAATGGAATTGTTTTCTTAATTTCGCTTTCTGGTATTTTGTTATTAGTGAAACACAGCTGGTTTCTGTGTATTAATTTGTGTCCTGCAATTTTATTGATTTCATTTATCTAACAGCTTTTTGGTAGAGTCTTTGTGGTTTTCTATGTATAGTATCATGTCATCTGCAAATAACAATTTCTCTTCCTCCTTACTAATTTGGATGATTTGTATTTATCTTTCTTATCTGATTTCTGGCTAGGATTTGCAGTATTATACTGAGTATTAGTGATGAGAGTAGACCTCTTTGCCTTATTTTCCTAAACTTAGAGGTATAATAGCTCTTGGGTTTTCACCATTGAGTATGATGTCAGCTGTAGATTTTTCATATATGGCCTTTGTTATGTTGGGGTGTTTTCTTTAAATGCACTTTGGTGAGAGTATTTATCATGAAAAGATGTTGAATTTTGTAAAATGATTTTTCTGTATCTTTTGAGATAATCATATGTTTTGTATCCTCATTTTGTTGATGAGGTATATTTGTGAATATTAAATCATCCTTGCATCCCTGGAGTAAATCCTACTTGATAATGGTGAATGATAGATCCTTTCAATGTGTTGTTGAATGTGGTTTGCTAATATCTTGTCAAAAATTTTTCCATCTATATTCAGCAGGAATGTTGGCCTGTAGCTTTCTTTCTTGGTAATATCTTTGTCTGGTTTTTCATATCAGGAAATGGTGGTCTTGCAGAATGTATTTGGAAGTTTTCCTTTCTTTCTAACTTTTGGAATACTTTCAGAATAGATATTAACTATTCTATAAATGTTTGGTAGAATTGACCTGTGAATTCATCTGGTACTGGGCTTTTGTTTCTTGGGAGATTTTTGATTACCATTTCAATTGTTACTAATAATTGGTCTGTTCAGGTTGTCTATTTCTTCCTGAGTCAGTTTTGAAAGATTGTATGTTTCTCAGAATTTTTTTAAAGATTTTATTTATTTATTCATGAAAGACACAGAGAGAGAGTCAGGCTCCTCACAGGGAGCCTGATGTGGGGCTTGTTCCCAGGATCCTGGGATCATGACCTGGGACAAAGACAGATACTCAACACTGAGCCCCCACCTCTTAAAGATGTTTCCAAGAATTTATCCATTTCTTCTACTTTGTTCAATTTGTTAGCATATATTTTTTTGTAGTTGTCTTTTATAATCCTTTGTAGTTCTGTGGTGTCAGTTTCTGCTTCTTTTCTGACTTTGTGTCCTCTTTTTTTTTTCTTTCTCGAATAGTCTGGGCTTTGTGTGTTCCTTTTTTTCTAGTTCCTTTAGGCATAAAGTCGAATTGACATTTTTCTTGTTCCTAGAGGTTGATTTATATCACTATAAACTTCCCTTTCAGAATTGCCTTTTGCTGTGTCTCAAAGATTTTGTACTGTTATGTGTGCATTTTCATTTGTCTTCCTATATTTTAAATTTTTCTCTTTGATTTCTTTGTTAACCCATTGGCTGTTTAGAGGCATGTAGTTTAGACACCATTTATTTGTGTTTTTCTCAGTTTTTTTCTTCTTGTAGTTCTAGTTTTAAACCATTGTGGTTAGGAAAGATGCATGATATGATTTTAATGTTCCTAAATTTATTGAGATTTCTTTTGTGTCATAACATTAGGTTGATCCTGGAGCCTGTTTCCTGTGCACTGAACATACTGTGTATTTTTGTTTGTTTGTTTTGGATGGAATGTTCCATATGTATCTGTTAATTACATCTCATCTAATGTGTTATTCATACATTGTTTCCTTATTGATTTTCTGTCTGGGTGATCTATCCATTGATGTAAATGTGTTAAAGTCCCCTAATATTACTCTGTTACTGTCAATTTCTTTCTTTATGTCTGCTAATACCTGCCTTAAGTACTTAGGTGCTCCAAAGTTTGGGTCCATCAACATTCACAATTTTTATAACCTCTTGATAGGTCCATTTATCATTAGGTAATGCCCTCCTCTATCTCTTGATACAGTCTCTTAAAAAGTCTGTTTTGTTTGATATAAGTATTGCTGCCTCAGTTTTTTCCCCCCTTTCTTCCATTTGTTTTGAAGTTTTTCAACCTTTCACTTTGAATCTCTATGTGTCAGCAATCTTTTTTTTTTTTTTTTTAATGTGTCAAATCTGAAGTGAGTGTCTTGTGGGCAGTAAATAAATGGGTTGTGTTTTTTTTTTTTCCACTTTGCTACTTTATATCTTTTTATTGGAGCATTTAGACCATTTACATTTATAGTAATAATGAAGGGGCACTTGGGTGGTTTAGTCGGTTATGTGTCCAACTCTTGGTTTTGGTTCAGATTATGATCTCATGGTCATGCAATTAAGCCCTGACTTGGAATCCATGCTCCATGGGGAGTCTGCTTGAAGACTCTCTCCCTCTGTCCCTCACCCACCCTCCTCAAATAAATAAATCTTTAAAAAACAAATAATTGATAAGTATGTGTTTATTGCCATTTGTTACTTGTTTTCCAGCTGTTTGATAGTTCTTCTGTTTCCTTCTTGATCTCTTTGTGATTGATGACTTTCTATAGTGCTATACTTGGCTTTTTTGCATTAGGTTTTTAGTTGGTGGTTACTGTAAGATTCATATATAGCATGGTAAGTCCATTGCAGTCTATGTTAAATTGATGGTCACTTAAGTTTAAACACTTTCCAAAAGAACTTCCTTTCTTACTCCCCATTCTTCCCCATTTTATGCATATGTTGTAATAGTTTCTCTTTTTATTCAGAATTTTCTTATGCTTAATTATGGTCTTTTCCACTTAAAAAAGACCCTTTAACATGTCCTGTAAGATTTACTGATGATGAACTATTTTAATTTTTGTCTGTCTGAGTAAACCCATCGTCTCTCCCTCAATTCTGAATAATGACTTTTCCAAATTGAATATGCTTGGTACAGGCATTTTCTTTTTGGCTTTTTGCATAGTATCAAGCCACTCCTTTCTGGCCTGCAAAGTTACTACTGAAAAAATCAGCTAGTAGCCTTTGGCATTTCCTTTCTAAGTAACTTCTTGCTTTTAACTTTAACCCTTGACATTTTAAATATTAGGTGTCATGGGGTGGTCTTAAGTTTATCTCTGTGGAGCTCTTTGTGATTCTTGAACCTAGATGTCTGTTTTCTTTTCCGGGTTACAGAAGTTTTCTGCCCCTTTCTGTCTTTCAAAAATTTAAAATGTTTGTTCAGAGATCCTTAAGCTATCCTCATTTTTAAAATTCTTTTTTTTTTTCTTCCTAAGGTTAAACTTGGGTAATGTTTATATCCTGACTTCAAATCTGTTCTTCGGCATTCATCCATTTGTTGATTCCCTCTAGTGTATTTTTCACTTCATTTTTGTTTTCTTCAATTCTGATTGGTTCTTCTTATATTTTTTACTTCTTGGTTTAAGTTATCACTGAGTTCTTCCATTCTTTTCTCCATTCTGGTGAGCATGTTTATGATCATTACTTTAAACTTTTTATGAGACTTGTTGTTTATTTTCATTTAGTTCTTTTATTGAGGTTTGTCTTGTTCTCTCATTTGGAACATATTCTTCTTTCTTACCAATTTGGCAAGTTTCTAGGACTAGTTCCCATCTTCTTAATGCTTTTTAAAGCCAGAGCTTTTCCCCTGTGCCCCAGAGCATCTGGGCTAGTGTGGGTTAGGGGCCTGGTGATGGCTGAGGCAACAATACGTTTCCTGAAACTCCACTATGGTCTGCACTGTCAAGGCTGGGTTTAGGGACTGTCAACTATTGTACTTACTAGCCTCTCTGCCCTGGAGAGACTTACTGCAGGTCCCCTGCCATTTGGTGGAGTTTTAGGGCTAGATCTTTTATACACAAGTTGCTCTTCTAAAACATGGCTTTTTTCCTGTTCTTCAGGGCAGATTAATCTGCTCACTTTCCTTAATACCATTCTTCCCACTGTAGTTCATAGTGTTGGAGGTTGGTGGTTTCCCTTTATCACTATGTCTCTGTCTCTCTCAAAGTTATCTATGTGGTCTTTGATTGTGAAGAAGCTGTTCAATAAGGCTTCAATTCTTCAGGAGGAATTTCTCTATAAATAGGTATAGATTTGATGTGTCTGTGAGGGAGATTAGTTCACAGTCTTCCTAGGTCATTGTGTCAGACCAGAGCTATCATGTACATTCCTTCTATGCCTCATTTGTTAAGAGTTTTATTATGAGTGGGTGTTTGTCAAATGCTTTTCCTGAATTTGTTGAAATGATAATGTGAAGGGTTTTTTCCTTTCATTCTATTACCCTGCTTATGATATTGTTTTGCATATGTTGAAACATACTTGCAATCTAGTATATTTCTCATTTGTTAATGGTGTATGATCCATTTAATATGCTATTGAATTTGGTTTGCTAGTACTTTATTAGGAGGTTTTATATTTCTATTTATTAGAGATTTTAGCCTGTAATTTTGTTTTTGGTAGTATCATAGTGTCTTTTTCTGGCTTTGGTATCCAGGTAATGCTTGCCTTGTAAAATAAGCTGGGAAGTTTTTAATTTTCCTTAATTTTCTTGGTAAGAGTTTGAGGTGAATTGGTATTAGTTACTCTTTAAATGTTTGGTAAAATTCACCAGTAAAACTATCTGGTTCTGGTTTTCTCTTTGTTGGGAGATTTCTGATTACTGATTCAATTTCCTTGAGGTTTTTTATTTCTTCCTGATTCATAGTTATTAAATTATATTGTTTCTAAGATCTTTCCATTTCTTCTCAGTTGTCTAGGATGTGGGCATATAGTTGTTCATAGTAGCCTCTTATGGTTATTTTGTAAATCTGTGGTATCCTTTATAATGTCTCATTTTTCATTTATTATTTGGTTGATTTGGGTCTTTTCTCTCTTTTCCTTGGTTAGTCTAGCTAAACGTTTGTCAATTTTGACAGTCTTTCAAAGAACCAACTCTGAGTTTTTAAAAATTCTTTGTTTTTCTCTTCTATCATTTATATCTGCTCTAATATTCATTATTTCCATTCATCTGCTATCTTTGGGCTTAGTTTCTTTTCCTAGTTCTTTTAGGTGTAGAGTTAGGATTTTATTTGAGATTTTTCTTCTTGGCATTTGTTGCTATGAATTTCCCTTTTAAATCTGCATTTGCTACATCCTATAAGTTTGGTTTGTTGTATTTCCATTTTTGTTTGTCTATAGGTATTTTTATTTCTTCTTTAATTTCTTCTTTGACCTATTGGTTGCCCAGAAAAGTATTAATTCCCATATATTCATGAATTTTAGTGCTTTCTTGTTGTTATTGATGTCTAATTCATATCATTAGGATCAGAGAATATACTTGTTATGATTTCAGTCTTCTTGAATTTACCAAGATTTGTGTCAGTGCCTAACATATGATGCATTCTAGGAAATGTCCCCATATATACTTGAAAAGGATGTGTATTCTGCTATTGTCTGATAGAACATTCTTTTTTATATCTTAGATCTCTTTCATTTATAGTATTGTTCAAATTTATTCTTTCCTTATTGATTTTTCTGTCTGGATGATCTCACCATTGTTAAGAGTGGATTATTGAGATCTCCACCTGTTACTGTATTGCTTTTATAATTTGTCCTTTTGTCTATCTCTTTGCTTTATGTATTTGGGTGCTCAATATTAGGTTCATTAATATTTGTATTTGTTCTATCTCCTTAATGGATTCACCTTTTACTATATAATGACCAATATCCACTTTTCCTTTTCTAATTTTACAGTTTTTTCAGACATAAATATGACTAACCATAGTGTTTTGTTTTGTGTTTCTGTTTACAACTTGTTTGAAATATCCTTTCCCATCCCATTGCTCTCTATGTTTATTTCTTGTAGGTGAGTCTCTTATAGGCAGAATGTCATAGGATTAGGGTTTTTATCCATTTAGCCATTGATTACATATATTTTGCTGAGAGAATTTAAAGTAATTACTAATAAGGATTAACTATTGCCATTTTGTGTATTGTTTTCTATTTTGTAGATCCATTGTTCTTTTACTGCTCTTGTTTTTTGTGTTGTTTTTTTCCTTTTAGTATAAGTATACTTGGACTCTTTTATCATGACCTGTTGTGTAATTACTATACCTTTTTTTCTCATAGATACCACGAGGCTTACATAAATTATTAAACAATTATAGCACCCTATATTAAACTGCTAAATTCAATCAAATGCCTAAACTTTACACATTAGCTTCTGCTTCTCATGTTTTGGCTATTGGTGTTACAGTGTATATGTTTTGTGGAACTAATAACAGATCATTGTAGTTATGGTTACTTTTACTATGTTCATTTTTTAAACTTTTAAATCAGAGTTATAAGTGAACTGTAAACTACCATTACTGTATTACAGAATTTAATTTTATATTTACCACTACCAGTAAGTTTTAACCTACCTTATATTCTTATGATATTACTGTGTTGATTAGCATCCTATTACTTCTATGCAAAGAACCTCATTTAGCATTTTGTAAGATAGGACTAATAGTGATGAATACCCTCAGTTTTTGTTTCTGAGGCAAGTTTTCATTTTTCCTTTATTGTGGAAAGACAACTTTGCCATGTATAAAAATTTTGGTTGATAGCTTTATTCTTTGAGCATTTTGGATGTATTATCCCACTATCTCCAGGCCTGAGGAATTTATGTTGAGAATTCCTCTAGTAGTCTTATGGAAATTATCTTCCATGCTACTTCTATTTTTTCTCTTGCTGCTTTCAACTTTGTTTTATATTTGACATAATAATTATAATGTCTCAGTGTAGTCCTATTTCAGTTTGAATATTTGAGGTCTTTTAAGCTTTATATATCTATTTCTCTCCTCAAAAGCTTGGGAAGTTTTTAGGGAGTAGTATTTTTAATATACTTTCTGTTCTTTTGTCTTTCTCTTGTCCTTCTGGAATTCTCGTAATCCAGATATTCTTTGTGTCCCATTGATTCTGTAGCCTTTCTTCACTCTTTTTCACTCTTATTCCACCTGTATGATTTTATACATTCTTTTAGGTCCTTGATTTTTTCCTTGAATATGATCAAGTTTGCTTTTGAAGCTTGCTATTGAATTCTTCAGTTTTTGTGTGTGTTTTATGTTTGAAGGTTTCAATTTGATGTTGAACTGATTTTGATTTTGTTCATGCATTATTTCCCTAATTTTGTTTAGTTGTCTGTATGTGTGCTCTTGTACTTTATGAAACTTCTTAGAGTATTATTCTGAATTCTCTGATTATTCACAGATCTCTATTTCTTGATGGTCATTTATTAGAATTTTACTAGTTTCCTTTGCTGGCATAACATTTACATTATTTTCATCATTCTTTATTCCTTACATTGGTGCTTGCACATTTGAATAAGTGCTTTCTTCTTCCAGACTTTTCAGGCTTGTTTTGACAGACACTCTTCTTTACCAGTGAGCTCAGTTTGAATTAATGGCTGTGTCTGCTTATAATGTCCTTGGGCAAATAGGACTTGCTATAGGTTGTATTTTAAGGTAAGGCCACTACCTGAGGTCTGAAGTTGTGGTTGAGTGGGGTAGGGTCGGGGAGCTACTGATTGAGAAAAGTTGGATAGGGCTGCTAACTTGGTTTCTTGTTCAAGCAAAGCTGTAGGGTGGTTTCCATGGTTTCCTCAGTTTTCTGTCCAGTTTTCCCATATGTCCAGGACTGGGTACTTGACTGAGGAGTAGGTGGGGCTATGAATTATCTTTCCTGTCCTGGTGGGGCAGTAGGAAGGGGGCTAAGGCCTAAACAGCTTGTTGTTTGGGGACGTGAATCAGACAAGAGTGTGCATTGAATTCTCTGGCCAGATGAGGCCTCAAGTTTTGCTCTACAACTGGGGAAAACTATGGAGTATGGTCTCTGTTCAAGTACCACTGTAAACAATGCTGTTGAATGGGCTATGCAGTTTCCTGCATGCCTTGTTTAGGTTTCCTTGTTGGACAGGCTGAAGCCTATATTTAGCAGTGTATTGGGCTACAAACTGGTTTCCCTACTGGGAAATGACAAACAAACCAGTTCTAAGGTCAGTAAGGCTCTTTGTTTGTGGTCTTCACTCAAAGTTAATTTTGTCCCAAGTTCCTTGGCTGAAAAGGACCCCAGCTTTGCTCTGCAGACTATCAACTCTGCTTAAAGACTCTTTTCAAAAGTTGCTTGGTAGAAGACCTTTTTAGGTGTTCTGGCCAGCCTTTCTGATTGGGCAGGGCTGAGGGCTTCATTTTGCAGTAGCAGGGTTATAGTTCAGCTTTCCTGCCTGGGCAGAATGGGAGAGCCAGCTCCAAGCACCTCCAAATTTTCCAACTCAGGCTTTCTGGCTGGGAGGGGCAAGGAGCTACTCTCAGTGATAAGTAGGGCTATGATTTAGGCATAGCAGGGGACCCCCTACACACACACACACACACACACACACACACATCTGTAACTGGCTTGCTCTGTGGGTGATCAACTCTGCTGGACTCTCTCCTCCACTGTTTTTGTGCAATGTGGTTTCCAGGTGTTCTTGTCAGTCCTTCTATTCAGACAGGGTCAGGGGCTACACTGAATATTGTGCTGGGCTATCGTTTTCTGGTCAGACTGTGTTATTAACTAGATTCTGCAGCTGAGCAGAAGCCACTGGTTGACATTACTGTTTAGGACTACAGGTAGGAACTGCCAAGATCTGAGTGCTGGATGTGCAAGTCCCCCCTCCCCTCTGTCACAGCCAGATTTCCTAAGCAAGCCATGTTGATTCCTTTGCAATCCCCGTGGAGCAAGTTAAGAATGCTATCTCCTGAGAACTGACCCATAATGCTGGGGGAGCTAGATGTTTCCCTCGGCATTTTTTTTTTCCAAATTGGAGAAAACATAGCCCCAGGGGAGACCTGTCCATTTGGTGCCACACTGGTAGGGGGAAGGCGACTTGGTCAGCATGCAGCATCTTAGCCTTCTAATGTGACCTGTCCTGGTCTCTGTTGTACGGCAGGGTGCATTAGTCTATTCTCTGTGTTCTAGGGGTGTCTTGTCCATGATTACTTTATTTGTTCTTCCTATGAGTGGGTGTGAAGTGAGAAGTGACCCGTGTTGCTATCAGGATGACCAAAAATCAGATTATAGGACTTTTATCATTCATCTTATTAATGTAGTATATTAAATTTATTAATTTCCATGTTTTGAACCATCCCTGCATTTCAGGGGTAAATCCTACTTGGTCATGATGTACAGTTTTTTAAAATATTTTGTTGAATTTTATTTGCTGATAATTTTTACATGTACATTCACCAAGAATATTGGTCTGCAGTTTTCTTACAGTATCCTTATCAGGCTTGAATGTCAGGGGATGCTGACATCATAAAACAAATTTCAGAGAATCTCCTCATTAATTTTTTGGTAAGTATGAGAGGTATTGGCATTAAGAGTAAAAAAATTTGGTATAATTAGTTGAACCATCTGGTCCTTTATTTGTGTCCTTTATTTGTGTGTGTGTGTGTGTGTGTGTGTGTGTGTGTGTTGAGAGGTTTTTAATTAATAATTCAATCTCCTTAGTCATTATAAATCTGTTCAGATATTCTTTCTTCCTGATTCAGACTTGGTAGTTGTAGGTTTCTTGAAAATAATTCATTTTTCCAGGTTGTCCAACTTATTGACATATAATTGTTCTTATTAGTGGGTTGTGATCAGTTTTATTTCTGTAGTATCAGTTGTAATGTCTCCAGTTTCTTTTATTTGACTTCTCTCTTGTTTACTTGGTTAGTCTAGCTAAAAGTGGATTAATTTTGTTATCTTTTTGAAAAAGTAGCTCTATTTCTATTTCATTTTTCTCCACTCTGACCTTTGTTATTTCCTTCCTTCTAACTTTGGGTTTATTTTGGTCTTATTTTTCTAGTTCCTTGAGGTATAATGTTAGTTCTTCTTTTTTTAAATATACGCATTTATCATAATAAACTTCTAAGAACTGCTTTTGCAACATCACAGAAGTTTGGATAGGCTGTGCTTTATTTTTGCATTGGTTCCAATATTTTTTTTGATAACTCTCTTTTCTTTTTTGACCCAGGGGTTGTTCAAAACTTTAATTTTCACCTATTTGTAGATTTTCCAGCAATCTTTTTTGTTGTTGTTTCTATCTAGCTTCGCACCATTGTAGTTGAAAAGAGATTTTGGTGTGATTTCAGTGTTCTTAAATTTGCTGAGACCTGTCTGTTGTCCTATCATAGGGTCTGTCCTAGAGAAGATACTTAGTGTACTTCAGAAGGAATGTGTATTCTTCTATTGCATGGTATGTTCTAGAAATGATTTTAGGTCCGTTTAATCTAATGTATGGTACCCATCCAATGTGTCCTTGTTGAAATTCTGTCTGGATGATATATCCATTAAGGAAAGTATTGAGCTTCCTTCCTATTATTTTATTGGTATCTACTTTTCAGATATGTTATTTTCTTATTCTATTTAGACACTATGATTTTGGTAGATATGTTTATGAATGTTACATCTTCTCAATAAACTGACTTCTTTATTACTTTATAATCTTGTTTCTTATTATTGCTTTTGGGTTAAAGTCAATTTTGTCCTATGTAAGTGTCAGTACCTTCAGTTTCTTCAGGTTTCTACATGGATGGAATAGCTTTTTCCATTCCTTCTTTCTGAGTCTATGTGTCCTGAAGCTGAATGCATCTCTTATAGGCAGCAAATTGTTGGGTCTTGTTTATTTTGTTTTTTTAAATCCATCCAGATACACTGTGCCTTTTGATTGGTAAGTTTATGTGTTTACAGTTAGAGTTGTTATTGCTATGTAAATACTTTCTAATGCCATATTATAGTTGTTTGTTTGTATTTCTATTCTTTCTTTTACTCTGTTTCTGCCTACTATTGTAAAGTATTCATTTTCCCTAGTACTATGGTCTGTTTACCCTTTATTTTTTGTTCCTACTCTAGAGTTTTGCTCTGTAGTTACTGTGAGGCTTGTATAAGACATCTCATAGATAAAACAGTCCATTTAAAGCTGAGAGCACCTTAACTTTAATTGTTCACAAAAGTTTTACCCTTTTACTCCCTTCTTCTAGTTATTTGGTGTCATTATCTACTTTTAAAATATTTTGTCTTACTTAAAAAATAACTAATTACTTTTAACTCTTTTTCATTGACTTTTATATTATAGTTATGTGTTTAACTTATCATCATATTGCAGAGTTTGTTTATTGACCTTTAGCAGCATGTTGTATACTCTTCCATGCTTTAATGTCACTGATTTGTTTCTTTTCATTTCCACTAGGAGAACTCCTTTGAGCCTTTCTTATAAAGTACATCTAGTGATGAACTCCCTCAGATTTTCTCTGGAAAAGTCCATTTCTTCATATCTGAAACATACTTTCCTGCATAGAGTATACTTAGCTGGTATTTTTTTTTTCTTAGAATTTATAATTTCTTTTCCTCCTGGCCTATGGAGTTTCTGTTGAGATATCCACTGATGGTCCAGTGGGGGCTCCTCTATATCCTATGATCTTCTCCCTGGCTGTTCTTAGAATTCTTTCTCTATCCATGATGATCATTATACTGTGTCTCTGAGAAAGAACTTTTGTATTTAGGTAACAGGGCATTCTATTAGCTTTGTGAACTTGGATGTCCAAGTCTCTATTCAGGTTTGGGATGTTCTCAGCTACTATTTCTTTAAACTTTGTGTCCCCTTCTCCGCTCTCCTCCTTCTGGAACTTGAGTTATTTTAATATTTGTACATTTGATAATGCCCTGTAGGTCATGTAGGCATTCTTCACCTACCCTTTTTCATTATTTTTTCTTTTTGTTTTTTTAAATGCATTTTATTTTATTTTATTTTATTTTATTTTATTTTATTTTATTTTAATTTTTTATTGGTGTTCAATTTACTAACATACAGAATAACCCCCAGTGCCCGTCACCCATTCACTCCCACCCCCCGCCCTCCTCCCCTTCTACCACCCCTAGTTTGTTTCCCAGAGTTAGCAGTCTTTACGTTCTGTCTCCCTTTCTGATATTTCCCACACATTTCTTCTCCCTTCCCTTATATTCCCTTTCACTATTATTTATATTCCCCAAATGAATGAGAACATATAATGTTTGTCCTTCTCCGACTGACTTACTTCACTCAGCATAATACCCTCCAGTTCCATCCACGTTGAAGCAAATGGTGGGTATTTGTCATTTATAATAGCTGAGTAATATTCCATTGTATACATAAACCACATCTTCTTTATCCATTCATCTTTCATTGGACACCGAGGCTCCTTCCACAGTTTGGCTATCGTGGCCATTGCTGCTATAAACATAGGGGTGCAGGTGTCCCGGCGTTTCACTGCATCTGTATCTTTGGGGTAAATCCCCAATAGTGCAATTGCTGGGTCGTAGGGCAGGTCTATTTTTAACTCTTTGAGGAACCTCCACACAGTTTTCCAGAGTGGCTGCACCAGGTCACATTCCCACCAACAGTGTATGAGGGTTCCCTTTTCTTCGCATCCCCTCCAATATTTGTTGTTTCCTGCCTTGTTAATTTGCCCCATTCTCACCGGTGTGAGGTGATATCTCATTGTGGTTTTGATTTGTATTTCCCTGATGGCAAGTGATGCAGAGCATTTTCTCATATGCATGTTGGCCATGTCTATGCCTTCCTCTGTGAGATTTCTGTTCATGTCTTTTGCCCATTTCATGATTGGATTGTTTGTTTCTTTGCTGTTGAGTTTAAGAAGTTCTTTATAGATCTTGGAAACTAGCCCTTTATCTGATATGTCATTTGCAAATATCTTCTCCCATTCTGTAGGTTGTCTTTGAGTTTTGTTGACTGTATCCTTTGCTGTGCAAAAGCTTCTTATCTTGATGAAGTCCCAATAGTTCATTTTTGCTTTGGTTTCTTTTGCCTTCATGGATGTATCTTGCAAGAGGTTACTGTGGCCGAGTTCAAAAAGGGTGTTGCCTGTGTTCTTCTCTAGGATTTTGATGGAATCTTGTCTCACATTTAGATCTTTCATCCATTTTGAGTTTATCTTTGTGTATGGTGAAAGAGAGTGGTCTAGTTTCATTTTTCTGCATGTGGATGTCCAATTTTCCCAGCACCATTTATTGAAGAGACTGTCTTTCTTCCAATGGATAGTCTTTCCTCCTTTATCAAATATTAGTTGATCATTATTTTTTCTTTGTTCTTCTCTGACTGGGTTATATCAAAGTTCCTATTCTGATTACTAATTCTGTCTTTTGTTCTACTCTACTCTAGGTGTTCTATATTACATTTTTCATCTTGTTTATAAAATTCTTCAGCTCCAGAATTTGGTTCTTTTTTATGATTGCTTGGTCATTGTTAAATTTCTAATTTTGTTTGTGAATTATGTATCTAGTTTTGTTGATTTGTCTGTGTTTTCTTATAGCTCATTGAATTACCTCAAAACAGCTATTTTGAATTCTTTATTAGCTAAATCACAAATTTGCATGCTTTTGAATTGGGTTACTTAAGAATTATTATCATCTTTTGATCCTCATCACATTTCTTTGATTTCTCAAGTTCCTTGGAGCTTTGGTTTTTGTTGTTGTTGTTGTTGTTGTTGTTGTTGTTTGTTTGTTTTTTGTTTTTTGCATTTGAAGCAGTAGACTCCTCAAATCTTTACTTACCATCTTCTGGCAAGAAATATTCTGTATTTGTCCTGATTATGCCTGGTTCTTTCCCAACCTTGTATGGATACATATTCTCTATACTTCTCATGGCAAGGTGCTTAAGCTTTTCCATCTTCCCTGGTTCTTACAACTCATCAAGCTGGTTATTTCAAACCTGTCTTCTTTTTCCAGAAGGTGGCATTATAGTTCAAGTCTGTGGTTTTGTACTTGCCCACAGATCCTTGCCTCTTTTCTGAGCTACATCCCTGTCTACCAGAGCTTGCTCTCACAGCAGCACTTGCAAGTACACACAAGGAGCTTACCACAGAGTGGGAACCGAATTGGTTCAGCATTTGGACTGTTGGGGTGTTCATTTATCCAGAAGAAAGATTCCTGGATGTGCTACTACTAGATGCTCATGTGTGGACTTCCTGCTCGGTGAAGTTAGCAGAAACTCTGTTCCTTTAATGCCCTTTGATACTCTTACGTTTCCCTTTCCAGATTTTCCTCTTCCTAGTCATGGAGGTCTGATAGAGATATCAGTTTTTCCAGCTTGTGTGGTACCATGGAAGTCACAGGATAATTAATCCCTGCTCTCCTTTTTCTCTGTGAGAGACATTGCAGTCTCATGGTAGTTCCACCCCAGATAGTGCTACCTTGTGGAGATGGCTCTAGCAATGTTCTTTTCACGGTGTCTACTATTCCAAATTTGTGCACGTGCATGTGTTTTTCTCCAGTGGTTGCTTGAATTCCCCTTTGGGAAAGCTGGACTTTTATTTCTCTCCAGTCTGTGGTTTTCATCCCAGGTCAGCAGTCTACATTTTCTCTTAACTCTGGCAAGAGGGATTGGGGCAGTTTGGCACCTCTGTTTTTTCTCCAGCCCAACCAAAGTCTGCCTGCCTATTACCAGATGCATAAAAAGGCAAGACAGTTTCTGGTTTCCTGGGTGTGTAATGCTAGATCCCATAGGTCTCACATGGGTGTTTTGTTTTGTTTTGTTTTTGATAGATGTCTAATTCTTTGTTGAAAAGGTGGAATAAATAGAAGCAGTATCTTAGGTCACATGATACTGACTCTGCGTTCAAAACATTGTTGATTTGAATAAATAGGCACAAGTTTTCAGGCCAGAGTTTTGTATCATGCAGAATTTTCAATATAAAATTTGTGATGAAAGTAAAAATTATTGAACAAACTATTCAAATAATAATTTATGCATAAAATGTTACAAACTTTTAATTGTCCCCTAATGATTCTACAAGGGAGCTACATCTCCAAGAATCAAAAGTGGTTAACCAAATATAGATTTTTGTGATGAAAATTGTGCAGCAATTTTTTTTTAAGTGATGGAAATAGCTTTAGGATTTGGGACAAACCTATGTTTGAATTCCAATGCTATTATCTGATGCTTTGATTTTCAGTAGTCAGTTGAGCACCCTAAGCATTAAATCCCTCAACTACAAAAGAGATTATTCATATAAATAAATGATAAAACATACATCAAGCTTTTAGCTGGTTCCTCTCACATGAGCATTCAGTGAACAAATGTTATAATACTTATTAATATCAACATATATAACTAAATCACTTAATAGGTAAATATAAATAAAAACAGTATGTAAAATTAGGTCAGCAAGAATCAAATTCTATATCATTTTTAATGTATGCATACAATTTATTTCTGAATATATAGTATTTAAATGTTTTATAGCATATTTTCAAGAGTAATAAGGTGATTAAAATTTTTATGCACTTATATTTGTTGAAAAAGTAGGAAATGTTTTATATAATGAGAAAATAAAAATCTAGAAGAAAAAGTATTTTGTGATGTATGTATTTTCTTTCTCTTGGTAGATTTTCTGGAGGAGGGTATGATTTGGATATATAAGCAAAAAAGTGATTAATAAGAATTTGAATATATACAAAACATTTATTGTCAAATAAATTCTTAAGATGTGACTTTCAAGAGCCTCTAAATCATAGAAACTTTATGAAAAAAAACTCTTTGATATGTTATATTTAAACAGGTTTTAGCTTGGCTAAAATTATAACTATTGCTTGTCATATATTTTAAAGAGTTTCCCTTTTTATAAAGATTTGTCATTTTGTTTTACAAGTTCTTGGTACATTCACCCTTCCCAATCTAAACTGCAATGTTGGGGAAAGGAATTGAGAGATTTTTAGAGAAAGCTCAATTGTGTGTCCACTAATGGCTTACAAGTCTGAGCAATTTGTTTACTGCAGTCAGATTTGCCTTCATCAAGTGATGATTTAACATTAGATAAAAATGATTTCATAAATCTTCGAGGACAATAATTTCCTTCTTATTGCAGTTAAGATGTAACCTGGAAAACACCATCTACACTGTACATTTTACATTTGAAAATTAGAAAAGGGTTTCTGAAGAGTGGTTATCAGAATAATGTACATGTTTTTATTTTAATGGTAGAGGAGGAACATTTTTCATAGTGACAACTCTGCTATATTCCTCTGAGTCACTGAATTTTATAACTGGAAACAATATTAGCAATTAAATCCAAATGTTTCACTTTACAGATGAGTAAATGGGACCCTTAGTGATGAAGTAACTTGTCCAATGATACACAGTTATGGCAGAGTCCTGGTAAAGACCTCAGAAGCTTAATCCTGTTTTGTCCCTCAACCCTAGAGTGTCACACACTGCCCTAAATACTCATATTTTAAGTGCAGGTGTCTACCAACAAATTGCATGGATATCAAAGACATTCAAACTATAAACTTAAGAGTTTTTGCACATGCAATCTTAAAATAAATACCAGTGCAAAACTTAGAGATGTATTCACACTTGCACTTAATTCATTTGGCTTAACTTCTGTGAGTGAATTTTGCACATGTAGATCCTTGGTCCAGGGCAACCACCTCACTCCTCAAATATTAGCTATCTGAGCTTTTTACTGAAGATCATATTTAAAACTAATTGTATTTTTTTTAATATCTGCTTAATGATAGTTTTGGATCCCGGCTACCACTAGATGTCCTGTTATCTAACTTGGATCAATTGATTTTTAATGCAAACCATGTGTCCATAATTATATATTCTTTGGATATTTCATTCTGCCAAATCCAAGTTCTATACTTTGGGGCACCTCAGTAGCTCAGTCAGTTGAGCACCAGACTCTTGATTTCAGCTCAAGTCATGATTTCTGGAGCATGAGATCAAGCCCTGCAGTGAGCCCTGTGCTCAGTGGGGAGTCTGTTTGGGATGTTGTCCCTCCCCTCTGCTTCTGCCCCTTCCACTGCTCTACTCTCTCTCTAAAATAAATAATTGAATCTATAAAAAATAATAAATTGGGACACTTTATGCACTAATGACAAAATTAAAAGAAGGTATAAATCTTAAAACTTCACGAACAGTTGTGTCCCAACAATTTTTGTTTTGATATATTAACTAATGTTTTTTTTTAAAAAGTGGCTGGTGAACATTTGAAACCTGTTATGTGCATTAAAATATAACACATTTTGTTATAAAGTAATGCATTTCCTGCATGAGATAATTAGAAGAGAGAGGTAAGCAAAAAAAAAAAAAAAAAAAGGAAAAAAGATATTTCTTTTCAATTATCTTGAAATTGTAGTGTTAATGTACTTCATATAGAAGTCTTAAAATATTTATGTATTTATGTATATATTTGCATACTATGTATTCATATACTATACACATTATATATACATATATACTATAAGAACTATATTAATTATAGTATTATATTTTTCCTCATTTAAAAATATCTAAAAATTTTCCACTTTTTTGTAAATAATCCAATCTATTTCTACATTTTAACTTTCAGACCTATTTTGTTATTTAACTTTTAGTCTTTAAATTGTTGTACTTTCTTGACAATGAAGACTACTATTTCCAGTACTGTATTTTCTAACCATCTTGTTTAAGTTATATATTGTAACTATTAAGTAAATGAGGGTCAACTCTGTAAACATGATACTCAAATATAGAAAGCAATGCTCTATCAATGTGCTTATCAGTATACCTTTTAACTTATTTTTAGGGTAAGCCTTTTTCCTTACTTTTGATTTTATGTGCTAAATATTAAAAGCTAGCTTTTGAAAAGTGGTAAAAACCAAGAAGTCATGAATGGATCACCTGTAAAATTAAGTTATCTCAGTACTGTGTTAAGCACTAACCAATTGATGTTATAAATACCATAACAATGCTCAAATAAAGTCTCTATAGAAGAAGGCTAAAAAAAAATAAAATTGAACTATAATTTACATACAATGTCATATTAGGTTCAGGTATACAATATTAATTCAGGGATTCTGAACATTATACAGTGCTCACCTCCATAAGTATAGTCACCATCTGCCACCATACAATATTAATATCATATTATTGACTATAATTCCTATGCTGTATGTTTCACATTGAAAATTTATGTCTCTTAATACCCTTTATTTTGCCCATCTACCTGCCCACCTCTCCTCTGGCAATCAAGTTCCTATATTTGAGTCTGTTTTTAAGTTCAACATATAAGTGAAATCATACAGTATTTGTCTTTTTCTTATTTCACTTAGCATAACACATTCTAGTTGTGTCACAATATCACAAATGGCATGATCTTATTTTTCTGTGGCTGAATAATATTCCATTGATTATGTATATCTACATAAAACATACACACTCTGTGATATATATATATATATACTTACAAGTACTTATGCATTTTTATCACTCCATGATATATAAGTACTTATATAAGTATGTATATATATCATAATTTCTTTATTCACGTATCAACGGACATTTAGTTTGCCTCTATATTTTGGCTACTCTAAATAATGCTGCAGTAAACATAAGAATATATATATATCTTTTTAAATTAGTATTTTTATTTTGGGTGGGTGGGTAAATATCCTATAGTGGGCTTACTAGATCACATGGTATTTCTATTTTTAATTTTTGAGAAACCTCCACACCATTTTTCTTAGTGGTTATACCAATTTACGTTTCTACCAACATCACATGAGGATTTCCTTTTCTTCATATACTTGTCATCACTTGTCATTTGTCTTTTTTGATACTAGCCATTCTTACTGGTATAAAGTTATATCTCATTGTGGTTTTGATTTGCATTTTACTGATAATTTGTGATGTTGATCATCTTAACATGTGCTCTTAGGCCATCTGTAAGTATTAGTTGGAAAAAATATTTTCAGGTCCTCTGCTTATTTTTTGGTCATATTTTTTTTTTTTTTGGTGTTGAGCTATACAAATTTGTAATGTATTTTAGATACTAATTTGCAAATATCTAATCTCATTTGCTAGGTTGTCTTTTTGTTTTGTTTGCTGAGCAAAAGCTTTTTATTTTGGTGTAGCCCCAATAGTTTAGTTTTGCTTTTGTTTCCCTTGCCTAAAAAGACCTCCATGGATATAATGCTAAGGATGATGTCTAAGAGATTACTATCTATGCTTTCTTTTAGCAGTATTATGGTTTCAGTTTTCACATTTAGGTCTTTATTCTATTTTGAGTTTATTTTTGTTTATGGTGTAGTAAAATGGTCCAGTTTCATTCTTTTGCATGTAGTTGTTCAGTTTTTGCATCACTGTCTTCTCCTCATTGTATATTATTGCCTCCTTTGTCATAGATTACTTGACCAGATAGGTGTGAGTATTTTTTCTAGGTTTTCTATCCAATTCCATTGATTTATGTGTTTACCTTTGTGTCAGTATCATACTGTTTGTATTACTACAGCTTGTAGTGTATTTTGATATCCTGAATTGGTGTATGTCCAGCTTTGTTCTTTCTCAAGATTGCTTTGACTATTCTTATTCTTCTATAGTTCCATACAAATTTTAGGATTGTTTGTTCTTGTTCTGTGAAAAATGCTACTTTTATTTTGATAGGAATTACACTGAATATGTAGCCTGGCTTAGGTAGCATGGCCAAAAAATAAATACTTTAACAGAAGTATCTATCATACCCATTAGAGCCCAGTCTTGTAAATAAAATTGTAAAATCACTTTTGGAGTCGTTAGGAAGCATATGCTATGAAAGATGAAATGCAATTTTAATCAAACATATTTAAGTCCTTTTTCAAAAGTAATTCCTGCTTCAATCCTTTACTTATAACTTAGTGGTATATTTATAATATTAAAAATTATTCATAACTGCAAAAGTACTTAAAATCTCCCTGTTTGCTAACTAAACACTAAAATATCAATATGCTTCTTCAAATAGTCTCATTTAATTCTTGCTACAAGGAAAAAAGTAAAACACTAGTTAGTTTCTTTCAAATATTTCCATCCTATTGAAAAAGTCTGTTCAAATTGTGTATCAACTTAGTTATTTAGAAAAGTACATATTAACTCTTATACCTAATTAGTGTTCTAAATCCAAAAAATGACCTATTGCTTTTCGCATAGTTGTAGTCCTTCTCTAATGCCATGACTGATCTTTTTTTTTAAAAGAACTTCTACTTCTGTAAATAAATTAGAACATATTTATGTAAGTTTCATTTCCTCTGATATCCTGCTTTACTATTTTATTACTCTTTCATTTATCAAAATTTCATCAAAAATTTTATCAGGAAATTGCTATATGTAAGAATGCATGAGAAACAAGAATAAATATTTAAGACCCTTTTTCCAAATGAGAATGCATTTCAGTAGTGAAGATACAATATGTAGCCAACACACATTTTTTTATAGATGCAATAAATATCAAGAGTATTTAAAATTGGGCAGCCCAGGTGGCTCAGCGGTTTAACACCACCTTCAGCCCAGGGCATGATCCTGGAGACCCGGAATTGAGTTCCACGTCGGGTTCCCTACATGGAGCCTACTTCTCCCTCTGCCTGTCTCTGCCTCTCTCTGTGTGTGTGTGTCTCCAATGAATAAATAAATAAAATCTTAAAAAAGAGTATTTAAAATTTTACCCTAAGGTGACTAACTTAGCTCATTGATACCACTTATTATTTTAGTTTTCTTAAATATCTTATGTATTTATTTGAGAAAGAGAGAGAGAGAGAGCGTACATACAAGCAGAGGGAACAGGAGCAGGAGAGAGAGAAGCAGAAGCAGACACCAGCCTCCCCCTGCCCCAGATCAGGGAGTCCTAGGTAGGGCTTGCCCTGGGATCACAACCTGCTCTGAAGGCAGACACTTAACTGGCTGAGCCACCCAGATGCCCTCACTTATTCTTACTTTTTTTTTTTTTTAAGATTTTGTTTATTTATTCATGAGACACAAAGAGAGACTGAGGCAGAGACACAGACTGAGGGAGAAACAGGCTCCATGCAGGGAGCCCAATGTGGGACTCGATCCGGGGATTCCAGGATCTCACCTTGGGCCAAAGGCAGGTGCTAAACTGCTGAGCCACCCAGAGATCCTCTTGATTACCTATTTGAAAGCCTGCTATGTTTTGTTCTTTCCTTATATTAGCATGGGTTTTTTCATCTTCCTTACTTTTGTTAAGAACTTGACAAAAACCAAACATACTTATGGAGATAGGAATGCAACTCAATGAACAGAATACACATCACCATTGTAACCCCAAAGAATTATACAAAAAAAAAAGAACACTGTCAGTGGGGATGTGAGATAAATGTAGATACAAAGAAAAAGTTTTCCTGGAACACAAGGATACAAAGAAAAAGTTTTACCGGTCCATTAGTTTGCATGATGTCTATGGCTGCTATTGCACTTGAATAGAAAGGGTTGAGTATTTTCAATTGAACTCTATATCCTGAAAAACCAAAGTTATTTGTTACTTGGGTCTTTCCAGAAAAGATTTGTTGATTCTTTACTTAAGTATCACATATTATGGTTATATATTAATTTTGGTTGATAAAATGTGCATATCTACATGTATATATAATATTAATCTGGTTTCAATTTGTTATTTGGGATGAGGGTAAATTAATGAGTTGAAAACATACTGGCTAAGGTGATGCATAGATATAACAATATGAATAATAATGAATTCAGTAATCTGAAGAACAAACATTCTGCAGTGCAAATTCTATTTTATATTTGTTTAAAAGCTTGGTAGCAGACAACAGTAAAAATAGAATGATTTGAAGACAGATGTGTCTATAGCCACAGGAAATCTGATGGTTGAACTGTCCATTTGAGATACACACATGCAAACATGAATGAATAGACCCAAAAATACATACAAAGACTAAAGGACGCACATAGTCATAGAAGTAAACAATTGTACTTGCCACTTATATAGGAAAATTATTTTGTATAAGAAAATATTTCTCCTTAACACATATAATTTTAACATTGATATTTTAATGAATATTCTATATTCTCAACTCCATTCTTTGTGCAATGTAACATTTTAAAGATGCTGCTTGGGGAAGAAGAGCTTTCAAAGGAAAAGTAAAATATATCCAAAGTTTTGATTAAACTGTCTATATTTAGCTGTAAAAGACTATGAGTCAGACTTAATCTTATTTTTATCCCATGAAAAAATTCAAAAACACTCAGAAATGCATCAGAAGTATGGGAATATTTTGAGTTCAATAAACTTGGCCTCTGAACACTGTCATTGTTCTTTGAATAAGTAGGACTGAGGAAAGGGATTGTATCCCTTATTCAGTTTTCCCAGCACCTAATACAGTGCCTAGCATATAATAGCATTTAGGTAATTCATTGAATGGATACATTAGGAAACATACATTTTTCTTGCCTTAATTTCCCCCTTTTTGGGAGAATTTTAAAATATAGAATGCCAGTTTTTTCTAGATCTCAAAGTTTATTATGAGCAAATTGGTTAATGGCTTTTCAAAGATTCATTGGAAATATAGGGTGATAGTTCATGGAATATTAATGTTTAAGCTCTTTCAAAATAAGAATTATAGACATGGCTAATAAAAAAATGTCAAAAGTGACCTACAAAACTATATAATTTGAGGTTTGGCTGATACAGTAACATCATTCTATTCTTTCTCAACTGGTTCAGCCCTCTCTGCTCTTCCAGGTTGTTGGAGCAAATGCATCCTTGACCCAAAATGAAATGTTTCATCTACTAGTTTAAAGGCTGTTTAAAAAATAACGACTTTGCTTTTAGCAGTCAGTGCTCTCCTCTGAAATTCTCTGCTGATTCACAAAGCTGTCTGAGAAATTCATGATGTCGCTGCAATATCAGCCTGAATGAGGATAAAGTACCCATTTGGAGATCAGAAAATTTACTTTATTGGCTAAAGGGCTACTCCCCTTTGATATAAAGAAAGGCATTAGAAAATCTATTAAGACTGAGTTATATTCTGCAGCCACCATCTTTTCTTGTTACAATTAGTATTTCATTTTAATTGTGCTGCTATATAATTTCTGATGAAAAGATACTCAGTGTGAACTCTGAACAAAATTATTTTTTACTACAATAGACCATTTGTTCATGGAAGATTTCCCTAATCTTCTTTTGGTTATTAAAGGAGGTACAGAAATTTTTACATGGTCAAGAAAGGGCATATTTTCAGTGTTTTCCTCTTATGTATACCTCTTTCGTTGTCCTTACTGCTATAAACAGAAAATGGATATATGCACCTTTTTCAGTCAAATTATACTTGTGATGCCTAGGAAATTAGAGTCTGGCATCTCTCATTTATGGGGCTATTCTGTATAAGTTGTCACAGAAAGAATGGCCTAGTTTCTTTTTATAAAATGAAGACGATGATTTTCTTAAACTTTCTTATTAGAGATTTCTACTAACTATTCTATATAGCCTCTCCCATTCTTCATGATTTCTTCAGTGAGCAATTATTTAGCACTTACTATACAATAGGGGTGTGTGTGTGTGTGTGTTTTCAAAGCTGTGCTCATTAAAATATGAATAAAACAGTCTCTGCCTTAATAAGCTCAGAGTATTTTGGGAAGGACATGGAATTAAGTAACATATATTCAAAGAATTGTGGGAGTGATCTCTTCTCAGTGAGAATAAGACAGACTTTGCTGAAGCTCTGAGATTTAAAAGTGAGCCTGAATAGCAAAGACATTCCAGGCTGAGGAAACAGTGCTAGTAAAGGCATAGTGTCATAAAATATAGATAAATAAAAAGCACAAAAGTCAGGGAAAAATGAATAGTCCTCTGTGTCTGAAAGGATAAAGTGGTTAATGAGACTGAGGATGTTGGATATGTTGGATATGTTGGAGCCAGACTTTTGAGAGATGAACAAATAGTTGAAATGTTAGAATTTATTCATTAAGCAGTGGGGAATCATTGAAGATTTTTGAAGAGTAACGAAGGTCTGATTTAAATTTTAGGAAGGTAAAAAAAAATTAAAAAAAATTTTAGGACGGTAACTCTTAGCTCTATTGAGGATAGGCTGAAAAGTCAACAACAGAAAATATTTCAGTAGCAGGAAAATAGATACTAGTTTTAAATTGTTTCCTTCTCAGAGAAATATTTTTATTAATTCAAAATTATCTTAACTGAACCACTAGGGTATCCCAAAATTATCTTGTAACTGATGTCCTGGATGTTAGGTAAGAGCAACGTTCATCACTCATTAGTCATTGTATGCCCTTAGTGATCTCGGTCATGTTATCTCCCCCACCACCAAATTTGTATGTTGAAGCCCTAACTCCCAATGTCACTGTTTTTCGAAATAGGTTTTTTTAGGGAGGTAATTAACATTAAATGGGATCATAAGAATGGAGCCCTAATCCAATAGGACTTTTGTCCATATAAGAAGAGTTAGACACAGCAGAGATCTTATCTATCTGAGCTCACAGAAGAAAGGCATGTGATGACACAGCAAAAAGCAGCTATCAGCAAAGAAAAGAGGGCTCACCAGAAACTAACCCTCATGGTAGTGTGATTTTGGCCTTGGAGACTCCAACACTGGGAGAAAATACATTTCTGCTATTTAAGATAGCTTGTGGGTGTATTATTATGCAGCTAGAGAAGACTAATATAAGCGTAGAGTAAAATTTTCAAGTTCCATCTTGCTTCTTTCTCTGTCTGTAGGGAGATGGCTCCCTAGGCTGAGGCATGAGAAACCAGAAAGAGTTTATTGCAACATAACTTCTCTCATAGTCTCAGGGTAATTGAAAGGAAAGAGGTTGTAGATTAAAATGGTATCGATTCAGATAGAAACAAGTGGTTTAACTAATTGATTGGATTTAGAGAGAAAGGAGAGAGATTTAGTTATAACAACATTCTTTATTCTACTCGAAGTTCTTAACCTTTCTTGAGGATTCTTATACCAAAAACAAAGTTGTATATAAAGAAACACCTACTTATTTGTCAGTGAGGTATGCGGTTTTTCCATCATGGATCCAACCTCAGTCAGGTCCATGACTGCCCTGTCCTATTTCTCCTTTATATCATGAAAATTGAGGTAGCATCCAACTGATTTCTTTTTCTTGTGATTATTCATATTAGTCTAAGATGCTCTCTTTGGCAGCTTCTTTTCTTCCTTTTTTTTTTTCTAGGAAAAGTCCATTGCTAGTGAAATTACCAGCAAAATTCTTTTGCTTTTTAACTGAACTTTAGAGACCTATAGTTTTGTACCCTCACACTCCATGTACATGAATGCCTTCTGGATATTTCTAATGAAATGTCTTGAAGCAGTATAATTCATATGTGTAACTTTGTGAAGTTGACAAAGCAGTTTCATATATACTTAGGTATGTACCTGCTTTTTCTCTTCAAAATATTTATTTCAGATGCTGACTCTCAAACAGTTTAATTTTCCAAGTCATGAAACAAATCAGATAAATAAAGAATATTCAGATAGCAAGCACAGAGATGTTTAAACAATTACAAAGCTGGGCAAAGAACTTCTAAAATGGAACTTCCAAAGTTACCATTATTTCCAAATGGTCTCCCTTTCTCAAATACCTTAGTTAACACCACTGTCTTTCTTTAATCAGGCTGTCATGAAGTCCAACACCTAGAACTCAATCCGTATTTGTAGAAATTACAGGGAAATGACTACTTTAACGCCTATATGAAATCACTTAAAGTTGTTAATCACTCCATATTCTCCATTCCCACTGCATTCACTCTGGATATTGTAAAGAACAAACAAGAAAATAAGCATGAGGAAACAGATTTTTGTAACTATTTTCTTTAAGAAATAGTTTATTTATTTGAAAGCCAGTGGGAAATTGTCACAAGTATGGAAAATTATCTTCATTTTTACATAGTAAAAATATATTCTTGATTTTTAGTTTTGTACTGTTTCCTACTTACAACCTACATAATTACTACCAAGAATAAGAATAATACTGGTGATGTGGTCTCTCATATTATTATTATTGGTCTTTCCACCAATTAAACTTTGATTAAAAAAAACAATGGTCTAAAATATTATAATACATTGCCTCATGGAGTCTTAAAAATTTAGGAAGTAATATTGGTGACTAGTGACAATAATAGAAGGAAGACTAAACATTTCTTAATCAAAATAAATGTTTATTCTGGTCTGGAGACTATTTCTTATTTGATCATCCTTGGAGAATATAAAATGTCAGAGCCATTATTTTTTATTAACTGGATCTGGCATGGGCATAAATAGCAAATTGAACTATCTCTCTCTCTCTCTCTCTCTCTCTCTCTCTTTTTTTTGGTGGCAGTGGGCATTAAGGAAAATTGGCTGAAAAAATATTAAAACTTAAAAGATACATCACAGATAGGTACTCAAAGCTGAGTGAAACCAAGTGTTAGTGTAACTTTTATAAATAAATATCTCAGATAATTTTGGTAAAATATAAATAACCTAGCTTGTCATACAAGGAATAGTTTGTAGGTCTGGCTCATCACAATTTTAATTGTAAACCTCAGGAAATGCAGAATATGACAATTAAGTTAGGAAGTGCTCAATGGATTGCAGAGTAGTAAATTTTATTAAATTTCTTCATAAAATAACATTGACAAATAATCTAATACAGAGCTGCTTGTGTATTACTAGGTATTGCTGAAGGAACAAATAGGCAGCTCCAAATTCACTCAGAGTTTCTTCTCACTAATTTACATGTTGTTTTGTGATAAAATTTTACATTATTTGGTTCTCTACAAGGAAGCAGAACTTTGAAAGAAGCAACATATCTATTAGTAGAAAACTATTTTATTCAGTTTGTTGTAGAAAATCAAATATACATCCATGTATATGGATTATTAACTTAAAATAAATTTGAATGGAGCAATATTGATAAGCAACATGGGAATAATTTGACATAAGCTATTAGATTTGGGGAAATTTTATTTAGTTTTGGGGATTTCTCTCCTTTTCCTTTAGGTGACTTGATATTTGATGTTGTCAAAAGGCTCAAATACCATCTGTTCTGTATGATACGCTAGAAGATAACTATGGTACATGTACTTGTGTATGCATATGAGTTGGCAATGTCCAACCTCACTCTCACTAATAACAGGTATAATATCCTATGTTAGATTTGATATTTCAGTTCCAATAATCTATGTATTATGCTATAGCATCTCTAAAAGTTGAACTGAAAATGACCGAGCTTTCTTTAAAATCACCTCTCATTAGATATCCATAAAGTAGGAAAAATCACTTTGATATGGTTATTCTGGTATTAAGACAGCAATAATGTACTGGGTTTTTCTTTTTTTTTAAATTTATTTATGATAGTCACACAGAGAGAGAAAGAGAGAGAGAGAGGCAGAGACACAGGCAGAGGGAGAAGCAGGCTCCATGCACCGGGAGCCCGATGTGGGATTCGATCCCGAGTCTCCAGTATCGCACCCTGGGCCAAAGGCAGGCACCAAACTGCTGTGCCACCCAGGGATCCCCATACTGGGTTTTTTCTGAGACTCACCTGTATAACACTCTGAGGTATCTATCACAGCTTTAAGAATGCTATGGCACTTACTTGCTACATGAGCTTAAAGGTTGGAAAGAATAAATGCAAATCTAAAATATAGCTACATATCTGCCATTTGTATCAGACTCATTTTTTTTATTAAATTGGCACAGATATGATCATGTATATTTTCCTCACAGAAAGCATACAGGCTGTGCTTCTGAATTTTTGATCACTACCCCAGTCAGCCAAAATGAAAAATGTATTTGAATCTTATGTTTTCCTTGAAATCATCTTGCAAGTGTAAACATTTAAGTGTCATGAGAATGCCTCTTGAGGATTTCTAAAGTACTATAACATAGTATGGTATAATAATATAATGAACTAAATGTTTATATCCCTTAAATTCATATTTTGGAGTTCTAACCCCTCAATATGAGAATATGTGGAAATTGGGCTCAAGGGTGGAAGAATGTGCCACCCCAACATCTGCCACTTTGGCACATTGATAATCTTGGACTGGAAGGACTTAGAAAACAGTGGATTCAGGGAGAGATTTTCTCTGAACTCTCCTTACCTTCCTGAGGACAGATCCTCCAAAAGAAATTTAACTGTCATAAATCTATCTGGGAGCTTCATCAACTATTGAAGATTGACACATATCACAGAAAAGGAAACTAGAAGTTGACACCATGCACCAACAAAATGTCACAAACTTATTGCTGATCATCTTTCCTAAAACTCCTATACTCTTACCTAGAGGGCTATATCTTCTCTCCCCTGTACATATTATTGATGATATTTGAATCTGAACTTTAAGCCACGTTGGAGAGTTACTAATTTTTCCCCTGAGTTTCTTCCATGTATACATGAGGTAAACATGTTATTTTTTTGCTCTTATAAATGGGCTTCATCCAAGAACTCAAAGTTAGAGGGGAGAAAACTGTTTTCCTCCCTTACCTAATCTTTGAGAAGTAATTAGGTTTACATAAAGTCGGGAAACAAGGAGAGAGAGAAAGTTTACTTCTTCCCCCTCTTTCCAATACCTGAAGATACAGCCAGAGGCAGCTGCCTACAAGCCAGAAAGAGAGCCCTCACTTGGGGACTGAATTGGCCAGCACTGTAATCTTGGACTTCTCAGCCTCCAGAACATGAGAAGTAACTTCCCACTATTTAAGCCACCTAAAGTTTACCAGTAAGCTTAATCACAGCTTTGGGTTATTTATGATTTTCCTTTGTGCTTGACATAGGGCCATGCATATAGTAGATCTCAGTAAATAGTTAATTTCTCTAAATATTTTAATTTAAAAAGTTGGAAACTGGCTCATTAGCTTTCCATTCTTTCTTGCCTAAAGGAAACAAAATAGGTGAAGAAAGAGTAAAATTAGAAAAAAGAGAAATAAAATCAGGCTACTAGAAGAGCAGAGAAGGCCAAAAAAGGATAATGTCTCAGAAGTACTGATATATATTGGCTATATTTTTGACTTTGGATATTCACAGTTAAACTTTGTATATATTTTATTTTTCTTATTCATCAATCACAGAGAAAAATGTTTTTGTGGTCTTTATGGAACATTTTAGTCATAAAATGCACAGCAATTTATGAAGAATATTTCATCCTATAGTTTTGTTCTTTCCAATTAATTTCCCCTTGGCTGAATAGCCCTGAAGAATAATTAAGTTATTTCTGTGTTTCCAGAAACTTTCCTTACCCCTCTGGTTACTCCCATTACCTCAAATTCTTTGATCCTTTATCTTGTGGGACCATTTAGTTCCTACATAACAGAAATCCAGAAGGACCAAGGATCTTCAGGTAGTGGAAACCACCCCATGTAAAGCTGTTTCTTCTGATTTATTAGTCTTTCTCCGTTAACTCACTTTTACCTGGGTCTCTTGACTTTACATCCATGACAACATTTGTTGTTAGTATATGGTCTCCTCGTGACTAATCCTCATACAAATATTAGGGGCCTTTCCCAAGTGCATCTCACATTATTTAACATTTCCAGAAGGATGCAATTTTTAGATAAATCTCAATCATCCAGACAAACTAGATTTAAACTAATACCTCTGAATATGTGAAATGCCATATCTTACTCCATTATCCATGAAAAGCTTAGAAATATGAAATGAGAAGGTGGGGGAAAAGAAAGATGTAGGGAAGGATGACAAGGACCTCACAATTTTATCTGTGTATCTTCAGTTCACAGTAAGTTTGGTTTCAAACTTTTAAGTGCAATGTTTGAAATTTGGACACCTTTCTCCATTAAAGTAGTGATAAAAGTACGGGACAAAGGTAACAAACCTATTCAGATTAGGGTGGGGTCTTTTGGCAGTGAAGAAATAAGATTTTTAGGAGCAGTGGCTTTGACAGAAGTTCTTTCCAGATTTAAGAGGAAGGAATACAAGGAGAGGGGAGTTCTGTTTGGGTTGGAGGGTATATTTTCTATTACAGGGTAGAAATGTTAAATCTTAAGATAGCATATTTAGAGCATCTGGAATGGTTTTCAGTAATGTGTTTGAGGTGCCAGTGAATTAGAAAGAGCAGATCAATATTGAGAACAAGTACTGTATTGGTTAACTGGGATTAGTTTCTATTTACTTGACAAGTAGCATTTTTGTAGTATAAAATCTAAGGTCTTTAAAGTCCACCAGATCTTTTAGTTCTGGATTGTATTAGCAAATCACTTAAACTCTCTAAGCTTTTGGTTGCCTTATCAATACATTTGGGTAAATACTAAATTTGTCAAATGACCAGTTGATTATGATTATTTAGCACCTGATATTTGTCTGGTACCTATTAGGTAGTCTTTACATTACTATTTGCCTGAAAGCATAATTTTTAAAATTTACATATTTTGTGTACTTTGAACAAACTAGTTCTCTAGTTCCTATAAATGTTAATAGTTTTAATTAAAGATAAAAACTTTTTAAAAAAGATTTTATTTATTTATTCATGAGAGACACACACACACACAGAGGCAGAGACACAGGCAGAGAGAAAAGCAAGCTCCATGCAGGGAACCTGATTCGGACTCGATCCGGGGACTCCAGGATCATGCCCTGAACCAAAGGCAGATGCTTAACCACTGAGCCACCCAGGCATCCCCAAAATAAAAACTTTTATTCTCTTTATTCAATTAGGATATATTTTCTTTTTAAAAATCATCATATTTACCTTTCTTATGGGTGTGGAGGGATGGTCATCTGGGTATTAGAGTATATATTCAGATGCTACATTCATTAATTTAATTCCAAGGGAAAAAAACCCCAAAAGTCTGCAACTCAAATCCTGGAACTTATCAGATCATTTTCTGGATGGCCAACCCTTAACCACTCCCAACTCCATTTTTCTAACTCTAAAAGGAGGGTATTTACCATCCTTGTAGGCAGGATATAAAGATTAATTTGTTAAGATTGCAAAGTGCTTTAAGCATGAAATGCTGTATGAGATAATAGAATAAATATTAATAATATCCTGTTAGAAGTATACAGATAGCCATAGTAAGGTAACTAAGAAAAATAAATTGCAGTGCTTGGTATGAAATTGAAAATCACTAATGGAATGAAAGTTTGTTCATACTGCGAGTGGTGTTGGATCATGTATAATGTAATACGAGGTCATTTTCAATTGTTTTAATTGCCATGAGCAACAACTGATCTTTAGAGCTGTTCCTGACAAGCTCTTGCATAGCCCTAATGATCGTAAAATGGTGCCAAAGACCAGCATTATCCCCTATTGAACATTAAATGGTATCGACCCCTTCACTGGGCCCATCACTCAACAGACTCCTTAAAGTAATTCATGACACAATTAACATTAATTAACTTTACAAAAACCCCTCCAAACTCTTCGCTGTTTTAAGACTTCAGACTTTGAAGAAAGTAAAGAGCAACTAACAAAAAAGTTCTGAATCCTCCTGTGAAAGCCATCAATTAAAGTTAGTAAAAGATTCCTAAATTTTTATAATCCTCATTTATCATTTACCACTCCTGATAATTTTATCCTGTGTAAAGATATCTAAAGCCATTCAGTACTAAAAGTACCATTCATCTCTGTACTTCACATCCACTTTACAACTGAGAGTGGCAGCTTCCAAATTCATGTCAGAGTAAACCTGAGTCACAAGTCATTACTGAGCCCTACAACAATATAAACAAAATATTTATCAGTATGCAAGAAAAGAACCTGCCCTTGTCCTTTTCATCTCCATTTCTTGGAAACTCTTCTACAGAAATTGCATCTCTGCTTTAAGTTTCAAGTAATTAACACAAGCCTTCTCTAAAATGTCAACAATAGCAAGAATTTACTGTTCATAATGTACATGAATTTTTACATATATTAACCATTTAATCTTATCTATTTAATAAACATCCCAATAATTTTAAACTTATTAACAATATATTTGCTTTTACTCCAGCTACCTGAAACTAATTGCTCAGTAGTGACCCAACTCAGTGCTCAAATACAAGTCAAATTTTATTAAACAAGTTACATAAATGAATATCCATGTATACAAAGCATCAGAGTAACATCTAACAGGGGGTTGGCTGAAGTATATCACAGAATACTAACCCTTAAGGAGAAAACCTTTTTGCTATAATTGTTACAAGAGCCTGAGGGTATAGGGGCCAGAAAGAACTGATATAAAATGTCTAATGAGTACAGGTTAACTGCCAAGTAGCAGGTAACCCAAAAATATCCCTCTAAAAAAGACAAGAAAGCTCTCATTGGATGCAGAGAAAGCATTTGACAAAATACAGCATCCATTCCTGATCAAAACTCTTCAGAGTGTAGGGATAGAGGGAACATTCCTCGACATCTTAAAAGCCATCTATGAAAAGCCCACAGCAAATATCATTCTCAATGGGGAAGCACTGGGAGCCTTTCCCCTAAGATCAGGAACAAGACAGGGATGTCCACTCTCACCACTGCTATTCAACATAGTACTGGAAGTCCTAGCCTCAGCAATCAGACAACAAAAATACATTAAAGGCATTCAAATTGGCAAAGAAGAAGTCAAACTCTCCCTCTTCACCGATGACATGATACTCTACATAGAAAACCCAAAAGTCTCCACCCCAAGATTGCTAGAACTCATACAGCAATTCGGTAGCGTGGCAGGCTACAAAATCAATGCCCAGAAGTCAGTGGCATTTCTATACACTAACAATGAGACTGAAGAAAGAGAAATTAAGGAGTCAATCCCATTTACAATTGCACCCAAAAGCATAAGATACCTAGGAATAAACCTCACCAAAGATGTAAAGGATCTATACCCTCAAAACTATAGAACACTTCTGAAAGAAATTGAGGAAGACACAAAGAGATGGAAAAATATTCCATGCTCATGGATTGGCAGAATTAATATTGTGAAAATGTCAATGTTACCCAGGGCAATATACACGTTTAATGCAATCCCTATCAAAATACCATGGACTTTCTTCAGAGAGTTAGAACAAATTATTTTAAGATTTGTGTGGAATCAGAAAAGACCCCGAATAGCCAGGGGAATTTTAAAAAAGAAAACCATATCTGGGGGCATCACAATGCCAGATTTCAGGTTGTACTACAAAGCTGTGGTCATCAAGACAGTGTGGTACTGGCACAAAAACAGACACATAGATCAGTGGAACAGAATAGAGAATCCAGAAGTGGACCCTGAACTTTATGGGCAACTAATATTCAATAAAGGAGGAAAGACTATCCATTGGAAGAAAGACAGTCTCTTCAATAAATGGTGCTGGGAAAATTGGACATCCACATGCAGAAGAATGAAACTAGACCACTCTCTTTCACCATACACAAAGATAAACTCAAAATGGATGAAAGATCTAAATGTGAGACAAGATTCCATCAAAATCCTAGAGAAGAACACAGGCAACACCCTTTTTGAACTCGGCCATAGTAACTTCTTGCAAGATACATCCATGAAGGCAAAAGAAACAAAAGCAAAAATGAACTATTGGGACTTCATCAAGATAAGAAGCTTTTGCACAGCAAAGGATACAGTCAACAAAACTCAAAGACAACCTACAGAATGGGAGAAGATATTTGCAAATGACATATCAGATAAAGGGCTAGTTTCCAAGATCTATAAAGAACTTCTTAAACTCAACACCAAAGAAACAAACAATCCAATCATGAAATGGGCAAAAGACATGAACAGAAATCTCACAGAGGAAGACATAGACATGGCCAACATGCATATGAGAAAATGCTCTGCATCACTTGCCATCAGGGAAATACAAATCAAAACTACAATGAGATACCACCTCACACCAGTGAGAATGGGGCAAATTAACAAGGCAGGAAACAACAAATGTTGGAGAGGATGCGGAGAAAAGGGAACCCTCTTACACTGTTGGTGGGAATGTGACCTGGTGCAGCCACTCTGGAAAACTGTGTGGAGGTTCCTCAAAGAGTTAAAAATAGACCTGCCCTACGACCCAGCAATTACACTGTTGGGGATTTACCCCAAAGATACAAATGCAATGAAACGCCGGGACACCTGCACCCCGATGTTTCTAGCAGCAATGGCCACGATAGCCAAACTGTGGAAGGAGCCTCGGTGTCCAACGAAAGATGAATGGATAAAGAAGATGTGGTTTATGTATACAATGGAATATTACTCAGCTATTAGAAATGACAAATACCCACCATTTGCTTCAACGTGGATGGAACTGGAGGGTATTATGCTGAGTGAAGTAAGTCAGTCGGAGAAGGACAAACATTATATGTTCTCATTCATTTGGGGAATATAAATAATAGTGAAAGGGAAAATAAGGGAAGGGAGAAGAAATGTGTGGGAAATATCAGAAAGGGAGACAGAACGTAAAGACTGCTAACTCTGGGAAACGAACTAGGGGTGGTGGAAGGGGAGAAGGGCGGGGGGTGGGAGTGAATGGGTGACGGGCACTGGGTGTTATTCTGTATGTTAGTAAATTGAACACCAATAAAAAAAAATAATAATAAAAATAAAAAAAAATAAAAAATAAAAAAATAAAAAAGACAAGAAAGGATCAGAGAAAATATTCAGATACAACCACAAAACAATACAATGGCAACAAATATATACATATCAATAATTACTTTAAATATAAATGGACTAAATGCTCCACTCAAAAGACATAAAGTGTTTTAAAAAAAAAAGACCCATCTATATACTATAAGAGACCTCTTCCAGACCTAAAAACACCTGCAGATTAAAATGAGAGGATAGAACACATCTATGATGCAGATCTATGTCAAAAGAAAGCTGGAATAGCAATATTTATATTAAAGAAATTAGACTTTAAAACACAGACTGTAACAAGAGAAAAAGAAGGGCCACATATAATAATAAAGGGGACAATCTAATAATAAGATATAACAATTGTAAATATATACCCAACTGAGGAGCACCCATATGTAAAGAACAGTAAATAACAAACATAAAGGAACTAATTGATAGTAATCCAACAATAGTAGGGGACTTAAACAATCCACTTACATCCATAGAGGGATCCAAGGAAACAATGGCTTTGAATGATACATTAGAATAGATAAATTCAGAATATTCCATCTTAGAAGAGCAGAATCACATTGTTTTCAAGTGCACAAGGGACATTCTCCAGAATAAATCACATATTAGTGTACAAAACAAATAACAAATTCAAGATTGAAATCCTGCAATGCTTATTTTCTGACCACAATGTGATGAAACTAGATGTCAACCATAAGAAAGCAAATCTGCAAAGCTCATAAATACATGGAAGTTAAGTAACATGCCATTAAACAATAAATGGTTCAACAAAGAAATCAAAGAAGATATTTAAAAAGTACATGGAGGGCTGCCTGGGTGGCATAGTCCGTTAAGCATCCAACTCTTGGTTTTGGCTCACGTCATGATCTCAAGGTCCTGGGATCAAGCTACCCCCACTCTCTACCACTCGCCCCATCTAAAATAAATGATAGATGATAGGTAGGTAGATAGATAGATAGATAGATAGATAGATAGATAGATAGATAGATGAAAGATAGAATATGGAAACAAAATGAAACCACGATGTTCTAAAATCTCTGGGATGCAGCGAAAGTGGGCTCTAAGAGGGAAGTTTATAGGAATATAGGCCTACCTCAGGAAGCAAGAAAAATCTCGAACAACCTAACCTTCCACCTAAAGGGCCTAGAAAAAGAATAACAAAACCTGAAACCAGTGGAAGGAAGGAAAAAATATAGAACAACAATAAAAAGACTTATGGAAAAAAAAAAAAAACCCAAACCAGGAGCTTGTTCTGTGAAAAAGAATAAATGGATAAACCTGTAGCCAGACTTATCGAGGAAAAAGAAAGAAATGACTCAAATAACAAATGATAAAAGAAACATAACCAACAACACAGAAATACAATTGTTAGAGAATATTATGAAAATATTATATGCTAACAAATTGATCTAGAAGAAATGGATAAATCCCTAGAAACTACCAAAATTGAAATAGAAAGAAATACAAATTTAAACATACCTATGACCAGCAGAGAAATTGTGTCCGTAAACAAAAAACTCCCCACAAAGTCCAGGGCCAGAGAAGTTCACAGGGGAATTCTACTACACGTTTAAAGAAGAGTTAATACCTGTTCTTCTCAAACTGCTCCAGAAAATAGAAAAGAAAGGAAAACTTCCAAAGTTTCCCTTTTCCAAAGTGAAACCAGCATTTTCCTGATGCCAAAACTAGATTAAGGTAACTTTAAAGGAGAGAACTATGGACTAATATCCCTGATGAACACGGATGCAAACATCCTCAATAAAATACTAGCAAGGAGAAATCAACAATATATTAAAAAAATTATTTATGATCAATTGAGATTTTTTTCCTGGACTGCAAGCATGATTCTACATTCACAAATTAATCAATGTGAAACATCACATCAGTAAGAGAAAGAATAAAAGTCATGTGATCATTTCAATAGACCTAAAACAAGCATCTGACAAAATTCAACATCCATTTAGGACTCAAAGAGAACATACCTCAACATAAGAAAGGCCATATATGAAAAACCCACAGCTGATATCTCCATGGTAAAAAAACAGAGTGTTTCCTATCAGATCAGCAAGAAAAGGCTATCCATTCTCGCCACTATTATTTAACACAGTAATGGAGGTCCTAGACGCAACAAAGAATCCAAATTGGTAAGGAGGAAGTAAAATGGCACTATTTGCAGATGACATGATATACTACATATAGAAAATTAAGACTCCACTGAAAAACTGTCAGAACTAATCAATGAATTCAGTAAAGTTGCAGGATATAAAATCAATGTACAAAAATCTGTTATATTTCTATACGCCAAGAATGAAGTAGAAGAAAGAGAAATTAAGAAAACAGTCCTATTTATAAATGCACCCAAAATAAGATACCTAGGAATAACCCTAACCAAAGAGGTGAAAGACCTAGTGTGGTCTGAAAACTATCAAGCATTAATGAAAGAAATTCAAGACAATACAAAGAAGTAGATACTTCATGCTCAAGCACTTGAAGAAAAATATTGCTAAAATATCTGTTCTACCCAAAGCAATCTACAGATTTAATGCACTCCCTATCAAAATACCAACAGCATTTTTCACAGAATTAGCACAAAGAATTTTAAGATCTCTATGGAACCCAAAAGACTCCTAAATAGCCAATGCAACCTTAAGAAAAGCAAAGCAAAGCTGGAGGCATCATAATTCCAGACTTTGAGTTAAATTATAAAGCTGTAGTAATTCAAATAGTATGCTACTGTCACAAAATTAAGCATATAGATCAATAGAACAGAAAATGCACAGATGAACCCACAACTATATGATCAATTAATCTCCAACAAATCAGGAAAGATTATCCAATGGGCAAAAGACAGTCTCTTTAACAAATGTTGGGAAACTGGACAGCATCATGTAAAACAATAAAAACCTAAATGTGGGACCTGAAACCATAAGAGAACCTTAAATAAACCTAGAAGAGAACTCAGGCGGTAACTTTTTTGACATGGGTGGTAGCAACTTCTTTCTAGATAGATCTCTTGAGGCAAAGAAAAGAAAGCAAAAATAAACTACTGGGACTACATCAAAATAAAAAGCTTCTGCACAGTGAAAGAAATAATTAATAAAACTAAAAGTCATCATATGGAATGGGAGAATATATTTATAAATGACATACCTGATAAAAGACTAGCATCCAAAATATATGAAGAGCTTATACAACTCAACACCCCAAAAATGAATAATCCAATTTAAAAATGAGCGGAAGATATGAACAGATATTCTCCAAAGAAGACATCCAGATGGTCAACGGGCACATGAAAAGATGCTCAACATTACTCAGGGAAATGCAAAATTACAATAAGCTATCACTTCACACCTATCAGAATGGCTCAAATCAACAACACAAGAAACAACAGGTGTTGGTAAGGATGTGGAAAAAGAGGAAAACTCTTACATTGTTGGTGGGAATGGAAACTGGTGCTGCCACTCTGGAAGACAGGATGGAAGTTTCTCAAGAAGTTAAAAATAGAACTACCCTGTGGTCCAGCAATCACACTAGTAGGTGTTTACCTCAAAAATAAAAGAACATTAACTTGAAGGGATACACACACCCTGATGTTTATATCAGCCTTACTTACCAGTGGAAGGAAAGTGGCTCAAGAGTCCATTGATTGATAAATGGGCAAAAAAGAAGCAATATTAATATGACTCAGCCATCAAAAAGAATGAAATATTGCCAATGTGCAACAACATACATGAAGCTAAAGAGTATAATACTAAGCAAAATAAGATATTCAGAGAAAGACAAACAACATATGATTTCATTCATCATATGAATTTAAGAAAACAAATTTAAGAAAACAAATGAGCCAAGAGAAAAAAGTAATAAGACAAAGCAAGAAACAGACTCTTAAAGATTTTTTTATTTTTTTTATTTATTTTATTTACTTATGATAGTCACAGAGAGAGAGAGAGAGAGGCAGAGACACAGGTAGAGGGAGAAGCAGGCTCCATACACCGGGAGCCCGATGTGGGATTCGATCCCGGGTCTCCAGGATCATGCCCTGGGCCAAAGGCAGGCGCCAAACCGCTGCGCCACCCAGGGATCCCAGACTCTTAATTATAGAGAACAAACTGTATGTTACCAGAGGAGTGGAGAGTAAGAGGATGGATTAAGTAGGTGATTAGAATTAAGGAGTGCACTCCTCATGATGAGCATGGTCATGTATGTAACTTTTGAATCACTTGTAGTGTACACCTGAAACTAAAAGAGAGTGTCCCTCTAAATATCCTTCAGTATTCTTCCTAGATTTGAAAGTTTTAAACAAGGCAGCTCCTCATTCTGTACATCCTAATCAACAAGAACTTTGGATTCTAGATTCCCACTTAGTATGTTTCAACAGGATGATACAAAAACAAATTTCCTTCATTTTTTTGAGTCTACCCAAAATAACTGGTATTAAATCCATGATTATTTAATTCTTTGAAGGACATTTAAGGTTAAAAAATGTATATTTCTAAGTGTCATTCATAGAAACTGCTTATCTATTTTAAGATTGTTATTCTCAAAGTAATTTTAGTCTCTCTGTTGTAGCAAAATTTCTCTATAAACTCCAAATGTGGTATGAACAGCTCCAAAAGATTATTCTAATTGTCATACATAAGTGTAAAAAAAAAAACCCACTTAGAAATAAAAATAGAAGCTAAAATAGGCATCAAATATTCAAATAAAGATGTAACAAGCTTTAAAAATATTTCTGGGAGAAAAATATTTCTGGGTTGGAGACTTTGTGTTAGCTTTTGAAGAGAGTGTGGTTTATACAGTGTTTTTTGTGTCCCCCCCATGCATTGTTATTTTGAATATTTTCTTTGCTTAAAAGAGCATATCTTAATCCTATTTAAGTACTCTAGCCAATGCATACAGGCAATAAATAATAGGCTTATGTAGGGTTGGAGATATATATTTTAACTATTACTTTTAGGAATTCTCATTTTTTAATGTTTCTTATCCTAGATTTTCATGAAGATTTAATCTGCTAGGTAGATTTTATAATCCTTGATCTATGAACTTAAATTTTATAGTACTAATTGATGTTTTAATTTAACACATATTAATGAATGCTAATATTTTGCTTGGAGCTGTGTTAGAAAGTAGTAATAAATGATAAGACTCAGCTTCTCTGGAGAAAGTCACACCATTGAAGCACAGTAATTTCAATGTGAATGGACTATAATGATTACATGGTGACATGAGATCACTTACCTCAGCCCAGAGTATGCAAACGAAGCTCTACCCTGGGGTTAATGGTTAAGGACCAACAAATTCTCTCCTGCTCCAAGAATAAGGGGATTGTGAGAATACTTGACAGCCGATATTCTTCTACATAATTTTTTTGTCCACATAGTATTGATAATCTTGGCTAGCTTTAATAATTCACTAGAAAAGCCTACTTCCAATATATTTACTTCCCTCCAAACCAAAAGATATATGTTTAGGAAGTCATGGTCTGATGTTAACCATTATCCATCTTTCTGTTATAACTTGTATGTTCCTGACTTGACAAGTAATGAGTGTTTCATAAAGCTTCTCCTCAGTGGGCAGTGGAACTCACGTAGCTTCTGTTCTTTTACATCATGGAATTATGATGGAATGAGAAGCCAAGTCATACTTTCTTATAAAGTCCAAAGCATAACAGTTAATGTGAACCATTCATTAAGCATGCTTGAGTGGTTAGACAAAATATAATGAGCCACACTTTAATACAGTCAGAGCTTAGTGGAACACACAGATACATAAACAGATAATACTGCATTACAAACTTTTAGTGCAGCTATATTTACAAAGGGCTATGAGAATAGAAGACTTTTTAAGAGATTATGGAGGATTCCTCTGAAGAGAGAATATTCCAATTGGGCATTTAAGGAAGGTAAGATATTAAAAATGAAAGATAGGAAGAGAATTTTGGGAATACAAACAGCCAGTGAAGAAGCCAGAACTTGGATTATAATGTACATAGGAGGTTTGCCATGGGAGACAAGGCTGTAAGATTTTCTGTGATTAAGCTTTAAAGGATCTTTTATGTCATCATAAAAATATTAGATATTATCTTGAGGGCATGAAGAGATATTAAAGGAGGAAGTGATATTATCAGGTATCTTTTAAAAAATGTCATGGAAAGACTATAGAGGTGGGAGGGACAGGCCACTGTAAATTCTATTGCACAGGAGTTCTACAAATTCTAAAATTCTAATTAAACATAGGACTTACAGTTCCACATGTAAGGAGCTTGGAAGTTGACACTCATAGTAACAACTAAAAAAGAACAGAATGAAAGACTCTAACTCTTCTTGGGTCCATAAGAGAGGGAGAGGCATTAAGGCAAGCCACCACCACTAAGATAGGAGAGACAGACAAATGAATATGGGCAGTGGTGGCATACAGAACAGAGACCAATAATGAAAACCTCCCTGGGAACCAGTGCCAATGTAGTAAAACCTGAATGGCAAATTAATTGATGGGCGGTCAGTACAGACAAGTCTGAGAGTTAAAAATCCCAGAGGCCTACCTTCAAGAGCACAACTTGATACTCATAGAAAATATCTGAAATAAATCCCTTCATTCTTCTAGCAGTGGGAAGGGAAAAGGAAATATATATATATATATATATATATATATATATATATATATATATATATATTTTCATATTCAGATATATAGGAAACATATATATATGTTCATATTCATATATATATTCATATTCAGAAATATTCAGATATATATATTTGAAGTCAAGGCCTGACTTCAGAAGAAACTAGTTAACCAAAGCCTAACCTGCTAGGGTATTTCAGACCCTAACTGACTGGGAGAAGAAAAATACTCAACTCTAGTCAGTTCTAGCCTTCAACATTGGAGAAGGAAGATACCCAGCTCCTGCCTACTCTAGCTATTGAATCCTCTGTGAGGAGGGAAATAACTGAAAAATTCTTGTGAAGTTCACAGTCTAGAGACATAGGTTTACTGAAAGACCAATCATAGGACTATAAATACTTGTTCTTTCCTCACAGTCTACCACATTACTTAAGGCCTACTTTTAGCAGTTCCTTTAACCCAGTACATCATGTTTGGCTATTGAGAAACATACCATATGTTTTGGTATAACATATACCAAAAAGTCAAAAAGAAAACAAAACCCAAGAACACAAAATTTGAAGAGAGAGCCAGGATCAGAAGCAGACATGGACAGTGTGTTAGAATTATCAAAGACTTTAAAACTATTATTATTATTATCCATTAGAGACCTTAGTATACTAGTATACTAAAGTAGGCAGCATGCAAAGATAGATGGGCAACATAAGTAGAGTGATGGAAATCCTGGAAGAGAAACCCAAAGAAAATGTTAGAGAAAATGAAGAATACCTTGACAGATATGTTAGACCAGATAACTAAGCAAAGATTCTCTGAGATTGAAGATATATCAATAAAAACTTCCAAAGCTGAAAAGCAAAGATAATTGACAATGAAGGAAAAAAAACCCCACACATCAGAATATCTAGGAACTGTGGGATAACTACAAAAGGTATAACACACAATGTGGAAGAAAAAGGAAACAAATTTGATACAGTAACTGAGAATTTCTCCAAATTAATGTCAGACATTAAACTACAGCACAGAGAACACTAAGGAAGATAAGTGACACATAGAAAAAAAAAAGCCCAAACCTATATCCAGCCATATCATTTTCAAACTAGAGAAAACCAAAGTAAAAAGTGCTGAAGAAGTCGGTGTTGAAAGGGGGCACACCTTCACTGTAGAAGAACAAAATAGGAATTACACCAGACTTGTCAGAAACCATGCAAGCAAAAATAGAGTTGGAAAAGCATTTAACAAAATTCAACACCTATTTATGAAAAAAAAGTCTGACTAAAGTGGGTATAGAAATAATGTACTTCAACATAATAAATGCCAGATATGACAAGTCCACAACTAATGTCTTACTCAATGGAGAAAATCTAAGAGCTTTTCCTCTAAGACCAGAAAAAGGTGAGGGTACCCACAGTTGTCACTTTTGTTCAACATAGTGTTAGAAGTCCTAGCTAGAACAATTAGGCAATAAAAATAAAAAGCACTTAAATTATAAAGAGGTAAGCTGTCACTAATTGCAGATGGCATATTATATAGAGCAAACAATTAAGACTACACACACACACACCCCTTTTAGAACTAATAAAAAATTCAGTACAGTTGAAGAATACAAAAATCAATACATCAGAATCAGTTGTGTTTCTATACTGTAATAATGAGTTTTCAGCAAGGGAAATTAAAGCTTTCCAATTTTTAATTGTATCAAAATAATACAATAACACATAAGAATAAATTTAACCAAGGGGGTGAAAGATCTGTATACTGAAAACTTTAAGACATATGACAACACAAATAAATGGAAAGATATTCCATGGATTAGAAGAATTAATATTGCTAAATAGTCCATACTACCCTGAACAATCTACAGATTCAATATAATTCTTTCCAAAATTTTAAAGATAGCTTTTACAGAAATAAAACAAACATTCCTACAATTTATATGGACCCACAGAAGTCCCCCAAATAGGCAAAAGTAATCCAGAGTAAGAAAGTAAAAAAAGTAATCCAGAGGAAGAAAAACAGAGCTGCTCCCTGATTTCAAACTATATTACAAAGCTATAGCAATCAAAACAGTACGGTATTCCAAACACACACACTCACATCAAACAGAATAGAGAGCCCAGAAATAAACCCACGATTTATATGTACTTATGATAAATGATAAAAGTTTATACAATAGGCAATACATAGTCTCTAAAACAAATGATGTGGGGAAAACCAGACAGTCACATGCAAAAGAGCAAGTGTAGATCACTATCTTGCATGATCCACATCTATTAAAATGAATTAAAGACGTTAATGTAACACCTGAAACCATAAAACTCCCCGAAGGAAACATGATAAGCTACTTGACATCAGCCTTGTCAACAAAGGCAAAAATAAACAAATGGGACTACATCAAATAAAAAGCTTCTTCTCAGTGAAGGAAACCAATAAAATCAAAAGGCAACCTACTGAATGAGAGAGAATATTTGCAAGCCATGTATCTGATAAGAGCTTATTATTCAAAATATATACAGAACTCATACAGTTCAATACAAAAAGACAATCTAATAAAAAAAATGGGCACAGAATTTGGAAAACATTTTTCCAAAGAAAACAAACATACAACTAACAGGAACATGAAAATGATGTGCAGCATCACTAATCACTGAGGAAATAAAATTCAAAACCAGGAACTACCAGAGTTGTCACTTCACACATGTTAAAATGACAATAATCAAAAAAAAAAAAGAAATAACAGGTGTTGGCAAGGGCATGGAGGAAAGTGAACTTTTTGTGTACTGTTGCTAGGAATGTAAACTGGTACAGCCAGAATGGAAAACAGATCAAGATTCCTCAAAAAATTAAAAATAGAACGAACATATTATCTAGAAATTCCATTTCTGGGTATTTATCCCAAGAAATGAAAATACTAATTCAAAAAGATGTATGCATCCCCATGTTCTTTGTAGCATTATATAAAATATCCAAGGCATCCAAACCTAATGTCCTCAAATGGATAAAGAGGATATGGTATGTGTATAAACATACAGCCACACAAAATGGAATATTAATCCTTAAAAAAAAAAACAATTTTGCCATTTGCAACAACATGAATGGACCTTGAGGGCATTATGGTAAGTGAAATAAGTCACACATTAAAAAATACCATATGATCTCACTTATATTTTGAATCTACTAAAAAGAAAAACACATACAGAACCTTCCCAAGCTCACAAAGAACAATTTGGTGGTTACCAGAAATGGGATATGGGGGACATGGGTGAAAAGATGAGGTACAAGTTTCCAGGTATAAAATGAATGTCATGTGTATTTAATGTAAAGCATGGTGACTATAATTAATAATATGTTTTGTATTTGAAAGTGACTACAAGAGTTGATTTGAAAGTTTTCATCACAAGAAAATATTTAAGTGTGGTGATGGATATTGTGATGATCACTTTTCAATATATACAAACATTGAATAACTATGTTGTACGCCTATAACTAATATATCAATTATACCTCAATAAAAAAGAGACACTTGATATAAAAGAATTGCATTTTCATTGGTTCTGAAAATGTTTATTAAAAAACAGCATGTAAAAAAAAATAAAAAAAATAAAAAACAGCATGTTCTTTAGTTTTCCAATTTCCTATTGCATGATCATCTTTTAACAACTACTCTAAACAATTTTCAAAGATGTGTTTTCTTTCTTAGAGGAGGCAAATACTCCTTTACACTGACCCATCAACATGTGTAAGTAGAAAAATAATTAATTCCAACCTGTAAACGTACTGAGACAAAAGTTTTCAAATTTAAAAGGAAAGAAAATTTGCTGCTTTTGAATTTTTCTCTATTATAAATAATTTGTCTTAAATTTTAGCTATCATACAACACTGATACCATTCACCTTGAAAATGTAAAGGATCAAAAAGAAAAAAAATGCAAAGGATCATATAACCGAGAGACAAGGCAAATGAGCAGAAATGAAAATAATTCACAAAAAAGTGTCTCATCTTTTTTTCATATTTGGATCGAAAATATTAATAGTGTAAAAGATTCTATAATGTGTGAATTCTTTCTCTGAACAATAGTGTCTTACATAGAATTTGGTTTTATTATTATCTCTAACCCATATGAATTTAGTTCACACTGATTCTTATACTCTCATCCTGGGCTCTAGTCCAGTTTCCATATAGAGTTAAAATATCACTACAATCTCAAATCCCCTCTTTCATATTCATTTTCAGGGCCTAACAAAATGTAATTGGGTTTAGATCTCTATTAGTCTAGATTCTTTTTGAATTTTCAATTCTGCTTCCCTACCTGTAGGGCTTCTTCAAAAGCCAATAGAAGTTTTGAAATCATTGTTTTTTTTCACTCTATCCTCTAATTTCCTATGTGAATTTACCTGTCTTTTCAAAAAATGTCTTAGCTTCATGAAACAACCAGTTTTTTCATAGTCATCATGTCTCCTGTGCCACCTAAAAATAAATCAATTAATAAATATTTTCTGCATCTAAGAAAAGTAAATGAAGGAATATGCTATACTGACACTCTTCAATAGAAATCAAATAGTTATATTGCAGACACAGCAGATTTCAGCAAGGAATGTTATTAAGGGTAAATAGTGCAATAAATGATACAAATATCAATTCTCCAAGAAGACTTAATAATTCTAAACATGTATGCACCAAACCAAAGAGCATGAAAACACACGAGGCAGAACCTGATAGAAAAGAAAAATAAATAAATAAATAAATAAATAAACAAACAAACAAATAAATAAATAATAAAAGGATATTTCCATGGTCATAGTTAGGAGCTTAAATATCCCTTTGTCCTAAATGGAGAGATCCAGCAGGCAGAAAATCAGTAAGAACAGTGTTAGATTCACATCTCCATCAATTGTCTGGATAAAATTGGCATATATAGACTAATATATCTATATATAAATTAACAGAACCATACATTCTTCTTAAGCTCACATAGAATATTCTTCAAGATAGACCACATTCTGGTTATACGCATACCTTAACAATTAAAAACGAGAAATCATATAATGTCTGCTCTCAGACCAGTGTGGACTTTAACTAGAAGTCACTAACAAATATTACTGGAAAATCCTAAAATATATGTAGATTAGACAACACATTTCTAAATAAGTCATGGGTCAGAAATAAACCTCAACTATAGTTTGAACTTAATGAAAATATAACACTGAAATTTGTGAGATATTGTGAGAGCAGTGCATAGAGGGGGATTTGTAGCATTAAATACACAGGTTTGGAGGCTCAAAATGGGATCATGTGCCTCAGAGAGAAATGCCTGGTCACAGGCTGGGTGAACACAGGAGTGTGGCGGGGGACCCAGGAGACAAGAATGATTGACTGTTTTTCCCTTGAGGGCACACTGAGGACTGGGAGACGTGAGCTTTCAGCTCTGGGGCTGGAGACTGGGCAGCTGCTATTTTCATCCTCTAAAGCTGCACAGAAAGCCTTTAAAGGAACAAAAGCCATCTAGAACAATCTGGAGCAGCCTAGCTGCTGCCTAGCTCTCTGGCAAGGTTGGAACAATTCCACCCAGAGCAAAGACAACTGAGAATCAGCACAACAGGCCCCTCTCCAAAAGATCAGCAAAAAATATCTGGCTGCGACTAATTTAACTACCACCCAGATCTGCAAAATTCCAGCCCTAGGGGAATGTGGCATATAGAATTCATGGGGTTCTCCCCCCATAATTCTTTAGTCTTTCAATTTTAATTTTTTTCTTTCCTTTTCAACCAATCTCTTATCAACTTTTTAAAAGTCTTTTTAAAAAATATTTATTTATTCATTCATGAGCAACAGAGAGAGAGACAGAGACACAGGCGGAGGAAGAAGCAGGCTCCATGCAGGGAGCCTGACGTGGGACTCAATCCTGGGTTTCCAGGATCATGCCCTCGGCTGAAGGTGGCGCTAAACCGATGAGCCACCTGGGCTGCCCTTTTAAAGTCTTTTTTAATTTTCATTTTTACAGTTACATTCTTTCCTTTTATTGTATTTAACTTTATTTGTGTACATTTATAAGTCTTCTTTACAATTTTGGGATATAGTTTCCCACAGACCAAATTACACACAGGATCCAGTGTACTGCTCTGTTCTGTTCACCTATTTGATTATATGTTTTTTTTAAAATTAATTTGTATTTTGGGGTCTTTCTCATTTGTTTAGTGTATATTTCTCCGAGGTCATTGTTGCCATTTTAGTATTTTGTTCTCTCATTCATCTATTCCTATCTGGCCAGAATGACAAGACAGAAAAACTCACCTCAAAAAAGAGAACAAGAGGCAGTGCAGGCTGCTAAGAACCTTATCAGTAGAGATTAGGTAAGATGTTGGAACTAGAGTTCAGAATTACAATTATAAATATACTAGCTGGGCTGGAAAAAAAAATAGAAGGCACTAGAGAATCCTTTCTGGAGAAATAAGAGAACTAAAATTTAATCATGTTGAAGTAAAAAAGGCTCTTCATGAGACATAATAAAAAATGGAGGTTCTAACACGAAGAAAAATAAGGCAGAAGAAAGGATTAGTAACATAGACAAAATGATGGAGAATAAAGAAACAGAAAAAGAGACATAAACAACTAATGGATCATGAGGGGAGATTTCAAGAGATAAGTGATATCATAGAGCAAATCAGCATTAGAATAATTGGGATCCCAGAAGAAGAGGAGAGAGACAGAGAGAGAGAGAGAGAGAGAGAGAGAGAGAGAAGCAGAAGGTATATAGGAGCAAATGATAGCAGAGAACTTCCCTAATCTGAGGAATGAAACAGGCATTCAAGTCCAGGAGACACAGAGAAAGCCCCTCAAAATCAATGAAAATAGGTCAACATCTCTACATAAAATAGTGAAGCTTGCAGATCTCAGAGACAAAGAGAAAATCCTAAAAACAGCTTAGGACACTTGGGACAAGAGGTTCATAACCTACAAGGATAGAAACACCACACTGGCAACAAACTTACTCACAGTTACCTGGCTGGTCATAGAGGACTAGCATGATATAGTCAGGGGGCTAAATGAGAAAAATATGCAGCCAAGAATACTTTATCCAGCAAGGCTGTCATTCAAAATAGAGAGATAAAAAGCTTCCAGGACAAACAGAAATTAAAAGAATTTGTGATCATGAAACCAGCCCTGCAAGAAATAGTAAAGGGGATCCTTTAAATGAAGAGAGAGCCTGAAAGGAACAGAGACAATATACAGAAACAGTGAGTGACTTTACAAGTAATACAATGGCACTAAATTCATACCTTTCAGTAGTGACTCTGAATGTAAATGGGTTAAATGCCCCAATCAAAAGACTCATGGATTCAGATTGGATAAAAAAACTGAGTTCCATTTATATGCTGTCTGTCATAGACACATTTTAGACCCAGAGACACCTCTGATTGAAAGTAAGGGGGTGGAAAACCATTTATCATGCTAATGGACATCAAAAGAAAGCTTGGCTGGTGATTCTATATCAGACAAATTAGATTTTAAACCAAAGACTGTAATAAGAGATGAGGAAGGACTCTATATCATAATTAAAATATCTATTCAACAGGACAATCTAACAATTGTAAATATTTGTCCCTGTAACATGGGAGCAGCAAATTATATAAACCAATTAATAACAAAATTAAAGAAGCACATTGATAATCATATAATAATAGTAGGGGACTTTAACACCCCACCACTGCAATGGAAAGATCATCTAAGCAGAAGATAACAAGGAAACAAGGGTTTTGAATGACACACTGGACCAGATGGACTTCATGGGTCTATTCAGAGCATTCCATCTTAAAACAACAGAATACACATTCTTCTTGGTGCACATGCAATATTCTCCAGAATAGATCACATACTGGGTCACAAATCAGGTCTCAACCAGTACCAAAAGAATGGGATCATTCCCTGCATATTTTCAGACCACAGTGCTTTGAAATTGGAACTCAACAACAGGGGGAAATTTGTAAAGAACTTAAATACATGGAAGTTAAAGAGCATCCTACTAAAGAATGAATGGGTCAACCAGAAGATTAAAAAAGAATTTTAAAAAATCATGAAAACAAATGAAAATGAAAACATAACTAACTGTTCAGAAACTTTGGGATGCAACAAAGGCAGTGCTAAGAGTGAAGTATATGGCAATATGAGCCTTTCTCAAGAAACAAGAAAGGTTTCAAATATACAATCTAAACCTACACATCAAGGAGCTAGAGAAAGAACAAATAAAACCTAAACCCAACAGGACAAGGGAAATTAATAAAGATTAGAGCTGAAATCAATGAAATAGAAACCAAAAGATCAGAAGAACAGATCAACAAAACTACGAACTGGTACTTTGAAAGAATTAATAAGATGGAGGGCACCTGGATGGCTTAGTCAGTTAAGTGGGATTGGGTCATGATCCTGGGGTCCTGGGATTGAGCCCCACAATGGGTTCTCTGTTTAGCTGAGAGTCCATTTCTCCTCTCTCTCTGCCTCTCCTCTTCACTCATGCTCTCTCTCTTACCTTCTCAAATAAATAAGAAATGGATGCATTCCTAGAAACATACAATCTACCAAAACTGAAACACAAAGAAATAGAAAACCTGAATAGATCTAGAACAAGCAAGGTGATTGAAGTAATAATCAAAAATCTCCTAACAAACAAAAGCCCAGGGCTGGATGGATTTCCAGGAGAATTCTACCAAACATTTAAAGAACGAGTATCTATTTTTTTGTAGCTGTCCCTAAAAATAAAATTGTAAGGAAAAATTTCAAACTCTTCCTATGAGGCCAGCATTACTTTGATCTCAAAACTAGGTGAATACCAGAAAGGAGAATTATAGAGCAGTATCTCTGATGAACATGCATGCAGAATTTCTCACCAAGATACTAGCCAAAAAGATCCACCAGTACATTAAAAGGATTATTCACCACAACCAAGTGGGATTTATTCCTGGTCTGCAAGGGTGGTTCAATATCTGCAAATCATTCAATGTGATACACTATATTAATAAAAAAGAGGATTGGAACCATATGACACTCTCAATAGATGCAGAAAAAGCATTTGGAAAATACGGCATCTTTTTTTTTTAAGATTTTATTTGTCTATTCATGAGACACACACACACACACAGAGGCAGAGACACAGGCAGAGGGAGAAGCAGGGTCCATGCAGGGAGCCCAATGTGGGGCTCGATCCTGGGTCTCCGGAACACACTCTGGGCAGAAGGTGGTACTAAACCACTGAACCACCCAGGCTGTCCGACATCCTTTTTTATTAAAAGTCTTCACAGTGTAGGGATAGAGGAAATATACCTCAATGTCATAAATGCCATATATGAAAAGTCCACAGTGAATATCATTCTCAATGGGGAAATGGGGAAAAACTAAGAGCTTTTCCCTAAAGCCAGGAACATGACAGGGATGTCCACCATAATCACTGTTATTCAACATAGTACTAGAAGTCCTAGCCTCAGCAGTAAGACAGCAAAAAGAAATAAAAAGTGTCTGACTTGGCAAAGAAGAAGTCAAACTCTCGCTCTTCACAGATGACATGATGTGGAAAACCCAAAAGATTCCACCTAAAAATTGCTAGAACTCATACAGGAATTCAGTAAAGTAGCAGGATATAAAAATCAATGCACCAGAAACCAGTTGCATTTCTATACACTAACAATGAGACAGAAGAAAGAGAAATTAAAGAGTTGATTCCATTTACAAGTGCACCAAAAACCATAAGTTACCTAGGAATAAATCTAACCAAAGAGGCAAAGGATCTGTACTCAGAAAACTATAGAACACTCACGAATGAAATTGAGGAAGACCCAAAGAAATGGAATAACATTTCATGCTCATGGATTGGTAGAAAACTATTGTTAAAATGTCTATGCTAGTGAGAGTGATCTATACATTTAAAGCAATTCCTTTCAAAACACCACCAATTTATTTTGCAGAGATGGAACAAATAATCCTAAAATTTGCATGGAAACAGAAAAGACCCCGAATAGTCAAAGGAATGTTGAAGAAAGGAAACCAAATCTGATGGCATCACAGTGCTGGTCTTTAAGCTATATTACAAAGCTATAATCATCAAGGCAGGATGGTACTGGCACAAAAACAGACATATAGATCAATGGAACAAAATAGTGAATCCAGAAATGGACCCTCAATGCTATGGTCAACTAATCTTTGACAAAGCAGGAAAGGATATCTAATGGAAGAAAGTCTCTCTTCAACAAATGGTGCTGGGAAAATTGGACAGCCACAAGCAGAAGAATGAAACTGGACCATTTTCTTATACCATACAGAAAAGTGGATTCAAATGTGATGAATAAATGAAAAACCTAACTGTGAGACAGGAATTACTCAAATATGAGTAATATTCTATATATATATTACTAAGCCATCATAAAAACGAAATCTTGCCATTTGCAATTACGTTGGATGAAATTAGAGGGTATTACGCTAAGCAAAATAAGTCCATCAGAGAAAGACAATTATCATATGATCTTACTCATATTTGTAATTTAAGAATCAAAACAGGATCATAGGGGAAGGGAGGGAAAAATAAAATGAAATCAGAGAGGGGAGACAAGCCATAAGAAACTCTTAATCATAGGAAACAAACTGATGGTTGCTGGATGGGAAAGGGGTGGAGAGATGGAATAACTGAGTGATAGACATTAAGGAGGGCATATGATATAATGAGCACTGGGTATTACATAAGACTGATGAATCAATGACCTCTGCCTCTGAAACTAATAATACGCTGCATGGTAATTGAATTTTAAATTTAAAAATTATTTATTTTTTCCCTGATTTTATTTATATTTTCTTTTTTTCTTTTTTTTTTTTAAATTGGAGTTCAATTTGCCAAAATATAGCATAACACCCAGTGCTCATTCTGTCAAGTGCCCCCCTCAGTGCCCATCACTCAGTCACCCCATCCTCCTACCCACCTCCCTTTCCACCACCCCTGTTCATTTCCCAGAGTTAGGTGTCTCTCATGTTCTGTCACCCTCATTGGTATTTCCCAATAATTTTCTTTCCTTTCCCCCTTATTCCCTTTCACAATTTTTTATATTCCCCAAGTGAAGGAGACCATATAATGTTTGTTCTTCTCCTATTGACTTATTTCACTCAGCATAATACCCTCCAGTTCCACCCACGTTGAAGCAAATAGTGGGTATTTGTCGTTTCTAATGGCTGAGTAATATTCCATTGTATATATAGACCACAGCTTCTTTATCCATTCATCTTTCGAGGCTCCTTCCACAGTTTGGCTATTGTGGACATTGCTGCTCAAAGAGTTAAAAATAGACCTGCCCTACAACCCAGCAATTGCACTGCTGGGGATTTACCCCAAAGATACAGATGCAGTGAAACTCCGGGACACCTGCACCCTCCCAAAAATTTTAAAAAGCACAAAACAAGCACAGATTGGGAAGAAATATTTGTAAGAGACAAGTGTTATAAACAAATGTTATACAAAATACCTAAATGACCCTTCAAACTGAATGATAAGAAAACAACACAATTTAAAAATAAGCAAAGACATCACTGAAGATATACAGATGACAAGTGGATGAAAAGATATTCTATATCATACGTCATCAGAGAAATGCAAATTCAAATAGAAATGAAATATGTCCAAACACCTACTACAATAGGCCAAAATCCAGAATACTGGCAACACTAAATGCTGACAAGAATGTGGAGCAATAGAAAATCTCATTCATTGCTAGTGGGAATACAAAATTATATAGCCACTTTAGAAGACAGTTTCAAAATTAAGCATACTATTACAGTGTCACCTAGCAATTATACCTCTTGGTACAGACAGTAAGGAATTAAAAACATGTCCACACAAACACTGCACATGGATGTTTATAGCAGCTTTATTTTTAGTTGCCAAAAATTGGGAGCAACCAAGATGTCCTTGGTAAGTGAATGGACATATAATCTGTAGTACATTCAGACACTTTAATTTTACTCATTACTAAACAGAGATGATATAAAAGGTATGAAAATACATGGAGAAACTTTAAGTGCATATTATTAAGTGAAAGTGTTTGATCTGAAAACGGTAAATACTACATGATTCCAAGTATATAACATTCTGGGAAAAGGTAAACTTTGGAGAGAAGATGATCAGTTATTGCTTAGGGCTGAATAGATAGAGCACAGAGGTATTTTTAGGTAATGAAAATCTTCTGTATGATACTATAATGGTGAAAACATGTCATTATTCATTTGTCCAAAACCACAGAATGCATAGCATCAAGAGTGAACCCTAATTTAAACCATGGACTACAATGCTTGTGATATATAATATACAAGTGGGAGATTTACCTTCACTGAACAGAAGCCAATTAAAAATATAATTAAATTTACACAGTAAAGGAAGGCATTAACAAAATGAAGAGGCATCCTACTGATGGAAGAAGATATTTTCAAGTGATATATCCAATAAGAGGTTAATATTCAGAGTAAATAAATAACTTGTGCAACTCAACACCAAAAAACTCAATAATCTGATTTAAAAATGTCCAGAGGACCTGAATACACATGTTTCCAAAGTAGACATACAGATAGCCAACAGGCACATTAAAACATGCTCAACATCACTAGTTGTCAGGGAAATACAAATAAAAGTCACAATGAGTTATCATCTTACACAAGTCAAAATGGCTAGCATCATAAACACAAGAAACAACAAGTATTGATGAAGATGTGGAGGAAAAGGACCTCTCCTGCATGGTGGATAGAAATGTAAATTATTACATTCACTGTTGAAAAAAATAAGGAGGTTCCTCGAGAAATTAAAATAGAAATACCATATGATCCAATAGTTCTAATATATCAATGTGATACATATTAACAAGAGAAAAGATAAAATTAATGTAATAACTTTACTAGAGGCAGAAAAGAAATCTGACAAAATATAGGATCCACTGATGATAAAAAACCCTCAACAAAGTAGGTTTGGGGGAACATACCTCAACACAATAAAGGCCTTAATGAAAAACCCACAGCTAACATCATACCCACTGGAGAAAAACTGAGAACTTTCTCCCTAAGGCCGGCAATGTGACAAGGATGTCTACTTCTACCACTTTTATTCAACATAGTACTACTGGAAGGTCTGACAACAAAAGGAAATAAAAGGATTCCAAATTGGTAAGGAAGAAGTAAAACCTGCAGTATTTGCAGATGACATGACACTATAAGTAGAAAATCCTAAACAGGATTGCCTTGGTAGTTCAGTCAGTTAAGTGTCTGCTTAATACTCAGGTCATGATCCCACAGTCCTGGAATTGAGCCCATGTCAGCCTACCTGTGCAGGGAGCCTGCTTCTTCCTCTTTCCACTGCTCGTACTCTCTTGCTATCTCTTTCTCTCTCTCTGGTAAATAAATAAAATCTTAAAGAAAAAGAAAATCCTAAACATTCCATCAAAAAGCTACTAGAATTGATAAATTAATTCAGTAAGATCACAGGATACAAAATCAGCATATATAAATCCATTGCATTTCTATACACTAATAATGAAGTAAGAGAAAGATAAATTAAGAAAAATACCATTTACAACTTGTACCAAAAATAAAATACCTAGGAATAAACTTTACCACAGAGGTGAAAGAACTAGTTTGAAAACTATAAAGCACTGATAAAAGAGACTGAAGATTGTGCAAACAAGTGAAAAGGTAGTCTATGTTCCTGGATTAGAGGAACAAATATTGTTAAAATGTCCATACAACCCAAAGCAGTCTACAGATTTAATGTAATCCCTATCAAAATATCAACAGCATTTTTCCAAGATCCTAAAATTTGTATGGAACTCCAAAAGACTTTGAATAGCCAAAGCACTCTTGAGAAGGTAGAACAAAACTGGAGATAGCATAATCCCAGCTAACAAGATATACTACCGAACTATAGTCATCCAAGCAGTATGATACTGAGACAAAAATAGGCACACAGGTCAATGAAAGAGAATATAGAACGCAGAAATAAAGCCATAATTATATGGCAAATTAATCTTTGACAAAGAGGCAAGACTATGCAATGGGGGAAAAAAACAAACAAACAGTCTTTTCCCCAAATAATGTTGGGAAAACTGGACAGGTAGATGAAAAAGAATGAAACCAAACCACTTTCTATCACCAACACAAAAATAAGCTCAAAATGGATTAAAGACCTAAATGTGAGACCTGATACCATAAAAATCCTAGAGGAGACCACAGGTAGTCATTTCTTTGACCCAAGACTTAGCAACATTTTTTTTTTTTTTAAGATATGTATACTTAGGCAAGGGAAACAAAAGCAAAAATAAACTATTGGGACCCCATCAAAATAAACGGCTTCTGCACAACAAAAGAAACAACAAGACAAACAACCTACTGAATGGGAGAAGATATTTCAAAATTACATATCAAATAAGGGGGAAGTTCAAAATATATAAAGAACTTATACAATTCAGCACCCCAAAAACCAAATAATCCAATTAAAAAATAGAAGACATGAACAGACATTCTCCAAAAATGACCTACAGATGACCAACACATGAGAAAATGCTCAATGTCACTCATTATTAGGGAACCACAAATCAAAACCACAAGAGATATCCTCGCACACTTGTCAGAATGCCTAAAATGCTAAACATAAGAAACAAGTGTTGGCAAGGAAGTAGAGTAAAAGGAATCCTCATGCACTGTTGATGGAAATGCAGACTGGTGTGACCACTGTGGAAAACAGTATGAAGGTTCCTCAAAAAAAATTTAAATGGTATTACCATACTATCCAGTAATTCAGTATGGGGTATTTACCCACCAAATTGGAAAAGTAATTCAAAATGATAAATCCATCCCTATGTTTATTGCAGCATTATTTACAATCACCAAATTATGGAATCATCCCATATGTCCATTGATAGATGAATGGATAAGATGTGTGTGTGTGTGTGTCTGTGTGTATAATATTACTCAGCTATAAAAAAGAATAAAATCTTGCTACTTGCAAGAACATGGATGGACATAGATGGTAAAATGCTAAGTGAAATAAGTCAGAGAAAGACAAATACTGTATGATCTCATTCATATATGGATTTAGGAAACAAAAATTAACAAACTGATGGTTACTGGGGGGGTGGGAAGGTGGGGAGGAGATTTATGAGTTAAATAATTAATTAATGTAATTAAAATATATGAAGTAGATTAAAAATACACTTATCATGATGATGAGCATTGAATAATGTATAGAATTGTTGAATCACTATATTGTACACCTGAAACTAATATGACACTGTATGCTAACTATACTGGGAAATAATTAATTAATGTAAATGGAAGAAAAAAATTCTATAATTTATTTAGACCCACAAATTACCCAGAATAATCAAAGTAATCCTGAGAAAAAAAGAACAAACCTGAAGGAATCACACTTCCTAATTTGAAGCCATAGCTATATAGCTATAGCAATCAAATAGTATGGAAATGACATAAAAACAGAAACATAGTACAATGGAACAGAACTGAAAGCCCAGAAATAAACCATGAATATATATATCAACTAATATTTGAAAGACAGTCAGAAGAACTCCATAGAGAAATAGTGTCTTTTTAATACACCTTGCTAGGAAATTTGATATTTATATATGAAAGAAGAAAAATACATGCATATCTTATACCAGTCAGACAAACTAATTCTAAATGGATTAGATTTAAATGTAATACTGATATGGGAGAGCTTGGTTCTTGTCTCACAAGAGTTGAGGAATGAATCTCACTGGACAACAGAGAGTGAGAAAAGCGATTGAGGTTTATTTAGCAGAAATACAAAGAAAGCTCTTAAACGTGAGAGGGGTCCCAACAGGGTTGCCATGGTCTGTCTTTTATAGGAGGCCTGGTCTGAGGCCTTCCATGGCCTGTCTTTTATAGGAAACTGACTAGGGAACTTAGTAAATTTCTTGTCAATATCAGGTGGATTTGTAAATATCATGTCTATATTTAGAACAAACATGGTGGACATAACAAACGATGTTTCTTTGTAAGTATCATGAGCACAAACAAGGTGTTCTCTCTGGTTAATATCTCTTCTATAATATTTCTATACATCTGGGGTTTCTGTGAGCCGAGTGGCCATTAAAGGGGAATACTCCCTAACATTTTTGAGCTAGGGAGGCAGATTTATTTTTTTCTGTGTTTACCGTCTTATATCTGTTTCCTTGGGATTGGTAGGAGACTGACTCTGGGGCCTTTCGGTGTTGTTGGAGTTTATGGAAGCCCACAGATTCCTGGAAGCTGGACTTTATGGGCCTTTCCCTTATCTTTCTTTGCCTAGCCCTATCTGCTCCTAATTCATTCCTACATCAATACTGGAAACCATACAACTCTTAGAAGAAAACATAAGAAAAAAGCTCTCCAATATAGATTTTGGAAATTTTATTTTTGGGTATAACACCTGCACAAGAAACAGAATGAAAAATAAGTAAATGGGACTCTATCCAACCTAAGAGCCCTGCACAGCAAAAGGAACCAACAAAATCAAAAGACAACCTACAGAACACAAAAAAATATTGTCAAGTCATGTAAGGGATTAATAGCCAAAATACACAGAGATGTATTTTTCTGCAACTCAATAGCAAAAACAAACACCAAAAATAAAATAAAATAAAAATTAAAAAAAAAGAAACCAAACCACCAAAAACTCTCAAAACAATCCGATTAAAAATTTGACAAAGACTTTAATACACATTTTTCCAAAGAAGATATCCGAAAGGCTAACAGGTACATGAAAATGTGCTCAACCTCACTAATTATTAGGAAAATGCAAATCAAATAAACAATGAGCTATCACTTTCTGATGTAGGAACGAGTTGGGGCAGACCAGGCTAGTCAGGGAAATATAAGGGAAAGGCCCCAGAGTCAGGCTCCTACCCATCCCAAGAAAACAAAGATGAGACAGTAAAAACAGAAAAAATAAACCTGGCTCCCTAGCTACAAAATGTTAGGGAGTATCCCCCTTTAATGACTACTAAGTAATCACAGAAACTCACCAGGCTACAGAGAAATATGTCATTAAGATGTTATCAATAGTCCCTGCTCAAACCAAGACAGCACCAGAATCTCAAGGCCATGGGCTACCTGACTACGCTCACAGAAATTTCAGATGTAGAGAAATATTATGGGGGAATATTAACCAGAGAGAAGGGAACACCTTGTTTGGGCTCATGATATTTACAAAAACATCTTGTTTGTTATGATAGCTACAAGTCCACCATGTTTGTTCTAAAAATCCACCCTGATATTGACAAGAAATTTACCAACTTTCCTAGTCAATTTCCTACAAAAGGCAGACCTTAAAAGCCCTCAGTGGCAACTGTGTCAGGACCTCTCTCACTTTTGAGAGCTTTCTCTGTATCTCTGCTTAATAAAACTTTATCACTTTACTCACTGTTGTCACACAAGATTAATTCTTTGACTCTGTGAGACAAGAACCAAGCTCTCCCCATATCACTTCTATTTCACAGAACGGCTATCACAGAAAGGCAAGAGCCAATAATGTCATAGAGGATGTTGAGAAAAGGGAACCCTTTTCCACTACTGCTGGGATTGTAAATTGGTACAACTGCTATATTAAAAAAAATGTTTTTTTAGTTCCTCAGAAAACTAAAAATAAAATTGCCATCTGACCCAGGGATTTCACTCCTGTATATATATTTTAAAAAAACCACTATGTCATAAAGATATCCCGCACCCCATGTTCACTGCAGCATTATTTATAATAGCCAAGATATGGAAAAATTGTGTTCATCATGAAATGATAAAAAATATTAAAAAGTTGTGGAACATATATACAATGGAATATTATTCAGCTATAAAAAGAAGGAGACCTAATATTTGCAACATGTTGGACTTTGAGGGCTTTATACTAAGTGAAATGAGTTGAACAGAAAAAGACAAATGACTGTGTGGTCATGTGGACTCTAAAAGTTTTAAAAAATAAAGTAAACCGAACTCAGAAAAGGATCAGATTTGTGCTTACCAGGGGCAGGCATGGGGGAATTTCAAGAGGTGTTCAAATGGTATAAACTTCCAGTAATAATTAAAAATTAGAAATATAATGTACAACATGACTACTATAGTTAACAGTGCTACATGGTATATTTGAAAGTTGCTAAGAGAAGATCTTAAAAGTTCTCATCACAAGAAAAAAGGCAGGTTTCTTCTTTTTTTAAAGTATATAAGGTGATGGGTGTTAACTTATTGTGGAATTCATTTAAAAATATCTTTAAGTCATTATGCTGTGTATCTTAAATTTATATAGTGATGTATGTCAGTTATTTCTAAATAAAACAAAAATAAAAAGCAAACATGAAGACTAGGCCATCTCCAACTTTATAACTAACTAACTTTAGAACATATAAAAATTTCATGGAAATTAATAGAAAAGACCAGTGATTCCATATAAAAATGGGCAAAGTCTAGTTGCTAGTTATTTTCTGAGTGAACTGGGTCTATTCTTTGTCTTTCTTCCTCAAATTATGCTTCCCATGCTCTCTTTTTTATCAGATCTATGGATATATATTGGCCAATCAGAGGCACTAAAGATGCACAGAAGGAAGGATCCAAGATATTTTTTTTTCCTATCTATTTATGGCAGTATTTTCCAGGAGTGGGTGTGTCTCCATGACTCACTCCAGGTGGTCTCCACCATGGTTCAAGCTCCTGCTGTAGAGCCATGGTTTCTGTGTACTGCTAGTACACATAGTCATGGCCACCCAACCTAAGTAGATATATTCAATCTCAGTAACATTCAGGGAAATGCAAATAAAATTTTCAAATCGGTTTCACATTTACATTCTTAAATGTTATTTAACATAGAACTAAATATGGTTTGCTTCATTTTCTGTGTAAACACTGTGTTCATCTAGAATCTCTAAGAAACAGATGTCATAATGAAATTAAGCATGTAAGGATGGTATTAGGGAAAATACCTGTGTGAGAGAAAATAGAGCAGTGGCTGAGTTAGGCTGAGAACGTTGTCAAACTACTGTACACATTTGACTCTGAATCATGTAGAGAAGAAAGGAAAAGAAGGTTAGGTACTATGCTAGCATCATAGAGCTACCATAAGAAATTATCACAAACTTGGTGTGATCACACAATTAGACATAAATTTATTCTCTCACAGTTTTGGGGGCTTTAAAGTCTGAAATGAAGGTTTTGGCAGTATCATGGTTTCTCTGAAGGCTGTAGGGGAGAATCCTTCCTTGCCCCTTTCTAGTCTCTAGTGGTTGCTGGTAATCCTTGGCATTCTTTGGTTGGTGGTTGCACCACTCTAATTCCTGTCTGACTTCACATGATTATCTTTCCTTTGTGTCTGAAAATCTCTCTCTCTTTAAAGGATACCACTCATTACATTAGGACTCACTCTAATCCAGAATGACCTCATTTCAAATTGAATACAACTGTGAAGACTATTTCTAAAGAAAAGCATATTCACAAGTATTAGGGATTAGGACTGTAGCATGTTTGGGGGGCATGAATCTACCAATACATGTGTTAGGGCTTCTATATAGTCCATGAGCTAAAGCCAGCAGTTGAAGTCTTTGGGCTCCCAAGTACAGATCTGCCCTAGTATCCCTAGTGCATTCAGACATTGGCAGTGAGCAGTCTATGGAAAGTGTGAGCTCTGTGCCAACCTGTTGATGAATTTCAAATCATGGCAGCTGGGCTCTTCATCAGTTATACTCCCAGGAGTTGCTAGCATTCTCATGGCCACATGTATCTCTCTGTAGAATTGTGAATTTTCAAGCATCTACAACAGGTTATTTTCAAGAAGTTTCTTTTAAGGTATCAGCAAACTTAATTGTTGCCTCAATTGGCAGGTGCAAGTTAATTATATGGGTACTTAATTGCTAATTTCCTATGCAAATCAATATTTGAACTTTTAATTCTCAATTGAGCATGCATCAAAATGGGATTTAACTGCTCAAAGAAACTGTAAAAAATTTAAGTATGTTTTTGAACCTCTATACAAGGTTGCTTTGATACTGTCAATATGGTCTCAGGTTTGCAAATATAACATTGGCAACACCATTTGATAGGTACATCTGTTTAAAAAAGATTCTATCTTAAACATAAACCTCTAAATAGACTTCAAAATATATTTGCTTATTAATAATTATAATCATGTTCATTATATAAAAATTTCCAAGGTCATAACTAGAAGGTAAACATAAGAGGCACATCTAAAATTATTTTACACGCATAAATTGTTGACAGTGTTGTATCTTTCTTTATAGAAAGCATTTGTATATGTGAAAATTTAAAAGTATTCCTTCACTTATATATAAACGAGGGTAATATATTCTAGTTTGGATCTTTGGTAAGTTGATTTCTAGGAAATTTTCAAGATTTCTGTCTCACATACTCATACCTCTCAGTTATTCAAGATTTCTGTCACACATACTCATATCTCTCAGTTATTCAATCAAGTGCTAATCTATCTACTGCTGTGAAGGAATTTTATAGACATTATTAGGATCCCAAATCAATGGATCTTTGAACCCTTTAAATCTGAATCTAGAAGTGAGATGGGAGAAGTCAGAAATCCAAAGCATAAGAGGGATTTGATATATCATTGCTGGCTAGAAGTTGGAAAGGATGCCTTTCTAAGAGCTGATAGCATTTCCCACTCCTTACCTGACAGACAGGGGGACTGTCGTCAGTACTATAGGCACAGGGAACGAAATTCTGCTATCAATAAAAATGAGCTTGGAAGTGGATATTTCCCTATGGCCTCCAGCAAATACTTTGATAGCCAATTTGTGATAACCTTGAGCAGAAAATCAAGTCCTGCCATGCCCAACTTTTGATATACAGAAACGTGAGCTAATAAATGATTTTAAGGTGCTAAATTTGTGGTACTTACTACACAGCAATAGAAAACTAAAATAGTACTTTAATTTTTAATGCAGTGTTTTGTATTTTTTCACTTTAATATCATTTTTGTGATATTTGTCATGGATACTCATTTTTCTTTTTGTAGTTGTGTGTCAACTACAAAATGTAGTTGTACAAATGTTACATTAGTTTCAGGTATATAACATCGTGATTCCACAACTCAATTCCTTATGCTATGCTCACCACAAATGTAGCTACCATCTCTTACCATACATTGCTATTATGATACCATTGACTATATTCCCTATGTTGTAACTTTTATTTTCATTACTTATTCATTCCATAACTGAGAGCCTGTATCTCACACACCTCTTACCCATTTTACCCAATCCTCCACTCTTGTCCACTTAGGCAACCCTCAGTTTGTTCTCTGTATTTACAGATCTGTTTCTGTTTTTTGTTTATTTAGTCATTTATTTAGGTTGCACATGTAAATGAAATTATATACTCCTGCTATGTTATTGTCAATTATATACTCCTGCTATGTTACTCCTTTTGTAAGTTCCAATGAGAATTTTTCATTTTGATCATTTTAAGTGAGATTATTGGGTAAAGGTAAATGCATAAACATTTTAAGGCTTTTCATTCAAATGTCCACAACTGGCCAAAAAATGTTCTTTATATATCTCTCTGGAGAATTTTAAGAATTTGAACATGTTCATTTCTATTTTCTACTGGTCAATAGTGTGACACATAATTTTGTCAAACTGATAGCTGGGAAATGATGTTTATATTCTTTGGCTTATATTTTTTATATTTCATACATTTATTAGCTATTTCTTATTTTCTGTCCTACTGATTTATTTCAGCTGTTCATTTTTCCACTCATGTGATTAATTTGTAAAATGTATTTGTAAAGCTGTTTATCCCCAAGGAGTAATATTTACCTTTGCTCTGTCACAAATGCTGGAAATATTCCAGTATGTAATTTGCCTTTGACATTTGTTCTGTTCCTTTTTTTTTAAATCACATAGATATTTTAAATAATTTCTAGTGAAAAACTGTATATCAACCTTTCCAATAAGGGTGTTTTCTGTTTGTTTTTGTTGTTGTTTTATTTTTGTTTTTTGTTTTGTTTTATTGCTTTTGGAGCTCTTCCTATTATAATTCAGCTTAAAAAAATTGTAAAGCTAATTTCTTGAAAAAAATCTTACAAAAATCATCTTATATTTTAATATTTTATTTTATTATTATATTTTTAAATTTAAATTTTCCAACTTATAGTACAACACCCAGTGCTCATCCCATCAAGTGCCCATTACCCCATCCATCTCCCCTTCCTCAACCCTTTGTTTCCCAGAGTTAGGAGTCTCTCATTTTGATGCACTTAGTTTCACCAACTATAGATGAAAGTAAATGTGTGTCCAAGAATCAAAGTATCACTTATAATCTTAGTAAGATATCTATCATTTATCTATCTATTGAGATATATATATATATATCCATGTGTGTATCTATAAAGGATCTATTTATATATGTTTAGCTGATAGGAATTTTCTTTCTTATAACCTTGCTATGCTTGCATGAGTAACTTTGGGGTTCTGTCCTTTGTGTTGTTTTAAGACAGCATTTTATCATAGAACCAAACCAATAGACTAATAAGGCTCTGTACAGGGTTAAAGTATATTTAATGTTAAATTGGTTTGCTCTAGAAAGTGCAGTGCTTGAAAATTTCTCTCAAGATGCCCTCCTCTAAAATAACTATTTGAATCCAGGAATACATGAAAAGGTTAATACATCACAACAGTTTAGGTCTATCACAAGGTTGGTTTAACATCTGAAAATATATCAATGTAATTCAATACATTTACAGAACAAGGGAGAAAAATCATATGGTAAATATGAAGAGAAAATCATTAGATAAAGTTCAACTCCCATTCATGGTAAAAAGTCTTAGCAAGCAGGGGGAAAAGGGAATACTTTTAATGTGAAAAAGGTATCTTCAAAAATCCTAGAGAAAACACCATCCATGATAGTGAACTTTCAAAAAAATGCCCCCCACCCAAAACAAGGATTCAGCAATGTACTGGTGGCCATGGTTAGTATTAGGAAAGAAAAACAATGATGAATTATAACAGAGGGAAAGGCATAAATACAGTCATCATCATTCACAGGTGAATGTCACTGTGTAAGTAAAAGTCCTTAAAGAACGTATATGCAATCTATTAAAACTAAAAGCTAATTTAGCAAATTAATATAAATCATTTCTATATTTATATTCCAGCTATAAGTAGAGAGTACATTTTAAGGTAATATTTATAATAAAAATGTTAAAAATATCCAATTTAAAAAATTCACAATAACTTTATAAAACATGTTGAAAGAAATTAAAGATTATATCAATAAATATCATAATTCATTTTCACGGGCTACTAGTTCAATATTGAAAAGATGTCAGTAAAATCTAAGTTGAACCATTGCTTAAATACAATCCTGATACAAATATTAGAAGGTTTTCTTCTTAAAGTTAATAAGAAATAAAAAACAAAAATAAAATAAAGAAGGAAGAGGAAGGATAATTTTTGTCCAAGATGGGTATATAGGAGGGCCCTGAGTTCATCTCCTCCACAGATACAGCAAATTTATATCTTTATAGAGCAATTTGTCCTTAACAGCAGCTGAGGGCTGAGTGAAGAACTTCTGCACAACAGAAGATACATATACCACATGGAGAATGGCAAAAGAGATGGAGACACAGTAAAAAGTAATTCTCATTTCTGATGCTGCAAACTGCAGTGGGGAGGGTTAATACTGAGAGACTATTGGCAGATTAATTTGCCCTGGGGCAGTGAAAAGAAGCCACAATTTAAAAGAGCAACTAGTATATAAAATACCCAGACCCAGAACTCCACCAACCAGAAGGGTAGCTGCTGGAACTCATTCTGGGTCAAAATAACTGCCAATCATCCCTCTACGCCCCCCTCTACCATGATAGCATGGATAGAAGCAGGGACTAGGTACCTAGCTGGCCAATACCTCATTGAATTGTGGACCCTAGCCCACATCAGCCTCGGCCATTCCACTAAGGTAGCCCCAGTGTAGTACACATTGGGACATCCCTGTTCAGTACTTACTCAGCTCCAGCTTCCCACCAAGGTGACACAGATGCAAAGCATCCTGGAACATACCAGGTCCATACCACTTCAGCTTTAGATAGCTTTGTGGGGCACCCCCAGTGCAGAGCATGTCAGGATATTCTAGCTCATATAGCCATGCTGCCAGAGTGTCCCCTGAGTTGATTACCCTAGAATACTCTAGCTTACACACACTACCTTGGCTCCAGCCATCTGACCAAGACACATTCTGTGCAAAGCATCCTGGGACACCCTAGCCCATGCTAAGCTCAGTTCCAGTTGCTCTACTCGGGCACCTTCTGCATTGAGTACTCTTAGACATCCCAGTTTGTACATTCTTTAGCTTCAGTTGTTCTGTTGGGGTACTATCTGCATGGAGAGCCCTGAGACATCCTGACTTGCACCTGCTTCAGCTTCAAGTGTCTTCCCAGGATACCCTCTGTACTCAGTGCTATGAGAGGACACTGGCCCATGTCCACTTCATCTCTAGTTATCCCATAAGAGCGGTCACAGCCCAGAGTGCCCCAGGACCCCCAACCTATGCCACACACAGCTCCAGTGAGTCAGGAAAACTCTACACAGGGCATTACCAAACTCAGAATCTTTCTTGTTTAGAAGAAGCAGCTGTTCCACCTAATTCATAGGAAAGTCAGCAAAATGAAGAGATAGAGGAATATGCTCTAAATGAAAGAACTCAGTGAGTAATTCAACAAATAGATAGAAAATATAAAGTAAGAACCAATCAGAATAGAAGAATACAATAACTGAAATGAAAAATATATTAGAGGAAATCAATGATAATACATGCAGAAAACCAAATAAGTGATCTGGAAATCAGGAAGATGGAAAGCACTGAAGCTGAATACACACAAAAAAATGGATTAAAAAATGAGGATAGATTAAGGGACCTCTTGAACAGCCAAGTGAAGTAACATTTGCTTTATAGGGAACCCAGAAGAAGAGAGGACAGAAAACTTCCCTAATTTGGGGAAGGAAACAGATATCTAGGTTCAGTAAGTATAGAAATTTCCAAAGAAATTAACTCAAAAAGCCTATACCACAACATATATTTAAAATGTCAAAATTTAAAGTTGGAAAAATTTAAAGGCAGCAACAGAGAAGCAGAAAGTTACATACAAGGGAAATTCCATAAGAATATCAGCTGATTTTTCAGGAGGAATTTTGCGGTGGCATGATAGATTCAAAGAGCTTAAAGAAAAGAAACCTACAGCCAAGAACACTCTACTCAGTAAGTTGATTATTCAAAACTGATGGAGAGCTAAAGCACTCCCCAAAGAAAATGTAAAGGAGTTCATCACTACTAAACTGCTTGACAAGAAATATTAAAGCAACTTCCTTAAATGGAAAAGACAAGACATAAGCAAATTATGAATAAAAACTGTAAATATTAGAACATCTACATAAAACACAGAAGAGGGAGAGTAATGAAGTTATTTTAAAGATTTTATTTATTTGAGAGAGAGAGAGGATGAGAGAGAGAGAGAGAGAGCATGAGCAGGGGGAAGGGCAGAGAGAAACGCAGTCTCCCTGCCAAGAAGAGAGCCTGATGTGGGGCTTGATCTCAGGACTTTGGGATCATGACCAGAGCTGAAGGCAGATGCTTAACTGATTGAGTCACTGATGTCCCCCCCAAAGAAGTTATTTTAAATATGTACAACTTAAGTGACTATCAATTTAATATAGACTACTATATACTTAGGATGCAGCCCATGCACCTCATGGTAACTACAAACTAAAAACCTATAATAGATGCACAGAAAATAAAGAAAAGGAATGCCAAGCATACCACTACAGAAAGACATCAATCCCAGGGAAAGAGAGCAAGAACAGGGAAATAGAAATGAACTACGAAAACAACCAGAAAATAACTAAATGGCAATAGTACATACCTATTAATAATTTTTAAAAATATAAATGGTCTAAAATATAAACCATGCAAATGGAAGACAAATGATGCTGGGGTAGTAATACATTTATCAGACTTTAATGACTATAGATATTTTTTTAAAAAAAGAACTACATAATGATAATGGGAAAATCCAATAAGAGGATATATCAATTATAAGTATCTATGCATCAAACCTGGGATCATCTATGAAAAATTATATGCCAAAAACTGGACAGTCTAGAAGAAATGGATTAATTTCTAGAAACATCAGACTTCCCAAAACTCAATAAGAAATAGAAAATTTGAACTGATTCATTATTAATAATGAAATTTAGTAAACTCCCAACAAAGAAAAGCCCAGGGACAAATATCTTCACAGTCGAATTCTTCTCAACATTTAAAGAAGACTTAATACCCATTCTCTTCAAACTATTGCAAAAAAACAGAAAAGAAAGCCTCAAAATTTATTCTATAAGGCCAGCACTATCCTTATACTAAAATCAGATAAAGACCTTACAAACAAGAGAACTACAGGTCAGTATCTCTGATGAACATAAATTTAAAATCCCTCAAAAATATATTAGCAAACCCAATCCAGTACACTTAAAAAAAATTCACCGCAATCATATGGGATTTATTCCTAGGATGCAAGAGTGGTTCAATATTCACAAATTCATCACATGGTACATCACATTAACAGGAAGAAAGATAAAAAGCATATGATCATTTCGATAGATGCAGAAAAAGCATCTGACAAAGTAAAACATACATTCATGATAAAAACTCTCAACAAAGTAGGTTTAGAGGGAACATATATCAACATAATAAAGGCTGCATATAAAAAACCCACCTCAAACATTGTACTCAATGATGAAAAAATAATGTTTTTCCTAGGTTCTGGAACAAGAGAAGAATGTCCACTATGACCACTTTTATTCAACATAGTACTGGAAGTCTTAGCCACAGCAAGTGGACAAGAAAAAGAAGTGAGGGATCCAAATTGGTAAGGAAGAAGTAAAATTTGTCCCATTTGCTGACAAAATGGTATAAATAAAAACCCTAAAGACTTCTCCAAAAACTGTTATACTGGTAAATAAATTAAATAAGGTCACAGGATACAAAATTAATTTACAGGAGCACAAAGAGAAATTAAGAAAACAATTTCATTTAAAATTGCACCAAAAATAACAAAATACTTAGGAAAACACTTAACTAATGAGGTAGAAGACCTATACTTTGAAAACTCTAAAACATTGATAAAAGAAGTTGAAGATGACACAAACAAATGGAATGATAATCTATGCTCCTGGATTAAAGGAAAAATATTTTTAAAATGTCCATACTATTCAAAGCAATCTACAGATTTAATACAATCCCTATCAACATACCAACAGATTTTTCATGGAAGTAGAATAATCCTAAAATTTTTTGGAACTACAAGAGATCCTAAATAGTCAAATCAATTTGAAAAAAAGAACAAAATTAGAGGTATCACAATCCCAAATAAGAAGATATATCATAAAGCTGTAGTATTCAAAATGGTATGATGCTGGCATAAAAACTGACACATTAAAAAAACCTGACACATAAATCAATGGAACAGAATAGAGATGCCAGAAATATACCCACAATTATATGGTCAATTAATTTTTGACAAAGGCAGCAAGATATGCAATGAGAAAAAGTTTCTTCAGCCAATGGTATTGGGAAAACTGAACAGCTAGATGCAAAAGTAAATGCCAAAAAAAAAAAAAAAAAAAAAAAAAAAAAAAAAGTAAATGCCTATTTTCTTGCACCATATACAAAAATCAACTCAAATTGGACTAAGAACCTAAATGTGAGACCTAAAACCATAAAAATCCTAGAACACTGGCAGTAATTTCTTTGACATTGACCATAACGATTTTTTTTTAGATATATCTTTTGAGGCAAGAAAAACAAAAGCAAAATGAGCTATTGAGACTACATCAAAATTAAAACCTGCACAGCAAAGGAAACAATCAACAAAACTAAAAGACATTCTATTCAATGAGAGAAGATATTTGCAAATGATATGTTCACTAAGGGATTATTATCCAAAATATATAAAGAATTGATACATCTCAACACCAAAACAAAAAAACAAAACAAAAACCATACTAAATAATATAATTAAAAATGGGCAGAAGACATACAAATGGTCAACAGATACCTAAAATGATGTTCAATGTCACTAATCATTAGGGAAATGCAAATCAAAACCACAATGACATCTCAATTAGATATCACCTCACACTTGTCAGATGGCTAAAATCCAAAACACAAGAAACAGCAGGGGTTGGTGAGAATATGGAGAAAATGAAACCCTGGTGCACTCTTGGTGGAAATGCAAATTGGTGTAACCAATATGGAAAATATTAGGCAGATTTCTCCAAATTTAGAAATAGATCCATTAATTCCACTACTGAGTATTTACCCAAAGAACATGAAACACTAATTTGAAAAGATATATATACCCCTATGTTTATTGCAGCATTATTTACAATAGCCAAAATATGGAAACTGCCCAAGTATCTATCAATAGATGAAGATGTAGTGGACAGGTATACAGATAGACTCACACACACACACACACACACACACACACACACAATGGAATATTACTTAGCCATAAGAGAATAAACTCTTGCCATTTGTAACAACATGGATGGATCCAGAGAGTAAAATGTTAAGTGAATTAAATCAGAGAAAGATAAATACCATATGATTTCACTAATATGTGGAATTTACAAACAATACAAACAAAATTGAAAAGAGACAAACCAAAAAACAAATTTAACTTAGAGAACAAACTGATGTATACCAGTGAAGATGGGTAAAATCGATGAAGTACACTTATCATGATGAGCCCTGAGAAATGTATAGAGAACCATTGATTCATTATATTGTAATCCTGAACCAGTGTAACACTGTATACTACTTAACTGGAATTATAACAAAGAAACACACACATAATGATATATCATGTTATACTTGCCAGTGCACAGTTAAGGAGAATGTAAATTGGTCCAGTCACTGTGGAAAACAGTATATAGTTTTCTCAAAAAATTAAAAAGAGAAATACCATATAATCCAGTAATTTCAATACTCCGTATTTTCCCAACGAAAATGAAAACACTAATTTGAAAAGACATATGCAATTTTATTTTCAACATGATTTACAATATCCAAGGAGAAGCAACTCAATTGTCCAGCTTAGATGAAAAGATGAAGATGTGGTATACATATACAATGGAGTATTACTCAGTCATAAAAAGTAATGAGATCTTGCTAATTGTGACAACATGGGAGGACCTAGAGGGTATTATGCTAAGTGAAATAAGTGAGACACAGAAAGACCAATGTCACATATTTTCACTTACATGTACAATCTAACAAAACAAAGCAAATGCATAAACAAAAAAAGTAGAAAGAGAACCATAAATATAGAGAGTAAACTTATGGTTGCCAGAGGGAAGGGTGTTGTAGGGATGGGCCAAAGGGTGAAGGAGAGTGGAAGATAGTCTTCCAGTCATGGAATATTAAGTCATGGGGATGAGATTTATAGCATAGCAAGTACTGTCAATGATATAACAACATTGTATGGTGATAAATGGTAGCTACACTTGTAATGAGCATAGAAGACCAAATAGATTTTTTGAATTACTACACTGTACACCTGAAATTAAGGTAACATCGTGTGTCAACTATACTTCAATTAAAAAAATATTTCTCATGCAAAAAAAGTAAAAGAAAGGTAGAGAATATGCACTGTTAGCAATCAAAGCCTACGAAGCTACAATGATAAATAAAATGAAGTATGGTGAAGTTTAACTAATAAATCAATGAAACATAAGTAGACCCATACTTAAAACTATTTCTTGATTGGGAACAAAGTGAGAAAAAAGCTGGTCTGCTCAATAAGTGCTGCTGTATCTACTGATTAGGCACATGCCAAAAAAAAAAAAAAAAATCCTAATTCCTACCTCACACTATAAACCCAAACTAATTTTAGAAGGAAATGTAAAGTTGAAAGGTAAAACAATAAAGATTTTAGAAGAAAACACAGGATATCTGAGCTTTGGGTATAGAGATTTTTTTTGAAATCAAAAACAGACATAACCATAAAGAAAAATTTGATAAATTGAACTAAATTAAGATTTGAACTTTTGCTTATCAAGAAACTACTAAGGGAGTGAAAGAGCATGTTACTGGGTGGGAGAAAGTATTTTGAAGACATATAGTTGACAACTCATACAAAGAAAATACGAACAACTCTTATAAATCGGTAAAGGTAGAAAGTTCATTACATTTTGCCTGTTCAAGTTCAAAAGACTCAAACTGGCATTTCATTAAAAAACAATATCGAAGTGACCAATACATATGAAGAGATATTCAATTTTATTTGTCATTAAGGTGATTCACATTAAAATCACAATTGGAGTACATTTATTTGAAAAACAAAAAAGAAATTTTGGGTTTTGTTATTGAACTTCTCTACTGTGTCTGATCCAGTAGGCAGAACTGCTACTTCTAGAATTAATCACAATGCTGAGGAAATCTTATAAATCTTCAAGGTCAATTTGCGTATTATATTTATGCAAACTTACAGCACTAACTATGCTGTAAGGTGTTGTAAGAAAAAATCTATTTGGCAGTATGGGTGATTAGTGTCAAGAATAATCTGGGTTTATTGTCTATTGTCCCTGTTTGGATGATGTTATATAATCACCCTATTGAGAACACAGTTTTCAGTATTAGCGTGTAGTTTTCAGATTCTTGGTTTTCATGGGACATGCAAAAGTATGCTGTTTTTTTTTTAAGATTTTTAAAATTTATTCATAGAGACACACACAGAGAGAGAGGCAGAGACACAGGCAGAGGGAGAAGCAGGCTCCATGCAGGGAGCCCAACGTGGGACTCGATCCCAGGCCTCCAGGATCACGCACCAGGCTGCAGGCGGCGCTAAACCGCTGCGCCACAGGGGCTGCCCTGTATTCTATTGTTTTGAATGAATCAACATCATGGTCCATAAAAAAAACAAAGCCATCACAGATACAGCTATAAATGTACCAGAATGGATAAAATTTAAAATCCAGGAAAATACCAATTATTGTTGAAAGTGTCAACTAAGACATTTGTATATTGCTAAATGAAGTTTAAATTGGTGCATACACTTGGAAAACTGAAAATGTTGTTAGAACTAAGCATATATAAACTGTAATTAAACCGTACTTAAAATTGTTTCAAAAGCTGTGAACAATTCACATGTTTATTAACAGTATAATGAATACATTGTGGTATATGCATATGATGGAACACTATACAGCAAGTAAGTCTCACAAAGATAATGTTTAGTGAAAAAAGCAAAAGATGAGTACCCTAAGATATATGTCTATTTGTGTAAAGCAAAATAAAAAGACAAATTGATAAATAGTGTTAAAAGTCAAGGTAATGATGACTACTTCTGGGGGTGGTAACAACTGGGTGGGGACAGGAGAAATCTTCTTAGATGCTAATAATATTCTGTTTTTTTAAGGTGGATTGGGGTTTTCAGATGTGTTCACTTGGTGAAAATTCACTGAGATAAACACTTCTAATATATGTACTTTTCTGTATGTCTGTTATTTTTCAATAAGTACAAGAATGAAACTAGACCACTCTCTTACACCATACACAAAGATAAACTCAAAATTAATGAAAGATCTAAATGTGAGACAAGATTCCATCAGAATCCTAGAGGAGAACACAGGCAACACCCTTTTTTGAACTTGGCCACTGTAACTTCTTGCAAGATACATCCATGAAGGCAAGAGAAACAAAAGCAAAAATGAATTATTGGGACTTCATCAAGATAAGCTTTTGCACAGCAAAGGATACAGTCAACAAAACTAAAAGACAACCTACACAATGGGAGAAGATATTTGCAAATGACATTCTGATAAAGGGCTAGTATCCAAGTTCTATAAAGAACTTATTAAACTCAACAGCAAAGAAACAAACAATTCAATCATGAAATGGGCAGAAGACATGAAGAGAAATCTCACAGAGGAAGACATAGACGTGGCCAACAAGCACATGAGAAAATGCTCTGCATCACTTGCCATCAGGGAAATACAAATCAAAACCACAAGGAGATACCACCTCACACCAGTGAGAATGGGGAAAATTAACAAGGCAGGAAACCACAAATGTTGGAGAGGATGCGGAGAAAAGGAAACCCTCTTGCACTGTTGGTGGGAATGTGAACTGGTGCAGCCACTCTGGAAAACTGTGTGGAGGTTCCTCAAAGAGTTAAAAATAGACCTGCCCTACGACCCAGCAATTGCACTGCTGGGGATTTACCCCAAAGATTCAGATGCAATGAAACGCCGGGACACCTGCACCCCAATGTTTATAGCTGCAATGTCCACAATAGCCAAACTGTGGAAGGAGCCTCGGTGTCCATCGAAAGATGAATGGACAAAGAAGATGTGGTTTATGTATACAATAGAATATTACTCAGCCATTAGAAATGACAAATACCCACCATTTGCTTCAACGTGGATGGAACTGGAAGGTATTATGCTGAGTGAAGTAAGTCAATCAGAGAAGGACAAACATTTTATGGTCTCATTCATTTGGGGAATATAAAAAATAGTGAAAGAAAATAAAGGGGAAAGGAGAAAAAATGAGTGGGAAATATCAGAAAGGGAGACAGAACATGAGAGTCTCCTAACTCTGGGAAACGAACTAGGGGTGGTGGAAGGGGAGGTGGGCGGGGGGTGGGGGTGATTGGTGACGGGTACTGAGGGGGGCACTTGATGGGATGGGCACTGGGTGTTATTCTACATGTTGGCAAATTGCACACCAATAAAAAATAAATTTATTTTAAAATAATAATAAATAAATAATCAGTAGGGAAAAAAAAGAAAAGTACTTAGAAAAATTCAGTTCTCAAGTCAATTTGTCCAAGAAATAAAGTGTCATCATAATATGCTACATGCTTCAGCTGTGAATAACATTGACAGAAACATAATAGAAGGAATTTTCAATTTTTGTTCAAGCAAAAATTCTTTCTACTGAGGGTATGGCAAAGTGGGGAAGAATGCAGTGTGTGTGTGTGTGTGTGTGTTGGAGTTATAGTAATATAACTCAGTGGTTTTCATGCTGGGATACTTACACCCTGTGGATATGTGAACACTCAATGACCTTTATGTGACACTCCAGGGACTCCTAGAAGGACCGGAGTGAGATTTTAGATTGTTAAAATCTGATGTTATGTACATAGTAGCATGATTTCTTTAGGATACCTCATCTAGAAAGGCCTAGAAATACTCTGAGCTATATTTGATTACATATCAATCAAGTAGATACTTTTGTTTTTAAATTACCAACCAAATTAAAAAGGCTTGAAATACTCCATAGGTTTTTTAGTAAAGAGATGGAATGTAAGAAGAAAGGGAAGTATGGCTTATTGGAAATAATGCTGGATTCTGAGATCTGGCTTCTAGCTAAAGTTAGACATAAGTAGAGCTTGTATACATGTCAAATGAATAATTTCCAGTTAGATGATGTGTGGGTCCATTCCAGGGCTAGTATGCTGGGACTGAGATACACAGGGAACCACTCTTTAACAAGGGTGATATGTTTTAATAGAAGCTTATATGTAAGTATTCACTGTGGGAGATAATGCCAAAATAATTAATACTTATTTAACTGATTATAATATGCTAATTATATAGGAAAACCTCTTTAGCTGACATATGATATTACTTGAAATAAATAAATTGATTCATAATTCTAATTTGATTGATAGTTTTAAAGCTAAAGTAAAGATAATATAATCGAGCTCTTCTCTATATTTAGATGCAATCTGTTTCTGGTTATATGGCCTTAAAATAGAATACCATAAGGTGAAATTCCAAATGAGCAAACACATTTACAAATGTTCAGAAGGGGCAAAACCTTACAAGGAATGGGCAATCATATCAGAAGATAAAGTACTCTCCATACTACTTGTTTATTTTTGCTTTCCAAAAATGGTTTAAGGTCTTTATTAGGAAAGAGTAAACACTGAATAGACCAAATGTGAACCTGCAGAAAGTTTATCTCATGTATCATTTTTATATATTTTTATTAAGCCTTTATTGTTTTTAAAGATTTTATTTATTTATTCACCAGAAACACAGAGAGAGAAAGAGGCAGAGACACAGGTTGAGGGAGAAGCAGGCTCCATGCAGGGAGCCTGACATGGGACTTGATCCTGGGTCTCCAGGATCACGCCCTGGGCTGAAGGCGGCGCTAAACTGCTGAGCCACTCAGGCTACCCTTATTAAGCCTTTAACATCCATTTTAAAATTAGGAGTTCTTTTTATAGACATTAGATTAACAAATTATTAGAAAGCTCCAAGGCTTGATGGCAATAAATATAAACCAGCAAATTTGGGAATATATATTTATACTTTGGAATGCAAACAACATTCTATAAATTTCTTATTTTTATACTCAGGCAGGATATTGGGCTACATAGAATTTCTGTTTTCTGTTATTTTTTTCTTTATAATTGCTACTTGATGTTCTTCTATAATTCCTTTTGCATTTTGGTAAATACATGCCTAATGTTTTTATAGACATATATGTGAGCTGACATTATGTATTAAATGTGAGATTTTCAGATTAGGAGATGTTGGGCTTTCTGAGGCCTCCCTTCTCCACAGTATTTCCACTCAATCTCTAACATAATTTACAGTTTGTTTTAACTAGGGAAGTATTTCCTATACCATTATGCTTTTAATCATGATTTTTTTAAAAACATTTGATTTACACAAGTCTCTAATGAACCACTCAACCCATGTATTTCTGGTGATGCTGCCCTCTCTCCCCCTGGCTTGTGGGCTGTGTGTGGTCGAGGACTCTGCCAGATGACACATTACACTGTCCTAGCCCCAGAAACCAGATCAATCCCAAATCATAGCTAACCCAGGACTTTTGAGCATCACAAAGGAAGCATTTTCTTTTTCACAAGGCAATGGTATCTGGAAAGTTTTGAGGGGCCACTGCAATTTCTGACAATGAGAATTAGTAGAGAGAGAGAGAATCCAGACACTGACACAGAGACTGATGACAGATTTTCAAGTCCTGCCTATGGTAAACATGAATCTAGGCCTATTTAGGATTTTTCAGCCATAGGAGCAAATGAATCCCCACTTTTCTTTAAAAATTCTAGATCAGATTTTCTTCTATTTTTATCAGAAGATGTCTGATTTTAATACGCCAGTTGGTTTCCTTCTCCACATTAGCTAACTTACTAATAAATATTTATTGAATTTTGCTACATTAAAGGGACTTAGTAATTTTTTGGACTATTCAATGAATAAAACATGAAATTCCATGCCCTTGTATAATTTGTAGTATAGTGAAGTAAGCAGGTAATAAACCATAAACATGATACTAAGAAAATCTTATAACACAATAGAAAGTAATCATGCCATGGCAAAAAGAACTTCTGGGAGAAGATTAGGAATGCTAGATGACATAGGAGGATAGGGAGTAATCAAGTTGTAATTTTGTAAGATGGTCAATGGAATTATTTTTTCTTATTTAAAGGTTTTTTCCCCAATAATTTCTATACATATCTTTTTTTTGTATTTTATTCCTTCCCTTAATATATTCTAAAGTTTTCATTGTCATATTTTCATGATAATGCTACATACGGCTTTGTAGGCATGTCACCTGAGATAAGCTACCTTTTTGCAGTCAATAGAGAGGAAGTATTGATCTGTTAGAGAAGTTCATTGAGAAGCATCACTGTCTTCCTAAAGGAGATCTTGTGCTGCGAGCTTTTGCCTGGTGCAGCAGCTGCTGGTACCTAGATCATGACCTCAAAGGGTCTTGCCTCTAGCCTTAATTCATTTCTGTTGTATCAAGCTTCAGGCTTCTGATGGGCTAGTAGTGTTAAGCTCTTATTGCCACCCTACACCTTTATGACACACAGCACAGAAGATGGCAATGCTGCTTCCAGGAGATGTTAAATCCATATGCCAAAAGGGCCATTAAGATAGTGGAGAAGTGTGGGGGAGTCCTGTGATGACTTTGACAAAAAAAGACCAGTAATGGGAATGTGCCTGGAATAAATACTCCCGTCTTTCTTCCATAATAGAGTGTTTTGAGACACAGCTCTTTCACACCACCTCAACTCAGACACCAGTAAGATGGAGCAACCAGCAAAGCTTTCTGTAGAAACTGTGCTAAACTTCATAAAGGTTCACTCTGTTTTTGGTTTAGCTCATTGCCCTTTCTCTGTATCCTTGTATTCCTGAGTTTACACCTTCACAGTAAAATGTTAGCTCGTGCATATTGCCTCAAACTCAGTTTTTTCTTTTTTGGAGAATGTGGGCTCAGGCACTTTTGCATATATTTTGGAGACAAGAACAGTCATATCCAACATATGTCTTAAACTTCTTTAACTCATATTTTACAGTTCAACCACTTTCACATCAATAAATAATAATTCTTGGAGTTATACTTTACTTACGAACAAAATATTTTTCTGATAGAGGAGCTAAGATGGCAGGTGGTAGGACGACCCTAGGCTGGTCTTTTCCCTAGAATACAACTAGAAAACTATCAAATCATTCTGAATACCCAATAAATCAATCTAAGAACTGACAGAACAAACTCCACAACTAGAGGGAGAGGAGAGGCCACAAGAAGGAAGGTAGAAGGTGGAGGAGACATGGTTTGGAAGAGAAATGGGGTGCTGTGGAGCAGAGGGAGTCCTGGTCGCAGAGAAAGGTGACAGAGAAGCACATAGGGGGATATACAAGGAGAAGACTTGCCCAAAGCTGTTGGCTGGGAAAATGAGAGGGACTGATTTTTTTTAGTTTTTGCAACCAGCAGGGCTCAAAGACTGGAGGTTTAGAGGTTGGCATAGATGGTGCGGATAGAGCCCTGAGCATCTTCTCTTCCTCCTGGAGAGAAGGTGGCAAGCAACCCCAGGGCAGATGGCATAGTCTGAGGATTGCCTAAAGCACATACGAAGAGACTGTTCTCTCTTCTTGGAGCACATCTGTGAGAGGTGGCATTCACAGAGATGTCTCTCCAGGAACAAAGGAGCTGTTGGATACTATTTCCATCCTTGGCCCCTCAGTATAGCTGCAGGGTCACCTGCTGAGGGCAGCTAACGGGACACTGGCTACCTAGCCTTCTTGGCTTCAAAGGGATCTGGCTGAATCATTTCCCTCTCCCTGCCCCTCAGCATAAACCAAGTTTAGTAAACAGCACAGCTCCAACATTGGCTGCCTAACTTGCTTATACCAAGTCCCATGCCCCCCTGCCCTCTGCCAGTACTGCTTTTCTAGGCCAAGTGTGCCTAAGGATGAGTGCAGTGGGCCCTTTCCCCAGAAGACTGGCAGAAACCCTTGTACAAACCACATCTACAGACCATAGTTCTGCAAATCTTCAGTTTTAATGGAAATAGCATTATGTCTCTTTTATCAAGGAGACCAGAGCACACCTACTTTAAACTCATCACACTCTGGCCGAGGTCCAAATAGTGCCCACTATAGGCAAGGAAAACCTCTGCAGATGACTGAACTGAAGGACGGAACAGCTGAAACACAGCAGCAGAGCATATGCAGCACACACCAAAGACAACTTCCCTGAAGCACCAGGCCCTGGACACTATTTGACCTCTTCATAAATCCATTACTGTCAGGAGCAGGGTATATAACAGGCTATTCTAAAACAAAGAAGATGACAGAGACTTAGACAAAATGCCAGGATGGAGGAATTCATCCCAAATAAAACAAGTTAAGATCACAGATGGAGATCTAATCAAAAGAGATGTAAGAGATATACCTGATAGGGAATTTATAGTAATAATCATAAGGATACTTGCTGGGCTTGAGAAAAGAATGGAAGACTTCAGGGAGGCCCTTAATGCAGGAATAAATCAGTCAGAAATGAAAAATACAATAATTGAGTTCAAAACAGGCGGGATATAATAAACACAAGGATGGAAGAAGCCGAAGAATGAATAAGTGATATAGAAGAGAAAATAATGAACCTGAACAAAAGAAAGAAAGAAGAACTATAGAGCAATAGAATAGACTTAGAAAACTCAGTGACTCCATCAAATTTATTAACATTTCTATTTCAGAAGTCTTAGAGGAAGAAGAGATAGAAAAGGGGGCAGAAGATTTATTTGAGGGAATGATAGCTGAAAACTTCCTTAATCTGGGGAAGGAAACAGACATCCAAACCCAGGAGACTGAACTCCCATTAAAATTAACAAAATCAGGCCAAAACATACTGTATTTAAATTGGCAAAATATAGTAATGAAACAAATTTTAAAAGCAGCAAGAGAGAAGAAGTTCCTAACTTATAAAGGAAGACCTGTAAGCCTAACTGCAGATCTCTCCACTGAAACTTGGCAAGCTAGAAGAGAGTGGCATAGTATATTCAATGTAGTGAATGGAAAAATCTGCAGCCGAGAATATTCTATCCAGCAAGACTATCATTTGGAAAAGAAGGAGAGATAAAGAGTTTCCCAGACAAACAGAAACTAAAGGAGTTTGTGACCACTAAACCAGCCCTGTAAGAAATATTGAAGGGAATGAGTGGAAATACCAAAAGTGACAAAGATAAGTAAGGAACAGAGAAAATCTCCAGAATGACAAAACAAGTAATTAAATGACACTAAATACATATCTATCAATAATTACTTTGAATGTAAATGAACTAAATGCTCTAATCAAAACAAATAGGGTATCACAATGGACTAAAAAACAAGACCATCTATATGCTGCTTATCACTTTAGACCTACAGACACCTGCAGATTAAAAGTGAGGGTATTAAGAAACATTTATCTTGCAAATGGATGTCAAGAAAAAGCAGGGGTAACACTACTTATTTCAGACAAACTAGAGTTTAAACCAAGGATTGCAACAAGAGATGAAGAAAGGCACTATATCATAATGCAAGGGTCCATCCAACAAGAGGATCTAACAATTGTAAATATTTATGCCAATATGGGAGCACCCCACTATCTAAAATAATTAATAACAAACAGAGAAACTCATTGATAATAATATAATAATAGTGGAAGACTTTAACACCCCACATATCAATGGACAGATTATCTAAGCAGAAAATCAACAAAGAAGCAATGGCTTTAGAAAACACACTGAACCAGATGGACTTAACAGACATACTCAGAACATTTCATCCTAAAGCAGAATACATATGCAAGTGCACATTATCCATTTGAGGGACAATCTCCAGGATAAATCACATACTAGGTCACAAAGCAGACCTCAACAAGTACAAAAAGATTGAGGTATATATACTATGCATATTTTCTGATCATACACTATGAAACTTGAAGTCAACCACAAGAAAAAATTTGCAAATACCACAAATGCATACAGGTTAAACGGTATGCTACTGAAGAATGAATGGGTCCATCAGGATATCAAATAAGAAATTAAAAAAAAAATACATGAAAATGAAAACATGATGATCCAAAACCTTTGGGATGCAGCAAAAATGGTGCTACAAAGGAAATATATAGCAGTATAGGCTTGCCTCAAGAAGCAAGACAAATCTCAGTCTAACCTTACATCTATCTAAAAGGACCTAGAATTAAAAAATGAAGCCAAAAGTCCGAAGAAGGGAAATAATAAAGATTAGAGCACAAATAAATGATATAGTAGTAACTAAAGAAATCAAAAGTACAGAGCAATGAAACCAGGAGCTTGTTATTTGAAAAAAAAAATAGAATTGATAAACCTCCAGCCAAACTTACCAATAAAAACAGGGATCCAGATAAATCACAAATGGGAGAGGAGAAATAACAACCAACATCACAGAAATACAAGATAATATTATAAAAAAGACTATATGCCAACAAATTGGACAATCCAGAAGAAATAGATAAATTCCTAACATATAAACTACCACAACTGAAACAGGAAGAAGTAGAAAACTTGAGCAGACCAATAACCAGCAATAAATGGAATCAGTAATCAAAATCTACCAAACAAACATAAATCCAAGACCAGATGGCTTCACAGAAGAATTCTACCAAACATTTAAACAAATTAATATCTATTCTACTCAAACTATTCCCAAATATGCAAGTGGAAGGAAAACTTCCAGGTTCATTCTATGAGGCCAAAATTACCCTGATACCAAAACCAAAGACCCCATAAAAAAAAAGAGATCTATAGGCCATTATCCCTGGTGAACATGGATGCAAAAATTTTTCATAAAAGACTCACAAATTATAGTACCTTAAAAGAATTCACCATGATCAAGTGGAATTTATTCCTGGGCTACAGGGGTAGTTTAATATTCACAAATCAATCAATGTGATACAGCACATTAATTAAAAAAGGATAAGAACTATACCATCCTCTCAATAGATACAGAAAAATCATCTGGCAAAATACAGCATTCATTCTAGATAAAAACACTCAATAAAGTAGGGCTAGAGAGAACATACCTCAACATAACAAAGGCCATATATGAAAAACCCACAGCTGATATCATCCTCAATGGAGAAAACTGAGATATTTTCTTCTATGTCTTATCAGGAATAAGGCAAGGATGTCCATTTTCACCACTGTTACTTAACATAGTACTACAAGTCTTAGCCTCAGCAACCAGACAACAAAAAGAAATAAAGGCATCCAAATCAGCAAGGAAAAAGCAAACTGTCATTATTTGCAGATGACTCTATATAGATAGATACTTTATTTTATTTTATTTTTTTTATAATTTTTATTTATTTATGATAGTCACAGAGAGAAAGAGAGAGGCGGAGACATAGGCAGAGGGAGAAGCAGGCTCCATGCACCGGGAGCCCGACGCGGGACTCGATCCCGGGTCTCCAGGATCGCGCCCTGGGCCAAAGGCAGGCGCCAAACCGCTGCGCCACCCAGGGATCCCGATACATACTTTATATATATATAGATACTCTATATATATAAAAATCAGAATATTCCACCAAATAACTACTGTAAATGAAACACAAATTCAGTAAAGTTTCAGGATACAAAATCAATGTACAGAAATCTATTTCATTTCTATACACCAATTATGAAGCAGCAGTAAAACAAATCAAGGAATCAATCCTATTTAAAATTGTACCCCAAGCCAAAAAGATACCTAGGAACACATCTACCCAAAGAAGTAAATTATCTGTACTCTGAAAACTATAAAATGCTGATAAAAGAAATTTAGGATGACACAAAGAAAGAGAAAAACATTCCATGCTCATGGATTAGAAGAATAAATATTGTTATGATGCCTATGTTACCCCAAACAATCTATACATTTAATGCAACCCCTATCAAAAATACCACCAGCATTTTTCACAGAACTATAACAAATGATCCTAAAATGTGTATGGAACCAGAGAAGATCCTAAATGGCCAAAGCAACCTTGAAAAAGAGAAACAAAGCTGAAGGTACCACAGTTCCAGACTTCAAGTTACATTACAAAGCTAATTATCAAGGCAGTATAATACTGGCACAAAAACAGATACATAGATAATAAGAAGAATAGAAAACCCAGAACTGAACCTACCACTCTTTGATCAATTAATCTTTGACAAAGCAGGTAAGAATATTCAATGGAAAAAAGATACTCTCTTCAAAAATGATGCTGGGAAAACTGGACAGCAGCATGCAAAATAATTAGCCTGGACCATTTTCTTATACCATACACAAAAATGAATTCAAAATGGATGAAAGACCTAAACATCATATAGGAAACTATCAAAATCCTCAAAAACACAGGCAGTAACTTCTTTGAGATCAGCTGTCGCAATTTACTACATATGTCTCCTGAGACAAGGGAAACAAATGGAAAATCAACTGTTGGAATTTCATGAAGATTAAGTTTCTGTACAACAAAGGAAACAACAAAACTAGAAAGCAACTTTTGGAATGGGAAAAGATATTTGCAAATAACATATTTGATAAGGGGTTAGTATCCAAAATATATAAAACTCAACATCCAAAAAAACCAAATAATCCAGTAAAGAAATGGGCAGAAGACATGAATAGACATATTACCAAAGAAGACATCTAGACAGCTAACAGACACATGAAAAGATGCTCAACTTCACTCTTCATCAGGAAGATGCAAGTCAAAAGTACAATGAGATATCATCTCACAGCTATTAGAATGACTAAAATTAACAACACAGGAAACAACAGATGGTGGTGAGGATGCAGAGAGAGAGAAATCTTTTACACTACTAGTGGTAATGCATATTGGTGCAGAGCCCAAATGCCCATCAAGTGGTGAACAGATAAAAAAGACAGGATATAATAATGTAGATATAGATACACACACTGGAATATTATTCAGCCTTAAAAAAAGAATGAGATCTTGCCACGTGTAATGATGTGGATGAAACAAAAGAGTTCTGCTAAGCAAAATAAGTCAGCTCCAGAAAAAACAAATACTATAAGATTTCACTCATATGTGGAATTTAAGAAACAAAGCAAATGGACGTCGTGGAGGAAAAAAGACACAAATCAAGAAATAGAGTCTTAACTAGAGAAAACAAACTGATGGTTACCAGAGGGAGGGTGTTTTGGGGCATGGGTTACCGATGTGATGGGTATTAAGGAGGGCACTTGTGATGAGCACTGGGTGTTGCATAGAAGTAATTAATCACTACATTCTACATCTGAAACTAATATTATACCGTATGTTAACTAACTGGAATTTAAACAAAAACTTGGAAAAAAAAAGTATTTTTCTTATGTGTGATTCTTCACAAAGATGTAAGGAAACTTAACTCTAATTTCAATAGCATTATTCTTTCTCCAATACTTTGGACATGCACTTTAATATTTCAGAAGTAGAAGTTGAAGTTGAATTCTATTGGAATTAAGGTAAACCTGGAAATATTGATACTAGCATGAAAAATTCTTGCCATTTGAGAAACCATTTTCCTTCTCACACATACAGTGGAGTAGCCAAGGGCCTTTTGCAATGTAGTCCTATGGAATGCAGAAATGTAGAGTAGCTAAGCAACAGTGAGATGAGAATTCTAGGTAGCTGAAGTTAGAACTCCTAATTGTATGAGTTGTAAAAAGGAGGGCCCCACAAAACAGAACAAAACAAAACAAAACGAAACAAAACAAAAAACCTACTTCAGTGTCATGGGATTTATGATGCTCAAATTTGTATGTGGAATTATCATTTGAGCAAGAAAGTAGGAATAGGGTCTGAGCAAATAAAGAAAACTGGGTTTTACTGCTTCTATGAACTAGATCAGAGCCTTCAAATATGACAGTTATAACTATAACCAAGAGACATCCTTCCTTACTATTTATGGATAAGTTATTATCAATTCTCATATTTTCTCATGTGTAATATATGTACAACTTGCAGTTCTGGATAATTTTATGCCTACAGTTGTTGAGGTTTTTTTTTTAAATCTCAAAAAACTTATTTTTAACCCTTTCCCTTCTCTCTGCTAATTTTCCCTTGCCTACTGTACCTTCACTAAAAATCCCCATTCTTGTATAGTTTTACTTCATAAAGTGTAGGAGGACAGTGGTGATGGGGTTTCAAATAAACACAGAGTTGCTTCTAGGATTCAATCTAATGTTATCAATAAATGATCTCAGACCCTTTGAATGCATTTTTTGGGATTCCCTTCACTATTTTGTTGTTAAAGGCTACGAAAATGAGCCTTTTTTTGTTAGGGGTTCTGTGGGACTTTAAGTAAAATATTTTTTGGTGTATGTAGATGCCTAATCAAGCTGACAGCATTAGTAGGTCATTATCCGGGATTAAAAGTCATTCTGTAGTCACCACAAAATACTTTTTCCCTATCATGCAAAAGTTAGCAGTTGGCACGGCCAAATGCAATTAGAGATGTTCCAAATAGACTGTTAGAATGGAAGCTCAAGTTAGTTTTATTAAATGTAGAAATTATTGAGCATTTTGGGTTTAATATTTCAAGTGTTCTGAACTTGAATCTTTTGTTACTTTGGGCTCAGAATAATGAATTTTTCTTTTTCAAGAACAATATTTTAATAGCTTTTAAAAAAACAATTTCCAAAATCTATTTCAAAAGCTTTTTTAGAGCCTCAAGTTGCTCTCTTAAAATATAATTTGATGAATAAAGTATAATCGACAATTAGTCACATATAGACTGGATTTTCCTCAAAATACATAAAATATTAAAGTTTCAAAGTAAAAAAAAAAAAAAAGAAAAGCAAACTATGTCAATTCCATTCTCTTCAGAATTCATGTCAAGATTTAGACTTATATCCAAAGCATACTAGGTTTAGGTCTTTAAAATTCGTACAGTGAAGAAATTGCTTTGTGGAATGGGTCATTGAAATGAGAAATCTGCCAACAATTGATACTTTGTTAGTAGGGTTTTTACCAATCGCTCAACAATGCTCCATGACCTTATTTATTTTTTTCAAACAACAAATCAGCTTTCCAACTGAGCTTATTTTTCTAAGAAAAAATCTTTTCACCTTGAAAACAAATATCCTCAAACCCAAGGGAGACTTCCACATTTGGAATGTATGTAGATAAGTGATAAGGCATGATGATATGGGAGTTTTAATGGTTAGAAAATAAATAAAATTAATTCAGTTTCTTTCTTTACACTTCTCTCTGTAGCCTTTATATCACATTGCTATTTTGGGTGACATTAGAATCAAGTATGCAATATTTATAGAAAGATGTTACTCTAGTGATAAAGTATTACAAAAAGCCTTGGCAACAATCTAAGACACAGCAGGGGAGCTGTATGAGAGCTATTTTTGTAATGTTTAAAATTATACTAAATTAAAAAAAAAAACCCTGTTGGGTTTTAAGCTTTAAATAGCATAGTGTGGTGTAACTGATCAGAGGATTAGATTCTGATAATTTATTACATAAAATGAAGCACATGTTGACAAATAATATTTATGTATGAAAAACATTTTAGGTCATTTTGATGTAATTCAGTATCTAAAGTCTTTCTCAATGGATTTTTTATCTAAAAATAGAGGACTATAAAATGGAAACTGTATTAAAATAATTTGAAATAGTAAACTCCTAGAAAATATTAACAACTAAAGTACATACAGCATACATACATACATACATACATACATACACACATAATCTCTAAAACTATGAGACCTGGATTAGCCTGTTACCAGGTAAATTTCTCTTTTTCTAATTCTATTTTTACTTTGTAGCAGCTTTATGGAGACAGAACTCACAATAAGTGCAATTCACCTTTTTAAACCATTTTATTACGTGATTTGCACCAGCATCACAGACACATGCAATTGTACTCTATCCAATTTTAAAATATTTTTATAGTTCTCACCCCTTCTTCTCTACCACCATCCATCTCCTAGCACTGAGTAACTACTAATCTACTTTGTTTCTATAGATTTCCCTTTCCTAAACTTTCATATGAAACAAATATGTGGTCTTTTGTGGCTGGCATTTTTCACATAGCATGATGTATCCAGGGTCCGTCCATGTTGTAGCGTGTATTAATACTTTATTGCTTTTGATGGCTAAATACTGTTCTATTTTATGGATATACCACATTATAGTTCATCCATCCATCAGTTGATGGATATTTGTTTTTTCTGCTAGCTTTTGGCTATTATGCTATGAGCATTAGTGTACAACGTTTTGTGGGAATGTATGTTTTCACTCTCTTAGGTCTCATTCTCTTTTTAAAGTCATATTTTGTGAGAAGAAAGAATTCACATTCTACCTGAAACTTAGGTGAATAAAAATCAAGGATGTGTCTTATTATATCAATAGCCTACTAGAAGAGGTTTTGGCTCTTCTATAATTTTAAGAGGTTTTTTTTTTTACATTTTGGTTCTAGAATATATATAACCTTTTAGTCTTATTTACTTGACTTTTAAAATAATGATTATATAACAATGATATATATGTAATATTAATACAAGTATATATAATAATGACTGCATGTATTATGAGTATGTTAAACTTAACATGTAAATTTTCTTTTTTTTCCTATGCTCACTTCTCAGAATTGATATTTTTTTATTATTAATATTAAGTGCAGAGCAGGAAACAGGATGAAGTAAACATACTAGAAGACTATGATCAACAGGTAGATATTTAAATCTTATTTGGTAGAGTTTCAAGATATTTGTTACCATTGTCCCTGGCACCCAAAATTGTTTGCTAAGGTTTCCAACAAAGGGGCCACTTCACTTGCTGAAGACTCTCTATCTGTACAATCTGTCTGTGGGAATTCTCTCTTATTCCTTTAAAAGGAATCTTAAGAGTTGAAGAAAAGGTAAACACATTCTCAAAGCAGAAGTTTTTACACTTAATGATATTTATGTTTTTATAAGTAAATCTCCTATTAGTCTTTGAATTCTAGTATTGAGAGTTCAGTGTGAAACAGGAATATTGTCGTGGAAGACCTTTGGTTACACCTGATGCCCAGTTCAAATTATACTTAACCAAATATTTTATTTCCCTAGACAACTATATCATTATGTATGTGTATATACCTCAGCACTAAAGACTTTTTGTAATAAATGTATTAGATGTTCAGGTTTAATTGAAGCAAGGGTAAATTCTTGTTTAAATTCAAGGCCAGAATTTGTCTCTTAATATGTAATTGGTATTTACTTAACATACTCAAAGTCATAATTAGAGTCCTTACTGGAGTTAGAGAAGAGACTTTGACTATAGTGGCAGAAAAAATTTACAACAGATCAGAAAAAGAAACTCAATGCTTTAAACAGGCAGTAAAATCAAACTCTAATGGGGTCTAGTGGAAGAGAGGATTGTTATGTTTTATTCTCCATTTGTTTTATATATCATATTCTTCAGAATTTATATTTTGTTATTCAATATAAATAAAGCGCTGGGGATCCCTGGGTGACGCAGTGGTTTGGCGCCTGCCTTTGGCTCAGGGCGCGATCCTGGAGACCCGGGATCGAATCCCACATCAGGCTCCCGGTGCATGGAGCCTGCTTCTCCCTCTGCCTATGTCTCTGCCTCTCTCTCTCTCTCTCTCTCTTTCTGTGACTATCATATATAAATAAAAAATTAAAATAAAAGCACTGGATGTTATTTTTTCATGTCCTTGTACCAACTAAGTGGTAATAATATCATAAGAAACAACCATATGTCCAAGTAGTGAGAATTGCTGAAAACTGAGTAAGTAGACATAATTTTAAGAGGTTTTTTTTTTTTTTTTTACATTTTGGTTCTAGAATATATATAACCTTTTAGTCTTATTTACTTGACTTTTAAAATAATGATTATATAAAATGATATATATGTAATATTAATACAAATGTATATAATAATGACTACATGTATTATGAGTATGTTAAACTTAACATGTAAATTTTCTTTTTTTTCCTATGCTCACTTCTCAGAGTTGATATTTTTTTATTATTAATACTAAGTGCAGAGCAGGAAACAGGATGAAGTAAACATTTTAAGGATCTTCTGCAATGGAAACAACACAAACTTTGGCTTTTCTTATAAGAACTTATATTGATTCACTTTGGAAAGAAATGATTCTTGACACACACACACAATTTGTAATATACCTTAGTGAAAACTATGCTTATATGTTTGAATGGAAAACGATAAATTCATTAATTATTGAAGAAATTGTAATGACTTCACAGATATGGTAGAGAAAGATTAAATTTTACCCACTTCTTTCTAGATATAGGTAATACTTATGTTTTCTATTTACTGAGCTAACGATATCTACACATACATATATACATCTCTTTATTAAGTTTCATTTAATATTGACAACCATCTTATTTTTCCATTTTACAGGTGTTTAATATGAAAAAAATCATAACATTTAATGGATTAAGGTGTGACTGCACCCACTCAGTACAGTTACTAAAATCAATGAATCATACACTTGAAATGGGTCAATTTTATATGCATAAGATAAACCCTGATAGAGTTGCTTTAAAAAAAATCAAATTGGAAGGAATTACAATAGTATCTCCTATCTATATTCTGTTTACTATTTTCCAGGAACTGTGTTGAACACTCTTCATGGATTGTTTTATTAATTACAATAATCTATAATGTATGTACCATTCATATTTATAGATGAAGAAACTAACCAGTAGAAGTTATGATAATTGCTCAATTCACACAAAAGTTTTTGGTAATTGCTCAATTCACACAAATGGTCATGTAGATAAGAATGTATATCCTCCCTAAATGTATGGGCCACAATGCATAGACATTACTCAAATTAGATTAAAACATTTCTATTCAGGTCAAGGATAATAATTTGCTGCTTATTTTTAACAACATTTTAAAGTAGCTAATTATATGAGACCCATGACTCCAAAACCAGACTAACCTCTGACCATTCTAGTATATGATAGGGAATTTCCCTTTATTTAAAAAGGTAATCTGCATTGAAAGTCTGTGAATTTCTGCTCAAAGTATGCTAACTTGTAATACATAGTTTATAATAAATGTGGAAGTGCCTACTTGAGACTAATGGAAAAAATGTTGTGATGTTTTTAGTTGATCTAATAAACATTTAGTTAGTATTTACAGCAAGCACTACCTAAATGATTTTATTATCTAATGAGTAATTAGCCCAAACATGTTGTTTTTGTTTTTGTTTTTGTTTTAATAATAGACTTTGTCACTCCTTTCCTTCAGGAAAAGAAGAAGAAAAAAACCCTAAACATAAAGAGCAAAGCTCTGATCTCCTCTGATAGAGCTAGTGCACATCAGCACTCTGATTTTTCTTATTGCTTTAAATTATATTATCTCATCAGTTTTCATATTGTAGGATAAAATCACAACTTCTTAAGGTTGGTGTTATGAACTTTAGAAAAATACAAATCTGGGTTGGAATTGCTAACAGTAGTCCTTGGAACCCATGGTCGTCACCTGCAAAGTAGGACTACAAATACCTACCTGTATATTTGTATTTGTTGTAAGTCTATGATAAGAATTACCAAAAGCAGTGCTAGGCCCATAATAGGTACTTATAGGTACCTATTAATAATAATAGTAGATTAGAACATACTTGCACTCTCCTTTTAAGAATGTGTGTGTTTTTAAGCAAGATTATCCACCTTTGAAACTTTAGGCAATCCTTGAAAGATGGAAATTTAGTTTCTGAAGTACTGCTGCAATTGTATTGATTGCATTTGGTATTTTTTAATGATGACGCATCTCTAAAGAAAGACTAACAGAATTTTGTTTTCACATTTGAAATTCTTTATGCATTGTAGAATCATATGCCTGGAAATAATAGTAGAGATATTACATAAATGAGTGAACAATCTCTAAGGATAAGCAGAAAGAATCAAGAAAGATATTCTTTCCAAAAGAGGGACACCAACTAATGCTAATCCATCGGAATTTAGGTAGGAAACATGTGCTTATTGTCTTTTTCCTCAGCATAGGATGGGTTCATCTGCCAGGTTCCATTTGTTCACTTATTAAATAATATACACTGTCTGTGAAAAGGTTATAAACAGAAAGGGAGAGCAAGGTGAAAGTCACTGGCATTCTTCTGGAGTTGTCTGATATAATATAACCTGAAGTTACATGAAATGGTGAAGTGATGCAAGAAGATTCTAAAACAATGTCAACTTTCAGAAGGTCATATAGTCTATTTCCATTTATAAATGATGGGAAATTATAGGAAAACTATGTTGTTGGGATGAAACTGGGTTCTGCTCTTGAATAGGTATGACCTTTGGCGAGTTCTCACTCAGTTTCTTTATCTTTACAACAGGGAAAGGGTGGTTATAGGGTCTCATTCATTCATTCATTTAGCAGATATTTATTGGTCATTTCTCAAGTACTAGGCTCTGTGTTAAATTGTGAGGAAAATTTAGGGAATAGGAAAGAAGCTCTGTGCTTTTAGAGCTTTTATTTATATGTAAGCATACAATATTCAAATAGCAAATTAACATGTAAGATAATAATTAATGTGGTAAATTCCAAGAAGAAAATATGAGAAGGAAAGATCAACTGTAGGTAGTGTTCCCAGCATCAATCAATAAGCAAAGTTGAATTCTGATCCAAGACTGGGAGGATAGGAGCCATTCATATGAAGATCTTTTTTTTTTTTTTTTTAAAGTTAATTTATTTTTTATTGGTGTTCAATTTACTAACATACAGAATAACCCCCAGTGCCCGTCACCCATTCACTCCCACCCCCCGCCCTCCTCCCCTTCTACCACCCCTAGTTCGTTTCCCAGATCTTAAGACAAGAGTTCTGCAGGCACAGGGACTCCACAGGGAGGTGGAGTGTTAGTGGCTAGAAAAGGCTTCCTGGGTCAGAGGAAAGGAAATATGGGCTTTGGAATACTAAGACCGAGTGGCTATATGTATATCAGAATTGCTATGCACTTTTGGTCACCATGTACTCCTTACTCTTTTGAATGATATGTTACAGAGGTTACCTTCACTTTGTCTCTCATTGCACGTTGGGTGTCTGAGGGGCAGAAAACTTGTCTTTCAACTTCACAGGTCTCGGGATTGAGAGAAGTCATGGTGAAGACCTGTACGTGGGAACCCCTGGGTTGCTCAGTGGTATAACGCCTGCCTCCGGTCCAGGGCGTGATCCTGGAGTCCTGGAATTGAGTCCCACGTCAGGTTCCCTGCATGGAGCCTGCTTCTACCTCTGCCTGTGTCTATGCCTCTCTCTCTCTCTCTCTGTCTCTCATGAATAAATAAATGAAATCTTAAAAAAAAAAAAAAGACCTGTATGTAAGGATTCTTATCCATATTCAGACCTGGGTCAAAACATGAGACTAAATGGCGTTTCTAATGTCATAAGTGGATAAAAAGTGATTAGAGACAGTGTACTGGAAGGATAGAGTATATTTTGCAAGTGGGAAGGGTGCAAGTTGTTGTGCTCAAAAGGCAGACTGTGGTAGACGCTCAGAGATGACTGTGATCATACCTACCATGCTGCTTTCTAAAATGACTTTACTATTCTTAACAAGAGTTAGAGAATATTTTACTTCCTTTTGAATCAGGGCTGGACTTGGGACTTACTCTAATGAATGTTGCAGAAGTGATTAAGACTGCTTTGAGATATCAGGCTCTTTGAAGAGAAGATGCTCCATAGCAAAGGAGATCTGGAAAATGAGAATCAAGAAAAAAGAGAGGATATGGAAAACTGCCCACCTCCTGCTATTTCAGAAATTCTAGTCACAGCACCAGATATGTGAGTGAGGTCCTCTGGGACCTACCTACCACAGTTGGGCTGTCACATGACACAATTTGATGATGATTCCAGAAAAGTCTAGAAAAAAGAATTGCTCAGATAGTCAGCCCATCAAAATGTGAGAAATAATAAATTTTTGTTTTAAGCACTTCAGTTTTGAGGCTTGTTACTTAGCAATAGATAATTTATAGCAAATAAAGAATTGTCCAAATAAATTGTGAAAAATACTGATATTCACATTCAGGTGATGAATGGATTCAGTAAAAGGCCAAGAAATTATACATCTGTATGGGTTAGAACCATCATTAAAATTTCATTTTTTTTTTCAAAATACAGGAATAACTAGAAACCACAGATAAAATGCTAATTAGGTAAACCAAATTATAAGACTGAAGCTGATTTAATTCAGGATTATATGACTAATGAATTTTACAGCTATTTTATAGAAATTACAATGAGAAGAAATATTAATAATTTAGGGAAGAATAACATCTTAATTATTTTATTGAACATTTAGTTATGTACTGTTTTAAGTGCTTTATTAATTTATTAAATCCAATAAAATTCTGAAAAGTATAATACCTATTAAAAATTAGTAACTGAGAGTTTAATAAACATGTCCAAGATTACACAGCTAGTAAGTGAAGATTTTATCACCTTTAATATCAGGTGGAGCAAAAGCTCAGGATAAAAATAAGGTCAGTTGGTATTACTACTTTCACTAAATTTCATGAACCTGAACTCTGTCTTTAAAAAGAGGAGAGTATCTAGTATGACATATACTCTCATCATACATTATTTGAGGCTTTTGACAATGACACTGGAAATTGCTTTGACAGGTTGACAGCAAAGGTTCACTTTGCTGATAGCCAACTTAAATATTTAAGCTATAAGATTATCATGGCTTGGATTAGAATATGAACAAAGAATTTTGAAGAAGGGACTTTTGGTGTTTATAAAAGAGAAATAGAGGATTTAGCAACAGATGCATTTACAAGAAAGGACTGTGTAATTTGGCTCTCCTGTGTTACCAGCTGGGAATTTCAGCTGAAACTTGACCAATCTCCTCAACATACTTCACCACTAGGATCACATTAGATTATCACGATGATCATTACTAGAATCTCAGGGCCTTAAAAATCAAATTATCTATTTTCTCAACTCTGTTAATCTTGAACAATTCCTACTTCTTTGGGGAACAGTAAGATTTGTATGATTCAGTGAAGTGGATAATTTCTTGATACTTCAGTAAAGTGACAACATAGTGTCATCAAATGGAAGCAAGATATGTATTCTGCTATGCCATACAAAACATTCGTTTTGAGCCCACGATAAAATTTTATATTTAATTGGTTCAATATATCAATCCATTGATTGTTGCAATAGCAGTTCATTGATACTGGGGGGACAAGTTGCAACTCAACTGAATGTAAATCAATATGAAATTGAGAAATTCAAATTAGCAAAGTAGAGATGGTTCTTATTTACTATGCCTGGGGAATTTTTATTCTTGAAAATACAGTTTCAATTTTATAGAAGAAAATCTTAACAATTGCAAACAGTGTAATATGGTACAATAGGTAACCAATAAAATAGCCCACTCATTCCTAAAGTACCTCACCTTAAATTTTTTTTGAAAAATTAAGTACCTCACTAATTTTCAATGTTTCAAAACAAGTATTACTTATTTGAGAGATAAGTGAATACTTCTAGAGATTTTTATAAAGTAAAATATATATCATAACTTTGATGTTAGTTTATAGTGCAGTTGATCAGCCATGTATATTGCCTCTCTATATACTTAAGAACTTTTAAACACCCCCTAATCAGTGCCCTTTTAGTTTCTTTACAGTTTTCTTTTATTTCCCTAGTATCAATTCTGATCTGCAAAGCTGTAATTTTATGAAAGACAATGAATAGTGTGTGTGTATATATACATATATATATATATAATATATAATATTTGCTATCACTTCCCTTGATGTTTTTATCTTAATGAAGGAGATAAACAAACATGGAACCAATGGATAACTTAAGGTAGTATTTCACAAGTCTCCAATAGAAATTGTTGATGTCCATTAAGTGTATGCCTACTTATCAAAAACTCTGTAATCATTTATAGAACCCACATTAAGCAGCTATTATGCCAGACATTAGGGTAATAGGAAAGGGAGGTATAACTGTCAAGATGTTCCCAGTCCTCTGCATTGTGCTCATTTATCTCTTCCTTCTGACCCCTGGCAACCATTGATCTTTTTACGCCTTCATAGTTTTGCCATTTCTGTGAAGTCATATAGATTGGCTTATTTCACTTAGTGATATGCTTTAATTTTCTTCCATATCTTTCCATGGCTTGATAGCTATTTTTTTTCTTTTTAGCACTGAATAGTACTGCATTTCTTGGATGTATTTCAGTTTATTTATCCATTCATCTATTGAACAATATCTTAGTTTACAAGTTTGGGCAATTATGAGCAAAGCTGCTATAAAAATCTGTGTGCAGGTTTTTGTGTGGACATGTTTTCAACTCCTTTGGATAGAGTTTTCTTTTAAAACAAGGAATTATTAAAGTTAATAAATTTATTTCTTTTACATTAACTTTCTACTCCTGATTTTAAGAATAAAAGCTAGAACGACTATTCAAAGAATATCACTGGTTCTCTAATATCTTCTTGTCAGAATCAGAGCAAGGATATAGGAGATGTTCTGAAATTAGCCATGTGTGGGTTTATTTTTATTGAAATGTATATTTGCCACAGCAAATTACTTTAAGCATTTGAACCTTTGATCTTTGAGGTACTTCAAATCTTTTTTTTTATTCTGATATCTAGGCATCCATCATATTTTCTTCATATTTCTTCAATTCTGAGAGCAAATTCTAACTTAAAAAATTGATTTCCATTTGGTTTATTTAGAGACTACAAAGAGATCAGTGAGGGTTTGTCAAAGCCTTTTGACTTCAAATAGATGGAATCTTTCAAAGTATTGTTTTTATTTACTAAACTGTTCTAGGCATTTTAGGGAACAGGATGCTCTGATGATATTTGTCTGGAGAGATTTCCTGTTTATTCTGGCGCAGTGGTATCTGAGCAAGTCAGACTGTGGTGGGGAAACATCACAGGCTGTGTGCTCTAACAGCTTCTTCCACATTCTCGTACTCTTGCCAAAAGTGAAACCAATGCCATATTTACCACTCAGCATTTGAGTTGTGACACAATGCACAAACTGTGGCATTAGATTGGCCATCTGAGTTTCTTCATGTGAATTGCAATGATCTTTTTTATTGCTATTTAATCATATTGAGTATGCTAGGGACTTTGGTTTCTGTCTACCAGAGTGAGTTCCCAGCACTTTTTATTGTTCTTTTAAAAAATATTGTTATGGTAGACAATTGGTTATATATCATGAAATAACTAACTTTTCCGAGGGGAAAATTGCAACTATTCAGAACAAAATTACCATGTTGGCTAAGAAAATATAGCCCTAGGGGCAAAAGAAAAAAATTTATAAAACTTTGAGCTTATGAATTTTTCTTGAATGCAAGAAATGGAACTGTCAGTATATGCATGTTGATAAATTTATCTGAATATGTATTACTTTAAATTACTTCATAGAGTTTTGCCAAGAAGACTATATGAGTGTTTATTAGCCATTATTTTAGATAAACTCATACTCTTATCACTAACCTTTAGATAGCTCTTATTCCTAATAGAAAAACAAAACAAAACATTTAAAATACTTCAATCAAACTTTTAGAACATTGGGTACTATCTGGCGCCTGTGCTAAAGTGCAATTTCCACAAAGATGTCTAAGGCCCTAAATCATATCTGTAATTTATTCTACAGAGTAAATCTTATTAAAATATATTTTATGAGGGCAGGTTTTGATAGAAAAGGAAAATAGACCATGGGAAACCTGAGTGCCTATCAAGAAGGGAAAGGATGGGGGCACCTGAATGGTTCAGTGGTTGAGCAATTGCCTTCAACTCAGGTCATGATCCCAGGGTCCTGGGATTGAGACACACATCAGGCTCCCAACAGGGAGCCTGTTTCTCCCTCTGCCCATGTCTCTCCCTTCTTTCTGTGTCTCTCTTGAAAAAAATAAATAAAATCTTAAAAAAAAAAAAAAAAAGAAGGGAAAGGATGCCAAAAAATGAGAGGTGGGCCTCAGAAGGAATACTAGAAAAGGAGAGAAATTTTAAAAAGGAAATTTTTAAAGAAAAAGAAGTATTTCTTTTATTTGAGCTTTCCCTAGAAACAGAGGCTGATACAAATATTTATGAGTCAATAGGTGATTTGGTAGGCAATAATTTGGGAGACAGTGGAAAGAAAGTGAAGAGTGAGAAGGAAGAGAAGGTATCTAAGATACAGAGCCTGAGAGATTAAGTTTCCTTGAAGTTGCTTTGAGAAGTAATCATAAGCAACAAGAATGAAGGGTAGTGGATGAAACAGGAAGGAGGGAAAAACAGGAGAAGATTGATGGATGACTATGACTCAATTATCTTCGGACCTTTTGGGAGACTTCTCAGATACATTTCAGAATTGTTCCTCTGTCTATGTGAGAAAACAAAGGGGAAGAATTGATTCATTTACCTAACATACAACATAGTATAGTGGGAAAATAAATGTAATTTTTAGAGTCAATTGTCCTGAGTTTATGTCATGGTACTCCCTGCTTGCTAGCTATGTGGAATAGTTGTGAAAACTTTGAGACTTTTATTTTACTTATGTAAAATAGGGGATAATATTATATATTTTTTTGCTGGTAAAAACACAGATAACATCTTTAAAATTTTCCAACAGTGAAAGATTTCCAAATGTCTATCTCAAATTAATTATTTCTAAAAATAACAATGACAGGTTTTTTTTTTTGCTTTGAAATTCTAATTTTTCTTTTGTGACACCAAACTTAAAATATTGAACACAGACACTTACTTGATCATTGATTTAATCTTGTATCTTTTTGATGGAAATCGGAGCGTAAAAGACAGAATTGAAAAAAAAATAGCCTTAAATAATTGTATTTCATTAATTGCAAAAGTGGGAACAGGATTTATGACCCTTTCAACATTTTCTCCATGTACATGGATTGGCAAATATAAACTTAAATAGTATTTATTAACTCTTTCAGTATATTTTAATGACTTAATTTTAGAAAGAGTCAAATGTAGTATTAAGTATAGATATTTACACATTCTATAAAGGAAATACAGCCAAGAGATCAAAGCACTTTGAGATTAGCTCTACAATATGCTCTTCATCTATTCCTGATGCCTGCATTCAAGATAAATAAAACCATTTAATTTTTCAGCAGGTTCTATGGAGCCTGTGAATCATGATGACTCACTTTCAATGGGGTTGTGAAATACTTTCCCTCATTTCTTCCACTTTATGGAATGATAGAACCTAAATCTGGCCCAAACTGTAACGTATGTACAGCCTCAATATAAGCTTAAGAAGTCAGAAATCTACTTTGATATTTAAACAACATCAATATTTAATCACTAAATTGTAACAAAAGAAACTTTCACCAACAGAATTTTAAAAATTTTGTAGTCTCTTTTAAATATGAAAGATTTTAGTTATATGTAAACAGATGTTAATCCATTTTATAAGAGCTTGATGGCAAAGGTGACAAAAAGAAAAATGACACTATTCTGTGAATATTAAGTCCTAGATGGTAATTTTTACTTTTCCTCATGTCATACTAGGGAGGAAAAGTCCACTCCCAAAGGGCACATCACCTTCACTCCACTGTCTCACCCACTGGGGAGATTTTGTACTGTCACAAAGACCTTTGCTTCAGGGTAAAGCAGCTGTTCTGGGTACTTGCCAATTGAAGTGATGGTCTAACAAAATCTGTCAACAGAAAAACACATCACATCCTCATATTCCTGTTGTGGTTGCTTTCTCTTTTCCCTTTCAACATACCCCTTGGGACACTGCCTTATACAGAAGGCCAAGAAGGTGACATACGTGTGAACATATGGCCCTGTCCTCCTGGGGTAATGTACATGAAAGCATATGGAGCTGCCCTCTTACTCGTCAGCAAACACAGGAAAGACTTTGCCATACCTTGTTACCTTGTTGATTTTCCATATGGTTCTGAATTGTTTCTGAAAGTAAATGATTTGCACTAATTTCCCTCCAAAATTCCTTCTAGATAGGAAGAAAGATCCTGGCTCCCTAAAATTCAGTAGATAGTTATCTAAATATATGTATTTCTAAAGAAGCAGATTACTACTACAATTACATATATGCATATCTATATATATGTGTGTATGTATGTGTATATATATATATGTTTATATATGTGTGTGTTTGTACATATACCCCTAGGTGAAAAATTACTATTTAAATATTTTTAAGTACTTAAAAAAAGTATTTTATTCTGACATACATTCTAAAAGAATTCAGATTGTTGGGGTTTGTTGTTGTTGTTGCTTTACATTTAGATATTTTCATTCCCTTTGGCTAATTTACTCTTACCATATCCTTTGATTTTAGTTTAGAGCCAATTCTTCCAAGAAGCCTCATATCCTAAGCTTAAGATAGATGAGGCTTCTAGGGACCTTCTTAAACTTTCTTCTTCCTCACAATTGTACTTATCACTTGTTTAAAAACTTGAAACTATTAACCACAACATGTGAACATCATGAGGAATAGACATATCATAGACATGAGGAATAGACATTAAAAGTACCTTTTTCATCAAGATACCTCTTCCATGACTAGAATGGGACCATGAAAGAGGTAAGTGATTAATTAAAATGAAGAAATGCATTCAAATAGGTAAAATTTTCTAGAGACCTAGACAAAGACAATATTAATAAAGGCAGAGGGGAAATTTTGCAGTAGAAAATTCAGCATCTAGGGGTGCCCGGGTGGCTCAGTTGGCTAAGCATCTGCCTTTGGCTCAGGTCATGATCTTGGGGTCCTGGTATCCAGCCACACATTCAGCTCCCTGTTCAGCAGGGAGTCTGCTTCTGTTCTCCTTCTGCCCCTCCCTCTACTCATGTTCTATTTGTCTCTGTCTCTGTCTCTCTCAAATAAGTAAGTGAAATCCTTAAAAAAGGGAGACAATTCAGTATCTAGTAGTTGAAGTGATTTGGGATTAAAGAACATAGCAGAAACAGAAGTAATCTGTTGCCTAGTTTATGATGATGAAGAAAGAGAATACATAGGAACCGAGAAGGGATTTTTGGTAGGGCTAGAGAGAAGAAAGTGGCTAATAATTACTTTTTTTTTTTTTTCCTCCAGTGGCCAAATCTGGTCACTTCCTTTCTTTCCAGAATTTGGGATAAGTGATATCATGCCACTACAGGAAAAAGCAATTATTTTGTGTTCCAACTTCCTATTACTCACAGACTTAATGATCTGTGGTCCCTTGCTGCCCTGATTCAACCACAAGGCTATCCCAGTTGATAATCTGATATTGATAAACCAAGTATTTATCATCAACACTCTAAATACCACATACTTGAGACTCTCCACAGAGGCTTATAAATCTTTCTGTCTCTAAAATATGGTGTTGTTCTTTCAATTTCATGGTGTGGCTCTAGAAAGTTACTCAGTATAACATTTTGATTGATAAGGAGCTCTCTTCTTTGGTCCCTGCTTTAACTATGCTTTTCACAGATCATTATTTTTGGTTGATTTCTCAACAAAGTCTTTAGGCCAAGAGATAAAGAGAGGAAATATATTCACAATATTGAAACAAAACAAAACAAAACAAAACAACAAACCTGTCAACCAAGAATACTATACCTGGCAAAGATGTCCTACAGAAATAGAGATAAAGATTTCCCCAAACATACAAAAGCTGAGGGAGTTCATCATTAGATCTGCTTTACAAGAAATGCTAAACAGAGTTCTTCAAATGAAAATAAATGGGTGCTAATTAAAATTGTAAAAACAGATGAATATAAGTATAAAACTCCCTGGTAATTGTAAATAGACAGTTAAAGTAAGATTCACTAATATTGTAGTGGTGGTCCATAACTTACTTACAGTTCTAGCTTACAAGTTAAAAAACAATGTATTAAAAATAACTATAATAATAATAAGCATAATAATAATTTGTTATTAAGATATACCATATAACAATATATAAATTGTAATGTCAATAACCTGAAATAAAAAGGAAAGAAATAAGTATAAAGTTTAAAGAATGCAATAGAGGTCAATAATATTAAAGTGAAATAGGGTGCTATATATATAACACATTTCTTGCAAGCCTTTGGTAGCCACAAAGAAAAAACACATAATGATTAAAAAGTTATGATTAAGAAATCAGAGCAAAGCATTATAAAAGTCATCAAACTACAAAAGAAAATAGCAAGATAAGGAAAGATGGATCTACATAAGAGAAAACAATTAGGAAAAGGGCAAGAGCAAATCCTTACCTACCCATAATTACTTTAAATGTAAATGTATTACAGGGAAACCTGGGTGGCTCATATATATATAACAAAATAGAATTTATAAAAATGGCCAAAAGAGACAAATAATGTCATTATATAATGATAGAGGGATCAATTTATCAAAAATATATCGCATTTATAAATATTTGTGCACCCAACATCAGAACACCTAAATATATTAAGTAAATACAAACAGAACTAAAAGAGGAAATATGCAGCAATGCAGTAATACTTGGGGACTTTAATTCCATAATTCAGCAATGAGTAGATTATCCAAAGGACCAGTAATAAAACAGCACATTTGAACATCACTGTAGAACAAATGTACATAGTACACATATACAGAGCATTCCTTCAACAACAGCAGAATATATATTTTTCCCAAGCACATATGGAACATTTTCTAGGATAGATCCTATGATGGGGACCAAAACCAGCTTTAATAAATTAAAAAAAATTCAAAATATACCAAGGATCTTCTCTGATCATAATGGTCTAATACCAGAAATCAGCAACATGAGGAAAACTGGAAAATTCATGAGTATCTGGATATTAAATACCACATTCTTAAGCAACCAATGGATCAAAGAAATAAAAAGGGAAATAAAAGAGTATCTTGAGAGAAACAAAAATGGAAATACAACAGCATACAGAAAAGGCAGTTCTGAAGAGTTTACAGCTACAAATTCATATATTAAAAAATAGAAAGCTCTCAGACTAACTTTACATGTAGAGGAACTAGGAAAACAAAGACAAGCTAAGCCCAAAGTTAGCAGAAGGAAGGAAATAATAAAGATTTGAGCAGAAATAAATAAAAGAGTACAGGGAAACAATGGGAAAAATGAATATAGTTGAGTGTTGGTTCTTTGAAAAGATAAAATTGGCAAACCTTTAGCTAGACTAACCAAGAAAAAAAAAAAAGGAAGAAATCATGGGAAAAATAATAAATGAAAGACAAGACTGTATAGCTGGTACCATGGACATACAAAGGATTGTAAGGGACTACTATGAAGAACTATATGCCAACAGACTGAAAAGTTTAGAAAAAAATTGATAAATTCATTTAACAGACCAACAATGAGTAAGGAAATTGATTCAGTAATCAAGATTCCTCCAACAAAATAAAGACCAGGATCAGATGGTTTTATTGAATTCTACAAACACTTAAAAATAATTAATGTCAAATATTCTCAAACTTTTCCAAAAACTCAAAGAGGAGGAAATAATCCCCAACTTTTTTTATGAGGCTAGCACTACAGATACCAAAGCCAGATAAGGGCACAAGTAAACTATAGGCCAATATCCCTGATGAACATAGATGCAAAAATTCTAACAAAATACTAGCTAAGTCCAACAACACACTAAAAATATCACACAGCATGAGTAGTGGGATTCATCCCTGGGGTGAAAGATGGTTCAACATATGCAAATCAATAAATGTGACACATCATAGTACTATAAGATGAAAATCTTATTAGCATATAAACAGATGTATATTATATCAACAGATGACAAAATTTAACATCATTCATGATACACACTGTCAACAAATTTGGTTTAAAAGAAATGTAGCTCAATTAATAAAGTCCATCTATGACAAACCCAAAGCCAACATCATACTCAAAGGTGAAATATTGAAAAATTTTTGCCAAAGATCAGGAACCAGACAAGTGTGTCCACATTTGCCACTCCTATTCAATATAATGCTGGATATCTTAGCCAGAGCAATCAGGCAAATAAGTGAAATAAAAGTCATCAAAATTGGAAAAGAAAAGGTGAACTTTGTATATTTTCAGATGACAAGAGTTTATATGTGGAAAATCCTAAAGATTCCACCAAAATGTTGCTAGAATCATCAACACATTGAGTAAATTTTCAGGATAAAATATCAACGTATAAAAATTAGTACAACTTCTAATACACTAACAATGAATTAACTGAAAAAGAAACAAAATAATCCAATTTATAACATTATCAAGAACAATAAAATACTTAGAAATTAACTTAACCAAGGAAGTTAAATATTTCTACATTGAAAATACACTCATGGCAGAAACTAAAGACATAAGTAAATGGAAAAATATCCCATGTTTATGTCTTTAAAGAATTAAATTGTTAAAATATTTATAGACAGAAAACCATCTATAGGTTCAATGCAATATCTATGGAAACTCCAATGGCATTTTTCACAGAAAAAAAGAATCCTAAAAATTTCATGGAAGCACGAGACCACAAATAACTAAAGTGATTCTGAGGAAGAGCAACAAAATTGGAGGCATTATGCTTCCTGATTTCAAACTATGTTACAAAGCTATAGTGGTCAAAACAGTATGGTACTGGCTTACAAAAAAAAAAAAAAAAAAAAAAAAAAAAAAAAGACACAAAGACCCATTGAACAGAACTGAGAGCCCAGAAATAAAGCCACACATATATAGCAACACATCTGATAGAGGAGTCAAGAATCCTTGATTGGGAAAAAATAGGCTCTTCAATAAATAGTGCTGGGATAAATGGGATATTTACAGGGAAAAATACAACTTGACTCCTATCTTACACTACTCATCAAATCTAATTTAAAGGATTAAAGATTTACATGTAAGACCAGCGACCATAGGACCCCTAGAAGAAAATCTAAGGAAAAATCTTGATGTCTCTTAGCAATGATTTTTTTAATATGACCCCAAAATACAAGCAATAAAATCGAGGTTAAAAATGTGGACTATATCAAACTAAAAACCTGTACAAAAAAAAAAAAAAGAAATGAACAAAATGAGAAGGCAATCTATGAAATGGGATAAATTATTTTAAAACTATGCATCTGATAATGGGTTAATATCCAAAGTATCTAAGGAACTCATACAAATCAATAGCAAGAAACCCATAACAATTCAAGTTAAAAAGAATAAATAGAGAAACAATAGATATTATTCCAAAGAAGATATCCAAATGTCCAAAGACACACAAAAAACACTCAATATCTCTAATCGTTATGAAAATGCAAATCAAAGCCACAGTGAGATATTACCTCACATCTTTTAATATCACTATCATCAAAATGAGAAGAAATAATAAATGCTAATGAGGATGTGGACAAAAGCAAACCCTTGTGCACTGCTGGTGAGAATGTAAATTTGTACAGCCTCTGTGGAAAACGGTATAAAGGTTTCTCAAAAAATTAAAAATAGTACTACCACATGATACAATACTTCCAGTTCTATTTATATATCTGAAGAAAATGAAGTATCTCAAAGATATCTGCATCCACCATTTTTATCATAGCACTATTTGCAATAGCCAAGGCATGAAAACAATGTAAGCATCCATCATTAGACAAATGGATAAAGAAAAAGTAATCTGTGTGTGCACACACACACCCATGAATACCATTTAGCCATAAAAAAATAGGAAATCCAGCCATTTGCAACAGCATGGATGGAACTTGGTGGCATTATGCTGGAAGTAAGTCAGGCAAATACTGTATTATCTCATTTATATATGGAATTAAAAAAAAAGTGATCAGATTTGTGGCTGCCAGAGTGCTGGTGATGGGTAGCGAGAATTGTGTAGAAATTATCAAAAGGCACCAACTTTCTGAAATAAAATAAGTTCTTAGCTGTAAAGTACAATATGATAAAAAAAGGAATGTTAGCTATCATTAACATTTGAAGGTTATTATAAGAGTAGATTGGAAAAGTTTGCATCATAAGGAAAATATTTTTTTAACAATGAGAGGTGATGGATGTTAACTAAACTTATTGTGGTAATCAGTTGACAATATATACGCATATCACATCATTATGTTGTACACCTTAAAGTCATGCATTATCCTACATCAAGTATATTTTAAGAAAACTGGAAAAAATGAAAGAAAAATCCTTATCTCTTTTTGGATTGTTCAGATCCAATGTAATTGAATCTAATGTAATGTACTTAATGTATATATTGAACTTAATGTAATTATCTTTTTAAGATTTTATTTATTTATGAGAGACACAGAGGGAGGCAGAGACACAGACAGAGGAAGAAACAGGCTCCTCATAGGAAGCCTGATGCAGGATTCAATCCGTGGACTGGGATCACACCCTGAGTCAAAGGCAGACGCTCAAACGCTGAGCCACCCAGATGTCCCTGAACTTAATGTAATTATTTATAAGATTGGGTTAAATCTACCATCTTGCCATTTTCTTTTTGAAACATAGGATATATTTTTTTAATTTTTCATCTTTTTCTGTGTTTGTTTTTGATTAGTTGAGTTTAAGTGATATACAACTTCACTTTTATTATGGGAACATTAACATAGCATATTTTCTTTTCCCTCCAATACATTGTGATATTTCTGTCACACTTTCTTAATTTTTACAAACTCCAAAATACATAGTAATAAAATTTAATAATGTCTTAGTTTTAGAGCAACTTTAGATTTATAGAAATATTTTGGTAGTAGAACTACTTCCTGTGTAACTCAAATTCAGTCACCCTATTAACATCTTGTGTTAGTAGGATATATTTTGTCACAATGTGCCTTACTTGGCATGTTTCTCATGTTTTTATCATGATTAGAATTAAGTAACATATTATTGAAACAAAGTCCACTAAGACACAAAGTCCAATTCTTATCACATAGCATCGGGAATACAAAGTATCAATATAACCTCTGTTGATGTTAACTTTGATCACCACACCTGAGATGTGTTTGTCAGGTTTCTCCATTGGTAAGTTACTCTTCTTCCTCCTTTTCCATAATGTACTCTTTAGTAGCAAGTCAGTTTGTGCAGACCAAACTTAAGAAGTGGGTTTATGTTTCATCTCCTCTAAGGTGATTATATGAAATTATTCTGCATGGGATATTTGTCTAATCTCTTCCATATATTTATTAAACAGTTGTTATTTATACAATATTTTATTAGTGTGGGCTCATGGATATTTATTTCATACATTGGGTTGTAATACTACTTAATTTTGTTGATAAATTTTTTACCTTTGATCACTGATAGTTCTTTCAGTTGGTTTCTGCATCCCTTTAACATATCCCCATAATTTTTACTCTAGGTTTGTGTTGGGGGTTTTATGTTTTTTTTTTTAATTCTTTTTTTTTAAGATTTTTTTTTATTCATTCATGAGAGACACAGAAAGAGAGAGAGAGAGAGGCAGAGACAGAAGCAGGCTCCACGCAAGGAGCCCAACGCGGGACTCGATCCCCGTGCTAAACCACTGAGCCACCGGGGCTGCCCGGTTTTATGTTTTGACCCACTTTCTTACTTTCTGCAATTTCGGGCTTATTTTGTATATTTCTAACCCCAGCCCTAAAATCAGCTATTTCTCTAATAAGTTCTGTTTTTTTTTAATATATATATTTTTAATTTTTATTTATTTATGATAGTCACAGAGAGAGAAAGAGAGGCAGAGACACAGGCAGAGGGAGAAGCAGTCTCCATGCACCGGGAGCCCGACGTGGGAATCGATCCTGGGTCTCCAGAATCGGGCCCTAGGCCAAAGGCAGGCGCCAAACCGCTGCGCCACCCAGGGATCCCAAGTTCTGGTTTTTAATGGAGAATAGTATTATAAATTATAATCTGGGCACTGGGTGTGTCTCTTGCTATGAGGTTGTCATTGATTCTAGGTCCTTTTAGCTGACAGATGAAGGAGATATGTATGCGTATGTATACTAATCTACATATTTGCACATATTGAATGTCCCTTATATTCAACTAAGTCTCTTGATTCTGGATGATGAAAACATAAATGGGAAATGGTTGCCTTAAAGCTTCTTCTCTTTGTTCTTTTCAGAGAACTTGATTGTTTGATCAGCATCATAGAATTTTATCTTATGCATGCCCATTTTGCTATTTGGATAAAAATTTAAGGAGACTCTATGAGGATTTCTATGGCTTTTTTGTGCAGTTGTGCTCTCTGTTATATTCTGTCCTTAAAATTCTAGTCCATCCTGCCCAATTGTCTCCTGTGACAAGAATGCTGTGTTCTGTTTAGGTTCTTGTATTTATGCAGGAATTTAGAAATTGACCCCAGGCATAAAGATGAAATTTCTTCCTCAAAAGAATTGATCAGTTAAGATGTCATGTTGTATACTTCCTTAATCTAGTATTATTTAAATATTCTACCTATTCTAGAGATTTTAGTAGATATTTCACAACAGGGTTGTGACCAAACATGTTTGGGAAACCTTGGATTCAAATAGATTTTTAAAATTATTTTTAATATAAATATCCAAAATGAGAGTGCAGAAGTCATTATTTTTACACCTATTTAACCAGTGAATATTATTTATATAAATAAAAAATTTCACAGTATATTATTTATTAGATAGAATATAGGTAATACTTGTCACCATGTACATCACATGGTGAGCTACAGAGGAAGGGTCCTCAGATTTCAAACATGCAACTTCAGGAATTGGAAATTAATTTTAAATTATATTTACTAAAGCCTCTTTAAAATTTCATTGTTTTTCTTGCAAGGAACTTTTCATCAATCAATTATGCTTTTATTTCCTTTTTTTCTCATTGAATATGCCACTTCTTTCATATATGAAAGTTGTAGAATTCTATATTCTTTTCTCTCTTCTACCTCTTTCTGCTTATTTTTCTAACTTGAATGAGCAAATCCATTCATTTTTCTGAACTCTGTCTTTATCTCCCCACAAGGCTGAAGACTCTATTTTGATTAAACTTTCAGTTTTGATTGTTTTCTTTCTCTATCCATTTTCTTTTGTGTTGAGCAATTAGACTCCATATTCTTTTCTCTGACCCCAAGATTCTATATTTCAATTGATGTGTTCAAGTATCAGCCAACTTAAATACTACTTTGACAGACATTTATGACAGGTATTTGACAGATAACTATTTCCACAATGGCCTTTCTATACTCTCAAACACAAGATTCCCTGAAACTACTATATCTACCAGAATATTATCCTACATTTTCATTCATCTATTCTTTCCTCTAGAGCTAACTTAGTTGACTTAAAATGTCTTGGTGTCTCTCTAACATACAACTACATCCTTTTTAGTGGCTATTTCATTCCTAAGTAATAGTTGAGTGTCCTTTTCCTTAGCTTGCTGACTGGTATAACTGCAAAAGCCAGCCAGAGAATATCACAATTTTCTCTGGAAACTCTTTTGAAATAAATCATGAGTGGCTGCATATATAAAGCTCACATAGTGTTCTTTTGTTGCTCATGTCTGAATAACCATCTAACACATCTATTCCCAAGGTCTTTATAATTATGGTTCAAAAAAAAAAAAAAACCACCCATGTATTTCTACAGACTTACACCTTTGAATCTGATTGTCATAATGGAATTGTTCTTTACTGGATTGTCTCTCATCTCAATTGCAAACCATCCTGAGCTTATTTTAGGAACACCTGGCTTCCCCTATTCTCCTATAAATTTCACTGTTGTGGAGTACAGCCTTCTATTTCTCTATTCACTCCTTGCTCCTCATTAACCACCATAATCTCCTCTCTGGAAAGTAGCACTCCTGCCATTCATTAAAAAAGCCTATTTAATTCAATGTTACATGTACCTTACATTTAAAGGAATGTTTCTAGTTGTATAGTGAATGTTTTTTCCAATGCCATGAGAGTTGTAGTACAAGTGAAATCAATGGTAGAAAGGGTAGAGTGAAGGTGGAGCATCTGAATACCCTGATAAACACATCATTGCCTGAGCAAGATTTCAGACTGATTCTAGCTAGTTTGGTCATCTGTTTGCCTTAAAAGCCTGAGAAGATATACTCTTTCTGTTCCACAGTCCTCCTAACCCCTGTGACAATCCCCACATTTTAACATGATTAATTTTTTAGGAAAGAAACAAGCAATTGTTAAGAACACAAATTCTGAAATCAGCTGACCTGACTCTGCTGACTATTCTTCACCAGATGCGTATGTTTTGCCAAATTATTTCATTCCTCTAAGCTGCAGTTTTCTCATCAAAAAATGGACAAATTATTTGAGATACCTCATAGAGTTCTTTCAGAGTTGAATGAAGTAATTCACATAAGGCAGACAGCACAATACCTCACAATAAATGCTACCATCTCTTAGTCATTATTTTCCTTATTGTTTATTAATGGTAAGGATTTCTTCTATTTTGTTTTTCTATTTTGTAAAAATAAATTTCAAGTCTTAACTAACAATGAGTAGGCTTTAATGTTCATCATTTGGAGAAATCAGAACTACATTTTTGCCTTCTGTATTTTCTTGTTCACCTCATGATGCTATTGGTTCTATTTACTGGTAACACCTAAATTTTTATTCAACCTTAATCGGGAACGGACTAGTCATAATAAAGATGTGATTTCAAAGTCACAAGGGAATCTCATACCAAAATTATTGCTATCTCCCAATCAGAAAATTGATGCCTAAACAACCACACTAACTGATGCATAAGACTTATAGAAATTCCAGGTTGTAAGAAATGTCCAAATTCTTTTAGAGAAAGGTCAACCTTAGAAGAAGTGACTTAGTTAAATGATATAACTAGTTAGTGTCTAATATGTGACCAGAAAACAGATGTCATGAATCTGGTTCAATATTATCTCTGGCATGATTTTTTTTTTTTTGGTTAGGACTTATCAATATATGTTTGCTTTATTTTTATTTTTCAATTTGTTTTTAAGTTAAATTTGCCAACATATATAACTCCCAGTACTCATTGCATCAAGTGCCCTCCTCAATGTCCATCACACAGTTACCCCAACCTCCTGCCCATCTCCCCTTCCACAACCCTTTGTTCATTTCCTAGAGTTAGGAGTCTCTCATGGTTTGTCTCCCTCTCTAATTCTTCTCACTCAGTTCTCCTCCTTTTCCTTATAATCCTTTTCACTATTTCTTATGTTCCTCGTATGAGTGAAACCGTATGATGATTGTCCTTCTCCGATTGACTTACTTCACTCAGCATGATACCCTCCAGTTCCATCCACATTGAAGCAAATGGTTGGTATTTATCCTTTCTGATGGCTGAGTAACATACCATTGTGTGTGTGTGTGTGTGTGTGTGTGTGTGTGTGTGTGTGTATACACACCCCTGGCTATTCAGGGTCTTTTCTGACTTCATACAAATCTTAAGATTATTTGTTCCAGTTCTCTGAAGAAAGTCCATGGTATTTTGGTAGGGATTACATTGAATGTGTAAACTGCCCTGGGCAGCATTGACATTTTCACAATATTTATTCTTCTAGTCCATGAGCATGGAATGTTTTTCCATCTCTTTGTGTCTTCCTCAATTTCTTTCAGAAGTGTTCTGTAGTTTTTTTGGGTATAAATCCTTTACCTCTTTGAGAAGGTTTATTCCTAGTTATCTTATGGTTTTGGGTGCAATTGTAAATGGGATTGATTCCTTAATTTCTCTTTCTTCAGTCTCATCGTTAGTGTATAGAAATGCAACTGAATTCTGTGCATTGATTTTGTATCCTGCCACACTGCCGAATTGCTGTATGAGTTCTAGCAATCCGGGGGTGGAGTCTTTTGGGTTTTCTAAGTACAGTTTCATGTCATCTGCGAAGATGGAGAATTTGACTTCTTTGCCAATTTGAATACCTTTTATATCTTTTGTTGTTTGATTGCTGAGGTTAGGACTTCTAGTACTATGTTCTATAACAGTGGTGAGAGTGGACATCCCTGTCCTGTTCCTGATCTTAGGGGAAAGGCTCCCAGTGTTTCCCCATTGAGAATGATATTAGCTGTGAGCTTTTCATAAATGGCTTTTAAGATATTGAGTGAGGAATGTTCCCTCTATCCCTATACTTTGAAGAGTTTTAATCAGGAATAGATGCTATATTTTGTCAAATGCTTTCTCTGCATCTATTGAGAGGATCATATGGTTCTTGTTTTTTTTCTCTTGTTGACATAATCTATCACATTGATTGTTTTATGAATGTTGAACCAGTCTTGCATCCCGGGGATAAATCCCACTTGGTCATGGTGAATAATCTTCTTAATGTACTGTTGGATCCTATTGGCTAGAATCTTGGTGAGAATTTTTGCAACTGTGTTCATCAGAGATATTGGTCTATAATTCTTTTTGGTGAGATCTTTTTCTGGTTTTGGAATCAAGGTAATGTTGGCCTCATAAAACAAATTTGGAAATATCCCCTCCTTTTCTATCTTTCAAAACAGCTTTAGTGCAATATTTATTGTTTCTTCATTACATGTTTGATAGAATTCCCCTGGGAAGCCATCTGGCCCTGGACTTTTGTGTCTTGGGAGGTTTTTGATGACTGCTTCAATTTCCTTGCTGGTTATTGGCCTATTCAGGTTTTCTATTTCTTCCTTTTCCAGGTTTGATAATTTGTGGTTTTCCAGAAATGCATCTGTATCTTCTAGATTGCCTGATTTGTTGGCATATAGCTGCTCATAATACGTTTTTAAAATTGTTTGTATATCCTTAGTATTGGTTGTGATCTCTCCACTTCCATATGTGGTTTTATCAATTTGAGTCTTTTTTCTCTTTTCAATAAGACTGGCTAGGGGTTTATCTATCTTATTAATTCTTTCAAAGAACCAATTCCTGGTTTTGTTGGTCTGTTCTACAGTTCTGGTCTCTATTTCATTGAGTTCTGATCAAATCTTTATTATATCTCTTCTTCTGCTTGGTGTAGGCTTTACTCGCTGTTCTTTCTCCAGTTCCTTTAGGTGCAAGGTTAGCTGGTGTATTTCAGTTTTTTCCAATTTTTTGAGGGCTGCTTACATTGAGATGTATTTATTTCTTATGGCCGCTTTTGCCGTATCCCAAAGATTTTGAATGGTTGTATCTTCATTTTCATTAGCTTACATGAATCTTTTTAATTCTTCTCTACTTTCCTGATTGGCCCATTCATCTTTTAGTAGGATGCTCTTTAACCTCCATGTATTTGAGTTTCTTCCAAATTTCTTTAGGTGACTGAGTTCTAGTTTCAAAGCATTATAGTCTGAAAATATGCAGGGGACAATCCCAATCTTTTGATATCAGTTGAGACCTGATTTGTGACCCAGTATGTGGTCTATTCTAGAGAAAGTTCCACATGCACTTCAGAAGAATGTGTATTCAGTTGTGTTTGGATGGAAAATTCTGTATATCTCTGTGAAATCTATTTGGTCCAGTGTATCATTTAAGGGCCTTGTTTCTTTGGTGATGTTTTGCTTAGAAGATCTGTCATTGCTGAAAGTGCCATTTTGAAGTCTCCCACTAAGTTTATTATTATCTAAGTATCTCCTTACTTTGTTTATTAATTGATTGATATACTTGGCAGCTCCCACATTAGGGGCATAAATATTCATGATTGTTAGGTCTTCTTGTTGGACAGACCTTTTAAGTATGATATAGTGTCCCTCTTCATTTCTTACTACAGCTTTAGGATAAACTTTAATTGATCTGATATGAGGATTGCTACCCCTGCTTTCTTTTGAGGATCATTTGAATAGTAAATGGTTCTCCACCCCTTAATTTTCAGGTTGAAGGTGTCCCTAGGTCTAAAGTGAGTCTCTTGTAGATAGCTTATAGATGGGTTTTGAATTTTTATCCAGTCCAAAACCCTGCGTCTTTTGATGGGATCATTTAGCCTATTCACGTTCAGAGTAACAATTGAAAGATATGAATTTAGTGTTATAGTATTACCTATTTAGTCCCTATTTTTGTGGATTATTTCTTTGGGTATCCTCTTTCTTCTACAGGGTAGAAGAAATTTCTACCTAGAAATTTCTAGAATATTGCTTGCAGAGCAGTGTGGTGGTCACATATTCTTTCAGTTTCTGCCTATCCTGGAAGCTCTTTATCTCTCCTTCTATTCTGAATGACAGCTTTGCTGGATAAAGTATTGGCTGCAAGTTCTTCTCATTTAGGACCCTGAATATATCCTGTCAGCCCTTTCTGGTCTGCCAGGTCTCCGTGGAGAGGTCTGCTGTTAATCTACTATTGCTCCCCATATAAGTTAAGAATCTCTTGTCTCCAGTTGCTTTAAGAATTTTCTCTTTATCTTTGAAATTTGAAAGTTTCACTATTAAATGTTGAGGTGTTGAACAGTTTTTATTGATTTTTGAGGGGGTCCTCTGTATCTCCTGGATCTGAATGTCTGTTTCCTTCCCCAGATTTGGGAAGTTCTCAGCTATGATTTGTTCAAATATACTTTGTGGTCCTCTCTCTCAGCCTCTTCCTGAATGCCAATTACACATTTTTCTTCCTTCTCAAGCTATCATTTATTTCCCTAAGCCTTTCCTCATGGGCTCTTGTTTTTCTCTTTTTTCCTCAGCTTCCTTCCTTACCATCAACTTATCTTCTATGTCACTCACTCTTTCTTCTACCTCATTAACCCTTGCAGTTAGGACATCCAGTTTGGATTGCATCTCATTTAATCTATTTTAATTTCAACCTGATTAGATCTCAATTCTGCAGTAATGAAGTCTTTAGAGTCCTTTATACTTTTTCCCAGAGCCATCAGTAGCTTTATAATTGTACTTCTGAATTGAATTTCTGACACTATATTGAAATCCAAATTCTATAACTCTGTGGCAGAGAGTATTGTTTCCGGTTCTTTCTTTTGTGGTGAATTCTTCCTTTTAGACATTTTGTCCAGTGTAGAGTGGCTATATGAGTGGCTGAGTCAAATATATCAACCATGACCTACGTAAAATATACCCTAGATGATTGTGTGGAGGTCAGAGACCAGAAAATAAAAGAAAAAGAACAGAACAAAATAAAACAAATGGACCAGTAAAGTGAAAAACACCTTTAAAACAAAGTAGTCAACATGAAAAGCCAAAAACCAAAAACGAAGAAGAGAAAAGCAAAAGATAAATAAATAAATAAATAAATAAATAAATAAATAAATGAAAGAGGAAAAAGAAATAAAAGGGGGTATGGTGGTGGTGAGGAAGTGGTAGTAGAGAGAGAATGTAGTCTATCTGAGGGGTCCTAGAGGGTGATCCTCCTGGTTCTGAGTATATTTTGTTCTGTACATTAGAAGATGCTCAATCCCAAATTTATACAAACCAGCAATACTTATATAAAGCCTCAACATTGATCACAAAAACAAAGTAAAAGAAGGGGGCAGAATGGGAAGGAAGAGAGAATATAATCTCACAGAATGAACCAGCATGGTATTCCATTTGGTGCTGGGTGTATGTTGGTCGTGTTTTAGAAGATACTGATTTCCACTATTGTAAAACAAATGAGGCAGAAAAAACAAAAATCCATATCTCATATATCAACCAAAATTAAATTGAATACATTGAAGGGAATCCAGAAGTGAAAAATATATCTAAGACATGGAATTGTAGAAATATGAAAGTCAAAAAGGAAAAAAAAGAATAAAAATGAAGAGCTGGTAAAATATTGTAGTTAGAGTGAAGAAAGAGAAAAAATATTGGAAAATTTTAGTCTGATATAAAAACAAGTCATAATGAAAAAAAAAAAAAAAAAAAGAACCCTCTAGTTCTATATACTATGTTCCCTCAGTCCTGGAGCTTTCCAGCACTGCTTTGTCAGTAAGCTTGCTCTTCCCTTTTTCTTCCAGCTGATCTTCTGAGAGTCTGCTGTGCTGATTCTCAGGTGTGTGTATCTGGGGGAGCTGCCCCACCCCCTGCCAGGTGCTGGGCTCAGTGGGAGCTGTTGACCCCACAAGGCCCCTGTTTCCTGGAGGCCCCACTCCGTCCCAGGCACGGAGTGACACCAAGAGGAACACCACCACTGGCGGCGGCCAGATTTCCAGCTCTGGTGTCCAGCTTCCTGCGAGTAACTAACCGTAGTCTCCCAGTCCACACTGGCCTGCATGCTCCTGGGCACAGGGGTGGGTGCACTGATCTGCACAGCTTGGGGGCGCCCTGCAGCATGAGAGTCCTTGCTGTCCTGTGCCCTCCCTGCTTCTGCCTGTCCCAGGGGGAATGCAGGATCACCAGCTATGGCTGCTTGAGCACCCTGAGATCTGGAGCCCTGTGCAGATTTTTAAGAGGAATTTAACTGGTTGTGGGGAGGGAAGAGAAGGAAGGACAGGGGATTAGAGGCATGAGGACCTCCTATCCCCTTGGCCTCCTCCCCTCCTCCCAGGCCTACACTCCTCCAACCCCTCCTGTGTCCCTTGTAAATAGAATCAGACCGGCCAGTCTATTCCTCTCCCCTTCCCTGCAGCCCTCACCGCCCCCCCCCCCACCGGGTTTAAATAGATTGTTATGATTTTTTTCTTAAAGAAAACATTGATTCACATCATCCAAACTGGCCCATACCCCTTCTACAGCTGTGTCCCCACTTCTGTCCTCTGCCCCTGAGGTCTCCTTCCTCCTCTCCCTACCCTGAAGGGCTGAGGGGGTGGGGGTCGGGGTGGGGGGGCTCCTGATGTCTTGGTTTCCACAGTAAGGTTTGCCTGTGTACCGACCTCCATTCAATAAATTATTGGCATGAAAAAAAAAAAAAAGAAAAAAACATGCGCTCCTAGAGACCACCTCTCCCGAAGAGAAGAGGGCACAGCCATCTCCGTCCATTGCCAGGATCTAGGGTAAAGGGAGCCCTGGAGCCGGCCCACTGACCAGGCTGCTCCCGAATGCTCCCGAGGGCTGCAGTGTTCCAGCCCTTTGCTGATACCGGACCGTGGTTTGCAGTGAGCTTTCGTGCAGGCACCCCTCCTCTTTCAGTGACTTGGGGAATCTTGAGGCTTCACTGTCCCTCCTGCAATTCTGTCCAATTTCCCCCCCTTTTTTTTTTAAGATTTTATTTTTATTTATGAGAGAGAAAGAGAGAGAGAGAGAGAGAGAGAGAGAGAAGCAGGCTCTGTGCAGGGAGCCTGATGCGGGACTCGATCCCGGGTCTCCAGGATCACACTCCAGGCTGAAGGCTGCCCTAAACCACTGGGCCACGGGGGCTGCTCTCCAATTTCCCTTCTAAGCACTTTTCCATCAGGGAAAAAAAACTCCAGCGTGGATTTTTAAAGTTCAGGCTTCTCCAGGGCTGGGCTTTCCTGCCCCAGAGACTCTTGCTCCTCTGCTTTAGCCTGGCTACTTGTGGTACCCCTCCTTAATTTTATTCTTTTTTATATATTTTTTCATCTTTCTATCTTGTTAGAAGTGAAAACTTTTCTCTCTGTAGCATTCCAGCTATTCTCTCTTGAAATCTCAGGTCAAATACGTAGGTGTTCAGGATGTTTTGAAAGTTATCTAGGTAAGTTGATGGGACCAGGTGAGTTGAGGGCCCCTTACTCTTCTGCCATCTTGCCCCTCCCTCTTTTTATTTTTTTTAAGTGGATATATTCATTGTTACTAATTTTTTCCCTGTTGGAGGCAAGTCAGGAACCAGTGAAAGATGCCAAAATATAAGTCTGAGAATACTAACAACAGAAAGGGCCAATTTGCAATTTTCCTAAACATTTTTCTACTAGTGGTCTTTTTTCTTCTTTTATTTCTTACTATTTTCCACCCTCAGTGATATCTACCTTGCTCACCAAACACACATGCCATACATGACATAGTGAGACAGTTTATTGCTTTATGACCTTCTGCTTTGGTCTAGATGTATTTTTCCTTAGTTACCTTACCACCTTCGGTTCCTTTTATGAAAATAGCCATGTGTTTTGTTTCTTTGCCAGAGGTTGTTAGGGTGGGATAGGGCTTGGTGTTTATATTTGTTTGTACATGTGTATGTGAGTGGATGTATGGGGATGGGAGAAGAGTTTTTATGAGATGTACAGGATTTTGGGGGTTTTTATCTTTTTCAGTTCTAAAATTTTCTATTAAGTTCTTCTATCTCCAATTATTTTGCTCAATTTTTTTTTTTTGCTCAAACTTTTATTATTTTTTTTTTCAAGAGTGTTTGCTTTCCCATTAAAGCATTTTTATGATGGCTATTTTAAAGTCTTAAGTAATTCCAAAACTTATGTCACCTTCGTGTTAGTATATATTATTTTCTTTCCTCATTCAAGTTGTCATTTTCCTGGTACTTGGCATAATGATTTATGTTTGGATTAAATCATGGGGACATTTTTGTTATTCTGATATGAGATTCTGGATCTTCTGTTTCAGCATCATGCTTCTAACACTGCATCAGAGGGACAAAGAAAGCACTATGCTATTACTGCCAGGTTATATTGAAAATTCAGGTTCCCCATTCATTCTCCACTGATATCCTGTATGGAAGGAGGGACCTCATTACTACTTCTCACATGGCCTTCTTTGGCAAGAGGGTGTGAGTCTTATTACTGCCATGTAGGGATTAAAGTTCTGTCTCTCCACTTGACTTTCTCTGACACCAATGGGCAGAAAGGATCCCTTACTACACCTGAGGAATGGAAGTCGAGGCTTTCCATTTATCTTTGGGGCAGAAATGGGGTTTGGGGGGCTACAGTTTTTTCCATGGTGTTGCCTGAGTATGACAGATTGTAAATACATATTTATCTTGCTAAGTTGCCTCACTCCTGGTCTTTTGGTTAGAAAGATTAGGCTTTACTGGGGCTTTTATTTTGTTTCTGTCTTTCCTTATCAATGTTTCTGAATTGCCAGCCCCTTAAACACCCAGGTCAAAGTATATATGGTCAAAAAGAAAACCTAGGGAAACACCATGCCATTCCTTGGGTCCCAGGTTCCCTAGTCTGTCTTTGACCTTCTAACTTTCAGAGTTTTCTTAGGATTTTTTGCTCTCCTTAACTAAAGGAAAAATAAGAAGTGTGTTTATCTTGTTTGAACTGGAATTTCCCGCTCTCTACAATTCTTATAGTTCTACAACCTAGGACTTAAGAATATTTTTTATATTTTTAAATATTTTTAAAAAGTTCTAAAGATTATTCCACAATACAAAAATTATGTGAAATTCAAATTTCAATAATTTAATCTGTAGTTAAGTGTGTACTAGAACACAGCCCTGCTCATTCACTGTGTATTGTAACTTCTTTCACACTGCAACAGCAGAGTTGAGTATTTGTGATATCACAGAGACCAGATAGCCTACAAGGCCTGAAGTGCTTAGTATTTGGGCATTTATAGTAAAAGCTTATTGATTTCTCATCTTTATGTTCCCCCTAGCCTCACCAAAAAATGTATCTCAACATTCTTATTTATTTTCTCTTCCTCACACCCCAATATTCTTTTTGCATATGTGAGGAAATCACCATACAAGGCTTTCCTCCAGTCAATCCCTGCTTTAGCTGTTCCCAGCCATGCATTCTCATCTAGTTTCTGGCAGGCACTCCAGTCCAATAGGCAGGCAGGATCCAATCACCTCTTTCTCTCCAAAACAGCCTTTTTTTAGGCTTTTAACTAAAAGAAAAAAAAAAAACAAAAACAAACCCGACCAAAAACTAAAAACCAAACTAAGTATGTGAAAAAGTGGTTCTCAGTCATTAGATGAAACACAAAAAAGAACCCTGATTCCTGCAAGATGGGAACAAATGTGGTGATCCCCGCTCTGATTATTGCTTTTCAGGTCACAGAACTATCAGGGAGAACTGGAGAGGAGCTCAGCAGTCTTTTTGAATTGTAGAGACAGAGCTCAGAGTTGGATGGGCCAATATGACAAAGTTTGTAAGAAGACCAAAGATGAGAGTTGCTGTAGAGGGTCCTCTCAAGTAATTAAGCTGAAAACTGATCAGTAACATGCCTGACAGGCAACTACCTTAGGTTAGAAGACAGACCAACCAAAATAGAGAAGGCAATACCCTTGGCTCACAGAGATTGAGGAATAGTATCCTTTTTCACCATCCAAACAAACTACCCCCCTTTTTTTTAAGGACAAACCACTATTTTTTTTTTAATTGGGAATAGATGGGTTAGTTCCTAGAAAGATCTTGTCTCAGTAGTAAAGGAAAACTAACCTTAGGGTAAATGCTGTTCTTGTCTCTCCAAAACAAGCAAACAAACAAAACAAAATGTAACTGAATAACAACTTCAGCATACCCAAAATCTCAAGGTATTTAGGAGAATACAGTACTATATGAAATATAAGCATTCAACAAGATGAAATTCAAAATATCTGTTACCACTTTTTTTAAAGAAAGGAAAATATAGCCTATTGTGAGGAAAAAATGTCAAAAAATCATTTAAAATGAGATAAAAATCATGAAAGGAACCAGACAAAAAGGGTACATACTGTTTAGTCCCATTAATATATAACTGTAGAAAATATTAACTAATCATCAGTGAGAAAGAGGATTACTTATATCCTATGTACCAGAGAAGCAGCAGGGGGCATGGTAGGAAGACATTACTAATGAGTATGAGCAAACTTTTGAGAGTGATGTTCATTGATTTGTCCATGGATACACACATATGTCAAAACACATCAAATTGTACAATTTAAATATGTGAAGTTCATTGTTTTCACACTTTTTTCAAATTTTTTTAAACTTTTTTCAAACTTTTTTCAAACTTTTTTTCGAACATGGAAGAAAATAATCGGAAATGGCAACCAACTCAGAACATGACATAATATAAAAATAACAATGCATTTTTCCTGAAAGTTGCAAGGATTCCATCTATTCACACAAAAGTTACACTGCAATCTTGTTTACAGTTGCTGGACTGAACTACAGGAACAGTTTTTGTTCACTACATCTTGGAATCCTAGTTCTGTGACAACCTCATTCGGGTAGAAACATACTTCTCCATTAACTCCAGTAGAGCACTAATGCCCATTTATGAATGTATAGCATATTAATAAGTCCTACTACTAACTTCTGTTAACATCAGAGTATATAGCCTTTCTGAGTAAGTAGGTAGTAAAGAGATATGGAATTATTTCTTATTAAGTTCCAAGAACTAAATAAAGCTCTGGTAAAAACAAACAAACAAACAAACAAACAAACAAAAGGTTTGCAGGACATTAAAAGGTCACTACTAGAGCTCATACCGTCCTTATAGAGTCTCCTTTCTCTACAGGGCAGTGATTAAGAGCACACATCTGGAATAAAAGCATTCAAATCACAGTTCCCATAATTATTAGCTGTGTGGTGGGGGAGAGTTAGTTAACGCCTGGGTCTCAATATCTCCATAAGTAGACTTAGCACCATAACATTATGCTTTTGTTGGGGTGAACATTGATGAAATCAAAGTGCTTCACCAGTGCCTGACTCATAGTGAACACTGAATCTGTACCAATTCTATTATACCAACACAAATAATATGCCAAAGTAGTATTTATAATGCTTTAATCATCACATGTACATTAGAATCTTTGACAAGCATTGCTCTTATTTACTATTTCTGTACTTGTTGATTTTCATTGCAAATTAATGGAATTATTTATCATATAGAAATACATCCAAGTCATCTTGAACACTAGACCACAAAAAATGATTATTCACAAAAAGAAATAGAAATTTGTTCCGCATGGTGACAATTAGATAACTTATCTCATAAGTTTTTGCTAATTAGTTAAGTCCATTTAGTAAAACTTTTCTACATAATCAGTATTCAGTATTTTGAGGAGGAAAAAACAATTATATACAAATACATGTTTTTAGCATTAGATTCTTTTTTTTTAAGATTTTATTTATTTATTCATAGACACAGAGAGAGAGAGAGGCAGAGACACAGGCAGAGGGAGAAGCAGGATCCATGCAGGGAGCCTGATATGGGACTCAATCCCGGGACTCCAGGATCATGCCCTGGGTTGAAGGCAGGCGCTAAACCACTGAGCTACTCAGGGATACCCAGATTCTTAATTTTTGTAGATATTTTGTTGCTTACAGTGGTGACCTCAATGGAAGGCGGAAACTTAATTCCTTAATTGTGACTTTTTTCCTCTGGTTCACTTTCTAGTCTATTTCTTATTTAATACAACAAAAAAAAAAGGTCCAACTGATTGTACAGTTTATTAAGTGATCTAAGTTTATAAATGTTAAGTCTGCAAAATATATCTCTTTAATGTTCCTAATATTTTGAGACTTTGGGAATGTTTTTGAATATCCATTGAAGTACAACAAATGTCATCATGTAATAATATCTACAACTAGGATAACCATCTCAAAGATTAAGGTTTAGATATAAAAAAAATAAGCAAACACAAAATAGGCTTGAATTTCACAATGAAATAATCACCCTCATCTCATTGCGTGGATTAGCCAGGTTTTCTTTTTCTTCTTCTTCCTTTTTTTTTCTATAACAACAATGTCAAGTATGTGTAGAGCTATTTATAATTTGACAAAGCATGATCACTATTAACTCAATGGTCTTTAATTGTTATTAAGAATTTGACATACGCTCCACCCCCCCCCCAATTATCAATGCTAATTGTTATTAAACCCAAATGTTATTGGGTTGTAGTGTGACCATTCTTATGTAATCCCCAAATGTTATATATTTTGGGCAAACATCATTCAATCCAAAACATGAAATGCAGTAACACCACATTAGGTGATAAACAACCTCAGTAAAGCATTAGTGTCATAGGTTATAGATCATTCTGTCATATAAAGCACTACTCTCTCTTTATCTGAGAAAAAAGAGGAGATATCAAGGATTTTTCTTTTCCAAAATCAAGGAGTTTGAAATTTAACTATCTTCATATTTGATTATGGATAAATGTGCAGATGTTGCACACGTGAATATTTTGAAAATCTAATTATAGTTTCTAAAATGTTTAAAAGTATAGTTTCTAAAATATGTTTCTAGGGATGCCTGGGTGGCTCAGTGGTTGAGTGTCTGCCTTCAGCTCAGGGTGTGATTCAGGGGTTCTGGGATCGAGTTCTGTATCAGGCTCCCCACAGGGAACCTGCTTCTCCCTCTGCCTATGTCTCTGCCTCTTTCTCTCTGTCTCTCATGAATAAATAAAATCTTTAATAAAATAAAATAAATTTCTAAAATGTATAACATATGTAAACATGAGCAAACTAACCTCAAAACATCTAAATCTTTCCTATTTACTCACCTTGTTGCATTTAAATGTTTCCTACCATAGTGGAATATAATATAGTATGGCATTACATAGTTTTATGTTTATACATACCCTTTGCGACTAAATTTCACTGATCAAGGAATAGATTGTGATTGAAAATGGGTCTCAGTTTAAGAGTTTGTGTTTTTAATTAATCTTATAAAGAATTTAAATATATATATATGTAAAATATATAATTATGCAGTGTCTGAATAGGACAAGTTATACCCATTATACAGAATATTAATTTATAATGCATATTAAAAGTTATTTTAAAATTATACAAGACTACCAAACAAATATAATTTGATGTTGCTTCAGAGCCAACAAATGGATTTTGAGATAGCAACATATGTAATTGAAGACATCTGTGAAAGATACAAAGTAATGAGATTAACGGTACTAATGACAGTATTGTCAGCTAAATTCTGATTGAAGAAACCTTTGAAACTTAAATAAACTTAGCTGCACATAATAAATATACGTTTTCCATATCCTTGACAATACCCAAGGTAAATTATGTATTGAAACCCTCAAGGGAAGAAGCAGATTGCATTAAGAATAAAGAATTATGTGCATTAGAAAACAAGTTTGGGCTTCTACTGGATAGAAGTCAATACATGAGATGAAGAAGAATTCACATTCATAATAAAATATTTTTAAGTCATAGAACTACCATGTTTTGTTAAGTCTTTTTTTTAGCAAAAATGGAAATGAGCTAAATGAATATATAAAAAATGTAGTTGACTTGTATTCTGGTAGGAAAGCATTTCCTAATGTACAATGATTACAAATGGCCAAGGTCCCAGTGGCTTTAGCACATGCAATGTCAGATAGTATATTACCTGACAAAATGATGTCTTACTTAGGAATATTATGATGGAGTAATAATGTTTTATGCTTAGTTATCATTACAGACTAATTACATTTTTAACAGGAGGTTTTAAGCATGAAAAAAATCACTAAGAGTATATGGAAGCAAACATCTTTTATTTTCAGGTAGATAGCATTTTATAACAGGAAACAATGCTAGGATATCGTAAACATCTTTTGCCTACCTTTATATTTCAGTAGCTCAATATAACCACATTTCTCCAAAGACTCATTCTGTTATTGAAAGGTAATGGTGGGAACCAACTTAAGAACATGTAAAATGCAAGATTTTTTAATCAATGAGAAGCTATTAATTTAACCAACCCTTCCTGTAATAATATTGAGACAGACTGTCTGCCTGTTTTTACATTATAGCTAGCTTTGCAATCTGTGTAGAATTTAATGAGGTGTGTAATTTTTGTGAATTTATTGATTCTGAGAGATTCAAAGATTTTAATGCTACTGAACTTTAGTATTTTTACCTTTCATTTATCTCATATATGGACAATACTATTATAATGCCAGCTGTTGATCTCTCTGTGCTGCCTTCTATACATCAATTACTTTTCTCTAAATGTACGTGGAAAATGTCCTTAAAAGAATATACAATTTATTCTGTTCCTCTCCTTATTGAGATTCTTTCATTCTCTATATTCAGTTTTCTTGTGGTTTCTCTATTCAGTTAATTTCTCCTTTTGCGTTGCATTATCTCAAACTCCTAGATTTGTATACAGACCCATTATGTCTTGTTTTACCCCTGTAATAACCACATACTTTGTCTCTTGACAGTATTTACATGCCCTAGAAAGTTAAGACAGCTTCAGAGTAATTTAAGAAAGCAGGTAATTCATTAAAGCAAACATACTCTCTATTAATTCTAGTAGCCCAAGAGGTCTAATGTCATTGAATATTTCAGTAAGTTATATGAAAAAGCATAACATGTAATATGAAAACCGGCTTCATAGTAATACATTTTGTGATTGGCCACACAGCACAGTACTAATGGCTATTTATCCAACACAAACCAGAAAATGTTGGATGGGTTTATTTTATTTTCTAACCAATTATTTGAATTATGTAAGGATGATATCTATGATATTTGCATATTGGTAATATCCAAGTTTTACTATGTTTATAAAACTATTTGAATAAAGGCTGCATGTGAGGGTCAGGAGGGCTTCCTTGAAGCCCCTGACCGGCCTGACTCCCCATGGGGTGGCTGTGGCTATATCTGCTCATCTAGTCCAGGACCTGAAAGATGGAGCAGATATGCAGTGACCAGGGAGGAGAGTGACAAATCTTGCTGTCCAGTAACACTCATCTGCTGTTCATACCACTTTGGCTAGGCTCTCTCTCCCCCTTGTCAAATTCTGCTCACAATCTACCTACTTGAACATTATGAAATAGGAGAAAACCTGTCTAATTTGGGAATTCTGGCACTGATCTGCACCTTGAGGGGGGTCTGAGGACACAGAATGACTACCCTGAGGTCAATCGGCCGAGAGGAAACCCCACTGAATCTCCCAACATCCAGCCGGGAAGGTCCTCTGCTATGGGCCTCTCTTGCCACACTGCCCATCAAGTGCCCAGGAAGCACCTGTTCAGACCAATTGCACCAGTTTCAATTTTCCACAGGAGGTTAGGGGTCAGAGCCAGGAAGTAGAAATGCCCATCAAGGAACACACTGAATCTCAAAACAGGGTGTAATGCAAATTTTTAAAAAATGCTAAGATTAAGAACAGAAAGGCTGCCTAAATGCTAGCTCACAGGCTGCCCAGAATTAAGCTTAATGTGTGTATTGCATGCTAATCTTACAAATCACTAATGAGAAGAGACCTTGTTGGTGATTAAAGGTAGACCAGAACAATTCTCCACTTACTTAGTTTTTATATGGAACAATTCTGGGTAAATTTCCATTTTGAGACAAATTCAGGTAGATGAAAGTTTGTTCCCCTGCTTCAAAGGCTTAACAACCTTTGGCTTAGTAAATATTGATACCTGTTTTAGTTCCTTGGGGATTCATCAATTCAAACTAGAATATGTAGTCCAGAATTGATACTTCAATATAGATGACCAGCAAACTAGAAAACCCACATGTACCTAATGGAGAGTTGATGGTTTTAATGTTTATTTCCTACCTATAACCAAACATCCCCCTCAACCCCTTATTGACTCAGTTTGATCAATAGCCTTTAGTGTAGAACCTTGTCTAAGGCATTTTAAAAGTCAGAGTCAATTGCAACTACTACTCACCCTTGATCAGTTGTACCATTTTCCAATATGACGTAGGCATTTTTTTTTTTTTTACAGAAGCTAGATTGCCACTTTCTAAAAAAGCTGGCTGTGATTTTACCCATTACAATATGCTCTGCCAGGTGACCTTGAGAAGGATGCATTCACTGTTACAGTTCCTTCTGGGAGCTGAGAGGTTAGGGTTCACAATGGCTATTCAAAAATATTATGGCTATTTTATCAAGTTGTTCTAGAAAGTGCCATTGTGTTAAAGATGTAAAGAAAAATGTATGTATAAAGCCTTTGGGAATTCCAAGGCAAGGAACAGTATTTCCATTTTCCAAGTTACTCTTCACCCCAAATGAAACAACCATGCTTATGGCAATCAGCATGCATCAGAATCCTGGGGGGCCCTGTTAAAACACAGATTTCTGGGATGTATCCTCAGAATTTATTATTTAGTACATTTGGGATGGTTTCCAGGAATTTGCTTTTCCATCAGATTTCCAGGGATGCTGATGCTGCTCATCTTGCTACCATGCTTTGAGAAGCATGTATAAAAGCTAGGCAATGCAGTCAATCAGGTTAACAATCTTTAATTCTTGAGAAAAATTTATGCTTAGCATTCCCAAATCCCCCATTCATTTTCACCTTTCTCCTTGATCATATTAAAACTACTGAATATTTACTTTGAATTCCCTTGAAATGTGACTTGAATTCTCTTTTGGTTAAATATTTGTTCTTGCTTTTGACTCATTCCAATATTTTTATTTTTTTTTTCTAAATGCAGTTTCTATTGTCTGTTTCAGGGCCATCTATCTGTCAATTTGTCTTTTTAGCTACAGGATCCCAGATACTAGGTTAAGAACAAGAAAAAAATTAATTATTTTCATTTTATGGTATTAAATCACATGGAATACCTGCACTTAAAATGGATGCTTCTTATTCCAACAGGAATATATGTTTGTCTTAGCCTGTTTTCCCCAGAAAGAAGAAACTAAAGCAAAGGATTAAGTACTACCTGTTCACCACAAAATGCAGCTCCAGAGGCAGGAATTCATGGAAAAGAGAGTATGGCACAGAAGGAGGCCAAGAAGAGGATGTGTTTTCACTCAGTCCAGCACTTGAGCATTAAGTACAAATTGCTCATTCTCCTGGGACTGCCTCATGAGAGGCTTTTAAATGACTGTTTTTAGGGCAGTTCATTAAAAAAAAGAGAAGAAAGTAATATATTCTCCCACTGGTCAAAGGTGAGCCCCATAGGACATTAAATTCCCTTGTACTTCCTAATGGTGCACATGTGTACACCCAAGGTTTCGGTGTTCCATGCCTCATTGTCAAGAAGGAAGCCCTGAGGTTTGTGCACACATAAAGGTCCTCTGAGGTCTTAGAGGAACAGGTTACTCCTAGTGGCCAGGACAGGTACAATGGCCAAATGCTCAAGAAACTGGAGAGAGCAAAAGAATCTAAAGTGGTCATAACAGAAGGTATAATACTCATTATAAAACATTGTCTTCCTTGTTCTTTCTGCCATTTTATGTCAGCATTGATCATTTTCTGTCTTTCTGATTCATGGTTGCCCTGACTTGTAAGAAATCAATCTCTCCCGACTCTGTTCCTATCTTTTGCTAACTCAGATTAATCTTTTAGGCAGATACCTTTTAGGTGGCTCCCTTTTCCTTTACATAACACTTAAATATTGCTTGGAGTTTTATCATTGGCCACCTTCTCACTCGACTTTCCCTTGATAATCCAGTCTACTCATACCTTTAACTAACTGACATCTATGTGCTCAAGGCCTCAAAATGTATCTCCTGTCCCAATCTCTCTACTGAGATGCAGACCCAGATAACTAGTGGCAGGCTCTCTATTCTCACCTGGATGTTTCATAGGTATTTCAGTTTTGTCAAGGCTGAACAAATTACCTGTCTTGTCAGAATTTCTATTTCTTCTGTAATTCTTAACATACCATCAGCCTTCACTCTCCCCATCCAATCTTTAATTAATGGGGATAATTTTTTTAATGTCTTGAATTTGTCTAGCTCTCTCATCCTCACTACTGTTATCATCATCTCTCACTGGGATTTGCTGCCCTAGGATTTTAATTGGATGGCTCCCTTTTAGGGTTCCTCGTTACTCTACTGCTTAACTTTCTTCAGTTGTTCTTTGTAGTTTTCAGGAGGAAGAACAAACATCTTGGCATGTCTTTACATGACTTACTTTTTGCTTAACTTCTTCAACTTAAGCATTTACTACTCCCAGAGGTGCCCTGAGCTGCTATTAGAGTCATGTTCCCTGAATTTACCTACACTGACTTATCTTCTGGTTCACGAGTCAGCATTGAAGTTCACTCTTTATCAGACACCTGTTTATAGATCAAAATCCAGCTTTTCTAGGAGATCCTGCCTTACGAGTCCTACCCCAATCCAGACTTGTCATGCTTTTTGTATATTTCTTTTGTTTGCTCAGGTTGTACTGTGCTTTTTCTCATCAAACAACACAGGCAGGTAATCCGTATTCTAACATACTAGGTACTTAAGCATTACCCTCATTTAAATTATGAATTTCTTTGGGGCTGGACTTGCTTTCAATATATCTTGATCCATATGAAATGGCCAATCTATTTTTGAGTTAATAAATAATAACATTTACTGATGAAGGAATTTTCTCAGTGTAACTCAGGCTATGTAAGTTATCTCATTGCCTGACTTTTTTTTTTTTTTTTTCGGCTGAAGAAACTGAGGCTTATAGAATATAAATAAATTGTTCAAAGTCAAACAGCTAGTAAATGACAAAGCCAGATTCATCCTCAGGCATAGCTGATTCCAGAACATTTGTCTTTCCTACCAAACTACTTTGGAAGTACAAGGATTCAAATTCTCTCTACCCCTCGCCTGCTTAAGGCTTTACTCGGCCCCTTTTAAAAGCTATGTCTCAATGTTCCAAAAATGGGTAGTTATACTTATGATGGATTTTTTTAGGTAAGCAAATATACTATACTAGCACAGCAATCATTACAATCATTTGTTGTTATTTTAATTTTACTTATTAGGAGAGTAAGCCTGAGCATAAAGAGATCACTTGGCAGGTCATGAATGGACCTAAAAATTCATAGTTCATCAAAATTTAATAGAATGGGAACCTCGTACTTTCCTAACAACATGGGAAATGCATACAATAATATCATGAAATACTATATATGTGGGAGACATTTTATTTGAAATTTATGGGAAATTACTGTGGAGAAATAATACTAAGGAAGAGAATCCTCAGAGACAAAAGATCATTTTACTGTAAATTTACACCTATTGATGAATTGGCAAAACCAAAACTGTGTTACATTTACCTGGGTTGAAGACCAAGAGGGGCCAGTAGAATAACAGCTAATATTGAAGACCTGAGAAAAACCTGCTAAGGCAGCCTTGCATTTCTAGGCTTGCCTGTTAGTTTTTATTCTTGACATACTTTTCTTGAGAGGATTGAGGAGTAATACATTTTACTGCTAGTAACTTTTACCGATAGCTTCTTTTGAAGGGTTAAGGCATTATATGTATAATATGCATATATCCTTAAATGTATATGCACCAACCAACAATCTATGATAAGTCAAACATATTTAACAAGCCTAATTTTCTTACTGATTTAATAGGGCTCAATAAATGGAAACTGTGCAGTCAGAATAATGAAAAGAGGACATAATTTATCTCATTCTGTTTGTGTCCTTTCTATGTTCTTTTGTCCTTTGATTGCACTGGTGGATAATATTATTTTGTTCCCAAGGAAATATGTCCCTTTGATTAGGTTGTAGATATTCTCTCATTTGTCACTGTTCTATCAAGCTATGCCATGTAACAGCAGGAACTCTTGATTATTTAATTGCTTGTAAGAACTCATTAAATCTGACTATCAATCATGGGACATATGGTAAACATCACCCAATGGCGTGAGAGGTTGTCGCAATGATCTGTCACTAGGGCAAACCCTTTTTTCAGCAATACAGACTTTGGTTTAGTTGTCTGATCATGATTATTTTTAATTGATATTGATTTACAAGTCAGGGCCATCTAGTAGCCTTAATCTACACTTTGAAGTTAATAATGTAAGCATTTATAATTTTATTAGAAACATACTCAAATGAATCTTTTCTGCTTTGTACCTGATTTTCTTCTGTAATAATTGAATTTATTCTTTTACAAACAGTACATAATAAATTTTGAAATCTATTATTTTTCTCTGGATAGAATTCATATAGTACTCCTTAATAAATAGAGTTTACAAAGTCAACATCAATACTTTGTTATAATCAGTTTTGGGGAAACAGCATCTTAGAGATTATTTCTGAAATGGTTCTCTTCAAATTAGAGAAAACCAAAACAACTATTTTGCTAAGGAGTAAAACCATAAAGTTCAAACCTAGAGTATTTTCCATTAAAGTGAATATAATTTTAAAATATTTATTTACAGAAAACTTTAAAAGAATCTGATCCTCCATTATTTTCAAGACTGGGGTATATGCTGCCTTTAGGAATTCAGTATAAAGCCCAATTTAAAATACAATTCTTTCTCATTAAGTCCACTTCTTAGAAAACTATGCATCTAGTGTTTATCCAAATCAGGTGTGTTTAGAGGCAAAGAAAAACAAAGCCCTAAGCTCCCTCTTCAGATGGATTTATAAGGATTGAAGCCATCTGAGAATTCATAGTTCCAGCAGCCTTCAGAATTATGTACCAGGGGCTTGTACACATGGAGGAACAAGTTTGGATTCTACTGATGAAGCTCCTCAATATCTCACTCAACAAATATCTGTGGTGGCTGTTTACATTGAAGAAACATTTCAGTGTGGTTCCCCAAGTCCTCTGGAGAACTGGAACAGTTTGAAGTGTAATTTTTCCTCCTGGCAAAAAAACCAACTAGTTGGAGACTGTGGGGATGAATTTCAGAAGGTTTAAGACACTTCTTTCTGTTTTAAAAATATCTTCAGTAAATCAGGGTTGATAAGCCTATAATAGCAGAGACTGTATAAGGATAATATATACAACAGCTACTTACTCTTTTTTTTTATTTTTTTTTTTTATTTTTTTTTTTTTTATTGGTGTTCAATTTACTAACATACAGAATAACACCCAGTGCCCGTCACCCATTCACTCCCACCCCCCGCCCTCCTCCCCTTCTACCACCCCTAGTTCGTTTCCCAGAGTTAGCAGTCTTTACGTTCTGTCTCCCTACTTACTCTTTTCTGCACTGGAGTGGCATGGGTTGTAGGTAGGTTGGTTTCAGCTGTGGGACTATTGTATCCATAGGAACAGAAGCACCACAAAGGCAAAAGTTTCATCACAATATTTCACTCATAGTATTTAGAATGAAAATATAGTAGGTGCTCCATCCCTGTTGTGGCAAATGGCAAGGCTTCATTAGTCTTTAGGGCTGAATAATATTCTGTGTGTGCCTTTGTGTGTGTGTGTGGGTGTGCACATGCGTGTGTGTGTGTGTGTGTGTGTGCAGCTTACATTTTCTTTCTCCATTTATCTTTCAGTGGACATTTTGGTTGTTTACATGTCTTGGTTATTGAAAATAATGCTGCAGTGAATGTGGGAGTGCACATGTTTTTGAATTAGTTTTTTTTTTCCAAATGCCCAGAGGCAGAATTGCTAGATCATATGGTAGTTCTATTAGTAGTTTAATTTTTTAAGGCATCTCAATACTGTTTCCATAGTGGCTTGTACCATTTTATATTCTCACCAACAGTGCACAAATGTCCCCTTTTCTACACATCTTTGCCAACATTTGTTATTTCTTGTCTTTTAGGCAATAGTCTTTCAGGCCTAAAATTGAATGAAATCTTGCCTTTTGTGACAACATGGATGGACTTTGAGGGCGTTATGCTCTATGAAATAAGGTAGGGAGAGACAGATATCATATGATTATGCTTATATATGCAATCTAAACAGAACAAAATAAAACCAACAAAAAAACCCAAAATTCATAGCTGAAGAGAACAGGTTGGTGCTTACCAGAGGTGGTAGATCAGGGTGGGACAAATGGGGGGAAAGAGGTGTCACAAAGTATAGATTTTCAGCTATAAAACATGTAAGTCATGGGAATGAAATGTACAGCTCGAGGACTATAGTTAATAATATGGTATTAAATATTTTAAAGTTGCTAAGAAAGTAGATCTTAAAGTTCTCATCACAAGAAAAAAAAAACTGACACTATTTATGGTGACAGATGTTAAATAGACTTATTTTTGTGCTCATTTCCCGGTACAAATATTGAATCATTATGTTGTACTCCCAAAACAAATATAATGTTGTATGTCAATTATATCTCAGTAAAAGATAAAATTAAAAAGCAGTTGTTCAATAAATATTTATGGCATAAATGAACTAATGAATGAGTCAATGACTATGATACCAAAGTGTTTCTTGGGGAGAAGAATATTTTGTTTCTTAAAATTTCTGCAGTTAATACAAAGGCTATTATTCATTTTGGGCTGCAACATGCCAACACTTTTAAATAGTATCTCACTTAATCACATAGCAAGTTAATACTCACAGAGTGCTAAGCACTGTGGTAAACCTTTGTTATCACATGTAATTATTACTCTAAATGTATCTGTAGTAGATATCATTATCAGTTCCAGTTTAGAGGAAAGGAAGCAGTGGTTCAGTGAGGTTAAGCAACTTGTGTAAAGAGATGTAACTACTAAGTGAGAGAGTCCAGATTGGAATCCAAGTCTGCCAGCCCAAGTCTTCACTCATAACTCTAGAGCAGTAAATATGGGCCCTTGTACTTCGACTGTCTTCTTACGCTCTGGGCTAATAGGCTATGGCACACGTCCTCAGAACCCTTCTTTATACAGGGCTCCATGTGGGCACTGTTCTTTGGTGTATGAGAAAAGCCATTCTGCCATTCACCTATATTCTCAACTTCTTTTGAGCACTAACAATATAGGCACCCTATATTGGCGTATCATATGTACATAGAAAGCAATTATAAATGGAATATGAGGAGCAAAGATGGTAAATCAAGACTCTGTGTGCAAAGTAAGAATGGTTGTACTTCCGCTTTCCATATAATGTTAGAGATCTTGAACCCACACAACAGATGACTATCACTTCTCAGCTCATGTCAGGTAAGGTTAGATCTAGAGGAGTTTTCAACGCTGAAGGTCACTCATTATTTTTCTTATTGAGATGTGATGGAACACTTCTCTTACTGAGAGTTTATTTGCTTCCCTTTCTCTGATTGCTGGGAGGGCAATTCCTCTTCTTGGAGGATAATTATTAACAGTTTTTCCCCTTTATCATAATCTACATATGACCTTATCAATTGTACTGTAAGTCTTAATGTCACTTGTCTGTAAAGCTTGGCCTGGTACTGATAAGGGTTCCTCCCTTTGTGATCCTCTAGCATTTTTCTTTTACCACAACAGTGTCACACGTGTAATATAATTTATACCTTTGTGTTTCTGTCACTGCTGGTAGACCCTGAACTCTCTGAGGGTAAACTTTTTTTAAGACTGTATTTCACCCCTATTTTACAAGTTATGCTGTGTAGATTTCATCTTTTAAATTCTAACATTCCTTAATTGAATGGCTATAGTAATGACACAACCTGGCATATGCCCAGTATTCATTCATATTCTACTTTTTATTTTAGTCTTTAATTGTCAGTTTATATGCTTTATCTTTGTCCCTCATCTTTAGATTGCTCACAGCACATATATCAAAGAGGTAACAGAAAATGTTTATTACATTGAATGAAATATATTTTCTTATCAAATTAAATATTATTTTATACATATTCAAATATTATTACAATATTATTCAAATATTGATTGTTGATCTTTTGGATAGGTTACAAAAGTCAATGTTGCCCATCGCCCTCAAGTCCCAGATATGCAAATTCTTGTGGACTGTTTAAAAGTGTCCACATGGATGAAATTAAGGATACTTGAGTTGTTGGGGTAAATGATAGGATTTCTAGAAGTAACGAGTACACCCTAATAAGTCTATATAGGTCTTCTCTATTGAAAATAAATTTGCCATTTGCAGTATCAAGAAACCAATGCTGCCATATGGAACCAGTAAAAATGACAGAAAGAATACAACATTGTCCTGTATTCATAGCACAGGCACTCTGGGATGCACTTGTCTTTTTATGATTAATTTAGACATTTTCACTAATAGATTCAAAGATAATTGCCAGATAAACAGCTGTGCTATCCCTACAACAGGAGAGGAAATGAGTAAGGGATATTAAATAAGGAAAAATGTTGCTCAGGTGCATTAATCTGGAAAATGGAGCTCATTGTAAGATGCTCTGTCTTCCTTGGTATTTGGATTTGAAAATTGCAGTATTAAGGCATAAGGACATGATAGGGCACCAACAGAAGAAATAATATTCTTATAAAACCAAGGGATTATAATGTGATTATTTATGAGTGAATGAGTCTTGTGATTTTCAGTCTTTTACTAAAACTTACAGTATACTTAAGAGGAAATGTTTAAAATAATTTTTCCTAATGTGTACGAACCTTGAGCCAATGTTTCAGAGAATATTTGGGATATATAAAAAAAACAACTCATGGTAGGTGCTCTCTTGCTAATTTTAAGATGTTATTTTTGCAGAGATGAATTGTTCTGATTTGTTCAAGTACAATGTGCTGAAACCATCGATGACTTCGAAATTATTTTATAAAGTAATTGTTCCTGTTTCTAAATCAAACTCCCAGAAAACACATATCCTATTTGTAAATATGGAAAAGGCAATTGTGCAGTATCATCAAATTTACTAAATTTGATTTGATGCCAAATGTAAATAGACAATTGGATTCAGTAGTTGCCTTAATATGTTAAGTAATACCTCAGATGCTTTGGTAACATTTGTCTAAAACTGTTTTTCCTATTTTATTTGCTTGCTTCACTTTTAATGAGTATAGTGAGCCACTGTACTTTTAAAATCTTTGCACATGTAAACTATCAACTCAGGCCTTTATAGACTTAGTATATTGATGGGAACTGCATTATACTAATTTTATGACTTTCAGATAGGTTAGTGCCAGTGAGGTCAGCTCAAGAGTAATGAATGTCATTTTAAAATACCAAGAAGCATGATTATTTTCATACTGATATTGCTGTGGAAAAATACCAAAGAGGCTGTGAGATTATGCCACAAAGTATAGAAACTGTTCCAGGAAGTAAGTGCATAAACTCGGCTGTGCAAGTGTACAGAAAAACCCATTAAAACCCATTAAAAGGACCCAAACTGTAGACAGAAAATAAAAAAGGATTGATCAGCTGCATCCATGAAGGCAATAGATTGTCCATTTATTAATTAAAAGTACATTTTATATATTGTGATGTGATAAATAGTTGGGCTGTATAGGTTAATTCCCTCAGATCTGCACCGAGGGCTATTAGCATTGATAAATTATGCACTATGACATTTAACATTTCTGATCGACGGTCTAAAGGAGTGCTGTACCTGCAGCTTTGCTTCTGCTATTTACACAGCAATTTAGTCTGGCTATAGTCCACTGTGAAGTATTTCTCATGCAAGCGGGCCTACCCTCAAATAAGCATGTGCTTTTGTGGTTGTGCGATTATACTTCCAGAACCAAAATTAAATCTCTTGGAGCATAGCTGTCTCAGTCAGACAACTTCTGATATATATAAACATTATTGGGTATCACGGGCATAATGAACTTAAATACCCCAACATATGGGATGTATTGTATGCATAATAAGGAAACCTATTTCTATAATTTTTGTAGTAATATTATATAATGCTATCAACTTAATTTTATACATTGCCATAAGGACATTTTCTTTCGTGTTTCTTTCCCCACACTGTTCTATTTTTCTAAAATCAGTTTCTCTATTAACTTTCAAAAAATATGTTTGAAAAATTTTCTGAACTACATAGTTTGTTTTAAAGATTTATTCATTTATTTTAGAGAGAGAGAGAGAGAGAGAGAGAGAGAGAACATGCAATGAGGGAGGAGGGGTAGGGGGAAAGGAAGAGAGAGGCTCTCCAGCACACCCCCCCCCCCCCCCCACTGAGTCCAGAGCCCAGTGCCACTTGGCTGGATCCCAAGATCCTGAGATCATGGCCTGAGCCAAAATCAAGACCTGGCACTTAATTGACTGAGTCACCCTGGTGCCCCTAAACTATGCAAAGTTTTAAAACTCCATCCAAATGTTTAAGAACCATGCTTCAAAGACTCTGTATGCACAAATGGTTCAGATCATGATCTCAGGTTGTGAGATTGAGCCCCATGTCAGGCTCCATGCTGTTGAGCCTGGAGACTGTTAAGATTCTTTCTTCCTCTCCCTCACTTGTTGCCTCTCGCTCCTCATTCTCTCTCTCTCTCAAAAAAACAAACAACTCCAATAAAAAAAATATACAAACAAAAAACCCCTTAAAACCAATGCATTAAAGGATCAAACTATTTCCAAGTAACTTAACTATGTCCAAGAAACTGGCACAAGAATACTTGTGGAAATTTAAAACTGTTCATCTATCAGCAAGGTAAAATTCCCATAGCCAGTATCCAATAAGAAAAAAACAAAAACAAAAACGAATCTTTTAAAGAAAAGATGACACCTAAGAAGAAGAAATTATGATAGAAACTATCTAAAATGAAGCAGAAGAAACACATTAATCTCATCATGGAACTGTAGACAAGTGTTGAGTATCTGAACTTGCATGTAATTTGAGTCACTGAAAGAAAAAAGAAAAAGAGCTGGCAGAAATATTTGAAGTGATAATGGCCCAAAATTTTCCAATTTTGATAAAATCTGTAAACATGTAGATCCAAAAATGTTAATAAATCCTAACCATAAGATATATGAAGTACACAGAAACAAATCATAATCAAGTTTTATAAAAGCAAACATTAAAGAGAAAAATCATAAGAGCATCCATAGAAACAAGAAATATTATAGAGAAAGCAAAACAAAACAAATTCTCATTGAAACAATGTAAGTAAGACAACAGTGGAATAACATTTTTAAAGGACCAAAACTAAAAAGAAACAAACCTCCAAATCTGTGAACCTACAATTTTTTTCAGGCAATATAATATTTAAAAGCAAAGGTAAAATTTTTTTAGACGTATAAAGGCTGAAATAATTTATAATCAGCAGAAATGTATTAGGAGAAATATTAAAGGAAGCCATTGAAGAAGAAAATGGACATATAGGTTGATGAAAGGAATGAAGATCATAAATATAGTAACTACATTGGAAAATGCATGTTATTTATAAATACTTCATCTCATTAGATAATTAACTGCTTAAACAAAAATAATGGCAATGTGAAACAGATTTTATAACTTATGTTGATGTTTGAAAAATTAGTACAGAGGCTAGGAGGGGAAGAAAGAAATGGTGTCTAAGGCATTATAGCACACATAAAATGGTATAACCTCACCTGCAAGCAGACTGATTAAGTTCAAGATATGTACTATAAACCCCAAAATAACCACTAAAAATAACAAAGAGGTATAGCTTATGTAGGAGAAAAAAAGGAATCATAAAAAATACAATAAATCTCAAACCAGAAAAATAAATGTGAAGCTAACACTAACATAAAGAAAGCTAGAATAACTCTAAGAATATTAGACAGTCTACTTCAGAGCAAAGATTATTACCGGGAACAAAGGTTCATTTCATAATGATAAAGGGGTCAATTAACCAAAGAGGCATACAAAAATCCTAAGTATACGTACCTCTAACAAAAGTCCTTCAAAATACATCAAACAAAAACTGACAGAAGAGCTAGAATAGACAAATTCACAGGTGTAATTGGAGAATCAATATCACCCTTTTATTTGAGAAGCAGTAGATCCCCCTCAAATAATCTATGGGAATATAAAAGACTTGAACAACATTATCGATAATTTGACCTAATATTTATAGAAGAGTCTACACAACAGCAGTTGAACACCTATTTCTGACAAGAGCACATGGACCATTTACCAAGATAAATGGTATTGTGAGCAGTAAAACAAGTCTCATATTTCAAAACATCAAGCCATGCCAATCATGTTCTCTAGTCACACAAAAAATTAAATTAGAAATGAAAACCAAAATGTCTTCTGGAAAGTCCCAAATATTGAGGAGTAAATACACTTAAAACAACCTTTAAGTTAAAGAGGAAAATATAAAGTGGTATTAGATAACATCTGGGAACAAATGAAAATAGAATCACAACACATCAAAACTTGTGAAATATAACTAAAGCAGTACTTGTAGGAGATTTAAAGCACTTAATGATGATATTAGAAGAGAACAAAGTTCATAAATCAATGACCCCAGGTTTCCCCTTGAATAACTAGAAAAAGAACAAATCAAACCCACAATAAAAAGAAAAAAAAGGGAATAAATTTAAGAGCAAACATTAATGAAATAGAAAGTAGAAAAGCAATTGAAAAAATTAATCAAACCAAATATTGGTCGTTTGATCAATAAAATTCATATACCTTTAGCTAAACTGCTAAGAAAAATATGGAAAGAAATTGTAACCTAACCAATATCAGATTTGAGATGGGTTATAATATCACTATAGATTCTACAAATATTCAAAGGATAGGAAAATATTATCAACAACTTTATGCCAATACATTTTAGAACTTAGATGAAATGGACAAATTCCCCAAAAATTGTAGCTTACTCAAGATAAAATAGATAACCCGAGTAGCCCAAAAACTAGTAGAGAGATTAAAGTTATAGGTAAAAACTTCCCAAAAAAGACAATTTGAGCCCCAAATGACTTAAATGACAAATTCTGCCTAACATATAAAGAACAATACTAAATCTGTGCAAAATCTTCCAGAAAACTAAAGTGAAACCCAGTCCTGATACTAAAACTAGGTAAGAGGTACTACAAGAAAACCACAAACCAAAAACTCTCCAAGCATAATAGGATAATTCTACACAAAATTTTAACAAATTATGTCCAACATTCCATAAAATGGATAATATTTTATGACAAAGTTTTAAGCCAGGAATGCAAAGTTTGGCTTAACATTAAAATGTCACTGTGATTCCCAACATCAGTAAACAACAACAAAATCACCTCAACAAATGTAAATGTCCATCAATAGATGAATGGATCAACACACGGCTTTATGTCTATACAATGGAATACTATTCAGAAATAAAAAAAATGAACTCTTGAATCATATATAAATATTAAAATAAAAATGGAGAATAAAAAGCCTTTCAAAAGAGTATGTAATTGTTGAATCACTGTTGTATAACTGAAATTAATGTCAACTATACTTCAATTAAAAATTAAAGAAAAATGAATGTGTACTGTATGGTTTATATAAATTTATGGAAAGTGCAAACCTCTGTAGTGATAGAATGTACATTAGTGAATCTCTGGGGAAAGGTTAGGAGAGGGATAAAGTAGGGGAGCTGGGAAGAACTCAATGAAATGGATTACAAATAGGCACAAGGACACTTTCAGGAGTGATGGATATATTATCTTGATTGTGGGGATAGTTTCATGGGTGTTTACCCATGTCAAATCTTATCAAACTGTATACCTTAAATATGTGCAATTTATACTGGTTACATCTCAATAAAGTGATGTTTAGAATTTCAGAGTCCTTCTGATATAGATTATCATAATCTTCAGAATCATGGCGTTGGTCCTTCTTGGCTGATGGGAGGGATAGTCTTTCACACTTGTCCCTGCCACCTCTTCTCTCCCAAATTTCAAACAGTTTTAATTGATTCTGGTAGAGGGACAAATTTTCCTTTCTTTTAAAATTTTATTTAAAGTGCTATGGGAGTAAGACCTCAAGAAAAATCTTTATGTCACCTGTGAGTTGTTATGTCTAAGAATCAGTTATTATTGAAATTTAGAATCCACCAATTGACCAGCAAATACGTACTTAAACACTTTATAGGAACTTCTGTTTTGTTGACAAGGTTGATTCCGTGCTAAAGAAATTTCAGTCAACATGGATGTTTGGCTTGGTTCTGAGACCCATGTGTTAAAATAGTCATAGAAACACTATTATAGTAGCTCCAAACTATAAATAACAAGTGTCTGATTTATAGAGTAGGTAAACAAATGATGATATATTTATATAAGGAAATACTATAGAACAATGAAATACCATATACCTTTACTTAACAAAATGGATAAATTATACAAATAACAGTGTTGAAGGAAATGAGCTAAACACAAATGATATGATTCCATTTTATATAAAGGTCAAAAACTAGTAAAATTAAGCAGTAATATTAAAAATTAAAAGAGTGTTTATTTTGGGAAGGGAAGAGGGAGGGTAATTGGGATGGGTCCTAAAGTAGCCTTGTGGTATGTTCATTAATTGCTGTCTTTTAACTGGTTGGTGGTTACATGAATGTGCTCACTTTGTAATTCATTTACTCCTATAATTAACAACATTAGTTCATCAAGTATAAACAAAAAAATTTTGAAAACGTCACATAAAAGTAGTCCAGTTATTTAAGAGTTACTTGGCAAGGGATCTATCTACCTGTGTCAGATTCTTCTTATTTTTAATATCAAATTTTAATTCATTTTAATTCAGGTCAAGATAAGGAAATTAAAAATTAAAATGAATTCAGCTGTTTTGTTTAATAATTTAGATAATTTCTAGATTAGATTAGAGAAATTATAATTTCTTACCCAGAGTTAGAGTTCTATCTGTGATAGAAATTACAGTTTGATGGAAAACCATCATTTGCTATGATCCAGTTAGCCAAGCCTATGAGCTGATTCCTGTTTACCTGGGAATAACTTGTTTGACTTATAGGACAACCATCCTGTAAAATGCAAACCTACCATAAAGTACAAATAATGGGCCTGGGTTTTGCAAGATCATTAAAATATCTAAACAATAATTTTGTCATTGACATGCACCTTTCCCTGCCTTGACATTTTAGTTTCAGTCCTACTAACCTCTAGGAAGCCTCAACAATCCAAAAACTTGTATTTGAAAAATGTGACACATTTATCAACACACACGTTAGCAATTCCTTGGGTGATGGCTTGTGTCTGTGCTAGCTAAGTAATGAATATTCATTCCAAGACTAGGGTTTGGGCGGAAGAGGGGTGGCTGGAAATGTTTCTCATCTCTATCCCTCTTCTTTACATTGCTTGTGCATCATGTTTCAGATACCGCTCTGAACTGTTGGGACAATATACTGAGTGACCTGTCACCTCAACCATGGGCACATTCAACACCAGTACACACTATGTTGGGGTCGTGTGTAAAAGAAATATGTTCCTTGATTTGAAGTCCATGATAGCCTGTGAGATGGTATCACTTTTGAATATTTTAATTTCTTTTGGACATCTCCATTTTATTGATTCTTCCATGTGGTAGAATGAGGAGACATCTCCTTTTTTAATAACTCACTCTCTTAGAGCTTCAAATTTCTCAGCTTTAAAATGAAGTTTGTAACATCAATTTCCTAAGACGATTTTTAAAGAATATATGTAGTAATATACAGAAACTATCTAATCCAGTGATTGCCAAGTAATAGGTACATAATATTTAAAACTTCTGAAGGTGGGGGAAAGCATAGGAGAGAAGAGGAAAAGAAGAAGAAGGAAATGTAGGAATAGTGACAAAAAGGTTATAAAATTTACATTATGAACTAATATAAAACAATGATTAATATCAAAATATAAAAGCTAAAAATATGAAGCATTATTCCAAAAGTTCAATAGTTTGTCTTTTTAAGCAGGTTGATTATGAAGGGGGATTTTTTTGTGCTTACCATGTTACAAAATCCAGAACATAATATTTAAAATAGATACACACTGCTTCTTGTCACATGTCATAAAATTAGTTCCTAAGATGGTTTAAAAATGTTTCTCAAATATTTTTAGGATCTTTGGATATCTTTTAATACATCTAATAGGAAAAGGATATCATCAAATTGTTCAGTTGGTAGATGCAGAATAGGTAAGAGATAAGTAAAACTTGAAGCAGTTACTATTTATTCCATATATTATTGTAAAACATTATTATTTTTGCAGAAAGCTATAGGTCTTATTAGCAAAGGAGAGGGATGGGGAAGGTGGGAGGAAGGAGAACAGAAGGCAGCACTGTGAAAGTGGCATCCCAGGGAGTGTAACAGGGGAGTTCTGGAAATCTTGATTTTTTTTTTCCCATTTTCCCCCCACAAACTATCTCTTCTGTTGATAAGCAGGCACATTAATTCTATTTGATTTCCATTAAAAAAAAATCTATGAAAAACCTCTTTATTGATAGCTGGGAAGATTTGTCAGACTATTTCCTGTTTCTCTTAAGACATTTCCCATGTATTATTACTTGTTATGTCTGAATGTCTGTGAGATTGTCCTTCTGTTTTGGTTTTATAATGAAGTTACCATGAAAATGCGTCACATCTTTTGTCCTTGCCTCCAGTTTCAGTCATTATTACCAACATGAAAAAATCCACTGAGTTTTATGAATTCTCTTTTATTTTTAGATCTAGAGTTTGGTGAGAAACCATGAACTTCACAACCCCTATGCAGTAAATAGACTTGACTCTCCAGTTTCTTTTTCTTTCACTTTTCTCTATTGGTTTAGAAAAGGTAAAATAAAGTTGCTTTAGAAGCATATAGTCTCAAATAGAGCAATTGTAAGAAGGGCTTATCCTGTTTGATACAACTAAGTCTTCCAAGTCTTTCCATTTTTGAAACAGAAAGACTATTTTTAAAATAAAGATCAAAAAGAGAACAGAGTTGTTTAGCTACTAAAATGAGCTTGGATATAGTCTTCCAGGAAGGCAACGTAAAGCTACACACACAGATCAGATCTTTAAATAGTAAGATGCTAATGAAAATACACGATTTTTCCTTACTATATTATAAAAATATGCAGTAAGTTTAAAACCTGGATCTAGAATTTTAGTCCCAAAGGTGCAAATAAAATAATTCTAAGGTGAAGCAAAAATGCCTTTGTGTTACTACCCATAATATAAAAGACAAGTCAAAAAGTGTAACCTAGATATTTTACTTGCCTATGAATTTCTCTTTGGTTGCACCTTGCCTTAAAAGTTGTCCTCTAATGTAGAATGATTCACCATGTCTAAGAAGTGTTTTAAAATTGACATGTTTAAAATATATTACTGGTCTACTAAAACTTGTTTTATACATAACATTTTAATCCTGGATCTCTTATTAAATTATAGTGAACTTTTAGAAAGTAAGGCTGTGAGATCATTCAACACTGTACTCTTTCCTCAGTTACAGACCAGTACCTAACATAGGGTTTTGCAAAAAATGATGTGATTCTCTTATAGTTTATCTATTTGTAAGAAGAAATACAATTGGGATCAGGAGTTTAATCACCTTTTTAAAAATCCTGTTAAGGGGGGAAAAGATATGGAGAAAGCATACGGCGTTGGTCAAATCTCACTCTATCACTTCTGAACTGTGCGGAGTCTAAGGTCTAAAATGGGATTAATAATATCAAATTTGAAGGAATGTTCCATAGAATAAATGAGATTGCATGAAAATGAGTAAGTAGATTGTCAAATGATGGAAAGAGAGATCTCTGAGTTACATCCCTTTGCACCTAGTTTCCTTAAAATTAGTTTAAGGCATATTTGTAGTTTATTCCTAAAATCCTGCCACAACAATTCCCACCACAGTAGATCCCAGCTTGTGTATGGATTGTGGTGGCACTTGTTATCATCAGGCTCTCTGCTATTAAGACCCGTGAGAATGTGATTCAAATAGAACTGGACTCTCTTAAAAAAGAGAGTGAGTTAGCCTTTGAGTGAATATTAGGACAAAGACCTTGATAAAAAGACACTAAGAGCTAGCATTTTTCTTATGCATTATGAGCTGAACTGAAATAAATACTGAAGTTTCATTTGGCACATTTTTGGCATCATTTCTCTATACACTATCTCTAATGGGTACAGGGCATGGCCCTATTAGAATACCACAAGATGTTTTCATAGTACTGGGATGAAACTCAAGTAGGTTTTGAGTGTGAGTGAGAAGGACACTGTCAGCCAAGAAACAAAAGGAAGAATTTACTTTCTGTGAACTCATCAAGGAGTTAAAAATAGATGGACATTTATCTACAATTCACACTTGATTATTTTTGTTCATTTCATGTTTCTTATTTGGTATAATGTCACTTAAACTGACATTATTACTTTTTATCATAATAGAGGATACTAAGCAAACTAGATAAAATTCTAATATTCTTTAACTAATATGTTTTAAATTGTATTATTGTAATATAATTAGTTATATTTACATCTGGTAATAGGAGATAAATGAAGGTTTTTCACAGTATCATTAACTAACATTACTTGATTAACAACAATTGTTAGTCTATATTGAACAGCATTTAGAACTTAATATGTGCACAATTTTTATCACTTATTAGTATCTATTTTGTACTGTTTTATCAAGATCTTGACATTTAATACTCTATTAAAAGAACACTGGTTTATTTTAATGTCTTTAGTGACATTCTTAGGATTGTAACACCAAATGAAAATTTAACAAAAACTTATTTACTCTAGAGTATGTAGTGATTAAGAATAATAAACCTTAAACCTTAAATCTGTTACATAATAATTTGTTGAGAAGGAGAACCTGAAGGAAAGAAAGAAGAAAAGGAAATGGTGTGTTCTGGTGCACCACATCAGTCTGCAGTCAGATGAAGCTTGGCAGTGGCATGGGAAGCAAGGTCACTTTTCTGGCACTGATTTAATCTAATCTTTCTTTTGCAGTTGAGTATATATATTTTAGTCAAGGAAGTTTGACCCAGAATTTATTATGGCTGGAAAATATCTATAATAACTGAATGTTGCCAGCAAATAATTAATACTGCAAATACAGCTCTGGAGATTATAGATAAACCATATATCTCTATATATATTAAGAGAGCAAGTACTTACAAGTTGACTGTCAACAAATTCTAATTTCACCTAAAACCATGACATATAGTTAAATTCTCTTGGCACTGGTGTGGAAGATTTCACATTTTAAACTTTGTGAAACACAACATAACAATGCAAGGCAGGTAAAAAGAAAATCCAATGGAATTCAGTGCATAAATGGTCAGTCCTTCAAAGTGAAAAATTTATTGGTATAGTATTAGAAGTTTCCACCACAATATTTTGTATTCATAGAATTATTTTACACTATTCCTATAGGTTTGATCAATGAGAATAAATTACTATTTATTGTCAAATGATAAAGATGATTTTCATATATGTGTTTCCATCAGTTTCAACATAGAGGATTATCCACCAAGATATGATTTTAACCCTAACTTATGAAACAGTAAGTTTGCTTGTAATGGTTTCATGTATATGGCCAAGGATAAGAGACTTCTAAGAAACAACGTATTTTATACTCAGCCTGAACAGAAGTCAGCCTGAACATTGACATATTTGCATTTATTTCTGTTGTATTCAGGTCCCATTTGTACACCATAATATGGCCCAGATGAATGTGGTATGCACAGATTTCTGTCACAGCTCAGGAAAAAGGAGCTTGGGGAATATATTTTTTTCTTAAAATTATGCAATAGGTAAAGGACAGCAGTAAAGGGAGATGTTAATGCATTTTTTTAAGGTTACCAATTGCATGAACAATCCTTGCAAGAGGCCCAGTTTAAAGAACAGTCATTCAACTTCTACCAGTTCATAAGAGCCAATTATATATATCTTGTCCCAAGGCCACATTCAGTGAGGACTCTTTAGGAGCTGGAAATCAGATGTCATGAGAGTATTTATACCAGGGAACCAGGCAAACACTAAATATCAAGGCTTTTATTGTTTTCATTTCAGAGAAAGTTGTTTCAGTTGCATACCACTGTACCACCCCATCTCTGTTGTTGATTTTTGGCGATAGTAGTTTAAGATAACGTATACTGTGCATAACAGGTACCTATTCTAACCAATTTTCAAAAGGTCAAAAGGTGTGTATGTGTGGACTCATGTGCAACAGAGAGAGAGAGAGAAGCATAACATGAACAAAAAAGAGGAGTTACAATTGAAGAAGAACTTACAAGATGACATAGAAATGTGAATCTCAGAGAGACTCCAGGGATATCCTATAGGCTGCACCAGAAGAATGAAGGCTGTGAAATTGGATAGAATATTTATTTAAAAAGCAACAGTCCATCATGGAAGTTGAGAAAAAGAAAAAAAAAGGTTTTTGAAATATGTGTTATAGAAGTGAAACTTAGGAAGACTGAATGAAAAAAATGGATGGAAATTCCTAAGTCACTCAAATTTAGGGGCAGACTCAGCATTAACTCTTGAGGACATATTTCATAGCATCCCCAGGCATGGAAAGTGCCTTTTAAAATCATATTATGTTAAACATATATAGTTTCAAAAAATATATAGTTTCATTAAAAATGTTAAGCAAAGAGTTGACATCTCCCAAATTATGTTAATGAGTTAATCAACAAAATATTCGGAAGAGCTGAGAAGGTAATTTAGACTCTCTCCATTGGTCTCAACAATCCATCACTTGAGTAACCCTATTTCATTTCCCTACCAAACCTCTAGCATCTACACTTTATTGACTCTACCCCATCATCACCATTTATATTTCCAATGGAGCCCCACTGTATTATCCTAAGAAAACCATTCTGCTTTCTTCAGACCATGCATCAGAATCAAGGTGAATTTTTTATTTCTCAGTTGATCAAATTGTTAGTAGTTTTGAAATTCAATAAAGACTTAAAAATTTTGTTCCAAAAACTCTAACTTTACTAAGAAAAATGTGGTTTATCAGCAGATGTTATTAGAAACAATGTTGTACTAGGAACTCCACTCAGCACAAAAGCCGGTTCTGTTTCTTTACAATATACTTCTTTGAAGACCAGTTTGAATTTCTGAGGTCCTGGGGCTGTGAGCATGTGGACAGCAACTTGCTGGTTTCTATTTTTAAAATCAATATTATCCCAATTTATGAATGTTTAAAAAAATAAATTTCTAAGTGTGACCTGAATTACTTCCTTGGAAGAACCTGCATTCTTGTAAAATCCTGCAGTGAGTACCAAGGGTAAGAAAACTGACACCTACTGGTCTTAAGTTTGAACCAAGGGAGGACTCCTAAGCAAACGCCTATTCTTGAGATTGCATTAATAAATGTAAACAGGATGTTTCAGCACAGAAGCATAAAACTGCCTGATATATGCAGGCCTCTTTTTAATGATGTTTAAAAAGGAGCTAAACATCTCCCTGGGAATTCTTAAAACATTTATCTTTTAGGCAGTTATTTAGCTTCACAAGTCTTTGTTGTTTCACAAGCTGGAGAAAATAGGTCAGCTAATGTTATATTAATCAGCAAATTAATATTTTAATTTGATTTTCTTTCTAGTGAAAATGCATGTACTTCCCCCCACCCCTCCTTTTTTTTTCCCTACTTCGGGACTGATGTTAAGTGGTATGATTATCATATTGTACCTTGGAGTTCTGAGATAACAGAGTCCAGTGAGAGCTCTATTCTTAGAAAAGTGGGAGGTTTATCATGCCACTTACACATTTAAAATGACACTCCATGGCTCCTGTGCAACCAAGTATCTTAGAGCTGAGTCACACGATTCTCCAAATTGTGTTCTTCGATTCATATTCTAAAATAGTACCTTGCGAATCCAAGTAGAAAAAAACTTTTTGCTTAGTAGCAATCCTGTCTTTATTTGAGGAAAAAAAAAAAAAAACTTACTCAAATTACCTGAACCATGTAAATGTGGGTTTCAGAGTCCATTTTCTATTTTCATGTATTAACTGACAAGTCAACAGATAGATTCAAAGAATCTGGTGGCATGTTTTTTTTGAAAGTGAATAAAGATCTACCAGGTTTAAAGTAGAAATTTAACAGACTAGATACTCTTATATTCCTTTCCTCAAAAGAAAATGCTCCTTGTTTTTTTTTTTTTTTTTTAATGTCCATTAAATAATTAAAACATGCTAGGGGGTAGGAAAGTTTGTGACATTATTTATGTAGTGATTTTAATTTTCTTTTAGCAGCAGTCACTGTGAAATTTAATGTATTCCTACCAATCCAAATTTGGCATTATTAATGGAGTGAATGGCCATGCAGCCTCAAAGAGGTTATGAAAGACTAAAGATGGTAGAATGTGCCTGAGGTTTATACTTCTAGTTTGCTGTTCTCTTGAAACCTTCTCAATGGAAGGAACAATACCCGATATTTCTATTTCTCTGCCTTGTCAAAATTCAGTTACTGCTTGGCAGAAAAGGATGCTAAGCTAATTTATAAGTGTCGAAAAACACGTATGTACTGAAAAAAAAACAGTAAAATTTCAAATTATCACTGGGAAGTATAGCAAAATGTATCAACTGGAAATTTCTGTAAGGATGATCTATTTCCATCAGATGCAACATTTTCATTGACCTATAAAATTTTGAGTCCTAAATGTCTGTCTATAAAACTTCTTACATAATCTATAGCATAAGCTAATTGTAGGAAACCCTACTCCAGTAGGAAAACTACATGCTTAATTAGCATAAATTAGTACCAAATGCTTAATTCTACTCTAACTATTTCTGTTCCCTGGTTCTCTGTCTCTGTCAGAGAAGTTCCAAACATTACCTATGTGAACAAAGTCATATGTAATTCTCAGAGAAATACTTAAGTTTATCATGTAAAAGTATACTGCTTTTTCCTATATAAACATGTTACAAAGAGTTCTGTATTTAACATTATTTCTGCCTTTTTATTATAGCAAATGTTAGAAATTATACTAACAAAATGTTGACTATGCAGAACTCATGTGAAACTGGTATGTTTAGATCATATGTTAAGTTTTCCACTACATTTTCCTTTTAATGGGGAAGTTTTACATGAAAAGAGAAAGGTGGAATCCCTGGGTAGCTCAGCAGTTTAGTGCCTGCCTTCAGCCCATGGTGTGATCCTGGAGTCCCAGGGTCGAGTCCCACATTGGGCTCCCTGCATGGAGTCTGCTTCTCCCTCTACCTGTGTCTCTGCCTCTCTCTCTCAGTCTGTGTCTTTCATGAATAAACAAAATCTTCAAAAAAAAAAAAAAAAAAGAGAGAGAAAGGTAAGTAAGAAAAAATAAAAGATTGTTACTTGAAAAGAGCATAGAAATATAGATTCACATGTATTCATCAAAAATGTTAAGTAGCTCAGAGAGAAAATAAATTAATTTACATTTATGAACCATCAACTACAGGCTATATTTTCTGCTAGACGTTTGAAATGCATAATAGTAACAAAGTACTTTACATTTATTGAATGTGAACTGAGTGTCCCTAAAGAGAGCCAGAGTGTTCCCATGTTGGCAGTATCCTGTGGGTTTCTGACAAAAGTAAATGCAAATCCTCTCAGCAGGGAAGGGACCAATTCAGGTCTTGAGTATTCACAAGAATTGAAATAAGAGCTCACCTTGAAACATCAGCAAACACACAGAGACCTGTGGTTGCCACAAGTTCAAGGTAGGGAGATATGAAAAGGAGGAACAGAGTTTTTAGACCTCCGAAACTACTCTGTAGGATACTATAGGGGATATAGGTCATTATACATGTGTCCAAACCTATAGAATGTACAACACAAAGAGAGAACCCTTATATAAACCATGGACATTGAATAATAGGTGTCAATATAGGTTTAGCAATTGTAGCAAATTTACCAATCTGGTTGAAAATTTATAATGGGGAAAAATATGCAGGTTGTTTATGGAAGGGGTTTATGGAAAATCTCCGTACTCTTCTTTCGATTTTGCTGTGAGCCTAAAGCTGCTCTAAAATATAGTCTTTTCTTCAAATCAAAATTTTAAATCAAATACAATGAAGGAATAGTGATAGTCTCAAAGATTTCATAGGTAGAAATTAGTAAATACAGAAAATAAAATAGTATCTAGTGAATATGTTTAAAGATATAGAAGATGGGGTCACAAAAATGAATCAGCAAAATAGCACTATGTACGCTGACCAGGTAGATTTGTAGGTGAATTAATTCGACTGTATAGGAAAGAAACTAAAATTTCTATAGTAATTAGTAACTGAAAGGATGAGTTAAAATGAAGATTTGATACAAATGAAAACAAAATCTTCTCCCTTAGGTTGTTTCTGTGTCTTGGCTTTGTGAATGATGCTGTATGGAACATGGGAGTGCAGACAGCTCTCTGAGATAATGGTTCCATTTCCTTTGGATATATACCCGGAAGTGGGACTCCGGGATCATACAGTAGCTGTATTTTTAATTTTTTGAAGCAACTTCAAACTGTTTTCCTTAGTGACTGAACCAATTTACATTCCCATCAGCAGTGCACAAGTGTTCCCTTTCCTCCATGCCTTTATCAGCATTTGTCAGTTTTTTTTTTAATAGTAGCCATTTTAGCAGGTATGAAGTGATATTTCACTGTGGTTTTGATTTGCATTTACCTGATCATTAATGATGCTGAACACCTTTACATGTACCTGTTGGCCATCCGTACATCTTTGGAACAAATTCTACTCAGATGCTTTGCCTATTTTTTAATTAGGTTGTACAACTTCCTTGTATATTTTATATATGAGCCTTTTTATCAGATATGTGGTTTGCAAATATTTTCTCCCATTCCACAGGTTGCCTTTTCATTTTGCTAATGGCTTCCTTTCCTGGGCCACAGCTTTTGAGTTCAGTGCAGTCCCACTTGTTGATTTTTGTTTCTGTGGCTTTCAAAATGTCTTTGTGTTGACTTAGAATTTTATTGTTTGTGTTGAGTATTCAGGAGAACACTTTCTGATACCCGAGTTAAGGGTAAGCATCCTGTAGCTCCAGGAAACAGTTTAGCATAGCAGCTTAGCCTAGCATAAGGTAGATACTCTCTATTTGTTGAATTGACTCCCATGTGCTCCTTTGGCCATCCTAGTTTTAGATTTCTCAATTTCATTCAGTCTTGTCTGTCCCTATGTTGTTCTTTAATGGAGTAATCAATCTTTTCTCCCAGTGGGAACCATTTCTTGATTATCTATTGTGATCTTTTTTATATATATTAAAACACTGCTTTGCCTTTGAGACATTCTACCACTGTCACTTATGTAGATGATGATGTCCCCCAAGGATCCCAAACACATGTTAATGAATTCTTTTTAGAATTCAGTAATTTGGTTCTTTTCATCCATCAACTGGTCATTGTTTCAAAGTGCCTTAAAAAACAGCCTATCCATTTGGCACCCAGTCTTACTGCTCTTTAGAGAATTAAATAGGAAATAGAAATGAGCTTCATGGTCCAAGAGAGAAGTTTTAGAGGGTAGCCACGAGGAGTAAAGAATATGAGACAGGGTCAATGTGAGGATTGGCTAGAGACAGTGAAGCAGAACTTTGCACTCAAAAGGCAAATATGGTTGACCCAGAGAAAGAAACATTTCCTGAAGTTTGAGGGCCTTCTTCTGAGCCTGGAAAACACTTAAAAGCACTGCTAATATAACACCTATTACCCAGTTGATAGTCCTGAGTATTTGTCTAATTAGCATTTTAGTCATTTTATAAAAGTTCGGGGGTTGAACATGGAAGAAAGTGCATCCCAATAATGCAGAAACATAAAGACATGGAGAAATAGAGAAAAATGACAAAGCATTTGATTCAGAGAGAATGCTCAAATCAGCAAGAGCTGGAAATTATCACATTATCTAGAATGAAATGAAGTTCTAACTGCGTACTGACCAAATTCTCTTGCGGTTGGTAATGCGAGGTTACTTGACATCATAGGTAACCTGGCAAACATAAATGGGAACTGATTTCTCAAGGTCAACTACAGGTCAAGAGTTTAGTTTTCTCTCTTGGGTTCCCAAACTACTTCTTATTGCCAAAGGTACATTTGTTTTTAAATCTATAAGGACTTTTTGATCTGATGCAGGCTATGTTCAGTGGGTCCTCATACCCCCATGATGAACAAATGTGTTTTTACTGTGTTTTAACTCAAAGTAAAATTAGAGTGCTGCAAAATAAAAGGCCCTTCCAACTGTACGGTGATGTGAGATTCTCCCATTCCAAAAACTATATACCATCGCTTAAGCAATATACAAAAAACATGGATGGGGTCCTTGAAAATATCGGTTGTCCAAAAGTAGTCACAAGGAAAAAAAACTCTATTGATAAATATTAACTCTGAGAAATCTAAAAAAGTCTATTTCAAAATCATATTTTGATATAATTTTTGTTCTCAAAAGAGGTACTGTTGTGACTTCCATTTAAAAAAATAATATTTATTAAAGCTGATACTAAAATCCCTTATTTCCCGACTTCTGGATCACTCTTTGAATATAAAAAATAATATCCTTGTAGTTTCATTTGTGGTTCTAAAAAAGCGTTTGACTCATTAAGGTTGAATGTCAGGAAATTTCATCTAATGTTCCGTTTTAAAAGAGAAAAGAAGGGAGAAAGATTTAGATGAAAAGTAGAGTGTATGACCTTAGAAATGTATTTATAAGGTCTGGCTGCAGCAGCCAAAAATAATAACCATTGAACCTAGTGAATAATTTAAGGCCAATGAGCTAACAGTGATCTTTGCAATGGGATATTAATACGTAAATATTTTAGTCAGCTTTTTCACACCCAGCATAAAAATGCCTTGTATTTCATCTACAATCTCACCGTAGGTGAAATTTCTGAGTGATTCTATGTTCTCACTGAAGTTTTTATATATACATTCACACGTTATAATTAAATGATTTTACTCCTCAAATACATTCTAGAAAAAAAGATCATATTTTCTAAAAGATGCAGTGATGATTCCTAAGGCCATGTTTCATTATGCACATTGGGATAGTACTACAAAATGATTTGATTCTTTCATCTAGATCTATTTGCTCTGACACTGGAGTTTATTTCAGATTAGAACAATTTTTTTAAACCAATACTTAACCTTGAAGAACTATTAACAAAGGTGATCAACAGATATAAGTATTTGAGAGTTGCAAAAAACATTCACTATTCACTCTAATATAAAAATACATATAACCATATCCATTTATAAATTATTAATTTCTTTGTGTTTCTTTGATGTTAATAAACCAAAGCTATGACTCTGGTTTTCAGACAAATGATTTATGTTCGCCAGTGTTTTTAATTGCTTGTTGTGTTAAGGTGTAGTTCTTGGCTAGAAGTTTAAGATGAGTTTTTCACACAGCATGATAGAATGGGAGAAAACTTGAAAGGGCATTACTAGGTCTTAACTTAGACACCTAAATTCACTTCCTCTTAGTTTATTTTCCTCCCCTTAGATGAGAAGACATGTCTGATTAATTGATAAGGCCTTCAAACTACCATTGTAAATGGATTAGCTATGGTAATACCTGAGTTGTCCCAAATCTTATAGGTAAATGGGACCTTGAAAAATGCAATCCTATTTTAATGGCTGTTTAAAAACAATGTGGGAAATCTAAGAGTAACACTCACTAGGTTTCTCTTCTGCCATGTTTGTTTACACCCATTAGTAAAGTATGGATTTCCATAGGCCACAAACTTGGGTGTATAAAAAAATGAAACTATCTTTAAATCTTTAATAATTAAATTTACAGCCTAAGTAGAGGAAAAATTTATAATTGATTGTAGAGTTTTCATGACCAAACGAGTTTCTTTATATCCATCTAAATTCTTGTTGGCTAGAATAGGCTCCAGGCATCAGCGTGGGGAGGCATCTACTCTTTTATATCCAGGATCTAACCCAATTAGAACTACATAAGCGATGTACATCAACTGTCTGGTGTCCACTCACTAGGCTTCAGAGGTGCTTACCTCTAGGTCAATCACTCTCTCACCAATTATTGCCCTGTGCCCTTTTGATTTCTCTCCCAGTGCCTTGGAAAATATTATGGTCTTCTGAAAAGCTGTTTGGTAGCTGCAGGAAAGTAGGAGGGCTTCTTCCATCCACCTCTGATCAGGTATGTTGTCACCATGTCAATTCTATGGTTGTTATACTACGTCTATGTCCTAGGGACTCTGCAGGGCTTGTCATAACTCCAGACTTACTCTGGAAAGCAAAGTACAAATTTCATTCTTTTTAGGACTGCAAATATCTGAGGATTCCATTTTCCATCCTGTCTGAAAACTAGACCCTGGAGAAGAGAGCAAGTTAGAGGTCCCTTATCAAGGCTCTAACAGTATCTGAGTTTTATTCTTCCCTTCAAACAGTCCCTTCTCTTTCAACATGGGAACATTTACCTCTTTTTTTGGGGTTAGTTCAGCTTTCTATCTACTCTATTTTCAATCTTTTTTTTTTCTTTCAGGTCTTAGCCTTTTGAAACTAAAAAAAAAAAAAAAAAAAAAAAATCCCTAGATTCTTATAATCAAAGCTTTTCCTCTGAAAGCTGTCTTTCCTGAATTTCAAAGATTATTTCTGAATCCAAAATCAAATAACTTGACTTCTTACTTTTCTCTGGCTTTCTGTGAGGCTTCTTTCTTTCTCTTTGGCAACGCACACTGCTGAGTCACTGGAGTTGTCTGTGATAACCATGATCACTGTGTTGCACTTGTGTGATTCAGAAAAAGGCCCCATTTCTGGATGGAAGCAATAGAAACCACACATTATCTGGGTGGATTTGTCCTCTGGATACAATGCTTGGCAGTGGCATAGTGCCCTTTAGCTGAAAAAAAGCTTCCATTTCTTTCAGTCAATGCAGCTCTGTGACAGGATTCATGGCTTGGTTAAGTAGAGTATAGACCAAATTTTGGTTCTCCAGAGCCCTGAGATGGATGTCCTTGTGTAGGGTCCCACAGACAGACATAAACTGCATTTTGAGGGACAAAGTGCAAGGAGGAAGCCACTTCTGCAAATATTTCAGAAAAAAATTCCCACCATTCCCACCAAGATCACCTAGTTCTTACTGCAGTAGCAGCAACATGATTTGGAACATGTAAGAAAAAAATAATTCATATCATACTAAAAAAAAAGAGGCTGTATTTTAAAAAATGGTCCCAGAAAGAGGACTTAGATAAATCCTATATTGTCAATTACCAGAATCCATTAAACAAGTGCAGCCAAATTTTGAAATGATGGAAAGAATATTATCTTCCTATCTCCCTTTGTTCTCTCCCATTGTATAAGAATCCTCCTGGTTTGATTTGGTAGACACTTGCCAAAACCCATTCACCAATGCCAACTGGATAAGAAAAATGCTTTCTCATGTTATTATGTGTGATGTTAATTCCTGGGATATGTACATCATCAAGAATGCATCCGATATGATGAAGTAAGGAATTCTGAAGCCAGATGCAAGCTGTATTTACAGCTTGGTATAGTTATGCACCTCCTAAATACATCACAAACTATCTTATATTCCTAATATACAGTTTTAAAAAATGAAACATGGGCTTCAGATATGCTCTTTGAAAATGTGCTGTTAGGATAAATACTCAAACCAATATATAGATCAAAGTAATTCTTATAAGATTTTCTTTTATTGATTATCAGTCCACTTGATTGGAACATTCCTGACTAAGATCAAAGTCACTTTGCAAAAATGACTGTAAACCTGATAAAGTAGTAGCACCAGAGCACTGGCCTACTTTGAAGGTGTGTATGAAAAGTGAAAGCAAATCAATAATAATTATATAAACTGAAATGTATTATCTTGTATTAATTCTGTAATTATGAAAAATGTAGTGTAGGAAGATTATTTTTAAAGTACACCAAAGTCTATTAGCTAAATGTGTTCAAAACATATTATTCTACTTATTTTCAAAAGCCAATTTCAATATTTAGTAAGATGAAGGCCATAGAAATAAAGCACAAAAATTAGACAAAAATCAGTTTGAAAAATTATTTAACAATCATTTTACTAACTTTTTTCAATATTAGAGAGGTAATAAAATATGAATTTTAACAAGACAGTTATAGGATATAAATAAAGGTCCATCAGCATGGGAATCTATTGAAGACATATTAAATAACTCAAGATAGTGGATTAGTATTGTTTGACCTTCTTGAAAATTTCTAAATCATCTATTTCTACATCCTTACTAGCATTGATTGCAATCAGTTGAATCAGTAGTTTATGTTCATTTCCTTTCATTTGCTATTATTTTACACAGGGGAATATTTGCATTTGCATTGTATTCCTGACATAAGTAAAACCCACTTCAAAGTTCATACCTGCTCTAATGTACTAGTAAATTTCAGCACTTCCTTCAGTAAGTCATCCTTTTCATAGGAATGTTGACTATAAGAATCTTGCTTTAACAGTAATCTGAGGATCATAACTTTAAAAGATTAATAGCTAACTAAAGGAATTAAAAATAAAACCTGGCAGTTAGAAGAATTATACTGTTTCTTACTTAAATATTAATCTCTAAGTGGAGAAAGAAGAGAAATCGAGAAACTATAGATTAAGAAGTGCATTAAGGTATTCATTAAAAAGCATTTAGTGAAACAACCAGAATTCCAAACACAAAACCACTCAATAACTCTAGCCTTACTGCCTGGTCTAATGTAATGCTGTGGATGGGACTGAGGTGATAAGAAGGAAGTTCTGTACCACATACTGAGCAAAAGGAAAGCACCTTACCCTCACTTCATTTAGTATCATCGACAACATAGATGTTTACTGTCTTAAAAATTGTTCTATTATTTTCTCCTCAATTTTTGCTATTCTGTCTGATGGAGGTTTTTTTTTTTTTTTTTTTTTTCCCCTGTATGAACTCTAAGAGTTAAATGCTTTGTGGCTAATGAAAACACAGTGTAATGGGTTTCTGGGGCCAGATTGTATTTCAGGTCCAAGTGTCCCTCAGAAATAAATATAAGTTATTAAGTTGTACTGAGGGAAAGTTGGATTTTTTTTGCATGCATATTATCTTTGGTGAAATAAATGAACTTATTCTGTAATTTATAACACTGCAGTATTCAATTTATATTTTTGAATTAAACTCATTCATACAAAAAATTCACTCTAGTCTTTCTCTGTCCTTGTTTGTATACCTTAGTACACAAAATTAACACTGAGAGCCATGAAGTTTATGTTTTAATACTTTGCCTGTTCATTTCAAATATATTTGTCCATTCGATCTTATCGAGGCATAATTTGTAAGGTAAAGTAGCAAGTTTAGGTCATCTTCAAATCCATCTAGATTAGCCATCCCTCCCAGGTTTACTAAGGATATTGTCCCAGTCTCTGTTGGGACAGACTCAGCCAAAGGGGTCTCACAGAAGTAGGCTCTGAAGCAGCTGGCTTTGACTTTGTATGTCCCTGATGATTAGTGAATGTGTCTTATTCTATAAGAATCATCTGCTTGCTTGAAATTTTATGCAGCAACTCTTTGTTCTTTCACTGAGAACCCTTGAGAACAAGTTTCATCTTTCAGATGGCACAACGTTGTGTTTAAAAACAATTTTTTCATTTTCTCAATCTTTTTTTTTGATCAAGCTAAATATTCTTTAAAGTTTTCTTCATATAAGTTATTTTTAAACATGTCCTTTATCATTCACATATCTGTCACACCATTATTCATGATACTTGCTCTACTTGGCCTATGTTAGTTTCTCAATGCATTACCAAAAAATATATGCATGATATTTCTTTTAACTTTCTTCTTGATAAATTCTCCAACTTGTCATGAACAGTGTAAATGACTTAGCTATCTGTATATTGTATATGTGTCTACACAAGTAGAATTAAGGTTTTTAATGTCATGCCCATAGTACTTTAATAATTATTTCTAATGAAGTCTAATAAGGTAACAATTATATATAAAACACAGCAATTAGATGAATCAAAGCTGTATTTCAGGAGTTAGAAAACTTCTGTAAAAAGCCAAAGTATAAGCATTTTCAGTTTTGGGGGCCACATAATCTCTGTTACAACTATGCAACTCTGCCTTTGTAGCAACAAAGCAGCCATATGCAATATCCCAAGGAATGAGCGTAACTGTATTCCAATAAAGCTTTATTTACAAAAACAAGCATGAGTTGGATATATCCTGTGGGGCATAGTTTGCCAACCCTGTACCAGATTTTGATATCAGAAAAATGTTTCAATACTTTGAGTATGGCTTCATAAGTATGGGATTTCATTGTACCTGAATATAGTTTGGATTCCATTGAGGCAAGAAAAACATCTGGCTCATTAATTATGAGCCATACTTTTCTAGAATGGAATGAAGATTTGTTGACTACTCTTTTGAAACAGAGCTCAAATTATACTCTATTCTTTTTGTAAAGAAAACTCTTTTGCTTCATATTTATTCTATTTTCCCTTTTCTGTTCTCAGTGGAACTACTAATTTTCTTTATGTAATAGGACTAGATAAATAATGATACTTAAATTATTCTTAAACAGATTTTTTAAAAAACTTAATTGATTAAACTGTTTTATTCTAGGGGAAGCAAGATGCTAGTAGCTAGGAGTATTTTAACATCTTTGCAGGAATAGTTCTAAATTTTAAGCCTGTATTTCATTCTGGAGGCATTTATTATTACATATGGAGAATTTGTTTAATTTGTTTTCCCTTTCCCACACAGGAGAACTATACTATTTGAGTAATTAGAATAGAAAGTACCTATACTAATACAAAGAAAAGAGAACATGGTGCAGGCAACTCTTTCTCACCCCTAGAATGTATCAAGTATTCTAAAATGTAATTTTATGGCAAAACAAAAACATGAACTAAAATGTCTGAAAACAAATGCCGACAGGATATCACCAGTGGTGAGATTCAATTTAATGTGGGGATTATCTTGTAGAAGAGCACTGGAAACCATTTTCTTATTGAGTTATGCACAAGGAAATAAAATTCTCCTCGTTTTTAATTATCCTATCTGTCTTTAAGTTGGTTAATTACCCATCTCTTGCATTTATTCTTATCTTTTAAGCCAGTATAGTTACCATTTCTCTATTTTTTTTTTTAGTTTCTTGAGGGATAATACTCAAAGTACTGCAGATAATCTAGAATTCCTTAATTATTTGAAAAAATTACGTTAAGGAAAATTTTTTTTTACAAGTATGCAATCCAGGTTTCTCCAAGGGACTAATATAGTTTTGGGGCATTAAATATTAAAGAATTCAGACCATTGCTTCAACAGTATTCTCCTTGACGCCCTTGCTATCATAGCTTCACTTAGGTGAGGCTATTGATTTTAAAAACTTTGCTTTTTTTATCCACCTAAGAATGTACGTTCTGACTTTGGATACAGAGGTGGTAAAAGGCCAAAGTTGAATTAGATATTGTTTTAGCATAACCAAAGTGTCTTTATTATGTTTTTAAAGATGTGTTTTATACCAGTGTTAGTAGGACACAGAATGGGTTAGTTCTGAAAAAATAATTTTGTATTATAACATATATTTTTAAAAAGATGAATGACTCAATTAAAAATTATGGCTGTTCCATTTTAAAATGTCTTCAGTTGTAGTACTGTAATGAGGACCATTTTTAAACTGGGCTCAGACTCTGATGACATATGATCGCCGCCAGCTGCATCAAGAGGCAGAGTCTGGGTAAAAATAAGTTATTTGACCAGAACAGCAGAACAAAGCTGAAAATCTTCTGACACCTGATCCCTTCAGCAGCTGTGGAAATCTATTGAAAGGGTTCTCCTTCTAATGCATTTGTCAGAATGCTAATTGGAAAAATGACTTCATGTCATGAGTCATACGGTCACCTCTGTGGACCTCATTAGACTTAAATGAGCACACTCAAATCTACTGCAATCATTCAGATACAGCCATATGTTGGTAAAGAAGACCTCTCAGTAAGTAGTCTAGCTCCTGGCCAATTGTGAACATTGTCAAGTGAAGAAATGGGTGGAGGGGTCAAATAGAGATGTTTAATTGCAGATGTAGATGTAAGGGATTATAGCTTCCTGAGTAATCAAGAACATGCAAAAAAAAGTTTGATAATCCAATAAATTCAACCAAATTAAGCCAAATAAGTTTAGCCCAATTTTATGAAGCACCTTAGAAGCATACTGCTAAGGAACTAGAAAGGTAATGAGGATGGGGACTCAGAAACTCAGAATTAAAGAAGGCAAACCACCACTATATAGTCATTTTAGTAACAACAACAACAAACACAAAGCTATGAAAACTAGTAAAAATTTTCCAATGTAAGCTCCAAAAGTATGGACGTAAGGTATCAGTTATAATTGTATTAGATGAGAAGTGGGAGAGGGATGAAGGAATCAGGGAGTTTTTTTAGGGTAGCCAAAATGTGACCTAAGACTGCAAGGATGAAGACAGATTCTGGAGGCACAAGCAGACATGGGCAGCTAAGAGAGAAATGAATGGGAATGCCTCCTAAGTAGCAGAAACTACTGAGGGCAAAGCGACACACAGCATTGCTGGGCAACAGAGCATAGACAATTCTATCACAGTAAGCATGGGTTAAAGTAGGAGAAATCTGGTGCTTGTAAGACCAGAAAGACAACAAGGCCTTTGAATGTCAGTCAGGGGACCACCAGGATAAAGCCACATAATAGCAAAAAATGCTTAACAAATATTTTTAAATGGAAAAGAATGGTCTCTAAAAGTACAGAGAATAATTTTATTTTTTATATTTTTAAAATTTATTTTTAAAAACCAAGAACAATTATTTTGTAAAATAATGCTTATAATCTCTTCATAGGTATACATATTCACAATATAAATAATACTGTGTAATCAAATTGATTAAAATATCTTGTTAGACTATTTGCCACCTAGTATAGCAAACTGACTCTTCATCTAAACTTTCTTTACTTCATCTGGTTATCTTCCTACAAAATACTGAAACCATCAAGGGTCAAAACAGTCTAGAAAGAACACTCCTGTTAAATATACAACTCCCATCAACTCTATGACAACTAATCTTTGACAAAGAAGGAAAGAATATCCAATGGAAAAAAGAGAGTCTCTTCAATAAATGGTGCTGGGAAAATTGGACAGTCACATGTAAAAGAATGAAACTGGACCTTTCTCTTACACCATACACAAAGATAAACTCAAAATGGATGAAAGACCTAAATGTGAGACAACAAAATTCAGGAATCCAACAAAATTCTAGAGAAGAACACCGGCAGTAAATTCTTCAACCATGGCCACAGCAACTTCTTGCTAGACATGTCTTCAAAGGCAAGGGAAACAAAGGCAAAAATTAACTATTGGGGTTTCATCAAGATAAAAAGCTTCTGCACAGCAAAAGAAACAGTTAAGAAAACTAAAAGGCAACCTGTGGAATAGGAGAAGGAAGATATTTACAAATGAGATACCTGATATAAAGGGCTAGTATCCAAGATCTATATAGAATTTATCAAACGTAACACCCAAGAAACAAATAATCTAGTTAAGAAATGGGCAGAAGACATGAACAGACATTTCTCCAAAGAAGACCTACAAATGGGCAACAGACCCATGAAAACATGCTCCACGGTGTTAACACATGCTGGACTGACTTTAGAAACTGCAAAACACACAAAATAGCACAAGATACACCATTTTCCTGTGTCTTATAATATTTCTTCATGGAATTGTAAGTAGGTAGTCCAGTCCTTTAAGTGTAATACTGGGTGGAGAAAACTTTTGAAAATGATTTTGGGAAAATACTAGGGATTTCTGAGACCTCTAGAAATCACTTGGTATCAGGGAAATACAAATCAAAACCACAATGAGACACTATCTCACACCAGTCAGAATGGCCAAAATTAACAAGACAGGAAATAATAAATATTGGCAAAGATGTGGAGAAAGGAGAACTTTCATACACTCTTGGTAGGAATGCAAGCTGGTACAGTCACTCTGGAAAACCATATGGAGGTCCCTCAAGAAATTAAAAACAGAGTTACCCTATCCCTATGACCCAGCAATTGCACTACTAGGTATTTATCCCAAAAATACAGACGTAGTGATCCAAAGGGGCACCTGCACCCCAGTGTTCATAGGAGCAATGACCACAATAGCCAAACTGTGGAAAGAGCCCATATGTCCATTGACAGATAAATGGATAAAGTTGTGGTATACATACAATAGAATGTTACTCAGCCATCAGCAAGGATGAATGCTTACCATTTATATTGATGTCGATGGAACTGGAGGGTGTTAGGCTGAATAAGTCAGAGAAAAACAATTATCATACGGTTTCACTTATATGTGGAATATAAGAAATAGCACAGAGGATCTTAGGGGAAGGGAGGAAAAACTGAATGGGAAGTCCTCAGAGAGGGAGAAAAACCATGAGAGACTCTTAACTATAGGAAACAAACTGAGGATTACTGGAGGGGAGGTTGGTGAGGGGATGGGATACTTGGGAGATGGGCATGAAGGAGAGCATGTGATGTGAGGAGCACTGGGTGATATACACAACTGATAAATTATTAGTGGTGGTCCCCTGACTGACACTGAAACTAATGATGTACTATATGTTGGCTAATTGGATTTAAATAAAAAAAATAAAGATTAAAAAATATACAATTCAAATGAGAAAACATTTATTGAAATATTAGTATGGTCAAGGTGCTATGGAAGTACAGGTATGACAGGGAATTAATGGCCTATGCTACGGTCCAAGTCTGACCTGGTCACTGTTTTAGGATAGCCCCTATCTGGTATTTTGGAAAATGGAGGTGCTATCCATTTTTTTTTGTTTTTTATTTTTTTTAATTTTTTTTGCTATCCATTTTTTAAACTCTCTGCTCTCACCTTTAGCCTCAAAAGTTAAGATGCCCTAGACTGTATCAACTCTTTATCTCGATCCCCTGGCTTTTCTGGGGGTACTGGCCACTTCAGTACTTGAGCATGCCCATGTTGTTCAGCAACTTACTAATGGCCTAGATATGCCAGGTGAAGGCCTGGATGAAATGTGGAAGGCTTTGCTACTTGGTTTAATTTCATTTTGTACTAAGGCGTGTATGCCCATTGCAGTTCTATAAGTGCCACCTCAGTCTCCCAACTTAACTTTTTTAAAAAAGAAAGTGAGGTATAACCAATTTAGGTATATAAAGATCAGGCACATAGATTAAATTGTATACAGTGAACAACACCCTGAAACACCCACTCAAAGCTGAGAACTCCTCCCATACTCTAGAAGTGCTCTCTCCCTCCATGCTGCCTCCCACGGCACACTTGGCCCATCAGTTCCTCCACCTCACCAACAAGGTGATCCTTCTCTCAACTTCCATTACTTCTGTCAAGTTTTCATTATTTCTGACCCTCCCATTAAAGGAATCATGTGTACACGTTCTCATGTCTGGCATATTTTTGCTTGACTTCTTTTTGATTGTTAGATGGATCCAAGTTGTATATGTATCACTGGATATTGTTCAGTCTCATTGTATTATGTCTACTCTGTGATTGTACTAACATGCATTAATTTTGTATTACTTAAATTGTTTGGATATTCTGGGTGGTGCCACAATAACTAAAATGTTGAACACTGTTCCATGTTCTTACTGGCAATGCATATGCCATTTAAAAATGAGTACTCTGCCTTTTATGATTTAGATCCTTTTTACCAATTCTTTTTTAAGATTTTATTTATTTATTCATTCATGAGACACACACACACACACAGAGAGAGAGAGAGAGAGAGAGAGAGAGAGAGATGCAGAGACACAGGCAGAGGGAGAAGCAGGCTCCGTGCAGGGAGCCCGATGTGGGACTCCATCCTGAGTTTCCAGGATCCTGGTACTCTAGGATCACACCCTGGGCCAAAGGCAGGCACTAAACCACTGAGCTACCCAGGGATCCCCTTTTTACCAATTCTAAGTCAAATTCAGGTTTTCATTACATGAAAAATATTACAGACTACAGAGATATTAGAAAAATAAAAGATAATGAATTGGGTTAAATACTGTTTAAATTCGATCATAGTTCCATCTGAATACTGTTACATTAAGACTAAATTGTAATGCTAACTTTCAACTTAACTTGTGTCAAATAAGAGGGAAAAGAATACAGTTAATATATACTTACAATTGTTAATAGATCATCGGCTGTGATGATATTATCTTGTTAAAATTTCTATCTGCCTTTTCCTAGTGCCTGTGGATGTAGCAGTAAGAAATATTTAATTCACTTTTATAGATGGAGATGCAGTCCACACAGTAAATAATCTTTCTGTTGTTTCTATTTCTGTACCTTAGGCATTGACTCAAATTGAAGGGATTATCCCACTGAAGTCTTACTAATATTTTACCTGGACCCTTAGATTAGTTTTTTTCCACCCTGATTTCCTTCCTATCTTTCTCTGGGTTTTATTCTAGTTGTTAAGTTATGGTCTCTCATCTCTCAACTTCCCCTTCTGTACTATTTGACGATAAACTGGAAATTTATGAAACATACTGCAGCTCTGCCAGTGAGTTGAATGATGGGCTCTTCCAGGAAGGTGCTCTAGAGAAAGATCAGCAGCCTGGAGAAGGAACTCCCTCACTCTTGTTTCCATTGCATCCTGTGGATCTGCTATATGCCTGTGCTCCCTGAGTCAGCCAGCAGGGTTTCTTTACTCTAATACAAGCAATTACCTCTATGCCCATAGCTCAGTCTGGTTGGCAGCTTTTCCAACACTTGTACAATCAACTTCATGGTGTCTCATTCTCACAGATTCAAGCACTGATGAACTTGGTACCCTACCTTTGGAGTCAGGGTTCTAGGTTTATGAGATACTCAAGCTTGGGAACACTGACACTGGCTGAGCACAGCCTCTTCCTCAGAGGTCTGCTTCATAGGGCCCTTTCATCAAAGGTTTAATAATTTCAATATGTTTCTTATCTGATTTTAACTCTGGGGGTGTTTTTTGCTCCCTGTAGTGGCTATATTTAGACTTTAGGTATTACTTTTTAACATTTTAATTAACTGGTTAATAATTGCCTTCCATTAAATTTTCTCTATTCAGATAACTCGTGTGGCTTTGGTCTCCTAACTGAATCAGTATGATCCAGAAATTGGTACCTGGAATGGCCCCCAGAAACACACACTTAACAATGGAAGTTGGGAATAGGTTTTGTCATGTACTTTTGTCATAAACTCCTTATCAATAGCATACAGGTTGCTAGTAATCCATGACCTAACTAAACAAGCCACTACTTATGAATGACTTTGTTGAAAGTGCTAACTGATACAGGAGATTTTAGAGGACAGAATGGTTCCTATGCTTGAATATTTGACTATATTGATGAGTCTAAGAACCACAGTATGCCAATGGTCTCCTCCCAGTTCTTGGAGCATTTACAAAAGTAAAATAATAAGCTTCAGTCTTTAATGTGTATGTTTGTATATATTAACTGTATTCTTTTCCCTCTTATTTGACACAAGTTAAGTTGAAAGTTAGCATTACAATTTAGTCTTAATGTAACAGTATTCAGATGGAACTATGATCGAATTTAAACAGTATTTAACCCAATTCATTATCTTTTATTTTTCTAATGTCTCTGTAGTCATTATTTATTGCTACATGACAAAAAATTCAAAGATGTAATAATTTCAAGTAATTTAATAGGTCATGATTCTGTGTGTTGGCAATGGAGGTTAATGCTTACTATCAGCTGATTTCCTCTCTTTATGATGTCTTATCCTTTAGGTGGCCACCATTGGCTTTTCTACATGGGCAGCAGTGTTTCAAGGGTGCAAAAGCAGAGGCTTCCAGGTAACTTGAGGCCTAGACTCACAAGTCACACAACATCCCTTCTACTGTATTGTATTGGTCAAGATTCATCACATGAACAGCCCAGAGTCAAGAGGTGTGAAAAGCAGATTCTATTGTTTAAGGGTTACAGTGCAAAGTACTATTAAAAATGGCTGTGCATGTCTGGTTGGAAATAGTTTTTGTGTCCATGTTTAAAAACTAGCTACCCTAATCCCTTTCTAAGAACTGACTGACAATATGAGAAACTTCACAATTTTCCCCCACTATTTATTGTTTCCTTTCTTTCTTGGGCTTAGACTCTATAGTACACTACTGAATAAAATCATGCACTTTAATTCATGTTCAAAAGCTTTGCCAATTTCTACCTCAGCCATACCTTTCTAATAAAATCTAAACTGAGATATAATCAACTCTAACTATAGCTTGCCTGTATTCACTATCCACAAGTATTAGTCAAAATATTTAACAAATCTTTTTATATACCATGACTAAAAAGAAATCCTCTTACAGGGTTCAAATATCATCCTTGATTTCATCTGAGCACTTAAAGTGGAAATACACACACACACACACATACACACACACACTCTTAAGCTGCCCCTAAGTGGGCCTAACAATCCTGATATCATTTACTCTTACATCCTCGAGTTGACCATTTTACACTTTCTTCTTCCAACCTTCCACATCACTCTTTCCCATTGTCAAGTGATAGCTGCACTGTTTTCACCCAATGATAAAATAGTGGCATGCAGAAAAGGCCTTGCTCAGCTTCCCACCTCCATTTCTAGTTTCTATTCTTGTTTCAACAAATGAGTTATTTCTGCTTCTACATTTTGCCCCTTGTGTGCAAAGTTAAATTTCCCCTTGTCCACTTATGGATTTCCCTCTATGCATTTTCTTTACTTCTTTCTGTCTCAGGTCATTCCCATCAAAATATAAATATACTTCAATATCTCTCATTACTGAAACAACAGCCACAAAATTACTTTCCTCCCTCTTCTCTAGCTCCAGCATACCTGTCTACATGACTGGATAGCACAATTCCTTAGAGGAGTTTGCATACCACTTCTATCCACATATTCTCCTTCCCTTTCTCTGTAGTTCAATCCCAATTATGTTATCTCCTCTACTACCCTAATGAAATTGCTCCAGTGCAATTGTATAGTCCATCTGTGTTTCTTCTTGTACTTGACTTAACAGATGCAGTTGATTATTCACTCTTTTGAACTTTTTTTTTCATGCTTGTTTTTTTTTTTTAGAAAATTATACTCTTGGCTTCCCCCCACCTCCTTGACTTCAGTTTCTCCTCCTTTGCTATATCTTCCTACTAGTTTGGGTCACTAAAGGGGGAAATCATTCCATGCTTAGTTCTGGGTATTCTTTCATCATCTAGTTATATTCACTAACTAGTGATCTCATGTAGCCTCAAGTAGAGGAATAGTATCCATACTGGAATCTGCAGACTGTATCTTTAGCCCCAAGTTACTCCGTAAGCTTCAGATTCACGTAATACCTTCCTGACACAATCCACTTCATTTCCAGTCTTCTCAGCTCAATAAACAGCACTCTAGTTCTCCTAGCCGCTCTGGCCAAACTTGGGATTTTTTTCTTGACTCCTCTTTTCTTCATGCCTCTTAATCCATTACTAAGACCTGGCAACTCTATTTTTGAGATTTCACCTAACAGCTTTAGCCTCTTTCATCTGCAAGAGTGTCCTGATATACCAGCTTTTACATGTTTCCCTACTACCTATTTTCCACATCAGACAAATCTAAGTATTACAGTTCAGATTTCATCATTCTTCTCTTTTTAAGCCTTCAAAGTTTATACATATTTACAATTAAAATTGAAGTTCCTTCACATGGGCCATCACTCAGTCTATTCTTTCATTTCCATTCCCATTGCCCTTCCTACCACCTTGCTTATATTAGTCCAGGTGCCCTGGGATTTGCTTCCTGAACTGTCCCAATTCTCTCCAACCTAAAGATCTTCATACCTGCTGCTCCTCTTGCCTTCCTACCATTTCATGTTTCTTTTCTGAAATGTCACTCCTTAGAAAAACTGCCCTGATTATTCAGTCTAAAATATATTGGATTGTTTTTCTCTTCTGTATATTTTTCTCAGGGCTTGTATCACTGTTGTTTTCTTATTTACATTCTCTCCTATTAAAATATGTTTAAGATTAGCCTGCCATGTTTTTCACTGCAGAACTCATACCTTGAATAATTACAGGCACATGATAAATGTTAAGTATTTTAAACAAACGATAGAAATGAATAAGCAAAATTTTGAATTATATTTGAAACGTTAAGAAACTCTAAGTTCAAATTTTGTGTTGAAGTGGCACTAAAAATGATTTTTATTCCCTTTCCCCATATTTATCTCAAAGTCATGAAGTATCTCTTGATTTCTGTACTTTAAATATTGTCAAAATATTAAGTATCAGAGATTGTTTATTAATGAGCTTGTACCTTAAAGGATTTTTTTTCCTTTCGATAGAAACCTATTTTTAGAAGATATATACATCCTGACACCCAATGTCTTTTGATTGTAGCATTTACTCTATTTACGTTCAAGGTAGTGACCTATATATATTTGTTGCCATTTTATTATTTGTTCTGTCATTGTTTCTGGAGATTTTCTCTGATCCTTTTTTGTCTTCGTCACTTTGGGTCTTTCCTTTCCACTCAGAGGCCCCTTTAATATTTCTTGCAGGGATGGCTCAGTGGTTACAAGCTCCTTCAGTTTTTGTTTGTCTGGGAAACTCTTTTGCTCTCCTATTCCAAATGATAGCCTTGCTGGATAGAATATTCTTAGCTGAAGATTTTTACCATTTAGGAAATATTGAATGTTGAATATACCATGCCATTCCCTACTGGCTTGCCAAGTTTCATTTGAGAGATCTGCAGCTAGACTTATGAGTTTTCCTTGTAAGTCAAAGACTTATTTTGTCTTGCTGCTTTTGAGATTTTTTTATTTACCACTACATCTTGCAAATTTCATTATAATAGGTCTTGGTGTTAGCCTGGTTTTGTTGATTTTGATGGGAGTTCTCTGTGCCTTCTGGACCTACATGCCTGTTTCCTTCATAACCTTATGATTATTGCTTTAAATGTTACTTATGTCTATTTAACTCAGATCTCTGGCTGTGGCCTTTTCTTGTTCTTTCACTTGGGAGAAATTCCTTCTTGGCATTTTGTCTAAGTCTCTGCCTTCTATGTGTTAGAAAAGCCAGCTGGGTCTCCTGTTTCTGAAAGTAATGGCTTTATGAAAAAGAGGTCACGTAGTGTTCAGGACCTGACACATCAGGTAATGTCTCTGGTGTGTGCTGCGAGTACTCTACTGTTGTGTTGTGGCTGCTCTATTCTTTAGGCCAGTTGTCTGTAGGGACTTCCTTGGCTACCATGGATTTGGTCCCTGGCTTGAATGTGGCTAGTTATCTAGATGTGCTCTGGCCTGCTTATATAATGAGATTTGACACCAACTCCATTGGAAATAAGGCTCTGCAGAACTCTCTGGTGTAAGATGTAATGTGAGCAGGGGTTTGTGTTGTTTTTTTGGGGAAAAGGCCCACTAAACTGGGACTGGAACAAGCTTGACTCAGAAGGGCAGTGCTGCCAGAGCACAGGGGGTGGGGGGTCGGGGGTGGGAGGGTATATTCAGCTTGGTGTAATCAAGTTAGGCAACAAGTGTCTGCCCTGAGCCGCTTCCCTCAGGTGACTATGTTTATGCTGAGTAGCAAATTATTTATGTACCCAGATCTTTATGACTAAGATTAAATTCTTACTGGCTTGTAAATTAAAACGTATTAATTTAACATAGAACTAAATATGTAACATTTTAATTTCAAAATTTTGACACTTATTAATGTTAAAGGAGGGCCTACTATGTGCTAGCTGTTTCTGAAGTTACTGGGGTCATCATGTCTACCTGACCAATAAGGTCCTTTTCTTAGAGTTTCTCAGTTTGCTGATTATCTGTCAGCGACAGTAATCAATAAAATTGCTACTTTCAGAGATTAAAAAGTGCTATGAAAATGAAAGGGCCTCATGTACTAATTTTGATTATAAAACTAGAAATTCTCTAACTTGTATTATAAATATTTTTAGACTCTTAATTTCAATTTTTTTAATATGTTGACATTTCCATAATGTAGCAAGATAATCACTCAGATCCAATGGTGTTCTGGAACTAGCTAGTACTAGCTTCCAAGAGCAAATTATGTATAGCTCTTCCCAATTATTCACAACAGTAGCCTAAAATTATCTGTGGTATAAGAATTTACACCATGGAAACTGGAAAAATAAAATCAGCACTTTTCTTATAATGATGGTAGTCACATATAAATGTATACACATCACTGATTATATCTGTCTTCCTGCAGAAGTATATCCACCAACATTGAAAAGCAATAATTTAAAATAATGGAAAGGAACTATGTTTTCACAAAGTAAAATTAACCCCAAGAACTTTCCTGCTAAAGCTTATTATTAGAACTAATAGCTTAGCAAGATCCACAAATGCATTATGTAGGTAATAAAGCTATATAATTCCAGTCTATGATATCAAAATGCTTGACATAATTAAGAATATTTCCATTATCTAAATAACAATTATTTTCCTTTATATAGTTTATTAGATATGCTAGTGTTAAGTAAAAAATAGTGTATCATCTGAAGAAATTATACCAGATGGCTAAATTATTATTTTTCAACTCCCAAGAACTTGTAGTTTTCCTAATCTGTTTCTTCTGGTTAGCTCTTAAATAATAGAATCTATCCACCTCAATAGATATAGTCATATTGTAATTTATTTTGGCATTTAAGTTTCTGATTGTTTGCTTTGTATTTTTTCATCTTATAAACATTTTAAGGGGTTTTAAGTTTTAGAATCTGAACATATTATAGACAACAGTGGAATAGTATCCACTAACTGAATTATTTCATTGCTATGCCTTTTCTAATTTTTTGAGGACATCATAATTATTGTTAAGTAAACAGTTGCCTTGTTTTTAATAGGTTTCACTGCCTCCCACTCCTTTGGAAACATAATTGTCTTTATCGGTTTGTTCAGACTCAACTTGTATAAATATCTTCAAAAAGGTAAGCTTTCAAGAGTTCTGTTAGGGTGGCACATTCACAAGGTAAAATCTTCACACTTTCAAAGAATGACATTATATAGTGTAAAACAATATACAGTATAAGTAGTTACAAATCAGAAGGAGCTTTTTTGAGTTGATTAACAAAAGACAGGATGATAGCCATGGTAGGCCAGAGACACTGCTCTTGAACGGAAAAACAAACAAACAAACAAACAACCTTGGTATAGTTATTAGCCTTACTTATTTGGTAATACCACTTTATCTCTAATTGTAGTGAAGCCATTCAACAACTAGCTCACTGATTTCCTATGGTTCTCTCCACTAAGAGAGGCAGCTGCTGAATGTTTTAAGCTTTAGGAAGAGCTAAGACTTTGAATCTTTAGGAATCAGATAAAGTAGCTAGCCTGGTGGATACATTGATGGCTACAGAACAAATTCAAACATCATAAGCACATTAAATAAAAAAAAGACTCAAATAAGTTCATACAGAAGCAGATACTTCACTGGGAGAGGAACTTTCAATCACATGGATACATAAAGAAACTTGCCAAGTTGAGCATTGTTTTTAAGACATTTTTTTCAGGATTTTATTTAAGAGAGAGAGAGAGAGAGAGAGAGAGAAACAAGCAGGGGAGGGGCAGAAAGACAAGTAGACTCCCTGCTGAGGGGGGGGGGCCTGACATGGGGTTCAATCCCAAAACCCTGAGACCATGGTCTGAGCCACCCAGGTGGCCCAAGACATTACTTAAAGTATATTTTTTTTTTAGATGGAAGTGTCCAATTAGTGTTAAACATTACATTAATGATGGTGTTCTTTCAAATAGCCAATCTACTTAACAGTCCCAGACAGGATACCTGTGTGTTTTACATCTGAAACTGTATAAACCATATGTGCAGAACTCTCATGCTAAGCACTATTTCTCTTCCTCCTGTAGGAGGGCAGGCACCCAGAAAAAAAAACAAGAGATTCTAGGAGATGATTTTATACACATGTGTGTGTGTATATGTACGTGCAAACATAAGAATATATACATATATGCACACATGTATGTGTCTATATTTATGACTATAATGTATGTTATATATCTATAGTTTAATATTTCTGAAATCCAGATCAATTTATATTCACTTATTATACTTTCTCCACAAAGCTGTTACTAAATTGTTACATTTTCTCATCAATCATGCTTTAAAAGTAAAGGAAAAAGGGGTGTGTGGCTGGTTTACTTGGTTGAGTGCCCAACTTTTTTGGCTCAGGTCATGACCTCAGGGTGGTGAGGTGAGCCCCACATGGTGCTCTGTACTCAGCGCAGAGTCCGCTGAGATTCTTTGTCCTTTTCCCTCTGCTCTTCATGCTGCTTGTGCATGTGTGCTTTCTCTAAATAAATAAAAAACTTTAAAGAAATAAATAAAAATAAAGGAACTGTGTTCAATCCTCTCTTTAATGAGTCAACCATTCAACTCTTATTTTAGTGACAGCATAATTGTGCTTTCTTTGTATTTAACTTTCAAGTGTAGTAAGACTGTCTTATATTCTAATATACCCAGGTACTTGAGAATATTTTAAAAAATATAATACTTTGATTTTTTTTAAGTTTGAAACTTAAACTTGCAATAAGTAAGATTAAACCTTTAAGAAATTGTCTAAAACAACTCTTAAAATTACTTTGTTTCTAGGCTTTCCTTTTTGTGCAGTGATTTTCTGATTATGTTGAAAAGCTATGCTTTTGTATCTGCACCTATTAAAAATCATTGATTTCCTTCTGTGACCCTGATACTAATAATGAAGAAAGTAGTTACATAACTGACAAGTACTTAAACAGAACCAGAGGAGTAAAAAATAAATGTTTCTACATTTTTACCCTATTTTGAGGGTGAATAGGAAAGCTGTTCATGCTATAACCCCTCAGAAGTCCTTTTAGGTCATAAACTGCTACACTTACAGTACTGAAAGCCTTTACAATGGAGTTTACAATTACTTTTAAAATAATTAATCAAATTAGGACATCTTTTAAAATAATTACATTCAACACACAACCTGAAAAAGTAATTCTATAAAACTAGGACATACATTTTTTCCAATCCTTTGTGAAGTAACAAGAAAAATGCCCCAATTTTTTTTTTAAATATAGGTGGTATTTTGCACAATCCATAAGATCAAATCCCAAAAGAGAAATGAGTGATACAATAGTCTGTCTTAAAGATCTTATTACTTGGACTGTAGTTACCCACTGTTCTAGCCTAGGCAGTTCAAGGAACAGAGAGATGAAAGGAATTTGCTGTCTTCCAAAATACTTAGTTAACAATGTTGAACTTTGTCTATACTCAAATGCTTGTTGGCTATTCTCCCCATTCTTTTGACACTTGATCTTTTTCACATATTCCTGAAACCAAAATTAATGTCTTCACTATTTTAAGAGCTAGGTAATTTCTTTTCATTCATTTCTATATTTTATGTGTCAATATTTATGAAGTATAATAAAGCTGACCTAATATATCATCTTTTGTTAATTTTTTCCATCAGAAAACTCACAGCCAGGGGATCCCTGGGTGGCTCAGGGGTTGAGCGCCTGCCTTCAGCCCAGGGTGTGATCCTGGAGTCCCGGGGTCAGACCCACATCAGTCTCCCTGCAAGGAACCTGTTCTCCCTCTGCCTGTGTCTCTGTCTCTCTCTCTTTCTGTGTCTCTCATGAATAAATAAATAAGTAAATAAGTAAGTAAATAAATAAATCTTTAAAAAAAAAAAAAAGAAAGAAAACTGACACCCTGAAGTGATTTCACCTTTATTTTATGAGTTTTGTAAATGCAGAATCTTAAGAAATTGCCACTGCCCTACATTGAATATGGGCAATCCTTTTGAGGGTACTTAACTATTAAACCAAAATTTCAGCTCTATGCATTGAATTAAGTGATAAGAGTGATAAATCAATTACCCCAAAAGAGCTTTAAGTAAATCACAAGGCTATGGCATTTTGAATGAGAAGACACAAAGGACTAATGAACTCCAAGGTATTTGCAGGGTAAAAAAAGTCAAGGATAAAGGTAAAAATGGATGGCATATGTGATTTCTTGGCAGATGAAAATCTGAAAGCACAAGATACAACAGTGAGTTTGGTAATATCTGCAATTTTATAAAGTCAGGCTTAAATGTGGCAATTATGCAAAACACACAGCTTAGTGCTTAGAACACAGTAGGCATCACAGTCTCTGTGAATGTGAATACTTGTGGTTGAACCTAGGGGAAAGCATGTAAAAATTGGATTTGAAGTGATGGAAAAACTAACTTCCCTTCATGAGCCCACTTCACCTACTACAATAATAATCATTAGATTCGTTCATTGTATTCAGAGGGAAGAAAGTCAGAATTCAAATGGGCCACCTGGGAAAAATGACAATGCAAAGATGGTACATTTCACCAGTTAGGACATCTGCTGAGTTGAAGCCTGAGGAAATGGGAGAGAAAGGCTGATCTAGAGATTTACTACAAGAGAAGTCTGCAAGATTAATTCCTGCAGAAAGGCATTCTGTAAATCCAATGCCTGTATAAAATCCAACAGCCCTGTGTGCTCTGACACATTCCAGCTTTTTCTTTTCATAACTATAGTTCTCTTTGGCCATGGAAGTCATTCTCAGATGGTAGGGAGATATTAATTTACATGTGAATGATGTGAAATTGAAGTGTGAAAAAAAACAAAGAGCAAAGATAAGCAGAGAAAAGAAGTAGAAGATCTGACAAGTGAACAATTGGGAAAGTGTATCTACAAGACTGAACTTGGCTCAATGAACAAATATTGGTTACGGGAATAAATACTAAAAATCAAAAGTGAGGTACTTGTATCTTTTTCTCTCCTCCTTCTGTTTCTACCAGAAGTTTCCTTCACATTACAAAATATAATTTTCTGACTTGTTCAACAGACTTCTGTAAAGGCTTGCATTTTTAATCATGGGAGTTGCAACTTGATTTGTGATTCTTTCGAAATGGGTACCTTGTGGAGATTAACCTTATGACAGAGGCAGTAGTTTGATTTGAGGTACTTATGTAATAACTAGACCAAATGAGCAAAGTTATAGAATTGCAATATAAAGATAAGCTGTTCCTCTGATGCCATACTGGATGAAAGTTTTTCTCTAGGAAGCTACATTCAAAAAGGAGAATTGAATGAAGGAAGCCAACAGTGTATTCTTTCATAAAGGGACCTGAATCTTAAGAAATCACAAGGAGTATTAGGAGGAAACCCAGCTTTTACAGTTGCTGTAACAACAAAGTTCTGTTAGAATTGTGAAAGATGTTTCAGTGGTGAATACTAAACTTCTATCTCCAAAACCTACACCTTTACATTTTGCCATTATAAGTACAATTACCTTCCAATAAATGGTAATACTACTAGTAACAGCTAAGATCTTCAGCACTTTTTTTGTCCACTTTCTTGAGATTCCTAGGTCATGAGTCATATAATTAGCAACATTTTTAGTGTTTACTCTTATATGTTTGGGTATAATGTGTGCATTTTTGTCTAATATTTTACATATATTTATTTTGGTCATGTACCTTATAACTTCCCTTTAAAAATATTTATTTTTTATTGGAGTTCAATTGCCAACATATAGCATGACACCCAGTCCTCATCCCATCAAGTGCCCGTCACCTAGTCACCCCCACCCCCACCCCCTCCCTTTCTACCACCCCTCTTTGTTTCCCAGAGTTAGGAGTCTCTCATGTTCTGTCTCCCTTTCTGATATTTCCCACTCATTTTTTCTCCTTTCCCCTTTATTCCCTCTCACTATTTTTTATATTCCTCAAATGAATGAGACCATATAATGTTTGTCCTTCTTAACTTCCATTTTATATTTAATCCAGGAAGGCTATGTTGAGTATTTCTTTAAATCCTCCAGATAAATAATTCTGTTTTTTACACACAAACAGAATTCAAACATTGGTACAAGTAGTATTTGATGAACTTTTGGAATATAGGTGAGGTCCGGAGCCGATGACCAAGAAAGAATTCTTGAGACATCTTTGGTGCAAAATGGTGGTTTTATTAAAGCATGGAGACAGGACTCGTGGGCAGGAAGAACTGCTGCCCCGGGCCTGTGAGGGGTGGTTGATTATAAACCTGGGAGTTGGGAGGGGTTTAAGGATAGTGTACTCTCTGAGGAATTTTGAAAGCAAGGTTTCCAGGACCTTGAGGGGGCTAGCTATTGTTGGGAAAGTGTCATTTATTACCGTTTAACAAAACCTGAGTCATAAGACCCTTCAGATGTATGTGAGTAGGCCATGTGCTTCGGGGATGATTGTCAACACATATCTTGGGGGTTTAGAGATATAAAAATTCCTTTAGATATTTCCTTTATGTTAAAGTAGACCTATAGGATCCTGGAGATTGGGCTAAGATTACCTTTTATCCTTAGCAAAGTATTAACATACTTATGCTAAGTTGAGTCTGTAGAGGAATGTTTCTTTGCCTGTTTCATGGATTTGTCAATGTGCTGCCCTGGGCCTGTGCTCTGTCCTCAGCTGGTCCTCTGTTCCCCCATCAGTATTGGCAAATTTTACTTCCAATATTCTATATCAAAAGGAACTTTTTATCCAATAATAGAATAATAAAGTCAATTTTTAGGAAAAAAAAAGTTCTGCTTTTACTGTTAAATTCACAGTGAAGTAAGTTCAGAAACTACTTAAAGTCATTTGTTTCAAAATGTAACTATCAGTTAAAACTTGTTTGGAACATCAACATTACTTTTTAATATATTGCTAACAGTACTTATAACGCTTTGTACAGCACATTATAGATGTGTCTCTCATAGTGCATCATCTACCGCACAAAATTGATCGATGAAAGTGGTTTCACTGCTTTAAATATCAATAAAAGTTGACTTTGGTTTAGATATTGTAGAACTGTGAACTTTGATGTAATTTTATTTTTTTTTTGGTTCAATTAAACCATTTGCTTATATTCCCTCATGTGATATTAACCACTGGTGTGCATCATTCCAAGTACATTTTCTTATGGCTATTATTCTAGTTAATTTATCTTATCCCCTAGACAAGAATTAAATATTTATCCACTTAATATTTCTGTTAACTTGCATTCTCAGAAAGGATATGTAAGGTTATAGCAGTGCCTACCTGTTTCTCAGAAATCTCTCAAACTCTTCCCAGTATTATGCAACAAGTTATAATACATGGCTAGGTACTTTTGCCCATCTAATGTGAATAAAATCCTGTCATTGACCAATTTCTCATAAGGTTTCTAAATGATATTGTAGTTTATTAGAATGATTACAGTTTACTAATTTATGTTACTATTTGTATTTTAGTACATTGGTTGGAATGCATTCTCATTCTGTTACTTGAGTTACTTAAGTATTAAAAGATTTTATGTGATTAAATATGCCTTTTTAAATGGAATTAATTATGTGTCATTGAAATGGTATTTCTGACAATCTTAAGAAATGGTAACCATCACCTGTCTTATTAAAAAGTTAAGTTTAATCAAACAAGACTGCTGTGATATTCATTGCCTTATGATCAGATAAGTAACTTAAGCTCATCGAGTGTGGTGACTGATCAAGTTCACAAAGTACTACATTCAGGGTCAAGGTCTATGGATATCTATAGTTGGAAGGTCATAGCCTTTTAAGATGTGACCTTGGTATTTTGGGAATCTCCCTATAAAAGTCTAAGTCAACTTTACTTTGAAATTCAAACAAATCTGAGTATGTATTGAGGGCCTATATCAAAGCTGATTTCAAAGTCTCTCCCCAAAGAATTAGCTTCTTAATCATTGAGAATTGCTATGTCTGAGGATAAACATTCATCATTCATGGGGGAGCAATTCTGAATGTTGCAAGATGTTACTATTTGGGTTTTCCCCCACACTTAAGCTTCAACTGATGTATAGTTAACTTCAATTAAGTAGTTTCCAATAAACAGTGAGGAGAAAAAAGTTAATACGATTTTCCGCTAAAATTTAAGTAAGGCTAAATTTCTCTAACTGTTCATGTATACTCATAAGAGTAGGTAAGTGTGCTTGGTGTTATTAAAAAGGAGTAGAAGCATATAATATATATTTCTGGAGTAAAAAGTTTTCACCTGAAGTAATTTAAAACATTAATTTCATATTAAAATATTTTTCCATTATGGAATAGAATATACATAGATTTTAATTTTATTTAATCTCAATTTGCCAACATGTAGTATAACACCCAGTGCTCATCCCAAGTGCCCTCAAGGCCTGTCACCCAGTTACCCCATCTCCCCAGCACCTCCCCCTTCAGCAACCTTCAGTTTGTTTCCCAGAGTTAAGAGTCTCTCATAGTTTGTCTTCCTCCCTGATTTTTCCCCATTCAATTCCCCCTCTTTCCCAAGGGCCCTTGCACTATTTCTTATATTCCACATGGGAGTACCTACCATTTACATTGATGTGGATAGAACTGGAAGGTATAATGTTAAGTGAAATAAGTCAATTGAAGAAAGACAATATATACATAGATTTTAGGTGAAACAGAAGTCTAAAGTGTTCTTAAGCAGGTTTCTTGTCTCTGCTTGCAGGGCTGGGCTTATGGAAAAAAATCTGAGGAATGACTATTAAGATTAAGACTATCAAACAGCCAACTATGCTGCCCGTGGGGAGCAAAGGATGTATTGCTTATTGGGGTCTGATGCAAATTCATTAGGAAAGTAAACAAATTAAGATGGAGAGGCCTTCAGCTGGACACGAGGAAAAAGCAGACAATATTCCTTCGTGGCTGCAGTGATCTGAATCTGTAGCTTTTGCAGCTGTATTGTGAGCATATATGTACAATGCCTTATGCTGAAAATCAGAGCAAAAGAAAAGCCAAGTGACATTATGTGATAACCTGGAAGTCTAGTCATGGACACACAGAAAAGATACCTAGAAGTCTGTGGCTGGAAACTAAAGTGTTGGACTTCAAGAGCCCAATAGCAATAACTTAATTTCATCATGGCCCTTTATTTCCTATGAAGCTTAGGTGGCCCAGAGCAATACCAGTCTCACTGATAATTGCAGTGAATGCTTTTAAACTGCAGATGCAGTTAACAAGCATTGAGCTAATACAGTTATGAACAAATTATACTATGTACAGATTATAGCTTTTATTACATTATCACAAAGTATGTGCAAATTTTATATGAAAAGCATTACTTTTCATTACTAAGTTAATTCTGCAAAAATAAGTATCTATTATTGAGTTCCCTATTTAATCATTTTATGTATTTGACACTACCGTTGGTTACCTATCACGTGCCAGGTGCTGGAGTAAATTCTGAAGATGACGGGAAAACACAGACACAGATGCAAACATACAGACAGGTGCACACATGCCAAATCAGAGAGACTAGCCCTTAAATTCAACAAGTTCACAGCAGGGATGCAGACAAGTCGGCCAGAGAAAAATAATGCAGTTGTTTCAGAAGGTCATATTAATAACCAAGACAAGGCTAGAAGCATACTTCAATTTCACAATCTCCTGGTTGCAATGACAAAAAACATATCCCGGAGGAGCCCAACAATAACTCCTAGAAGAGCTAACCATACATACAAAAAGAGGGATATGGAGTTGATGGGTAAGTATCCTGGGTGTCCCATTATTGGGAATTGCTCAGGAGGCTGTGCCACTGCCAAAACTATTGAGTTGCTCAAATGTCTCAACAGGTATTTGGCAACTGCCCTATCCTTGACATAGAAAATTGAAGACCATAGCCTACAAACTAACCTGACTAAAATTCAATGTAGATGTTAAAAGATTTGGGTTTCACATTAAGTTTGGTGTCAAATTGCTTTTTGATATTTGGCATATATTTTTAACTTTTCTGGTCCCCATTTTTCCGAGTCTTTGCATGATTACACAATTTTAGCAACTCGTAAAGCTGAAATTCCATAGGTACTTTGAGAAAGTGTCTGTAAAAAAAAATGCCTAATTTTTAAAAAGGTCCAGTCAATAGTAGTAAATAAGGAATCTACTGATAAGAGTTTCTTAACTATATCCAAACGAAATAGATTTCAGTGTAGAACTGGTCAGTGTAGAAGTTGTCTGAAAAGGATCCCAGAGATAAGAGGGGTTCATTACAATAATCATGAAAGTAACTTGTATTAATCAGGAGAAGTTGTTCTCAAACTTTAATGTGCATCAGAGTCACCCAGAAGTTTGTTTAAGCCCAGATTGCTGAAGTTCAACTCTGGAATCTGGTTTGGGGGCGGGGGCAGACTGGGAACAAACAAGTTCTCAGGGCATACTAATAATAATGGTGCAGAAACCACCACACTGGGAGAACCATGGGCTGAAAATAATATTGCTAGAATTCAACTTCATCTACATAATTAAAAAATGATACTGAAGTATTATTTTTCAGATAATACATATAATCTGAACATAGATATATTATAGATATATACTTATCTATATTTGTGTTTTTAAGGTCACACTTTAGCCACATAATGTCATAATTTTAACCACACTGGATCTAATTCTTTAAATGGTATACCCATTTAGTGGTTGTTTTAATCCCAATTGTTTCTCTCTCTTTTTTTTTTAATATTTTATTTATTTATTCTAGAGAGATCGAGAGATCGAGAGAGAGAGAGAGAGAAACAGGTTCCATGCAGGGAGCTTGATGTGGGACTCGATCCCTGGACTCCAGGATCACACCCTGGGCTGAAGACGGCTAAACTGCTAAGCCACCCGGGCTGCCCCCAATTGTTTCTCAAACTAAAGGTCATAAGGTATACTTGCCTACAATGCTAGGATCCTGTCACCATACAGTACTGTATGAAAACATCGATTTTTTTCTTTTCCATGCTTACATATACTCTAAATCTAACTGACCACCTGAAACTATCAACATGTGGATGAGAAAATTTAAATATTACTATTTAGGTTTTTGACTTTTAATTTTTCTTATAAATACAATAATCTCTAAGCTATTCTAAACCACTTATTTATTCATGAGAGACACAGAGAAAGAGGCGGAGACATAGGCAGAGGGAGACATGGGCAGAGGGAGAGGCAGGACTCCTCCAGAACCCCAGCATCACAACATGAGCCAAAGGCAAATGTTCAACCCCTGAGCCACTCAGGGGTCCCTAAACCACTTAACTTTTAAGATAACATTGAAATAAGTTTATAAGTAATAATTTGTCAAAGTGAATTATGGGCTTATTTAATGACCTATTTGTTACCTTCTGATTTTTTTTATATAGAATTTTACTGAAGGCACTCTTGTATTGGGTCATAGACATGTCTACAAGTTTAAGAAACTTATAAATTTATAGTGTTAAATGCCTAAAGCTAATTGTTTTGTAATTTTTCCTGAGCACTGGTTACAAAAAACTCCTATACTTTAGATCCGTGTTCATCTGTGTATCCCTTATACGAGTAGATATACTCATGCATTTACATAATTACACAAATAAATGAAAATAGAAAATCATATTTGAAAATCTTTCCAAGAAGTCTGTTTATAGTACAATATCAAACAATACGTCAGAAGTACCTTTTACCTTCATAATTTCTTATGTTTGTGTGTCTTATTTTTCATATCAGCAGCTCTGATTTATCCATTTAAAATTTTTATGTTATTTCGGTTTTTGTTGCTTGTTTATTATCAGCATGTATTTTTGGAAATTTTCTTTGGATTTTTTTTTAATTGATGAGATTTCATCCCAGTTTGTTAAAGAGAACCAGCTGTTTTCTTGAAAGATAATTTTCTGAAGCTGTTGTGCACCATAATTACACAGCAATTACACAGCGATATCCATAAAAGCAGATGAGGATTCTATGTGTCCTTTTACCTCATTAGAAGTTGCAAAAATGATAGATGCAGTCTATCTTAGTTTGACTATTGCCCTCTATTGGCAAATTCAAATTCTGGGATAATCTAAAAGATAGCAGCAATAAAAACAAGGATAGATTTTGTTTTTATTTTTAAAAACAACAACATCTTGGGTCACAAGGTAACACCATCAAAAGTTTAAAAAACTCTTTTTACAATTAGAATTTAAAAACATACGTTTAAAATGTAGCTATTAAAAAAAGAAGAAGAAAATCACTTAAGCTAGTGAAGTGCGAATTGGGGCTTTTTTCCAGTACCAAATTGCAGAGCACTCATCTTTTCTCCCTCACTCAAAATCTATTTGAATCATACCCTTCTTTGCAGTGGAAAATCAGTTGGATCTTTTCCTTGTTCCCAGAATGTATCCTCTTCTTTGAAGGAATCGTCTCAAAGAAAATTCAGATTTTCACATTTCTTACCATTTCCAAAATCAGCCATTAATTTTACCTTCAATATCATAGTGATTAAAATGAAACAAAATAACCCTTGAATCTTTGGTCATAGGCAGAAGAAAAATTCCTTTCTCCTAAATTGCTGAGAAGGATTTTCATTTTATGAGAGCTACCATATTTTACGAATTATGAGTGGGAAGGAAGATACACAAAATCAGCTTTTAAAAACTTAGCTGTGGGCAGGCTGGGTGGCTCAGTGGTTTAGCGACGCCTTCAGCCCAGGCAGGATCCTGGAGACCCAGGATTGAGGCCCACATCGGGCTCCCTGCAGGGAGCCTGCTTCTCCCTCTGCCTGTGTCTCTGCTTCTCTCTCTCTCTCTCTGCGTCTCTCATGAAAAAAAAAAAAAAAAAAAAAACCTTAGCTGTAACTATGTCAAATATTGTGACGTTTAATTTGAGTTCTATGGTGGGAAAGGTCCATGTACAAATAAAGACTATCTTTCATGTATCCTTGGTTCTGACTGGCAGCTGGGGAATACAGTATTTTAATAATTTTTATTTTGGCAGAACTAGCAGGAAGCAATCTAGTTTTGTAGCCAGCTAGGCAACCGGAGAAAACAAATCTAGGAGTCCTTTTATGACTTTCCAGGACTCAGAATTTTTAACAGATTTTAACATTTTTAAAAAGGAAAACTAAAATTTTTCTTCTCAATTTCACTTTACCATTTACACCAGGTAGACTGCTATCTTCTCATGTAATATTCGTAACGTAATTGTTGGCTGTGCAGCAAACTTAGTTCAGTTTAGCTGCAAAGTTCCTGGACTGATGTCAGACTTAGGAGTTGAGAATTAAAATTAGTTCATTTCTTTGCCAACACTAACACAAATCTTGGAGCAAATTTCCTTGGATGCACTAAAATGGTGACAGCTTAGAGAACCACTGGGGAAGCTTTCCGTATGAGAACTCAGATTAATTTAACAACTTTGACTTAGCATGATCCCACCTCGGTTGCCTCTTCCTTTGTTTAATTAATAACACCATTGCCTTTTTGAGAAGATTTATCTCCTCGAACAAACAAATTTCAAACAGAACCCATAGTTGCACAGAAAAGGAAAAAAATTATATTCCATGTAATGGCTTGTCTTGTTTCTTGTTCAACTCTTTGCCAAATGTCTGCTTGTACCTATATAGCATTTTTGAACTGAAGCATAACTGCATAATTGACAGGTTCTTTTCCTTTCCAGCAATTTCAGTCACTGGCTGTGAACCAGTGTTGATTAGTCTTTAGCAGTTGACTAAATTATGCAGGTTGCATATTTGGAGAACCTGCCCAGTTGTCATGACATGAGTCTGGTAATGTACAGAATTGGACTCTAACTTATTTAACCTGCTGGTAGAAAAAGAAAATCCTTGTCTTTTAGCTTTTGCTTCTTGATATAAAATTTCTCTATTAATGCTAATGTTTATAAGCTGTATTTCAAACATTTTACTTATCACAGATTACTATTCTCTATATATTGATATTCTGGTTAACCAAGAAAATGCTTGCAAAATATACAATTATTATTTATTCACTCATTTATAAAATAAATATATATTTAGTACTTATATGGTTCAGGCAAAATTATGTTATAGATGTGGCCTTGAGTAAAACAAATGAAAACCCCCTACTCCCATGGAGCTAATCGTCTACTCTATGGAGTCAGTCATTAAGTATTTACCATGACAAGTGGTACTAGCTCTTACAAGGAAAAATAGAGCAGAGTATAATTTTCAGGATTCAAACACGGAAGTAGAACCACTATGAATGATGTAGAATCAAGGGAATTATAAGAACATATAATAATTGATCTTACAACTGTGGAAGTTGCCAAGAGATCTACACAAGACCATTGTCTTTACATCTGGCGGTTAGCTTCAATCTCCATTTGTTTTCGGTTGGAGCAGTTGGGCAGAAAATCTGGATGTGAAGCAGGAGAAAGGACAAACTGGCCTCTGTTAAGATACATTGGATCCCCTTCAGCACATACTGAGATCCGAGTTTCCCTCTCAGTACATTAAACCTCGATCACATGCAGAAGGAGGGGGCATTCTCCACTCAACTGCAGACCAGCCTGGCTCAGGACTCCAAGAAGTTGCAGATAGTGTTGTTGGGGTAGAGAAAGGGGAGCTGAATTCTGTAGGCACACAGAGCACACAGGAGCAGCGAGGGCTATAGGCACAAGATGCAGCACCATTGTCACCAAACCCGGACTGACCAAGCACAAAGGTTACCGATTGATTCCAACTTGGAAATATTAAAACTTCTCTTGGAAATATTACAACCCCACCCTGGATTCCTACAGGCAGGCAATTCTGAAATGCAAAGTATCCATGTAGCTGAATGGACACCACTCAAAACCAGTTATAATCCATACAGGTGTATGGAGTTTAGCAAAATCATCTGCCTAGACATACAGATATTCAAGTCCTTAGTATAGAGGTAGTATTTGTAGCTTTACAATTGGTTGAAATCATCTCAAGTAAGACTGAGAAAAAAGTAATAATAATCCTGGATGACATTTCAATGTTTACAGGTCACAGAGCTATAAGGAACTAGTAAAACAAAAACAAAAACAAAACAAAAACTAAGATGATAATAGGTAAGAACCAGTTTCCAGAAACAAGAGAGGATTATATTTTAAGAAGGAGAAGGATCACTTCTTTCAACTGCCGATGACAGACAGGCTCAGGACCACAAAGCTGCCATCTACAGCAAGCCTGGTGGACATAGAGGGAGGGAATTAGTGGCCTTGCTGGAGTGCTTTCCCTCAGGAGGGGAATCCAAGTGAACTGGATTCAAAACAGAATGAGAGGACATGTAATGGAAACAGTGCCTGCAGTCAACCATTTTGAGGAATTTTATTCTAAAACAGAAAAGAGAAATGAAAGAATAGAGAGAAGTGCGACCAAATTTGTATCCATAGGTCTCTTTCTGAGACTGAATAAGTTGCACTGAGGAGATGTACCAGCAGACAGAACAATGTGGATGAAGTGGGAGAAATAAAGACAATTTTATTGGTAGAACTGTATTTTCAAAGGCCTTGCCGCCACCTCCTGTCACATCTACACTATTAAGAAAAAAAAAAACAAACACCTTTATGTTAAACACAGTGAATGTAGCTAATGTCCGTATCATTTACAGTTCTGGGCCTACTACAGAGATTAGGAAAGACTCACAGTGAGAATGCATGAGACAGACAGACAAAAGGAAGTATATTTGCAGGCAAATTGCCATTGAAGAGGCACTTGGGTCAACAAGGCTGTCTTGTTGAGGAAGTGTCCCTGGGAAAAGAGAAGCCTGAGAGAGAACTTGAACATGCAGACTGTCACGTGGCTAGAGGTCTGTGCTGGTTTACACACAAAACATGAGGCTCGGGAGGGATGCAGAAGGTGCTGCTGTGAGCAGTAACCAGTGATGAGGTAGCGGGCTCCTCTAAGTACCTCAGCTTAGAGAGCTACTGCTCAGCAACACTTATGTCAAGGGAAGCTGAGTGCTAGACTGCACCCCAGTGCACAATTCAATCACAAAGTTGTTCTCTTGTTTTTATTATCTTTTTCAGACAAAGCTCAGGCTTTCCCTTACCTAACCCTGGACTAGGATTATGCTGACACCCTCAACTGCTTTTCCCTGTCTCCTTCCACTGCTCACACAATTCCCCAACTTTGCTCTTTGAAGCACGGTTCTTATTTTATCATCATCATTCTGCTAAACAAACAAAACAGACTTTTCAGAAGTTTTTCTTTATCTACAACAAAGTAGACAAACTTCTTAAAGGTCCAGATAGTAAAGGTTTTAGGCTTGTGAGCCATACAGTCTCTGTCACTGATATTCAATGTTCATGCTGTACAATGATAGCAGCTGAGACAATGTATCAGTGAATGGGGCATCTGTATTTCAGTAAAAGTGTAATTATGAAAACAAGAGGTCCATCGACAGATTATAGTTTGTAAACTCTCACCTACAAAACAAAACTCACATGGAATGGTTTCTCATGAAGGTATTGCCCTTGGTGCCCAATTTACCTTTTCAGCCTTATCATCATACTCCATTATGAAACCATACACAGCCCAGCCACTAGTAACTGTCCTCTTTACAACTTGATGCCATCTCTTGCTGACTCCCAACCAGATCAGAAAATGCATTTACTGCTGCATAAAAATACTAACATCCATTTTCCCCATGATTCTAAGAATATATAATGATAAAATGACATCAATAGTCAATATGAAAAGTCATATATTCTAAGGTTATTAATATTCCAAAAAAACAAGCTGTTTCAATATATAAATAATATTACTCCTGAGAAATAGACTTATTCTTGGACACATACATACTTGATACATTGAATTCATAGCCAATGTAATAATGTCCCCTTCAGATGTGTGCATATGCATATTTGCAGTTAGGAAACAGTATAACTTATTAGAGAAAATGAGGATTTTGTACCTGCAGAGATTCAAGTTACTATCATAAGTCTGTCACTCTTATTTGTGATCATGGCCAAGCTATCGATCCTCATTTAACACTGGTATTTTTCTCTATGAAATGGTCTGGTTCTAAAGGCTCTGTAAAGTAAACTGATGTCCTATTTACATATATATTTTGTTAATTACAGGACGCACATTATGTATTGATGTGAAAATAACATAATTTGTATGGTCATATTGCAGGCATGAATGTAGGCACGAAATGTTAGCCATCAAAAAAAATCCTAATTTTTAAAAAACTTACTTCAATATCCTTAAGGATGCCATGATTTTTTTTGACACCATGATTATACTAAATAAGATGAATAATGTTGCAATCTTTCAACTATTTGGATATTCAATGACTAATCTCCTCTCTCTTTAAAACCTTCATATTAATTGCTCCTTTTGCTATTTTTATGTTATTTGGTGTAATTAACACAAACTTCCCAAATATACAAATGGTATGTCAATGACATTAAACAACCAGAAAGATTCTTGCAAATTTTTCCAGCTTTTCTTTTTACCCATCGGTGTCCAGGAATCTAGGACACACCATTTGCAACCTTGCCAGCTCAAGATTCCTCACTTTAAGGATTTGAGAGAGAGAGAAAGAAAGAGAGAGAGTGAACAGGGAGAGAGGCAGAGGGAGAGGGACAAGTAGACTCTCTGCTGAGCATAGAGCCAACATGGGCCTATTTCTCACCGCCCTGATATCATGACCTTTGCCCAAACCAAGAGTCAGATGCTGAACCAACTGACCCACCCGGATGCCCAAGATCCTTCACTTGAAATCACATGCACGGGATGGGGCACACTGGTATTCACTGCTTGGGGTGACACATCATTTCCTCTCCCATTCTTCAGGCTCTACCACATAGTACCAACATTATTGATAGAGAGGCTGGGGAATATAGCCTTCCTGTGTGCCCAGGAAGAGGAAAGAAAGTCAAGAACACTTAAAACTTTATTTTCAAAATTGTACTTAAATTGAGAACAAGTTTTATAAAAGCAAGGAAAAATCCATTATAACAGTTGGAAATATACAATATATTTACTATGTGAAATTTTGAACATTTTGTAATCTTGAAAGGATTCAATTTCTATGGATAAAATGTTTACCAAATACTTAAGATAGAAAAAAAACAAAACAAAACAAAACAGGTAAAGCCCTCTCATTTAAAACTTACAACATGGAACTGGCACAAATGCCTAGAAATGATTCGCCTTTATTAGGTAAATTGGGAAAGATTCCTATGAATGGCCGGATAGGTCACTTACAGGTCTTTCTGGATATCCATTCATTTAAAAAGGCTTTAAAACTTATTTATCTCAACCATCTTTGATATATTTCTACTAATTATGAACTGCCAATGTCCAGTACCATAGGAGGTCATTAGCCTCTTAGTCCTTGAGACAGAGTCCATCTTAGAAGATGGCTGTGTGGTCTTTAGTCCACTCTCAGAATATAACCTCCCTTGGAACAATGACTCAAGGAATCTCTAGTAGTATACAGGATCCAGGTTAAATGCTACGTACCAACACAAAAGTTGTTCTGCTCTGTAAAGATCAGGTTTATTTAATCATCTCTAAATGACGCATACATCTTCCCCCAGAAAATGGGAATCAATCTTGTACCCCTGAGAGGACCTGATTAGCAAGAAGTAAAGGCTGAGATAGGCTCTGAGCCATAGAGTTCCAGAGCTAAGGTGGTCCACACCCACTGAGGATCATCTCTCCAGATATTTCACTTATTGGGTGGAGAATGACAGGGCATTTGGAAACTGAGGCTGGGAGTCAAGAGACTTCATCTATGCAGTTACCATGATTTGCCTCTCCTACATTTTTCCCCCACAAAGTTAAGCAATGCTGGCTAAAGACAATGGTGTTTTGTGAGTTTGAATACAACATCACTAGACCTGGTGAGCACAGTAAATGATAAACATGTCTGGTAGCACAAAAAAAAAAAACAAGAAACAAATAGTATGTTGGACAGCCCTATGTACTAAGTAGAACAAACAAATGTGGGAAAGGGGATATGGAAAGTCACAGCAGGGCACTGAATTTTGAAGTGGAGTAAGTGGGAAAGCCTCATTAACAAATGGAAGACCTGAAAACAATGAGGACCCCAGTCAGGTGAGAGTAGGGGGAGATTTTACTCTGAAAAAACAATAGAAAGTATTAAGACCCTCAGGAGGGAGCTTGCATCTGCTGTTCTGCTTTTGATCTTGCTGCTGCTTTTCCTGGTTCCAGTTGAGTCAGCAGATAATTCCCTCAATTACTTAAAGGTTTTCTTTCCTAGTTTAGGAAACTTAGTGTTCAGGAAAAATCTGGAACTTTAAGTCTTTGTAGCCTTTTTTTTTTTTTTTTTTTTTGAGAGAGAGAGCACATGCTATTAGGGTGGGGAGGGGCAGAGAGAGAGAGAGAGAGAGAATCTTAAGCAGGCTCTGAGGTGAGCACAGAGCCCACTGGGTGCTAATCTCATGACCCTAAGATTGTGACCTCAGGTAAAATCAAGAGCCAGACACTTAACCAACTGACTTACCCAGGTGCCCCACTCTTTATAGCTTTCTAATTCGACCCCCTCCATATGTCTCAGATAACTCATTTCTGAAGATGAGGATTGAAAATTTTTACATTACTTCCCAGTCTTGCTAATGTTCATAAGTCACTTATCTACAATTCTTTTCCCTTCAAAGGTAGCATCCTACTCATCCATATTAATAAGTAACATTTTAAGCCCCTTATTCAAACAGCCTTTTATTCATTGATAAAATAAAAAAATGTGATGGTGGGAGGAAAAGCATGGACTCTAAAAACCTTTTATCCAGGAGATCAAGGACAATTGAGTTAATTTTCGTGATTTGTATGATCCAGATATTTGGATCACATAAGCAAGTCCTTAGAGCACTCTTACCGTTTTGCTCTCCATTCTAGTCAGTAATTTATCTAATCAAACTGAGGGAAAAGAGAAAAGCAATTCATTAAATAATAGCACGTTTCATTGAAGATAACTGAATTCCATTCATCCTCAACTGGCTTATTTTAGGCCTTTTCTGATATCATTTTGCTATTAGACAGAATATTAGCTTAATACAGAGCCTGTTGCTCTGTAGCAAATTGAACAAAAATAGCATTTTAGAATAACACAAAATGTTGGCGTACTGTGCTGAAGATCAGACATCTAAAATAGGCTTCGCTGGACTAAAATCCAGGTGTTTCCAGGGCTGCATTGCTCTCTGGAGGCTCTCAGGGAGACCCCATCTTCTTGCCGCTTTTACTCTTTTTAGAGGGTACCTACAGTCTTTGGGTCACTACCCCATTTCTCTTTTCTTAAAGCTAGCAATATCCAGCCAAGCTCTTCTCATGGCACCAGTCCTCTGTCTGTTGTGCTGCCTTCCTCTTGCCTTGATAAAGACCCTTATGATTCCATTGAGCCCACCTGTGTAATTCATGACACTCTACACCTCCAGGTTTGTTAATCAACCTAATTAAGCTGTAATCTTAGTTCTTCTTTGCCATGTAAGCTACATGGCTACAGCTTCCAGAACTTACAATGTGGACATCTTTGGAAGACCAATCTTCTGCCTATGATAGACACCTTGATTCAAGTAGTACTTAATAAAATAAAGCAAAAAAACAAAAAATGGCATTTTTAGTCTAATAGGCATGTCATACATTGTTGTGAAAATTGAGGTTTCTTTTATTATGGATATTTCTTAGGCAGTTCACTTGGTGTTGATTAATGTTTTCCTTCCTCCCAAGGCAGTGGTAGGATCTTCATGTAGGCACTCTGCAAAAGCATATTTAATTATTTCAGTGCATTTCTTTCCTTCAAAAGAAAAAGAGCTGTTAGATTGTTGGCTCTAATTGAATTGCTTGCTCATGACACTTGGGGCCTGAGCCCATGGTTTTGGCTCCCATGTAATCAACACGTCAAATTTTGACATGTATAAAGTGACATGATCACATTAAAATTTTCATAAAGAAATTTTAGCAACTACTTTCTCTTACTCCTCACATCCTGTATTATTTTTCCTGGAATGCTAGGAAATTATGACTTTTTCAGTGGACCTCAGAATACTCCCACCAAAAATGACAACAACACAAATTTTAGTGGACCTAAAGAAAGCATAAAATATTAACTTACAAAAAAAAAAAATATTAACTTACATAGGCTTTGTAGAAATATAAACACAACTAAGATGTATTTGATCTGGAGTTTGTAGTCCCATTATTTGTACAGCAAAAGGTATGTTACAGAAAACTATGGGTATTTGGAGGATGCTCTTGTTTTGCTTTCTTAAATATAATCATTTTGTTTTATTTGTCCCGTCCATGTACTGACCTAATGCCTATCACACTTGATTGAAAATAGAGTAGCAATTATAGGGCAAAGCCAGAGGACAGAAATCAATATCTGTCTTAATGTAAATCATCAAAGAGATTCCATACAAATGATAAGAAAGGAGAAGGTGAAGGACTTTGTTATTTTTAATCAAGGCTGTTTTAAATAAACAGTGATTTGTGTTACAACATGAAAACCTGATTTTCAATATTTTGAGAAGAGATCAGATGACGACATGATAGCTGGACAAATCGTAATTATTCTTATGAAGTATTTTCCAGATTTATTTCAAAGTACTTAACAGGTATTACCCAGCATGAATTTCTCAAGTTTCCATCAGTGGTTTTCGGGAAGCAAACATAATGAAACAAAATGTATTGTTTTATAATGTTCCTGTGTGTCAAACATAGTATTTATATTAATACTTTCTTATTAATGTCACTTCATAGGCCTCATGAAAGTCATTAAATAGTTTATAGATGAGAAATTTAAAACACATGAAAAAGGATTTAAAGGTACAGAAGGAGGCAGGTCAGTTGTCAATTGAGATGTTTTCTATGCATTCTTAAAAAAAATATCTAGAACTCTGCTTGCAGAGATGAGATTTCATTTTCAACTGCCATGCCATCAGTGATCCATTCAACATCCATTTTTTTGCCATTCTTTATGGAGATACTAAGAAAAATAAGAGAGTTCCCACTTCCCACTTTTAAAAGTACAGAGTCCAATGGCAAGACAGATATGTAAACAATTAGATAATAACTTTGCAAAAAATATAATGCAGGGGAAAGCAAGCACCTCTATGGAGCAACCTAAAGGAGCCAATGGTAACATTTAGGTCTACACAGCTCCAGCTAAAATGCACAATACGTTACCATGGAAAATTTTACTCTTACTGCCCACAAAATAGCCATACCATATGATTCTGACAGAAAAAAAATTGTTTGCATCCGTAATTTAAACCACACCAGCCACACATACAGTAAAGGTACTGATGGTGGGCAGTTTCTAAATCTGTGCTAATTCGATCTCATAAATGCCAGCTGATTACATTGAGTGCCATACTTGCATGAAATACGAAGTTATTCTAAATTAATTTTTATAAAATGATATCATCAAAAATCTCAACAATCAAATTGACAATCTTTTTGAAAAGTGGTATAAAGTATAATTTTATGTAGGTAAATCGCCCAGGGGAATTGAATTAGCTGGATCCTTGGGCCCAAAACCAAAGGAGGTCATCAAGGAAAGCAATTAATAACATTAGGCTCCTTTGACTAGATTCTAAGGAATGGGCATTTGTGAAAAAAAAAAAAATCACATAGCACCAACTAACAGGTAAAAGGCTTGTATCATTAATTGAATAGTAATATGGGCCTCAAAGGAGGAAGGGACTGATTGTTAAGGATACCCATAAGAACTGAAAATTACAATTTTTAAAGAGTAGATTTTCCTTTGTGCTTTAGACTCCCACATCTGAGGAGACCATAGGCTCAAGCATGGCCTTTGGGAGAATATTGTGAACTCTAGAACCTTTTACTTTTGCTTCAGAGCTATTGTGCAGAGATGTGCAAGTTGTGCACTGCACAACCCTAGCAGACTCATTCACACCGTGTGAATCACGTCATAGAATAATTTTCCAAAAGACAGCAGCACAGTTTCACATTCCAGTATATCACTGTATTGCAGCAGATGGAAGTAGTGTCTTGAGGAAGAAAGGCCTCTTTCTGTTTGCACATAAACCCTTAGGTTACTCTCTTCAAAGGAATCTCATAGTATTCAATTAAATGCTAGGGGAAATTTTTCCTTTTATTATTTTTGCTTTGATGTAAAGTAGATGAAAACTTGAAAAACAGACTGAAAAACAAAGTGGACAGTCCAGCCTTCACAAACACATATATCAGAAGAGTTTGCCTTACCACCAAGGGAAGCATAGATGTTGAAACTCCTCTAAGATTTAATGTGGCATTCACATCAAAGTAATCTGGGCAGGGGCAGCTGGGTGGCTTAGTCTGTTAAACATTTGCCTTCGGCTCAGGTCATGATGCTGACAGGGTCCTGGGATCCAGCCCCACCCACATCAGGCTCCCTGGTCAGTGAGGAATCTGCTTCTCCCTCTTCCTCTGCCCCTTCCCCTGCTTATTCTAAATAAGGAAGGAAGGAAGGAAGGAAGGAAGGAAGGAAGGAAGGAAGGAAGGAAGGAAATAAATAAATAAATAAATAAATAAATAAATAAATAAATAAATAAAATCCGTAAAAAAATAATTTGGGGAACATTTTTTTTTAAGATTTTATTTATTCATTCATGAGAAACACACAGAGAGAGGTAGAGACACAGGTAGAGGGAGAAGCAGGCTCCGTGCAAGGAGCCTGAGGTGGGACTCCATCCTGGGTCTCCACCATCAGGCCCTGGGCTGAAGGTGGCGCTAAACCGCTGGGCCACTGGGACTGCCCACAACTTTTTTTTTTTTTTTTTTTTTTTTTTAATGAAAGAGTTATATGTAATGGACAAAAGTGTTGTATAACCCTTCTATAAAAGAACAATCTAGTGTTTCCTTAAGTTCCATAAAATTCTATTGCTGAAAATGCTCAAAGATGAAAAAAATATACATAAATTGTTTAAATAAATAATAGCATGGTTATATGCATATATATGTGTATGTATATATGTGTGTGTGTATATATATTCTATTGCTGAAAATGCTCAAAAATGAAAAAAACATACATAGGTTGTATAAATAAATAGCATGGTTATATGCATATATATGTGTATGTATATGTGTGTGTGTACACAATCACATATATGTGGACTACATAATGTAATCATGTCAGTGATTTATAAAAACACACATTACATGGTATGTTTTAGGTGTGGTAAATTCCGCAACAGAAAAATCTTTAATAAATCCAATATTTCTGATATTATCTTGCTTTACAGCATGTTTTTCCTTCTAAGATCCATCTGTTCTCATCTTGTATGAAAGATATGAGTGGAATTTGTTTTGAAAACACTGTTTTCATGATATTCTACACATAAGGAGATTAAGAATCTCCTTATTCCCATTACATTGGCCACATTGTTTTTTTTTTTAAGTTAAGACCAAAAAGAAAAATGTAAGACATATAATTAGGAAGAAGAAATTTGACTTAAGAGCTGAAATGTAGCCTGTGTCGTATTTTACCTCTGTGGCCCTCAGCCATCTTTGCCTTTAGAGGCTGTGTTAAAGAACTTCCACTTAATTAACTGACACCGCTGATCTGAATTAATGACAAGATCCCTAGCACTTGTTTTCAGCTTTCTCTAGGGAGCCAGCTGAATAGAAAAGGCAGATTGAGAGAGTCTCCATGGGACAACTGTATCTAGGAGATAGCATAGAGGCTAATTTCTATTGTAAGACCTTCATTAGTCATCTGCTGGGCATAGTTACTGAGTTGGGAATATTGCTTTAGCAAAAGGTGAAAATACCCTCTTTTAAATAAATCTACTCAAATGTGCAAGATTTAAGGTTCTCTTTGACAAGAATACTTAACATTTCAGATACTTCAGTCATGTCAAGTAGCAATGTAATAAATGTGAAGGCCAGAGGATTTTGGCCTCAAAAATTCTATTGTGCAAGAATTAACTAAGAGGAAATCAGTATTGCTTAACACTTACTTCCAGATTATTTATATCACAGAGCCTAAACTCTGACATTGCTTTCCTTTTTATCCATTATAAAAGATTACAATGGATGTTAGAGACACGCACCCTCCTTTCACAGGTGTTTAATTCTTTCATAGCAAAATATCCTTTACTCACTTAGCAGAACTGAAAATAAAGATCGAAAAAAATGTCAAATGCTTTTTATAACTGAAAAAAAGTCTTGACTACATCTCAATTTGAAGGGTAAAATAATGACTGAGACAGAAATGGTTTATGTCTTTAGGAGTTTCTATACTAAGGATTCATTGCATTTATTACCATACATAGGGCAATGTTTTTTTTTTTTTTTTTTGGAAAGTAGGATTATTGGCATACATAGAGCCACTAGTGAAAAAGAGGTAATAAGGAGTGAACTTTTTAGGAGTCAATATAGATTTTCCTGTTTAAGACTACATACCTTTACTTTGCATGGTTTTTAAATTTTTCACAACTGTTAAATTGTCCATGGAGAATGTTTCCTTTTATAATTCTGTATGAGAGAAGAAAAGTGTTAAAAAGTTAATAATATATCAAGAAACATAGGAACTTTAAAAGGATAAGATAATTCATAGCAATTTCACATATTAGGGGATATAAATTATTTATACTACAGTTCCTTATTTCAAGATTGCAGAATACAAATAATATTTTTTACCAGAATGTTAATTTAATTTTGGTCACAGCAGTATTGTAGATGAGATATTATAACACACTGTTCCACACCAAAATAACCAGTATCTACATATAACTTGGTTTGCATTATGTTGCTTATAAATGGCAAGAGTAATTTAAAAGAGGTTTTACTCTCTCCCCAAGAGACAGTGAGGAGCACCAAATAGAACAATGAAAGCAAACAAAAGCAAAAATGAACTATTGGGACTTCATCAAGATAAGAAGCTTTTGCACAGCAAAGGATACAGTCAACAAAACTCAAAGACAACCTACAGAATGGGAGAAGATATTTGCAAATGACATATCAGATAAAGGGCTAGTTTCCAAGATCTATAAAGAACTTATTAAACTCAACACCAAAGAAACAAACAATCCAATCATGAAATGGGCAAAAGACATGAACAAAAATCTCACAGAGGAAGACATAGACATGGCCAACATGCATATGAGAAAATGCTCTGCATCACTTGCCATCAGGGAAATACAAATCAAAACCACAATGAGATACCACCTCACACCGGTGAGAATGGGGCAAATTAACAAGGCAGGAAACAACAAATGTTGGAGGGGATGCGGAGAAAAGGGAACCCTCTTACACTGTTGGTGGGAATGTGAACTGGTGCAGCCACTCTGGAAAACTGTGTGGAGGTTCCTCAAAGAGTTAAAAATAGACCTGCCCTACGACCCAGAAATTGCACTGCTGGGGATTTACCCCAAAGATACAGATGCAGTGAAACGCCGGGACACCTGCACCCCGATGTTTATAGCAGCAATGGCCACGATAGCCAAACTGTGGAAGGAGCCTCGGTGTCCAACGAAAGATGAATGGATAAAGAAGATGTGGTTTATGTATACAATGGAATATTACTCAGCTATTAGAAATGACAAATACCCACCATTTGCTTCAACGTGGATGGAACTGGAGGGTATTATGCTGAGTGAAGTAAGTCAGTCGGAGAAGGACAAACATTATATGTTCTCATTCATTTGGGGAATATAAATAATAGTGAAAGGGAATAGAAGGGAAGGGAGAAGAAATGTGTGGGAAATATCAGAAAGGGAGACAGAACGTAAAGACTGCTAACTCTGGGAAACGAACTAGGGGTGGTAGAAGGGGAGGAGGGCGGGGGGTGGGAGTGAATGGGTGACGGGCACTGGGGGTTATTCTGTATGTTAGTAAATTGAACACCAATAAAAAATTAAAAAAAAAAAGAACAATGCAAGCAGGAGCTTTTGTGATGTTAGTTTATTTTGGGGGCCTATACAGTATCAATCTGCAGCCTGATTATTGAGGCGAAACTAGAAATTCCAAGGTTAAGTTGTGGACCTGAGAGGGACCAAAGAAATCTCACTTTAGTGGTACTTTGTGGTCCCTAGCAGAAGGAAATATAAATGTACTCTGTGAGATAGGATCTCAGTGTGGGCTCTCAGGACTCCCACTGATGGAAAAAAACACACCACATAACCAAGGAACAATCAAAATTAGTTAGAGTACATAACATTAAACAATATCCTCACTCTCTCAAAATGAAATTTTGAAGTGTCAGAATTGAACATAAAATAATTATATATGAAATGCTTAAAGAAAAGAAGAAATAAAATGGAAGTGATATGATTGAAAGTAGATCAAAAGAGAAATTTGAAAAATAAACACAACCAAATGAAAATGTTACAAATAAAATATATTACTTCTGGTGTAAAGGTTTCAATGAATGGATTGAACAGCAGATTAGACACAGATGAAGAGAAAATGAGTCATCAGGAAGATAGAGTAGAAGTGACCCAGGGAGTAGTATGGAGAAAGGCAAAGACATAAACTAGAAGACTTTAGAGAGATGCAATATCCCAATGTGTATATAATCATGGCACCCAAAACAGAGCATAGAGAAAATAAAAGAGAAGGAAATTTGAGGACAAAATAGTAGATAATTTCCCTAGAATTCTGAAAGATAAGACATTGAAGGATCCATAGACATTGAAGCTAGAATAAAACCACAAAATCCACACTAGACAAAATTCACTAAAACTTTAAAATGTCAAGGTAAAGAGAAGATTTTAGCAAGTTTAGAGATAAAGGCCACCTCTGTTTCAATGGAACCATGTTTAAACAAACAGAAGACTTTTAAAGAGTATCTTGTAGCTAATAGAATAATGGAATAAGAATTTCATTATAAGAAAATCACTATCAAACTAGAATTGGTATTCAACAAAACTAATTTTCCAAAAGGAGGCTGAAATAGATAAATGTTCAGGTAAACACAACACGAAGAGCTTGCCAACAAGAATGGGTTTAAGGAATTTCCCTTTTTTAAAAAAAAATCTCTAAAGAATGTTCTTTAAGCAGATATTTTTTAAAAGATGTGAGATTCAAGGTGAAATGGTGAGTGAAGAAATAAATGAGTCTATAAAGCTAAACATACAGTTTTTGCATAAAATAAGTTTCTGATGTGCTGAGTTTTTTAAATTTTTTAAATTTTATTTATTTATTCATGAGTGACAGAGAGAGAGAGAGAGAGAGGCAGAGACCCAGGCAGAGGGAGAAGCAGGCTCCCTGCAGGGAGCCCAACATGGGTCTCAATCCCAGGTCTCCAGGATCAGGCCCTGGACTGAAGGTGGCACTAAACTGCTGAGCCACTGGGCTGCCCTGATATGCTGTTTTATAACAATAGAAGACACATAAAAATGTTAGACGAGCATAGCACATAAATTGAGAGATAAGGTGATGCTATTAAAGGGATCTAAGGCACTTTAGTTGCTCTGGGAGGGGGGTGGTTATGAAAATAACTTTGGAGTTCTTTGAGTTTAGTACTGCTGATAAAATTTAAGGTTAACCAAAGTATTAAATAGTTAATACTATTAAAGTAGTAATAGTTGTAATAGTATTAAAATAATAGAAAAAGAATATATAAATCCAAAGAAAGTATATGTATATGGAGCAATTAAAAGGAAAAACAATGAACTCAAGAGAGGCAGTAGAGAAAAGAAATAAAATAGAGAAGAGTCATAGAAAAATAGCAAAATAGAAATAGAAATATGATGACAGAGATAACTATAGAAATCCTGTGAATTATAATTAATGTAAATTTGCTAAAGAATTCCACATGAAGGTAATTAAATAACTGTAGCTAGAGAGAGGAAGCTCTAGTTTACAGAAGAATGTCAAGCTAATAAATATGCTAAAAGTATGAAAGAGATTAGGACATTCCTATAGTGCTAGAGTCACACTGTAATATCACAGAGATTATTTTCTGATTGCACGAGAAAAAAAAGTAACTTTGCACATGGCTATAAGTCTGACATTTCCCTAACCATTGGGTACTAATGTTGGGACACAGCATTGTATATATGTTTTCCGATATGATGTCATTCAAAGTTTGAAATATTAGCTCTGATAAATTTCTTCCAAAACTGTTTAGCTTAAATCTAATTCAGACATAAATTCTAAATCTAGATCATTAGGAAGTATGCTGGGAATTCTGCAAGAACTGATGTTACAGTCTTGAGTATGAAATCTGTCAGGCATTCCAGCAGGCTGGAATTCAGGTTAGATTGCTGAATTAATGATTTGGGAAAGAATTCCCTCTTATTCAGGAAACCTCAGACTTTGCTCTTAAATCAATCAACTGACAGGTCGAGGCCCACCCTCCTGAGGCAGGATAATCTGCTTTACTTAAAGTCAACTATCAGTGTCAATCACATCCAAAAAATTCCTTCACAATATCTAGGCTTGTGCTTTACAAAACAGCTGGGCACCACAATCTATCCAGGTTAAAAAAAATTAATCAGCATATGTATGATAATGTGGGGGGACTTTTTTCTGTGTAAGAAAATACTTTTTAGAAACCTAAATTAAATAATTAGGGATAGGATATGCTATTTGCAATTTTCTTAGAGGCACTTCAGGAAAAATGAATGGTTTAAACAGACTAGACTTTCCTTTTGGATTCCTAGTGATCTAGCCATATGCTATTTATAAAAGATATACTTAAAACATAGGACATGTGAAGGTTCAAAGTAAAGGATTTACAAAATGTATCAGGTAAATACTGACATAAAGCAAGCTGTGTTAATAATATCAATCTGACACAACATACATTTTAACTTAAAAGCATTACTGCATACAGAATGGGTCATATAGAGTTTGATGTACTAAGATGATAATAACAATTTGAACCTTGAAACTACTGAATAAAAGTAGCTTTAAAATAAATAAAGCAAAATGGAAAAAATTACAAAATGAAATTGACAAATTTGCTATTGAGAAAGAAGATTTTCTTTAAAAAAAAAAAAACACGAAGATTTTATTTATTTATTCATGAGAGACACACACAGAGAGAGAGGCAGAGACACAAGCAGAAGGGGAAGCAGGCTCCATGCAGGGAGCCCAAAGTGGGACTCGATCCTGGGCTGAAGGCGGCGCTAAACCGCTGGGCCACCCCGGCTGCCCGAGAAAGATTTCGATACATTTCTTATAATAATTCATAGATGAACTAGAGCAAAAATTGATAAAGATCAGGATGCGACCAGCAACCAAATTATAGACTCGATTTATTAGATATAAAATTCTAAATGTAACAAATATTCTTCTCACAATTAAGCTTAATTTGAGGTTTCTATCAAAGATGCTACATTTGCTATTTGAAGATACTTTTGAATCTGATCCCATTGTTTAGATATAATATGAATAGAAATATAGCTAGGTCTTAGGTTAAAGTTCTAATTGTTTCCTGATAAAATTGCTATTCCTTGTTATCTCCTAAGAGGTAAGTTCAAAATAAAGTTTAGTGTATAAAATAGTTTCATGTAACTACTAGAACGTTATTCCTGTAGATTCAAAATATTTTTTTTCTAATGCTACATTTTAAAAATTTCTTTTATTGGGATACCTGAGTAGCTCAGTGGTTGAGCGTCTATCTTTGGGCTGAGGTTGTGATCCCTAGGTCCTGGAATCAACTCCCGCATCAGGCTCCCTGGAGGCAGCCTGTGTCTCCTTCTGCCCATGTCTCTGCCTCTCTTTCTGTGTCTCCCATGAATAAATAAATAAAAATCTTAAATAAATATAAATGAATATTTCTTTTATTTCAAAATGATTTGTCATTTCTTCTCTCTTCTGTAGAAACAGATGTTCAATTGTTTTATTATCCCAAGATTGGTGAGCATTTGAACTTCAGTTTGAATCTCCAAATATCTTATTTGAGGTATAAAACACCACTAGATAAGAGTCTTTACAGAATGTATTTGAGTGCTCATCTTCATAAGGATCTGAAAAAATCAACAAGACACAACGCTTCACTAATCCTAAGGAACTTAAAAAAATTACTAGATACTTTGGGTTTTATATGACTACTGCATATATGGTTTATATCAAATTTTTGGCGATATTTTAATATTTTATCTAGTAAGGATAAAACTGGGTCAGAGAGTGGGAATTTTAATTATTTCTAACTCCTTCACAGGCTTTAATACATCATTTTTCAAGGAAATAAAATGTCTTAATGTACCTGGTGTATTTCCCTACAGAACAAACATTACTTGTGGATTGCCCTCTTATTCACTGATTCTGGGAGTCACTTTATCCTTCAGAAATGCAGAGGCAAAAAAAAAAAAAAAAAAGACAGAAAGAAAAAAAAATTGCATGAAGATGCTATGCATATGTGTGTGTGAGTATATGTGGGTGTTTAATTAACATCTATCTATGAATAAAAAGTCATTTTATGTTTGCTTTATTAAAAATGTAGACCTCTTGCATTATGATTCTGATGAAGATCTAATGTCTTTCCTCTCTTAGCAATATTTGATTCCTGAGAGAGTGCATGGATTGCCAAAATATGTTGATTATTTTCAATATATCATTTTTGTCAAAAGCTTTGTGTTTTCTCTTGCTTTGAAATACATATAATACTAGGAGGTAAAAGTAAAATAGTGTACGCTGACTTCTACTTCAATTCTGGATATTGTATAAGAACTTAGAAAAAGACTCAATACAATTTTGCAGATTCTCAGAGGATACAAAGTTACATTTAACCACATTAGATTGAATTTTAATTCAATTAAGAGCCCTTGCTGTGTTCATACAAATGGAAGATGCTACAAAAGAAGGAAAGGTAAGCAAAGGATAGTCTCTGTTTTCAAGGATGTCTGGAGAAGACAGACATACACAAATTCATGAGTCTAACAGAATAATAAGTTGCTCAATGAGTACACAAAAACTAAAAATTTGATATAGAGAGTCAGAAAATATTTTGGAAAAGGGACTTCCATTAAAATTTTGGAAATAAAACATAACTACCTTCTGTTTTACGATACACATGAGAAACACAGGAGATAAGTAATTTGGGATTTTTCTAGTAAATAGAACTATAAATTATTTAAGTTGAATTTGCTTATTTCTGCTCTTTAAACAGCATCTGATTTTTCTCAGTTTCACTCATGAATCATCCTAAAGTGAATGCTTTATGTAGTCAAATCTCAAACAGAGGAGTAGTTTCTCCTGACATTCTGCTCTTTTCCTTAAACTCAACTAACAATAAGCTCCTACAGCCAGAGACATATCCTAAAATTTGCTAGAATAGTTGTGAATGGTAAGCTTTCAATATTTTATAGCTGGCAGATTTTAACAGCCTGAAGATGAGATACAGACATTTTCTCTTTCTAAATAAGAGAGTGATAGCCTAGCTTATTAGAGTTCGTATGGCTGTTATATATGTTCCAGATCTTGTGGGGATAAAACAAAACTTTTTTTTTCTATTTGAAATAGCTATCTATTTATCTTTACTTTATAAAAATTGAATATTATAATAAAATAAAGGAGAGGCCAAATGAATCATATAAATAGAAACCATGCATCTCCGTTTTCTAGATTAAATGGAGGAGATATTTGCAGTGATTTTTGATTCAATGCAGGTTACTTTATAATTACACATAAAAAAAACAAAATTAGATTGTTCAGAAAGTAGTTAATAATCTTTAAGCTCATGAGTTTATCTTGCAAAGGTCCAAGTTTATTATTGCACATCTCTGGGATGATACTGGATACTCTTTTTAAAAAACAAACCTTAAACTTTTAGCAACACAGTGGATTGAGCTAAATCACATGGGCATCTTTCTACTTCCCCCTCCTAGAAACATCATAGAATATTGCAATAATTCTTAAAAGGCTATATGAGTTTATGAAAAAAAATAAAAATAAAAAAAGAAACCTCTGAGATGAAAGAATTGAGAATGAAAGCAAAAATGGCAAGCTTGAGTTGATATTTTGGAAGCCTTTGGGAATTTTAGACCTAGGTATATAATCTTAATATGGGCTGGAAGCTGAAAGCATGTAAGAGATATAATCTTGAGGAGAATGTAATCCGCCAGTTGACTCTAATAGCTGGCTCTTCAGGAGACTTGAGGAGCTGCCCTTTCTATGACGAGGTTACAATTACTCTTCTCACTGACTGAGGAAAAAAGTTTCTGGGGCTTTGGATGAAGGAAAATGCATGGTAAAAGCTGAGGTATTAACCTTTCAAGGTTATTTAAGATTATTGAAACTCAAATGTTTCCTTTAACACCTATGCTATTTTCTTTATAGGGACATATGCATATGTCTCTGCAGGAATTCAGAAATTAAAAATCTCTGCTGCAGAGGAGTTCTCAATAATAAATTACTCGGCCATGGGATGCCTGGGTGGCTCAGCAGTTGAGCATTTGCCTTTGGCTCAGGGTGTGACCCTGGGCTCTGGGATCAAGTCCCACATGGGGCTCACGGTGAGGAGGCTGCTTCTCTCTCTGCCTGTGTCTATGCTTCTCTCTCTGTCTCACATGAATAAATAAATAAAAACTTTAAAAATAAATAAATAAATTACTGGGTAATAAAATTTATTACCATGAGAGAAATTTTAAACAATCCAACAAAAGGCAATCTATTCTCAAAAGTATCAAAGATACATTGAAGAGAATAGAAATTATAATAAATAATTGAAAGTATAAAGAAAGATCAAGTAAATTTGAAAAATAGCAAAGTAGAATGCTAAAAATTAAAAGTATGGTCATTGTTATTTTAAAAAATTGATTAGATAAATAACCTATTGTGTGGAGTTGAAGAAAAAAATATGAAAACTGGAATATAAATGTGAGGAAACACATAAAATCCAGAATGGAAAGGAGATGAACTTTCATGAGGTGAAATATATAGAAACCTCTTTTAGACATGGGAGATAAAATAGAAAGTTTTGACTCATTTTAACAGAAGTGTCAGAATGAAACAGGATGGTGATGTAATTCTGCAACAGAAAAGTGATTGAAAATCTCCAGAAATTAAGAAAAGACATGATTGTTCTGACTAAAATGTGATATCCTATACTTCTGAAAAGAATAAATAACTTCTGACTTAGACATATTTTGAAAAATTTCCAGAGAAAATAATTATTTCATGTGAGCTTTATTTATTTATTTTGATAAAAGAAGTTCACTAAGAATATATAAAGACAAGACTGAGCCCCACATCAGACTCCACAATGGACATGGAAACATCTTAAGATTTTTCTCTCTCTCCTTCTGCCCCTGCCCCCACCACCTCTCTCTTGAAAAAAAAAAAAAAAAAAAAGAAGTAATGCAGAGCAGAGATAAATAAGCAAAAACACAATTGTAGATAAAGAATATTTTAAAGTATTGTCAAAACTTTTATATAAAGGTCAGGAATAGGACAGGAATGTCTACTCTCACCACTATTGTTCAATATAGTACTCAAAGTCCTAACCTCAGCAATCAGACAACAAAAATAAATAAAAGGCATCCAAATCACTAAAGAAGAGTCCAACTTTTACTTTTCACAGATGACAAGATACTCTATTTAGAAAACCTGAATGACTCCACCAAAAAATTTCTAGAACTGATACATGAATTCAGCAAGTTGCAGGATATAAAATCAATGCACAGTGGTCTGGTGTATTTCTATACACCAACAATGAAGCAGCAGAAAGAAAAATCAAGGAATTGATCCCATTTAAAATTGCACCCAAAACTGTAAGATACCTAGGAATAAACCTAACCAAAGAGGTAAAAGATCTGCACTCTGGAAACTATAGAACATTTATGAAAGAAGATGAGGAAGACACACACACAAAAAGGAAAAACATTCTAGGCTCATGGAGAAGAACAAATATTGTTAAAATGTCAATATTATTCAAAGTAATCTACACATTCAATACAATCACTATCGAAATAACACCAGCATTTTTCACAGAGCTAGAACAAATAATTCTAAAATTTGTAAGGAACCAGAAAAAAACCCAAAAAGCCAAAGGAATGTTGAGATAGAAAACCAAAGCTAGAGGCATCAGAATTCTGCACTACAGGCTGTATTACAAAGCTGTAATCATTAAGACACGATGGTACTGGCACAAAGACAAACACATAGATCAATGGAACAGAATAGACAACCTAGAAACGGACCCTCAACACTATGATAAATCCATCTTCAGCAAATTGGGAAAAATATCCAATGGAAAAAAGACAGTCTCTTCAACAAATGGTGTTGGGAACACTGGACAGCTACACGCAGAATTAAACTGGAACACTTTCTTATACCAAACACAAAAAGAAACTCAAAGTAGAGAAAATACCTAAATGGGAAATAGGAATCCATCAAAATCCTAGAAGAGAAAACAAGCAGCAAACTCTTTGACCTTGGCAGCAGCAATTTCTTGCTAGACACGTCTCCAAAGGCAAAGGAAACAAAAGCAAAAGTGAACTATTGAGACTTCATCAGGATAGAAAGTTTTTGCACAGCAAAGGAAACAATCAACAAAACTATAAGGCAGCCTAGGGAATGGGAGAAAATATTTCCAAATGACATATCAGATAAAGGGCTAGAATCCAAAATATATAAAGAACTTAACAAACTCAACACCCAAGAAATAAAAAAAATCCATTTAAGAAATGGGCAGAAGATAGGAACAGATATTTCTCCAAAGAAGACATATGGGGTCACCTGGGCAGCTCAGTCCATGAAGTGTTCGACATCTGGTTTTGGCTCCTATTATGAACTCAGGGTCATGAAATCAAGCCACATCTCAGGCTCTGTCCTGGGCATGGAACATGCTTGGGATTCTCTCTCTCCCTCTCCCTCTGTTCCACCCCCAACTCATGTGCTTTTTCTTTCTAATCAATAAATCTCTCTAAAAAAAAAAAAAGACATACAAATAGTTAACAGACACATGAAAAAATGCTCAACATCACTCAGCATCAAGGAAATATAAATCTAACTGCCACGAGGTACACCTCACACTGGTCAGAATGGCTAAAATTAACAACTTGGGAAGCAACAGAGTTTGGTGAAGATGTGGAGAAAGGGGGACCCTCTTACACTGTAGGTGTGAATGCAAACTGGTGTAGCCACTCTGGAAAACAGTATGGAGGTTCCTTAAAAAGTTAAAAATAAAGCTACTCTATGACTCAGAAATTGCACTACTAGGTATTTTCCAAAGGATACAAACATAGTGATTCGAAGGGGTACATGCACCCTGCTCTTTTATAGCAGTAATGTCCATAGACAAAATATAGAAAAAGCCTAGATGTCTATCAATAGATGAATGTATAAAAAAATGTGGTTTATATACACAATGGAGTATTACTCATCCAAGAAAAATAAGGAAATCTTGCCATTTTCAATGACCTGGATAGAGAGAGTATTATGCTAAGTGAAAAAAGTCACCTGGGCAGCCCGGGTGGCTCAGCAGTTTAGTGCCACCTTCAGCCTGGGGTGTGGTCCTGGAGACCCGGGACGAGTCCCACATCAGGCTCCCTGCATGAAGCCTGCTTCTCCCTCTGCCTGTGTCTCTGCCTCTCTCTCTCTGTATCTCATGAATATTTTTTTTTAAAGTTACCCAGAGAAAGGCAAATACCATATGATTTCACTCATATGTGAAATTTAAGAAGCAAACAGATGAACATTGGAGAAGGAATGGAAAATTAAATAAGATAAAAAACAAACAAAAAACCAAAAGCAAAGAAAACAGAAGTTCTACATATAATTTCACATATATTAAGAATCTAAATAACACAATTATGTTGCAAATACTAATTATCAAAATTATCTTAAAAAAACAAAATTGTCTTAGGAAGGGAAAAATAACACAATATAAAAATTTGTCAATGGATTAGTCGAAAAAGCAAAAAGAAAAAAGAAAGTAAAGAAAAAAAACATTACAGATACAAGAAAAGATACTCAACATAACTAATTATTAGGGAAAGTCAAGTAAAAATACAATGAAGTATCATCTCACACCTGTCATAAATGCCACCAACAAGAAGACAAAGATTACAAGTGTTAAAGAAACTGGAGCAAAGGAAACCCTTGTGTACTCTTGAGGAAAATGGTATGGAGTAAAAAGTTAAAAATATAGCTATCATATCATCCAGCAACCTCTGTTCTGGACAGTTCTGTGTATACTTCCCCAAATAATCAAATTGGTACAAAGAAGATATATGTGCATCCCCATGTTCATTGTAACATTATTTAAAAGAGCAAAGGCAGAGAAATAACCTAAGTGTTTAATGTTCATTGACACTTGAATGGATAAAGAAAATATAATATTCCTGTATGTAATAATATTCATAATATATAATAATATATTCATATGGTATGAGTATATGTTTAATATATATTCATAATGTATAGTACAATATACATATATATTATTGAGCTATAAAACAGAAGGATAAACTGCCATTAGTGACAACACAGATGAACATTGCAGGCACTATATTACATGAATAATCAGACAGAAAAATACTCCATGATTTCACTTATGTGTAGAATCTGAAAAAGCAAAACTGAAGTCTTACAAACAGCAGTTTAGTAGTTGGCAGACAGAGATAGAGGAAGGGGTTAGATAAATAGATGAACACAGTCAAAGGGTACAAATGTCCAGGTACAAGATGAATATGTTCTGTATCTCATATACAGAATGGTGACTATAGTTAGCAATAATATATTGTATACATGAGAGGTGCTAGAAGAGTATATCTTAAAAGTTCTTAAGCACTTAAGAAAAGTAGTTATATGAAGTGATGGATTTCTTAACTAACCTTAAAATAGTGATCTTTGTCCAATATATGCGTATATCTAATCATCATGTTCTACACCTTAAATTACAGAATGTTACCTTATTACACCTCAGTAAAGCTAGAAAAAACAATTGGCGCATTGGCACAAAATGGCTTTTAAAGATTTTTTAAATTTTTTATGCATTTGATAGAGAGAGAGGGGGAGAGAATGAGCAGGGGAGGGGCAGGGGGAGAAGGAGAAGCAGGCTCCCTGCTGAGCAGTGAGTCTGATGTGAGACTTGATCCCACGACCCTGGGATCATGACCTGAGTTGAAGGCAGATGCTTAAACAACTGAGCTGCCCAGGTGCCCCAGTGCAAAATTATTTTTAATTAGAAAAATTGAAATCAGTCTAAGTGGCCATCAGCATGAGAGTATATAAAAATTATTATATGCACATATCATAGAAATCTATGCATCAGTAAAAAAGGATAAAATGATCTCCATATACAATGTTATGAATTATTTCCTACACATAACATACATAACAACAGCATTTGGTCAATACATTCAGGCTCTCTAATAATCAGTATGAACAAATATGTAGGTCCTTTAGACACAGAGAGAACAAAGGCTTTGAGTTAGAGGAAAAAAAATCTAGGAATATCTTACATGAAAACATCAGTTGTGATTTCACATAATTTACGTTGAAAATATAAGTAGTTAAAATAACATGAATATTATTTTTATAAAATATATCTCACTAACTATAAACAAATATGGATGTATTAATTTAGCAGTTAGTACCTTGAGGTCCTCCATTTAAACAGACTTTTGAGAACCACTATGCAAGCTTTTTCAATCATGGAAATTTGGCTCTGTCTGATGTAAGGCATGATCCCAGGGTTCTGGGATTGAATGGACATTGGGCTCCCTGCGAGGAGCCTGCTTTTCCCTCTGCCTATATCTCTGCCTCTCTCTGTGTCTTTCATGAATAAATAAATAAGTGAATCTTAAAAAAGAAAAAACTAGAAAGGAGCAAGTGAAGAAATAAGGTCAAATACACAGAAATCCAATTTTTAAAATAGAGGAAAAGACTCAATTAAAAACTTTCAGACAGTTGTTTTGAACTATAGTTCATAGATCTCTTAAAGATGGTCCTTGGATAAAACTGAACATATTAACATAAAATAAACATAATCAAAAACATTTACAGTAGGAAATTCTACACAACTAGACCTCTTAAGATATGTCCTGTTGTATGTATTAGTTTGCAAATGATGATTCTCTAAGATGTCTATCAAATTGAACATTCTCAGGTTAATCAAGTCATGGAATTTGAACATTTTCAGAGAGTAACCATATTCACTAAACATTCACCGTACCCCTTTAGGGAAGTAAAGTATCTTCTCCATTTGTGGTAGATCAAATAATTCAATATGGTAACACATTAAAAAACAATAATTACTTTACTGGAGCATCTCATAAAATATTTTAACGACTATGGATGACATTAAAATGATCTTGTTATAAGAAAGTGATAGTGAAGGTCTTAATTTGAGAACTGCCTCAAGAACTAATTGCTAACATGAGTCTAGACAAAAAAAAATGTGAAACATAATCACACTTATGGGGAAAGAGAAGAGTAAAGTTACTTTAAATACTGAGTTACTTCTCTGAGTGAAAGGAATTAAAGAACTTAGAAGTATGCTTATATATGAATAATATGTCGTAACGATAAAGTCCTTTTACACAGACCTTGTTTGATCTGAACAATGCTTTGAAGAAAGCAGAGCTTACTGGCTCAGAGTACCAAAAAGAAACCCAGACCAGAAATGTCAACAATCTATCCACAGCCACAGTACTAGGAAGAGGTAAAAACAGAGTAGCACTCATACCTCCTGACACTTCAACAGTTATTTCCTAGCTACCTGTGTTGTGGGGCGTGGTCAAGGAAATCCAATGGGCACTGAGAAGAGCATGCCACGGGAGCAAAATGTGCAAGAGTTGCAATGAGAGGGGATCCCTGGGTGGCTCAGAGGTATAGCGCCTGCCCTTGGCCCAGGGTGTGATCCTGGAGTCCCGGGATGGAGTCCCACATTGGGCTCCCTGCGTGGAGCCTGCTTCTCCCTCTGCCTGTGTCTCTGCCTCTCTCTCTCTCTCCCTCTGTGTGTCTCTCATGAATAAATAAATAAATAAATAAATAAATAAATAAATAAATAAAATCTTTAAAAAAAATAGTTACAGTGAGAGGAAACTCACACTTAACCTCTCTTTTCTAATCAGATATTAAATGTGAGGGTCTACTAAGTATAATAAGAAATTAAAATAGTATTATTTTATATTATTTTAAAATATTATATGCCAACAAATTGGACAAACTAGAGGATATGGATAAATTCCTAGAAACATATAGGTTATGAAAACTGAAGCAGAAAGAAATAGAAAATATGAGAAGACTGATTGCCAGCAATGTAATTGAACCAGAAATCAGGGATCCTGGGTGTCTCGGTTAAGTGTCTGCCTTCAGCTCAAGTTGTGATGATCTTGGCATCCTGTGATCCAGCCCCATGTCAGGCTCCCTGCTCAGCGAGGAGTCTGCTTCTCCCTCTCCCTCTGCCCCTCCCCTCTTTCTCATGCTCTCTCTCTTAAATAAATAAATAAATAAATAAATAAATAAATAAATAAATAAAGTCTTAAAAAAAAAAAAAAACCAACTCCCAATAAACAAGTCCAGGACCAGATAGCTTCCCATGTGAATTCTACAAAACATCTAAAGAAGAATTAACACCCATTCTTCTCAGTCATTCCAAAAAAAATGGAAGAGGAAGGAAAACTTCCAAATTTATTCTATAAGGCCATGATTACCCTGATACCAAAACCAGATGGAAACCACAAAAAAGAGAACTACAGGCCAATATCTCTGATGAATATAGATGCAAAAATCTTCAGCAAATTATTCGTAAATCAGATTCAACACATTTTTAAAAAATCATTCACCACAACCAAGTGAGATGTATTTCCAGGATGCAAAAAAAAGTGGCTCAATATTCACAAATCAATGTGACAAATCACATCAATAAGAGAAAGGATTAAAACCTATATAATCATTTTAATAGATGCAGATAAAGCATTTCAGAAAATACAACATCCATTCATTATAAAAACCCCAACCAAGTAGGTTTAAAGGGAACATCCTGAACATAATAAAGGCTTTGTATAAAAATACCCACAGCAAACATCATACTCAAAGGGAAAAAAACTGGGATGCTTCAGTGGCTCAGCAGTTGAGCATCTGCCTTTGGCTCAGGGTATGATCCTAGAGTCCCGGGATCAAATCTCACATCAGGCTTCCTGCATGAAGCCTGCTTCTCCCTCTGTCTATGTCTCTGCTTCTCTCTCTGTGTGTGTCTCTCATGAATGAATAAATAAAATCTTAAAAAAAAAAAGCAGAGGGGAAAAATTGAGAGTTTTTCCTTAACATCAGGAAGAGAACAAGGATGTCCACTGTCACCAACTTTTATTTAACATAGTGCTGTAACTTGTTGTGCTGTAAATGCTGTAAGTTGTTGCTGTAAGTCTTAGCCATGGCAATCAGAAAACAACAACAACAAAAATGAATAAATAAAAGCCAAATTGGTACGGAAGAAGTAAACTTGCACTATTTGCAGATGACATAGTATTATACATAGAAAACTCAGAAGATTCCACCGAAATACTATCAGAACTGATAAATGAATTCAGTAAATCTGCAGGATACAAAATCAATGTTCAGAAATCTGTAGCATTTATATGTTAAGAGAATGTTAAGAAAACAGTTCCACTTACAATGGTACCAAAAACTATAAAATATCTAGAAATAAATTTAACCAAACAGATGGAAGACCTGTACCCTGAAAACTGGAAAACAATGATGAAAGAAATTGAAGACTAAGGAAAGAAATGGAACAGTATTCCATACTCATAGATTGGAAGAACAGATACCATTAAAGTGTCTATACTACCCAAAGCAATCTACAGATTTAATGCAATCTCTATCAAAATACCAATAGCATTTTTTACAGAAGTACCAAAAATCCTAAAATTTGTGTGGAACCACATCAGACCTCAAAAAGCCAAAGCAAGCTTGAAAAAGGAAAACGAAAATGGAGGTATCACAATTCTAGCCTTCAAGTTATATTACACAGCTATAATAATCCAAACAATATGCTACTGGCACAAAAATAGACACATAGATCAATGAAACAGAATAAAATGCCCAGGAACAAACCCACAATTATATGGCCAATTAATCTTTGATAAAGCAAGCAAGATTATGCAATGGGAAAAAGACAATCTCTTCTACAAATGATGTTGAGAAAACTGAAAAGCAACATGCAAAATAATGAAACTGGACCACCTTTTTACACCATATACAAAAATAAACTCAAACAGGGTAAGGACCCAAATGTGAGACCTGAAACCATAAACCTTCTAGAAGAGAGCCCAGGCAGCAACTTCTTAGACATTAGCCAAAGATATGTGACATTAGCCACATAGCTTTCTAGATATGTCTCCTGAGGCAAGGGAATCAAAACCAGAAACAAACTATTGGGACTACATCAAAATAAAATTTGCACAGTGAAGGAAACAACGAACAAAACTAAGAGACAACCTACTGAGTGGGAGAAAGCATTTGCAAATAACATATCCAATAAAGCCATAGTATCCAAAATATATAAAGAGCTGATACAACTGAGCACCCAAAAACCAAATAATCCAATTAAAAAAATGGGCAGACAACATGAACAGACATTTTTCCAAAGAAGTCATACAAATGGGCAACAGATACATGAATATATGCTCATCACCACTCATCAGCAGGGAAATGCAAATCAGAACCACAGAACCACAGCGAGATATTACCTCACACCTGGCAGAATGGCTAAAATAAAAAACACAAGAAACAACAAGTATTGAGAACGAAATGGAGAAAAAGAAAGCCTCATGAATTGTTGGTAGGAATGCAAACTGGTGCAGCCACTGTGGAAGAGAGTATGGTGGTTCCTCAAAAAGTTAAAAAGAAAACTACCCCACAAGTTAATAATGCCCTACTGGATATTTACTCAAAGAATTTGAAAACACTAATTTTAATACTAATTAGTGAAAACACTAGTTTGATATATTAACCTTTACATTTATCACAGCATTATTTATAATAGTCAAACTATGGGGGATGCCTGGGTGGCGCAGCGGTTTGGTGCCTGCCTTTGGCCCAGGGTGCGATCCTGGAGACCCGGGATCGAGTCCCACGTCGGGCTCCCAGTGCATGGAGCCTGCTTCTCCCTCTGCCTGTGTCTCTGCCTCTCTCTCTCTGTGTGACTATCATAAATAAATAAATAATATTTAAAAATAAAATAAAAAAAATAAATAAATAAAGTGCTCTTTACCAAAAAGATTACTCAAATATAGGGAGACATATATTAAAAAAAAAAAAAAGTCAAACTATGGAAGCAGCCAAGTGTCCACTGATAGATGAATGGATAAAGATGTGGTATATATACAATGGGATTTTATTCAGCATACAAAAGAATGAAATATTGCTATTTTCAATGAAATGAAGCTAGAGATTATAATGCTAAGCAAAATAAGCCAATGAGAGAAAGATAAAATACCATATTACTTCACTCATATGTGAAATTTATGAAACAAAACAGTGAACAAAGGGAAAAAAAGAGAGAGACAAACAGACAAAAGTGACAGTCTCTTAACTACAAAGAACGAATAGATGGTTACCAGAGGGGAGTTGGATAGGGGATGAGTGAAATAGTTGATGGAGATTAAGGAGTACACTCATCTTGATAAGTACTGAGTGAAAAATAGAATTGTCGAATCACTATATTGTACATCTGAAACTAATATAAAATTGTATGTCAACCACACTTAAATTAAGATTAAAAGAATAGAATAGAATAGAATAGAAATAGAATAGAATAGAATAGAATAGAATAGAATAGAATAGAATAGAATAGAATAGAATAATAGAATAGAATATAAATAAAATAATACTCTTTCAGTTTTGGTTTCATTGAACTCCTAGGAAAATAGGTACCAACTACTTCTTCATTGCACAGCGAGGTGCTAAATAACCATGTGGTAATGTCAAAACAAGTACTGGAAAACAGGTTCTATGTTTCCCAATAACTTAATCTCATAATGGATTCAAAGAGGTGAAGTGAAAGAGGTCAGGAGGTTTGCTGCCCTGTAGAAGATTATATTTAAGAGAGTTGATGGGTACTGTAACAGTTTTTTTTCTGGTCTTGAATATGTCAGAAGCCACAACCAGTCTAGGTGGTGGGGAATAAATAATGGAAAGAGAGAAGGCAACCACAGATTTCATTCTCCCATGATAGGCTGATTTTAGGGAACAAGGAATTATAAGTTTGAAGGAAGTTTAGAATTTTGATTGTTATTCTGCAGTGTGTGTGTGTGTGTGTGTGTGTGTGTGAAGTAATCAGGGATTAGCTTTTAAATCTGAGAATGACTAGCAAAAGCATAAAAACCTCTCACTAGTTTTTATTTAAGTAGTGAGTAAAAGGAAACCCTTGATTGAGTGTTCAAAGAGACAGTTGTTTGTTGGAAGTGGTTGTGGGAAAATGAAGTTTCTCTTTGATGACATCTTATGAACCTTTATGTCATGTGATTGTTATGAACACTTACCATGTCCAAAGCAGAGTGCTCAAACCAGCCTTCTCCCATCCCCACATCTTTTCCTCCTTTTGCCCCCCTCATCATTATTACTGATCCAATACTTCAGGCCCAAAACTTAAGAATACACCTTTATTCCTTATTTTCAACACTCCCTACACCCAATCCATCAGGAAGTCATGTGGTCTCAATCTTCAACATATATAATTAGAATCATTATTTCTTCCCATCCAGTCATGGTCCTTCTATTCTAAGACTTCTTATCACTATCTACTACTGGAAAAGCCTCCTCACTGAGATCCTCTTCAACTCTTATCCTGCTAGAGCCCATTTTCTGTAGATCAGCCAAAGTTAACAAAGTACAAAACACATCATAACACTCCTTCACTTAAAATTCCCCACCAGTTTGTGGTTATTTAAGTAAATTGTGACTTCTCTCCATTGGCTATATACATGATCTCTGTTCCTCCCTCTGATCTCATTTCTTGTCTGCTCCTTCACACCCACGCTGAATCACAATGGCTTCCTTGAGGTTCTTCTGACACATCAAACTCATTCCTTCCTGAGGAGCTCTTCATTTTCTATTTACCTCTGTTTGTGTTTGTTTTTCCCAGATATTCTAATTGTTGGTTGCTATTCACTATTCATTCAAGTCTCTGCTCAAATACCCTCTGCTCAAATGTTTAAAGGGAACTGTTTAGAGCATCTTCTACCTTAGTTATACTTTATGCACATGAACAGACTGTTCTCTTCATAGCACTTGTCATTCTCTCAAGCATTTCTTTTAATTTTTTTAAAAATGCATATACTTGCATGTAATCTCTTTCCCCCACTAGAAAGCATGTTCTGTGAAGGCAGGCATTTATTCACAGATGTGTCTTCGGGTCTAGAGCAATCTGTGGTTTAGTGCAAATAGTCAAAAAAGTAATGTTTTTTTTTTTTTAAAGGAATGGATAACCATAGCTAGTGATTTCTGAAGTTATATATTGCATCAAATTAGAATTCAAACATATCTTTGGAAATCTTAATATAACATTGGACTATAACTACACAAAGTAACATAAGTTAATTTTCATATAGTTTGTGCTCCCTACAAAAACCTTTCAGCTAAGTTATTTTGGTTAATCAACAAGAGAGGAAGGAATAGTTATCCTTCTACTTGGGTATAAAATGTCACAAAGTTCTCAATAAATTTATTCTCTGCCTAGGGTAAGAGAGAGACTCATTGGTAATTACAATCCTGCATTTCTAAAATGTCATTTAGATTTGCCAAATATTTGAAATTAAAGCTTCACATACCTGTGCAAAACAAAGGCATTGAGACAGAGGCCCACTGTTCCTCTTAAACTTGTATCCCTGAAAATCAGAAAAGCAGTTGGCAGCTCTTCCATAAAGGTGTCCTAGAGCACCCTGACAATTATGTCACTCAATGGCTGAGAATACAGTGCAAGCCGATGGATTTAGCCTGACACTATTCTTCCTGGAAAGAAAAGGTGTGACTACAGTAAGAATCACTGAAAATTTACTGAAGAGGACACATTTTCGGTCTTGAATGGCCCCATCAACTATTAGCTCAGAGAGGGGAGACAGACAAGAAATTAAATATCTAGATAAAGGATAATGGTTTAGTTACATTTGGAAAGCCTACAGTGGTGCTAGGAAGGGAGTTCCTATTTTTAGATTACAGACAGTAAAAACATTATCTGATCAGGGGAATAATTTCAAGTTCTGGCACGCCAAACACACTTTGTGAAAAATAAACTTTCCATGTTGTAATTCCAGAAATGTACAATATATCTACTGGAGAAACTGACCTCATTTTTATGTGGCCAAAACTCAGTGAGGCTGGCTTTTGTTATGTATACTAATTTCAATTCACCATGTATCTATTGGCTATTATTCTAGGCCTTTGAGGATATAGGGATAAATAAAGTCATGTCTTTGCCCTGGAAGGCTATTTTGAAAGGTATTATTAAGGCATCTGACTCTTGATTTTGGGTCCTGCCTCAATTCTAGCTCTGTGCTCAGCACGGAGTCTGCTTAAGATTCTCTCTCTCTACAGAAAATGAAAGACTCCTAACTCTGGGAAACGAACTAGGGGTGGTGGAAGGGGAGGTGGGCAGGGGGTGGGGGTGACTGGGTGACGGGCACCGAGGTGGGCATTTGATGGGATGAGCACTGGGTATTATTCTATATGTTGGTAAATTGAACACCAATAAAAAATAAATAAATTTGTAAGTAAAAAAAACAAAGATTCTCTCCCTCTGCCTCTCCCACCTATTTGCACTCTTTCTCTGCCTCCCAAATTAGGGGAGGGAGGTTATTAAACAGCAGTGTAGAAAGTATTGAAATGAAGACCTTGGGTCCTTCAAGGGACAACTGGTCTATAATGAAGGGCTCATGAAAGACATCCTGGAAAAGTGGACACAACAGAAAATGTACAAGGCTTGAGTTAATTTAATATCCCTGAACTCAGCATCAGTCTTGAGGCTTAAATCAACAAAGAGGGAAGAGAAATTCTAGAAAGTGGAGATGGCAGGATGCCTGGGTGACTCAGCAGTTGAGTGTCTGCCTTCAGCTGAAGGCCTCATTCTGGAGTTCCTGGATCGAGTCTTAAATTGGGCTCCCTGCGGGAAGCCTGTTTCTCCCTCTGCCTATGTCTCTGCCTCTCTCTGTGTCTCTCATGAATAAATGGATAAAATCTTAAAAAAAAAAGAAAAGAGAAAGTGGAGCTGGCATAATCAGATGCCCTGATGTATTACATGTATGATGCCAGGGAATCAAAGCCTCCACATTGCTGGAATGTAAAATTCTCATCAGAGTTTAGTGGAAGATAAGGCCTAGACTTCAGGTCAAAAAGTCCATCACATGTTTAGTTGTGATTAGTGAGAGAATCAGAGTTATTGAAGTTTTCACTTTGGAAATCTGGTTTCCATCTATTCATACTACTGTATCCTAACCAGCTGTTGTCATAGACATAGTTGCACGCGCTTAGAGGTTCTCAATCTTAGAACAAAGGCAATAGGAGGGAAACCCAGTCATGGTTGGTAAAACAGGAGACAGATTGGAGGGACCAAGATTCAAAGACATAATTGCCTACCACTATTCTTTTGGTTACTAGTAAGTTGAATTTCCAACCAATGAATTTGATAGACAGGTTTTATGAGACAGAATTTCCAGGAAATTCAATGTTGGCAAATAGGGACACCAAACAGATAATAAAAGTCAGTGAAGGTGGATGCTGTGGATACCTTGACCACCTTGCATAACCAAAAACTGTAAAAACTCCTACTGTATTATAGGTGATCAGAAATTAGTTGTTGAATGATTAAATTAAAGGATTCTTAAATTAGTTCAAAGTTGAAGGATAAATAAAAGATAATATGCTCTATGGTAAGAAATAAGCCATGGATAAATTCCTGGACATGAGAGAGACAAAAACTTATTGAAGAAATTGTGGCATCAGCATAGTTCTTGCAGCCTTGAACATTTTAGGACAAGGAAATATGTTTGCAATAGACCCTACAGAAGAACGAAGAGAGGTGTAGCAGGGAACAGAGAAGGGTTAGTGCTGCTGTGCTAGTGTGGAGTTCTCTGATGAGAATGAGTATGGAGATGGACTTTTTTCTCTACAACAGTAGTTGTAGAGAAATGAGTATGTAGGACTTTTTCTCTACACCAAGAAGCCTAGATATGGAAGTGAGGGGTATAACTATAAATAGTTTAAGCTTGTGCTACCAATGTTTACATTTTTAGATCCTAAAAAGTGATTATCAGAAGCATCATTTACATTTGAAAATATAATTTTAATATTATGTGGTTTATATCGATTAAATTATAAAAGAATTGTGGGCAAAGTAAAATACTTCTTTATATATGATTTAAAATGATTTTTTTAGAGGTGGGAAGTTTTTACTAAGGAACTTGGAGATTTTCTTGTACTTCTATTTTATTTATTTACCTTTAATCTACAGCTTTATTCCTTAAAATAAAAAATAGATATTTCCTTGAAAAGAATTGGAAGTATTGTTGTGTATGGTATATACTAAATGTCTTCTTGTATATGATTATTCAAGTGTAACATTTTATCTTTAAAATAAAAGATAAACTCATTTATATGCTGTGAAAATGGGCGAAATAATAGGAAAGATGTGTATGGTGCTGTTATATCTTTTTTAATGTAATTCTACTTAGGTAGTTTTTAAAAAGTTATCCTGTGGCTTAGTCATATCATAAGATTTAATAGTATATTAATCATTTGTACTCCAGGGTAAAATGGCTTGATCAATATTAGAAATAAAGTCTCTACCAGGGCAATGTTTTGATAAGTACACTTTGAATAAACCTCTTCTATGAACTGAGTCATATTTCTTAAAACATTAAACCAATAAACATTAGATTTGGTTTGGAATAAGAGTGATCTCAGAAGCACATCTGACCAGCTTAACCCAAAGTGTGCCCATCTATACATCCATATCTATGCAACAAGCCCATCTAATACATTATTAACACAGGCTGAAAATAATAATGGACCAAGAATTAATTTTTTATGTGCAATATGAATCCTTGATCTTGTATATCCCAAGAAGCAAGTGAATTTATCTAAGCCTGCTGAGTTTGGAGGCAAAACTAATGGTAAAAAAAAATATATGATTTCAAATAGTTTATTGGCAAAGTCAAATTACTGAGATGGTTCAGAACAGTATCTTCTAAAAATTTATAGTAAATGGGACAATAAGGACAAAAGAATCATCCCATGAACACTGGTTGTCTTCTTGAATAGTTTACTACATTGTGCTTTATTGAAACACATCTTTCCAATATAATGTCTGTTTCCCAAATTTCTTAAAGGAGGCATTAAAGATGTTGGAAGGAAGCTCAGATATTTACAACTAAGTAGCTATTTGCTATTTAAAAATGATATTCTGACAAAAAATAATGCTAATGCATTATAATATTTTGCAAACTCTTGTCTCTAGTCTTCAGCCATTGGGAGCATGTATGACATACCCCAAATCACCATTGTAGGAGGGTTCTTAAAACACTCAGTTCCTGCTGTATATATAGAATCAAGAACTATCTCCATTTTCCAGACAGGAAAAATACACACATATACACTTATATACATGGAAAACAAAATCCCCATATACATATATATGTGTGTGCTACCTGTGTAACCATGACAAGTAACCATTTAACCTTTCATAGCCTCAGTTTACTCATGTGTAAAGGGTAGAAACTAATTATTAGTAGCTCATTTTCTTCCATTGTGAGGATGAGGTAATATATGCCATGAACTTCACACCATTTTCAATAAGAAATAGCTATTCTTTTTCAGCTTTACTACAAATTTGCCTTTCATTTTTTTTCCTTTGGTGTTAGTTTTGTTTTCTGATGATTCAGGGGATGATTTTTCATAAAACCAGACAATGAGCCGCATGTTAATTAAAATATGCTGCTTATTCTTTGTTCTAATATGATTTCTATGGTTACTAGTGAAGATATTTTACATACCTGTTTTTAAGTGTTTATATGTGTATATATTTTCAAACTATTTTTTCCTTTCCATTAGCTTATATTTTGCAATAATAACTGTATACTTTGCAATATTTATACATTCATGATATTAAAAAGTTGTCTTGGGCAGCCCAGGTGGCTCAGCGGTTTAGCACTGCCTTTGTGTGGTCCTGGAGACCCGGGATCGAGTCCCACGTCAAGCTCCCTGCATGGAGCCTTCCAATCTCTATGTTTTTATATATAGTATAAAAAATGCTTTTTAAATTTTATTTCTATTTTAATTTTGGGAGAGAGACAGAGTATGGGGGGGGGAGCAGCAGGAGCAGAAAGATAGGGGCAGAGGGAGAGGGACAGAATCCCAAGCAGGTGCCATGCATCAGGAGCCTGATGTGATGGATATCACAATGTTAGAAGTTAGTTGGACAGGTTGTTAGGGCCAGGGTCCTGAACAAGAAAATATGGAGTCAGGAGAGTTAAGACAAAACAGCACTAACATCCTTTTTTCAGCTTATGCAGGACTGCACTAGCATTCTGCTTTGCATTCTTTGCAAAATAACTTCTGCAAAATGTCCTAAAATAAAACAATTAACCACAAAGCACTTGTCACAATCATGAGCAGGGGACAGTTAAGACATAAGCCCAAATATATCAGCCCCAAAGCACCATTAGCACATAGACATTAACCTAATGGGTAAACAGATACATGATCAAAGCCCTAATTGGCACAACTCAGCATACCGTGGTTGCTTAAGATAGTTTTGCAAAAGAACTCATAAAAACCCCTAACCTTAGAAACTCCCACGGCAACACTCTCAGGTCCCCTTCCCTCATCAGAAACTTTGTACTATTGCTCAATAAATTTTACTTTGCTGTCCATCATTCTTCCTCTGGTCTACCTCTTCATTCTTTGAACCAGCACAACCAAGAACTACAGACACTTAAGGAATAGAACTCCTGTAACAACGACCCTGAGATCATGAGCTGAGCTGAAATGAAGAGTTAGGGATTAACTGACTTGGCCACCCAGGTGACCCTCCAAAATTTTTTTTTAAGTATAGAATCATAGTATATTCTTTTTTTTTTTTTTAATGGATTTTAGCTATCCTTTTTTTTTTTTTATTTACTTATGATAGTCACAGAGAGAGAGAGAGAGAGAGAGAGGCAGAGACACAGGCAGAGGGAGAAGCAGGCTCCATGCACCGGGAGCCCGACGTGGGATTCGATCCCGGGTCTCCAGGATCGCGCCCTGGGCCAAAGGCAGGCGCCAAACCGCTGCGCCACCCAGGGATCCCCAGAATCATAGTATATTCTATATCCTCAAATCTGATTCCGTTTTCTTACAGCATGTCATACTTGGGAAGGGCACTATTTGATTCAATTTGAGATATTTAGGTCCTCTATATTTTCTTCTAGTGAGTTTATTGTTTGATTTTTTAATACTCAAGTTATCATCCTAAAATTTTTTGATATAAAAATATAAATAAATCATTTTTGTATAAATATGATTCTTTGTTTTTTAACTTATCAATCTTTGTTATAAGACCATATTAAAAATAATGTTTCCCATGAATTTAAAATACTACATTTTGTTGTAATAAAATCTTTAAATTGACTTTTGTCGGAGTTTGTATTTCTAAAATGTATTCTTTTGTTCTATTTATTCCTATGCCAGGTATACACTATTTTCATTCTTGTAGCTGTTAGGATATTCTCTTCCTAATTCTCTTTTTCAAGATTTATTTAATGTTCTTTGCACATTTTGCATAAATTTTGAAGTTATTCTACATATCACTAAGACATTGTTTTAATTAGCACTACAATATAATCATAGATTAACTTGAGATAAATTGATATTTGTATAATCTTGTGTCTCCTTAGAGGAGAGAATTGATTATGCCTCTCTATAAACATTTTTTATAAGTAAATATTTTATATAAAAATTTGGAATACTTTTCCTTAAAGAAAGATATAGGGACACTCAGCAGTTGAGCGTCAGCCTTTAGTCCAGGGCGTGATCCTGGAGTTCCAGGATCAAGTTCAACATCAGGCTCCATGGAGTCTGCTTCTCTCTCTGTCTGTGTCTCTGTCTCTCTCTTTCTGTGTCTCTCATGAATAAATAAATAAAATCTTTTTTAAAAAATAAAGGAAATACATCATTAAAAAAGAAAGATATATTTTTGGCTATTTTATATCTTTGATAAAATTAAAATTACTAAAAAATTTTAAAATTTACTGTTAAGAATGAATCAATTCACAAATATTATTTAAAATGTTTCTCATGAGTTTTTTCCTATATTAAATATTTGGATTCTTAGGCCAGGAAAACATATACTAAGAGATATAAACATGTGCTTTTTTGAGATGTTTGCTTGAGATTACATTCTGATTGTTGGCTTAAGAATGATTCTGAGTCTAGTTTTTTTAGTCTTCCTAGTCAATAATACTTGTATTAACAAAAACTTCGCATTATTTGATAATCATGAGACTATCCAAGCAGACAATGGATGAGTGTTCATTTAAGGGAAAGCCAAAATACAAATAACTCACCAATGATTTTATCATAGAACATTTAAACACAGTCTTTTATCTATCTATCCCCATCTTTACGATCAGAAACATAAAAAAGGGTGTGGCTTGTCTTGTATGTAGAATTTGCAACTTCTGAATAATGCATATTTTTGTGATTATGAAAATAAATGATGAATTTGTATTTCCAAAAGGAATACATTGTTACACCCATGAAAACTATCTGCTCTTCATAAATTGTTTTAAAATGTTTGGTCATTAAATTTCCCAGACACGGTTTTGCTTTCTCCTTTATTCTCATTGAAGTTAATTCTTTAAAATAAATAAATAAATAAATAAAAATAAAGTTTGTGAATCCATATATCATTGTGCTACCAAATGCTTTTTAAAAACCTGTCCAGAGAGATGAATTCACAAGTAGCTACAACAACTTAATCTGGAGCTTTTTAACCAATTGCAAGTTTCTTGTTTTATAGCTGTTTTAAAAGGTTATGTAAAGCTGTTTTGTTTCTATAGATTTTGAATTCACAAACCACTAAGTTCCACTGTAGTGAGCACGTATTATCACTCCATAAACTCATTCAGCTTCATCATTCCAGTAAAGATATGACAAGGCTGTTTATCAGTAGGTAATAAGACAGATAATTTAACTGTACAAGCTCTAATTGGTCTAATTCACTAACTGACCTCTCACCACTTGATTCACTAGTACAATTGAGCTCTGATAAAGCCTTTAATTGTAAATTGCACACAGCTGTGAGCTGCTTCTCACGCTGGCACAAAAACACTATCATCGACTGTTTCATCTCTGCGACCTGCTAATTTGGAGCATATGTAACTGTTTTTAATGCTGAAGGCTTGACATACCACAAACAGCAGATGTTGCAGCTGCCCCTGAGACGCTTTATTTAATTCAATTACGTCTTTTGGAGATATGTAAAAAAGCTAGGCAAGATGAGAGAGGGCAGGAGAATGTTAAAAATGGAGCCCCTGGTTGAGGCCCAGGTGGCTCGATAGGCAAATGATTGGGTGAATGTCTAAATGATCTTTTTAATTGAGTAGACTGACGGCTAATCAGGGTCATGAAGTGTTATCACACTGATGAGCTGAGTGGAGCCCTGGGCTGCTCTGCAATTAATGCCGCTTTTGTGAAAGGAGAAAAAAGAAAGATAATGTATACCATCTGGCAATTGTTTATGATAAAAGCAGCAGTTTGCTGCAAATTCAAGTTAAATGCTATTCATAACATTATTTTTGCTGCTGCTGAGGGCAAGGACACGAAGCCCAGGCCTTTGTCTGACTTCTCATTCTCCTTCTCAACCAAAACATTCATTTTCTTTCACGTGTGTTATTATTAATTACTTGGCTGCTTGCTAATGTATGGCCTGAATGATTCCCTGTTTGATATGCCAATGAGAAGCCCAGCATATACTTCTTGGAATCTACTTCGACTTTTGTGCCAACATATCCGATTACAATCAAACAAAGCATGGCTAAAGTCACAGCCAAAAACCAGAGAAAACAAGTCAGTTTTTCTTTTGTCCTAAGAAGCTTGTTTCTGGCATCTCTAGGATCAAAACGAAGAGGGGTGGAGTTCTTCACGACAGTGACAAAATCTCTGTGTGGAGTGACTTTTTTTTTTCCTGCCTCGAGGAGATCAGCATTTGCGAACTTAAGAGTGGGTAGAGATGATCCAAAAATGCCCCAAATCTTCACTCTTTGTCCCTTAAGATGTGTGAGAATATCATCAGCATTGATACAAGGGTGAACTTAAACAGTGTCAATTTGCCCTTCACGTGAAGGGTGTTGTCTCATACACAACGACATGAACGATAGGTATGCTTTCCATCTTGAGTCATTGACAAGACCAGGAAATAAATAAGCCAAAGGGAGACTTTTAGTAAAAACTTGAAAAAACTCAACTGCTATTTAGGAAAGGAAGAAAAGTACCATTGCTCTCAAGCACAGAGAGATAAGAGTTCTGTGTCACTCCCACTTGAAGTTATCAAAGCATTCCAGGACATACATATTCAGGAGTGTGAAGTGAGAAAATAAAACACAGCCTCAAATCAAGGAATTAACTTAAGAGTGGTAGAGTGAAAAAAAAAAAAAAAGAGTGGTGGAGTGGACTTTGAATTCAAAGACAGAAATATAGTTTATGTAGCCAGATTCCATCATGTGGAACTTGGTAGCTTAAACGCAGTTGAGATGAACGCTGCCCTTAACTGTTAACCTACCAGTATAAAGTGCCTAATGAAGAATCTACTTTCATAAAGACAAAGGCATCACCTAGTGTAATTTGTCAGGCATATTTGGAAGCTACCTACACTTTGGGCCCTGTGCCTGGGCACTGGGGGATACAGTGATCATAAGATAAGCACACAGAAACTCCCCCTCACTTGAAAGTCTGGTGGGAGAGATGGATACATAAGCAAAATTTACCCTGGAGTGTCAGGAGGCAGGTAAGGTGCTGATGTTTATAGGTGGAAAACCCAGCCCAGACCTTGAAAAGGTGCAGGTGCCTGATAAAGAAGCCTTTCTAGAGAAGATAACACCAAGGTAAATAATAACATATTGTTGGATTCTGTATGCTTCACTTTCCCTCAGAAGAATGAGAAGTTGTAAAAAAAAAAAAAGTTGATATAAAAAAGTTGTTATAAAACAAACATAATGTGTTAAAACGAAAACCACAGGCCTCAAATTGGGTCACTTAGGTTAAGGTCCCAAGTCAATAAACCAAGATTTAATAACTAACCTAATTGTCTTTCAACCTCCCAGAAATGTGCCCTTTAACCATTCAGCATGGAATTTCCTGGTCAGCACTAGGACATTTGCTGATAAACCCTTTCCATTCATTCCCCTTAGAAGGGTGACCCTGCCTAAAATCATGAATTTTTTGCTAATGATTTTCTTTTTTTCAGTTTCGTCTCTATTTTAAAAGCCTTTTTTCTTTTCTGTAACCCTTTTGAGCTCCCCCTTACTTGTTAGGCAGGATACTGCCTGATTTATAAATTGATTAATAAAGCCAACTAGATCTTTAAAATATACTCAGTTGAATTTTTGTCATTGAACACATGTGTTGCAGCACAAAGTTCCTTCTGAGACATGCCCTTGAATGGCTTGATAAATATTTGCTCAATAAACACATAAATAAATAAAAAAAAACACATAAATATACATATATAAATATAATAGGCATGTAACTTATCAGAGAAGTATTTCTACCCACTGTCCTAATTTGGGGGTATGGAGACTGGTCTCCCAAAATAAGGACAAAGAAGAGTATTAGTGAACATAATTACTCTACAACACAGAATTATTAGAGACATGAAGTGAGTTAATTGTCTTGTCGTTGTCAATGTTGTCTCCTCAAGTAGATTGTAACTTCCTCAAAAGTGAGAATAATTCCATTTATTCAACTTTTTCAACTGCTTCTGAGAATATTTCCATAATATTAAGTTTGTAGACACATGATAAATATGTACACAATGTTCATAGGTAACTTGGCTGATGGTGAACAGATCACCACTTTGTGTTTATGTAAAAGCCTCTGGGGATCCCTGGGTGGCGCAGTGGTTTAGCGCCTGCCTTTGGCCCAGGGCGCGATCCTGGAGATCCGGGATCGAATCCCACGTCAGGCTCCCGGTGCATGGAGCCTGCTTCTCCCTCTGCCTGTGTCTCTGCCTCTCTCTCTCTCACTGTGTGCCTATCATAAAAAAAAAAAAAAAAAGCCTCTGTTGGTTTCAAAGGAAGGGTACTTATTTTATGATGCTCATGGAGAAAGAAAAGGATTCAAAGAAAGAAATCATATGATGGTCCCAAAGTTAATGAAGACAAAAATCGGATCTATCATTGTAATAGAACATTTAGAAGAAGAATGTGTATCCAGCTGAAATTAAAGAACAACAAGAAAACACATGTGCACACACGTACATACAGAACATTCAAGAAATAAACAAGTGATTTTAGTTTCAAGAAAGCATTCAAGTTACCATTCTGTAGAGATGAATAAAGGTTAAATATGGTTGCCTTCCTGGAAAAGCAAGCTGAACAGGCCTTGACTATTAATGACAAAGTTTGCTACCAGACTTCAAACACTTCTTATGCAATAGGATAAGAAAAAGAACTAAACTAAAAAAATGTCAGGATCAGAAGTCAACATCTAGTGTCTGAACTGAATTTTCTGGGAGAACATCAAACTAATTCTAGTATCATCAATTAACAGGTTCTTATTAGTTATCAGTGATTATACTACAGGCTTTATAAACATTATCTGATTTGGTCTTTACAGCAGTTTGTCAGATGGATGTTTTTATCCCTATATTTCTTAGGCTGAAACAGGGACACAGGAAAGTTCTATAATTTAAACAAACTTCTAGTTAATAAAGAAAGGAGGCAAGATTTAAACTGATTTCTGACTCTAAAAACCCATACTCCTCAGGGATATTCTTTACCTTTTTCCCTGGAAGAGTTGAAGGTTATAAGCATCAGTCTGGAATTAAAAGGTGTTTTTGTTACCTTTATATTGGTCTAAATGAGTATTTTGTAAATTATTTTAATGGAATTTTTTTAATGATAACTTTAGGTAATACTTCTAGGCTAATTGTAAAATATTTATTTATTTAAAGTAGAAAATAGGCTTTCTCTAGCTCCAAAACTTCCAACACATGGAAAATCAAATATTGTCTGATCAAAGAACCCAACCCCAGCAAGGGTTTAGAAAAGGTAAGATGGTTTCTGTTTGTTTGTTTTTGTTTTTGTTTTTATTTTTTTTGCAAATCTTCTGTCTAGCTGATGGAGTAGTTCTTATACTGACAAAATGAAATGGTTTTTAGTCTACATATAGACATTGATAGCATTACACATTGATTAAATATCTATTATGTAGTAGGTACGGAGAGTCCAGATAAATAAATGAAGCATTTTTCTTCCTTATTCTCAAGGAGCTTCTAATATAGTTGAGGAAACAAATAGCTAAAGTAATAATGATAGTTATGAAGCTAACCAATATCTTCTACCTAAGCTCCTTTGAAAATCCATGGGAAGTGTGACTCTAACATGAGCTGATCTTGCTCCTCCAGCAAAGTTTCTGAGCACTGCTTCAGGAAATGTCAGATCTATGCTCAAAGCAAGCATCTATCATGGAAAGGCCCATGCAGAAAAAGGGGGAAGCTGGGCGGGGAGTCCCAGAAAGGCATCCAAAAATAATTAAAAGGCCAGCCCAAGGAAACCTGTATGAGAAAAGTACATGAAAATAGATTTCACAAACCTCAAGGTCAGTCAACCAGGAGATAAAAAAAAGAGAGGACAAGGAAAGATAGAATTTACACAACATTTTAATGTCATAGTTCACTGCAGAGCGTTGACAGGGGAGCACAATACTGAATGTTACAATGGTCTGTCACAATAACAATGGAGACTCTATGAGAAAATCGTCTAAATTGGGACCTACTGACAGGAGGACTCTTGCTACCCTTGTATTACCTTTTTGGTATTATTAATCTTGACCAATAGTTCTGAAGTACTGAGAGTCAATAGTTTCATTATGTTCAAATATTTCAGGGTTTTTCTTCTCTCTTTCTCTCTCTCTCTCCTCGTTAACTTTTACACAAGTTTGAGCTGATTCCTGAAGACTTATATTTTTGTTCACAAAAAATACTGTGGGAATACAAAGCCCCTTGACACTGGGAAAGATGAAGAAAAAGACTAAAGTTTAAAGGGAAGATCAGCTTTGGGTTGATCTTTGGAGACTAGTAGCACAGTGGAAAAGTGATGTATTTCAAAAGACTGTCACCTAAGTACTTAGGCTCTAGAACACACATGCTGGGTATCCTAGGACTAGTCATCAACCTCTTTTGTCTCAATTTCCTGATCAATAAAGCAGAAAAAATAAAACATCTACCTCATACAGTTGTTTCAAGGATTAAAGATGCTGAGACCTTAAGGTGTTTTTTTTTTTAAGATTTTTATTTATTTATTCATAAGAGACACAGAGAGAGAGGCAGAGACACAGGCAGAGGGAGAAGCAGGCTCCATGCAGGGAGCCTGACTTGGGACTCGATTCCAGGTCTCCAGGATCACACCCCGGACTGAAAAGTGGCACTAAACTGCTGAGCCACAGGGTCTGCCCAGGCCTTAAGGTTCTTAATATAACACTGGCAAATGGTAAACATTCATTAAGATTAGCAACTGTTTCTATTCTTATAAGGATCAACAGGAGAAAAGAAGCTAGTGGAGGTAACAAAAAATATACATAAAATTTTTAGTGTCAAATCAGAACATGATCTATAAAGTGAGAAAGGACACTTCACAGGGTAGTATAGGGACTATCTTGAGATTGATAAGAAAGGTCACATATTGGGCTCTATTCCACAGTAATTTTAAGGTCATAAAAATGTCAGTAAATACTAGGGAGTCATTGCCAGCTCTTTTTTTTTGGGGGGGGGATTCTTTTTTTAAGATTTTTATTTATTTATTCATGAAAGACACATAGAGAGAGGCAGAGATGTAGGCAAAGGGGGAAACTGGCTTCCCATGGGGAACTCAATGCAGGACTTGATTCCAGGATCCCTGGATCACTACCTAAGCCAAAGACAGACACTCAACCACTGAGCCACCTATATGCCTTCATTGCCAACTCTTGAGTGCAAGAGCAAGATGGAGAGAAATAGAGCTCATGCATTCTTAGAACATGATTGAGTGTTTATTTTGTATTAAGAATTTGGAGCCAAGCAGAAGCTAATCAGGCAGGTAGGAAAATTAGGAGTTTAGAGAACTTATGGCAACCAGAATAGTTAGCTAAGTGAGAATTGATCTTAAACTTTAAATATCTCTTGTGTTTCTTTTTAAATGTGTATTTTTTCCAAAGAAGGAGCTATTCAAGAAATTGCCCTAGATGTCCACAAATTCAGAGTGTGACAGTGCTCGCGCTCCGAGAGAGATTGCGAAGAGTGATGATGTGTTCTAGGATGCCAACAATTGCAATAAGTCAGAATATATATCAAGAAAATAAGAGTAAAGATGAAGAAGAAAAAAATAAGAATTAGCCTAGGGTACACTTAGCTGGGAGACACAGAGTAGAAGTCAAAAGAATTTTGGTCAGAAAGGAAGGAAAAAAATAAAACCAGAGCACACACTTTCACAGAAAAAAAAAGGAATAAAACACCACTTTTTTTTTTTTTAAGATTTTATTTATTTACGAGAGACACAGAGAGAAAGAGAGGCAGAGACACAGGCAGAGGGAGAAGCCGGCTCCATGCAGGGAGCCCGATGTGGGACTCGATCCTGAGTTTCCACCCACCCCCCGTTGAAGGCGGCACTAAACCGCTGAGCCACCCAGGCTGCCCTAAAACACCACTTTTAAGATAGAAGAAAAGATTAACAGCCAAATGCAACAAGCAAATAAGAGAATAGGAGCCAAAAGATCATTTCATTTGGAAAAAAAGGAGAAAACTATTAAGTTCTCTCAGAGCAGTTTCAATAAACAGAGGAAGTCATGAAAGTAGTCATATTCATTTGTAACATTGTTTGAAGACTATCTCTTTCCATGACTCCCTTTTCCTAGCACTATTTATAGCAAGACTTGGGTGTTTGCCCTTCTTATTTTTGTCCCAATCTATCCATTCATTCTCCCATGTATGACCAAGAAGCTAGATAGTAAGATCCCAAGGCCAAAAGGCTCTTTGTATTCATTACATTCAGTGCATATACTAGACACCTAACCTGTTTAATAAATTGACCTAAAGGAAATCTTAACTTGAAAAAAAAAAAAACTTTCATGATCTTTGATTCCATTTATCATTGTGCAGATGACTATTCATTTCAATATAGAAAACCTGCCAAACTGAAATATGAATTTCTATCTGCTGTGTATAGTCCACCTATCTACATAATAGTAAGGAAGGTAAATATGGGTAATAGGTTTTCTAGGTGTTAGAAAATGAGAGGCAGAGTTCTTCTCCAAGGGCAGTAGTCTGTGCTTCTTCCTACTCATTTATCTTGACTCCCTGTGGATACAGTTTCACTACTGGTATTTTCTTTTTTCATGAAACCAGGAGAATCTAATATTCTTCATCAGTTTCTTAAATGGAAGAACATAGATTATGTGCCATATTTTTTTTGGAAATGGTGACATAACCCTAAGAATAAAAAGGCAGTGCCTTAGAAAGATTTAGTCTCCCAGACCCAGGGAGACAACTATCTGGCAATGATAGTTATGTTCCAAGTTAGAAGATCTGAGGACAGTGTGCCGGGGTTGCTCAGCCGATTAAGTGGCTGCCTTCAGCTCAGGTCAGGATCCTGGATCCTGAGGTCCTGGAATTGAGCCACATGTGAGGCTCCCTGCCCAGCAGGGAGTCAGCTTCTCCCTCTGCCCCCCCCCCCCAACTCTACTCTCTTTCCCTCTCAAATAAATAAATAAATCTTAAAACCAAACAACAACAAAAAGGATCTGTGGCCAAGAGAAACTGCAGTAAAATAGGTTGCATTTTCTTTTACTACGTGTAGTCACTCTTCCTGACATCGATATCCTTGTGGACACTGTGGCTGGCCAGTCACAGGACTTGTTCCGCCAATGAGACATCGCGCATGTGATGTAAGTGTGAGCTTATATGCTTTGGCCTACTCTGTCAGAACACTGTCAGCTAACATATGAAGAAATCTGGCTAGCCTTCCGGAAGATGAGCACTTTTTTTTTGTATTCATATGTAATGTGCATCATGAGATCATGCACTGGTGCCTAGCCAATCCACAGAATTTTGAGAAATAATAATTACTGCTGTTTAAAATTACTAAATTTGGGGAAGGCTTGTTAGCCAGTAACAGACAACTTATTTCTGATATTTTTACATCTCTAGCTATTTAAACTGAGAACTTTCAGAGGGTAAATGTGTCTCATTTTTTCCATAAACTCAAAAACCTCCATAAATTCTCTGACAGCTGTCCAAATTGGTTTTTCCTTTAAGAAGGGCCGTGAGGAAATTCCACAAGATTTTGAGTCTGCCTCAAACCTCCATTCATGTGAGATATTTTTAACTATCATCTGTTTTATGCTACATATTCTTCTAGACATTGTGAAGACAAAAATAAATGAGACTTTATATTTGAGTGGGGCAGGAAAGACATTTCTAACAGTGAACAAACATGCAAATGAGAAAATCCATATACTAGTCTCAGCTATGAAGGAAATCAAAGTGATTGAGTATAGGCTGACTGGCCAATAAGTGAGAGCCATGTAAGGTGGCATGGCCAGGGGAGATGTTTTTGAAATTTATCTTTGAATTTAGGTCCGAATAATGAGAAAGAGGTCAGCCATGGGATTGTCTGGTGGGTGAACATTTCAGGAAGATGGAACAATAAGACCAAAGGCCTGGAGGGGAAAATGAATTTAATGTGTGGGGAAATAGGAAATCGGTGTGTTGTCTGGAGAAAATGTGAGTAATGAGGTAAGAAGGATGCAGGGATTAGTTTATATGAGATTATTTAATAATAATAATATACATTATATCTAACACATGGATATATGTAATATGTGACAATATTATATCTATATACTGTACATCATATATATAGATTTTACATATGTAGAGAGATAAGAGAGAAAGAGGTGGGTATACATGTATACACACAAAGGCATACATACAACAGAAATAGAGAATTTTAAGCATTTAAAAAACTAGGATGAAAAAGAATACATATAAGTTCCACTTATTGAACTGTCCCCATCTGACAGTCTATCTACAAAGGCCTCACATAAGTTATTTCATCTATATATCATAAGGATACCATGAGGTAGTAGTATTATTCTCTTTTTACAGATGAGAAATCTCACTGTAAGCAAATTTTCTAAAGTCATGTGTTCAGCTCCAAACCCATTTCTCCAAATCAGGTTTATCTGACTCAACCCATATGCAAATAGTAGCACATCCTTTCCCATTAGTTGTGAACATTTTAATTTGCTTCCTTCTGGAAGAGTTCCCAAGTAGCACAAATCACCAAATGTTGATGTAGTTGTGCTATGACTTTAGGGAACAAAGTGGTATCACAGACATGTTTTATGTCAATTACAACAGAGGTGCAAAGAACAACATATCAATCTCAAAACTTGTAGTCACTGAACACGTGGGCCTATTGATATGCTGAATCTTGCCAGTTACCTAACAGATTTGGCTGACCTGATGGAGTCATGATCCCCAAATATCTCTGACTTCTTTCATCAATGAGGAAACAAAAGAAGCTTAAATTAAACCAATCTAGGTTAATTTATTTTTGGCCCAAAGACAGAAATTTTGCAATAAATATATCTTGAGTTCTCTGAATAATAAATAGAAATAGATTTTAAAAGTCCTTGAGAAACTAACCAGAATACTAGGTCTCTCAGACCATTGAACACAATATAGATATCACTTTGGAAAGGGAATATTATGTGCTAGAGATTAGGTATAGATTTTATAAAGATCATTCTATTTAAATCTCCCCATAAACTATGGAGAGATTGTCATCCATTACTTAAGCCCTTTGTGGTTCAATGAGGTTAATTTATTAAAAGTCAAAGATTCTGTAGATGGTAGCCCAGAAGAAACCTTACTTTCCTTGCATCCAAATCACATCAACTTTCCTTGTTATCATTTTATTGACTAAAGTGAAGCCTGGCTAACATGATAGAATGGAAATCTTTCTCATTTTTTTTTTAATAAGAAGAATAGAACCACAATAAAATGTGATTGTAATTTAAAATGATGTCAAGAAGACTGTGCTATTTATCAATTGATTGCCTCTCAGCTCCAAATTCACTGTTTGTCTGCTCTGTGAAAATGGATTGGGGCCCTTTAAAAGTTTCTTCATCCTCATCAGCTTGCATAATGTTAAGCTTTGTACAGATAGGCAATAGGGAAACAGTGAAGGAATAAAGGGTTTTCTTTTGGTTACCAGTGTGCCCACCAGGCAGGCCCTGCAGTTTCTATCTTTCCCAGCACTGTACTCATACATACAGGTTGAGAGGGTTCTCCAGCTGTAGGCTCCCACAGCTCCACCAGTGCCAGCTCCAGCAGTGCATAGCAGCCAGCAACACCCAGATTTGAGAAGTTTCCATGTCACCTCCTTTAGATTTTATTGTGGAGTGCCTCTTGTGAGACATCTTTCTGTGAATGCTTTGCCCAGTACCTTAAAGGGCTGAGTCTCTACATTTTCTAGATGGCACACTTCAAGCAAGTCCTACTGGAGTGGCATCACAGAAATTTCTCTGTCACTAGTGAGTCACAACTGTGCCCACTACAGCAAGGTCTTGATCTCAGCCCTGGACCTGGATGTGGAGAGACCTCTTTCTAGGGATGATATCTACTTATAATCTGTTCTTCCTATATTCTTTATATTTTCCCCTACTTCTTAATAGTGAATTTCTCATTACTCCAATCCTCTGTTATAGCCAATCATTCTTTATAGTGAATTTTCCCTTTTTAAATTACTAGGTGTTTTCTCTGTCCTTATTTGATATATTCTAATAAAGAGATCAATATATCTTTAAGAAAATTGCATTGTCAATATTGGCTCTAAATTTCCTTCCCACAGTATGTAGATTGTTATTGAGTATTGTTCTATGTGTCATAGTCATCTTTTCATTTATTCATCAAGTATTTATTGTGCACATTCTTAGTGCTACAGATACAAAATAACTTTGTTATACTTTGAAACTCAAAGAAGGACATAGGTTTATACCCAAATAACAATTACATATTGTTATAAGTACTATAGAAAAGGCATGCAAATTGGTATGCAACTCACTGATGCATGTTTTATAACTGGCTTGTGTAAGCAATCACCCCTAGGACATAGAGGGTAGTACAGAATAGCAGGAAAGCCCTGAAAATTGTGACAGATTATCTGTGTTCTAGCTCCTTACTGCATGAACTTAGACAAGTTTCATTATTCTCTTGGCTCCTTACTAGTTAAGTGGGGGATAACATACTGAGAAAACTAAATTCAATGTGATATCATACTACATAAAAATAACCGATCACAATGTCTGGCTGCCTATTCAATAAATGTTAGAAAACTTATCATCCCCTGTCAACACTACAAATCTGTAGGTATCAAACTAAAAACAATTACAATAATTTATTAGCCAGAACTTTGTGCAGTAAAAAGTACTATTTGAAGGAAAAGCATGGGGTTTCCATATTTCACATTAAATAAAATGCAGTTGGCCCATGGATGTGGGCGGGACAATTGCAGGATACAGATGTCAGTGAGATAACCTGGTAACTGCAGCATGATGAGTTTAAGTGTCATGACAAAAAGAGGTGAGAGAGAGAATTTGTTCAGAGGCACACAAGTACAACTTCAAAGACGGGGCAGAGATATGAATGGCTAGGAAAAATAGCAGCAGCAGACAGCTCAACCTGGCATCTGGCAGTCCGTGATGGGTGAATGTTTGAGAACAAGAGCTCTGAAGAGGACAGGAGGCAGAGGCAGAAATAGTGCCAGGCTCTGCACATAACAGCTGCAGCTGCGAGCTGCGTGTGCATGTGGAAAAGACTGGACGTCACATGTCGGGCTCTGAAATACATGTGCCTTGGCTATCACCATCACTAGTTCTGTCGTTAACTTACACCAAAGGAACATTTACAAGCTTATTATACAACAGTGACATTATTTTCCATCTTTCTTAAAAAAAGATTTAATTTAATATTGAACATTATGAATAAAACTGGGATAATGATTAAACTTCTGTTAGTGTTTTGGGGGCTCAAGAAATGTGTTGCTTGTGTTTAAATAAATTTGTGATTCAACCCTGTTTCACTATTTCTGGAGAGGTCATGAACATTAATTTGTAGATGAGATCATTATTCATGTATACACATTTTGTTTATGTATTTATTCTATATATATTGGCTCAGTATAATCAACAAATGCTCTTCATTTGTGTGTATGAGAGTGTGTTTGTATAAAATAAAAGGTATCTTGAAGATAAAACATAAATACAAAGATAATCAATGATTTACAAAATGGCAAGTCTCACTTCCATGAATATAAATATAATTAATATAAATATATGTAAAAATAGATGTATACAAAAACATATATTTCTACTATTTAAGAAAAACAAATAGAATAAAGATCATTTTCCTGAATAATGTAAGGCAAGATTAAAAAACAAAAATACAAGCAATAATACATTCTTTAATATTAAATCACTTCTTTCTTTCATATCTAGTTCATATATTTTATGTACTACAGCATTCTGAAATGTCACTGAAGAATTCCCAATCATCATATTAAATGTCCTGTTGTCATTCATCCTTATAAGACTTACTGCTCTGTTTAACATTTTTGATGCCCACCACCCACTTTCCACCCCTCCTCCAACTCTTGTTGGTGTATGGTATATGACATTTGATGTTGTTTTCCCGTTTTCCTTAGACACAGTGCCTGAAACAAAGCTGTCATCCTAATTACTGGTGGGTACAATTCTAGAGCAAAAAAAAATGTAAGAGGGGGGAATTATGTAAGGCATAGAAAGAATTTAATAAGGAAAGCAAAACTAGAAAGTGTCTTCCCAAGCTAGCCGCAGCTTCACATGTTAACATAGGTGGCTACCTAGCCGTATATGGTATCTCTGTTCAGACCTCACAGGACCTCTTCATCTTGGAGCAATACCTCTGTGAAGAGGAACAGACATATAGGTCATCTGTCCTATTTCCTACCTCTATAGGTAAAAATTTGGCCCATGTGGACATTACATTGCCCGCATTTCTGGCTTATGCTATTGTGCTCTCCCTAGGAGATGCTGGGAAAGCCAGATCCCACATCAATGGTGCTATAATTCACCTGAGTCCAGAAGTAGGGAAGGAAACTTCAACAAATCCTGGCAAGTTTAGGCTGTACACAGGACTTAACTGTAGTTCCCTCCATGATGATTGAGCTGAGGCTGTACCACAGGCCAGCACTCACTTTGGGGAAAGGCCAAAATAGCAGATGATATGAGGAAATGAGGCAATGGTGGTGGTGGCCAAGACTCCATTGAGCAAGTCACCAAGGGCCTAATGTTAAGTGGATCTGTAAATTGGGACAAGGGGAGAGAAATTTATATATATAAATTTATATATATTTGGTCCAATTGAGATGTCTACTCTGCATATACTTTTTCTCTAAAAGGATCTCATCAGCTCCTAAGTTGTAAACTATCATGTCTATAAAACAATCAACAGTAAGAACAGCTAGCATCAAATCTGTCTCTAATCTTACATTTCTAACTGCTTGAAATCTCTATAAGAATATTTCGCCAGTCTCATAATTTCCACAAATGATTCAATATACCAGTCTGTGGAATAGGTACAATAGTACCCTCAGAAATGCTCTTAGTATTAAAGGACTTAATATTTAATAAAGTTGTAAATATTAAATGAGATTATTTGAAAAGAATAATAATAGCAGGTGAGGACAGAGTATGTACTAAGTAAATGGTAATTTCCTGCACTCCCATTTTCTCTCCTTTGGAATATGTTTTTAAAAATATGCAAGCTTTCCCAGCTCATATAGAGACATTTTTTTATTTTTTTATTTTAATCATATTCCTAACTGAATTATCAAGATTAAAAGTAGTCTCTGCCATTCTTGACTTAGAATCTTAACCCATTTGATAAATGGCCCTTTTATTATAGGACCACAGGTAGGAGAAACAATGCACTTTGGCTTTCAAAGTAACCCAATTTTTTGGAAATGTTTTTATTTGTAGATTTATGAGCAATCTCTATATAGTTGTTTAAAGGGCCGTTATGTAAGAACCAAGGAAGATATTGAAGAGAGGAAACCAAAAAGCTCCTGTTATATGTGCTCTGTCTTTTATTCAACCCTCAGAGGTAGAGCTTGTGAAATAGTCTCTTTTCAAAAAAACATGGAGTGGCTGATTTGAACCAGATGTTGTTATAAGTGTTATTTTTATTTTGAAGAATTAAATATGATTAAAAATTGAGAAATAGATCCCTGAAACATTTATTTCAACTTTAACTAATTCCAGTTTTAAAGGATTTTATTTGCTATTTCCTTAATTATTTTTTATTGGCTCTCTCTGCAACCTAGCAACAATATTGTTTGAATAAATGAATTAATTCTCTCATTTTTAAATACATATCAAAAAAAAAAATAAATAAATAAATACATATCAAACGAAGAACCCTGAAAGTATCAATTTAATATCAAATTGTCCATGGACATTTGAAAAAAATAACCGATTAATCCTGGAAATAATGAGAACTATGACAAATTAAATTAAAAAAACAGAAGGATATCCATGCAGCATGTTAGACATAGCTAAAGACTTAAATAGTAATCTGAAAAGACATATCTAAAAGAAATACTCAGAATGTAGCAAGAGAGGTAAAGGAATAGTGAATATGACAGGGAAGATTATTTAAATAGACGATAGATTTAAAAGGTCTAACATTTATTTATAGTTCTAAAGGAGATTAAAGAGAAATGGACATAAACAATATTTGAAGTGATTATGGCTGAAAATTTTCTAGAATTGGCAAGTGAAGCCAAATCATGGATTGAGGAAGACCTAAAAAACCCAAATATTGTTTAAAAGGGAAGCTCATACCTAGACAAATTATAATGAAACTCCTAGAATCCAAAGACAAAGGAAGATCACAAAAGCAATCCAGGAAAAAGGTAGATTTCCAGTAGGGGGATGGATAATAGAGAAGCATTTTTAACAATTATGCATGTTAGAAGATTGGAGACTAAGAGGAAAATATCTGTCATTGAAAAATTGTAGAGCCCATGAAGTAATTTTTCATGATGTCAAAAATCAAGACGCTTCAAAACAATCAAATTGAAAGAATGTAATTACCAACAGATCAACTAAAAACTTCTAAAATTATATTTCAAGAAGATAACAAATGAATCCAAAGATTCAAGAGCTGACAAACTCAACTGTTTTGAGATGCAAAAAGGAATAACAACAGATTAATCATAAACTCGATAGTAAATGTAAGTGAACATTGTTTATAAACAAAACAGTAATATTTAGTAATATTTCTTTTTGTATGGTGAAAAAATTAAAAGTAAACTAAAATCCTATACACAAAAGCATTAAATTTGGGAGAGATATAAGCAGAATCCAAGTGTTCTAAAGTTTTTGGATTATATCAGAAATGATATTGAGCAATATTAAATTTAGATAAATATTCATGTTAACATTTTCAGTGAAGCTGCTGAGAGAACAAAAATACACCATTGGAAAAAAAAAAAAACTGTAATGAAAGAAAGGAAAACAGTAAACTTAAAAGAATTCATAAAAAAGGAAACATACATTGGAAACATATTTGGACAAACAGCAGATATTAGAAGGGCCAAAGTAATTCAAATATACAAACATCATAATCAATGTAAATGAACTAATCTCTACTTAAAATACAAAGAATAGTAGTCAATATAAGGACGTACAATAGTTGTGTTTATATTTCTCTTTCTTCTGACATCATGCTAACTTACCTTGCTTGGTCCAAGTAAATCTGACTGGACTTGGCAATATATGGTATCTGAGCCAAATTTTAAGAGTAATCATATTATACCACCATTGAATTTTCCCTCTTACTATATTAGGCTGGACCCTAATATAAAATTGACACACAGAGTGGAGAGCCTTATAGTAAGGCCACAATTGTCTATAATCAACATGAAAGAGAATTATTTGTTGTAGTAAGTAACCGAGGTTTGGAGGTTGTGATTGTCATATAAACTGTATGTAAGAATTGATATTTAGAAGTGGGATATTGTTGGGGCACCTGGGAGGTACAGTCCATTAATTGTTAGGCACTTGGTTTTGGCACAGGTTCTGATCTCAGGGCTGTCAGATCGAGCCCTGCGTTGTGTCCCATGTTCAGTAAAGTGTCTGCTTAAGGCTTTCTCTCCCTCTCCCTCTGCCTCTTCCACTGCATGCATGTGTGCACATGCATATGCTCACTATCTCCTCAAATAAATAAGTCTTAAAAAATGGGATGCTGCTATAGACTGAAAAGTCTGTAACAAAATTCATATGTTTAAGCCATAACCCCCCAGTGTGATGTCATTTGGAGATGAAGACTTCAAGAGATAGAGTTAAATGATATCATAAGCAGGAGGCCAGAATCCAACGGGGCCCTAGTTTTTATAAAAGGAATGCGTCACTAGAGAGCTCCCCGTCTTTCTTTGTGTGCACAGAGGAAAGGCCATGCAAGGACATGGTGAGAAGGCAGTCGTAGATAAACCAGGAAAAGAGGCATTACCAGAAATTAGTTTTTTATTTTTTATTTTTTTTAAACAGAAAGTAAATTTGCCAGGACCTAAATCATGGACTTCTAGACTCCAAAACTATGAAAAAAAAAAAAAAAGAATTTTTGTTGGGGCACCTGACAACCACTGTGGCTCAGTTGTTGAGCATCAGCCTTTGGCTCAAGGTGTGATCCTGGGGTTTTGCGATGGAGTCCCACATCAAGCTCCCCACATGGAGCCTTCTTTTCCCTCTGCCTATGGCTCTGCCTCTCTCTCTGTGTCTCTCATGAATAAATAAGTAAAATATACAAAATAAATTTCTGTTGTTTAAGCTACCCAGTTTGTGATATTGTATTAAGGTAGCCAAAGCTAATATAGATTCTACTCTAACAAAAGTTAAATTATCATCCATTGATTTAGGGTAGATGGTAAGAAGTGAAGAAACAATTATTGGGACTGTGGAAAAACATTTGTTAAAAGTGTATCTTGCAGTAATAGAAACAGAAAATGGATAATTTCAACTTCGGCTTTAGGGGAAGAATTGAGAAACAATACCATAAGCACTCTTTAGCTGCTAGTGTTTGCATTTGACCAGATACCAAGAGAGTGAAATTAGAACAAAGAATGGGTTGATTTAAAAATATGTATGAAAGAAAAAGAGAGAATCCAGAAATTCTGGGGGAGAAAAATGTAACTATGTCTCATTCCCAACCTGAAGAATGTTTTAAGTATAAAGGCTGATTAAGACTTGGGGCTCCTGGATGGCTCTGGCTCTGTTGGTTAAGTGTTGGTCTCATGATTTTGGCTCAGGTCATGATTTCAGGGTTATGAGATCAAGTCGTGCATGAACCTCTGCATGGAGCCCCAAGCTGGGCTCTGTGCTATGTCCTGAAGCCTGCTTGAGGTTTTGTCTCCCATTCCTTCTGCCCTTCTCCCTCTCCTCCCAGCAGGTATACATGTGCATTCTCTCTCTCTCTCTCTCTCTCTCTTTCCCTAAAAACAAAATAAAAGACTCAGCCTGGTTAAGGGCTTAGGAGCCAGAGACTAAAAGCAGAACTCTAATGTGGATGCTTGCATGTTCAATGCAAGTCCAAAAAATTAGACATATCTTAGGGCGCCTGGGTGGCCCTGTCAGTTTAGTGTCTGACTCTTAGTTTTAGCTTAGGTCATGATTTCAGGGTTGTGGATCAAGTTCTGCATCAGCCTCTGAGCTCGGAATCTGTTTGAGACTTTTTCTTCTTCTCTGTCGCCCACCCCTCTTTCTTTTTCCTTTGCCCCATCTCAAATAAATATATAAAATCTTTAAAAAATTAAACAAATCTTGAACAGTGGATGAAGCCATTGGCACCTTGAACTGATTATAATCAAAGAGATAACGGATTAAACAACTTTTTGAGGGCATTCTACTGATAGGAGTCACTAAATTGGATCCGAAGAGACTGAATATTTGAAACTTACAACAATCTTTGGGTATCTTATCCAATGTGGTGGGGATCTTGACAACATTCTTTCTGTAACTGATGTATCATACAGTCACAAAGTCAGTAAGAATATACAATATTTAAAACTACAGTGAAAAACCTTGATCTAATAATTATTTTTTGAAAACCCACTTGAGTCATTTATTAAGAAACTTACCATGTTCTAAGTCAAAGATAAGTCTCAAAACATTTTAAATAAGTCTCATACAGCCCTCTCTCTAACTTTATGAAACAAATAAAGAGTAAAATAACAAACAGTAATAAATCTCTATTTTCAAAATTTTAAAACTCATTTCTAAGTTAACTTAATTAAGAGATCATAATGAACATTGGAACATACTTAGAAACAAATCACAATAAGGACACTACTTAGAACTTGAAGCCTGGAGGAAAATTTACATCTTTAAATATACACACTAGAATAAAACAAAAGCTAAAAAACTAATGACTTAAGCATACTCAATATAAACTCAAATAATAAGTATAATCCACATACTTAGCATTCTTATTTACAAATCTGAAAAATAGTTGGAAAAAATAAAGATAATAAATAAAGGAACAATAAAGTGCAGAAATTAATAAAGAAAAAATAAAAATATAACTAAAATATAACTGAAATCCATAAACTAAAAGAAGATTCTTTGAAATGACTAATAATGTTGACAGAATCTGTAAAAGTTGACCAAGAAATATGAAAAAAAAAAAAAGAAGTAGGGACAAAGAAGAAAAGAGATTTGGGGTCAACATGATACATATTACAGTAGTAGGTGAAATTGAAGAATATACTAAAAGAGAAAAATGACAAAAAATTACAAATAACCAAAACTGACTCATAAAGAAATGTCATATCTGAATTTCCTATAATCAGTAGAAAAATTGAATCAGAAATTTAAAATACACTCACAAAGGAAATATTAAGTCCTAATGATTTGATGGATAAATTTTATAAAATACTCAAGGCATAGAAAGAATATGTGCTGATTTATTTTATAAGCTGAATATAACTTTGATACAAAAATCATAAGAAGAAAAATAATGTGATTTATGAACTTAGAAGCAAAAAATACTGAATAAAATATTAACAATCTGCAATATGAATCTTTCAGTGAATCAAAAATAAAGTTAAAGTAGAGGACTGAGTGATTCAGTCAGTTGGGCATCTGACTCTCCATCTGCCCTCAGGTCATGATCTCAGGATTCTGAGATTGAGCCCTGCTTCAGACTCTGCTCAGTGCAGAGTCCGCTTGTCCCTCTCCCTCTTTCTGCTGGCTTTCTCTGTCTTTCTCTCTCTCTCTCTCTCTTAAATAAATAAATCTTCCAGTGAAGAGTCTGCTTTTCTCTCTCTCTCTTCCCCTTTCCTTCTATCCCTCCCCTCCCTTTCAAATAAATAAATAAATCATAAAGGAACATTGACCTAATTACCATCCAAAAGCCCTACCTCTAATTACCATCACATTGGAATTAGGGTTTCAATATACTAATTTGGGGAGGATACAGACATTCAGTCCATTATAGTCATGTTCATCAGGTAGGAAAGCTCAGTGTCACAAAGATGCCAATTCTCAATCTTTAGATTTGTGACAGATTAAAAATGGCCACACAGTCTTTGACAATCATTTCATAGAGAGGTGATATCTATACATCCCTTCACTTTATTTTTAAAATATTTTATTTATTTATTCATGAGAAACACAGAGAAAGAGAGAGGCAGAGACACAGGCAGAGGGAGAAGCAGGCTCCATGCAGGGAGCCTGACGTGGGACTCAATCCTGGGTCCCCAGGATCATGCCCTGGGCTGAAGACAAGGCTAACCACTGAGCCACCTGGGCTGCCCACATCCCTTCACTTTATATCTAGGTGGGTTTTATGAATGTTTTGAGGTGGAAGAGAAAGAGGGGCAGCTTCTGGACCCAGGTTTTAAGGAACTCATAGTTTCTACTAATATTCTCTTAGAATATCTCTGTCTAGGTGCCCTGATATGTCATGTAAGAAATTTAACTACTCTGGGACTTCTCTTCTGCAGAAGATCCACAAAGGTGCTTTTGTCAATGGTAATAGTTCAACGTAGCTTCCAGCCATCCCCACCATGATGCTGGACACATGAACAAAGCCATCTTGGACAGCCTGACAGCCCATCTGCAAGCTAAATACCAAGAGTGCCATGTAATCACTGAAGTAAACCCTGCTTAAATCACAAAATTGTGAGCTATAATAAATGGCTCTTTTAAATACCTAAGTTCTAGAATAAAGCACAGACAATTGAATCAATATTCAATAGATAATTGAACCAAGGTTCACTGCAATTGCATTAAAAATTTCAATAAAGTTTTTTATGGAATTTGGTATGTTGATTATAAGATTTATATCCAGTAGCAAAGGGCCAAGAATAAAAAGCTACATATCTGAAGAACGAAGTGGAGCTTATTTACTTTATGCTTCATCAAGATTCAATAAAGTCTTCAGACAGTATGGTATTAACTCAGGGATAGATAAATAGATCATTGAAAGAGATAAGGAGTCTGGAGACAGACACACACACATACACACACACACTCACACATCCAGATCTAAAACAAGGCTGTAATTGTCTTGATATGTGATGGGACAATTACTTTTCTGAAGAAGAAAAATATTCTCAATTTTTAATTTGGGGAAGATAAGAGGTCTTCACGTAGTAGTATTAACTGAACAATTACTCTGGAGAATTTTGTGCATTACCCAAGAATATGTGTGTATACTTTGGCCAGCATTTCCTTCTTGCAATTCTCAGCATTCTCTTCTCAGCAATCCCTGCACAACTGCACCAGGAATCATATGAAAGAATATCCATAATAACTTTAGCAGAGATTTTTTTAGCTGTTCCCAATATCCATTTTACACTTTTTCAATACTAAAGCCCTTCAATATTAGTTGTGTCCAAAGTCAAGCAGAACTAAGACCACAGCTAGGGGCACAGAGATTTGGTTCCATCCAATGGATTAGCAGAGGTGGTGAGTGTACCTTCCATCCAGTATTCTTTAACAAGATGATGTTTGCCAACTTAGTCCCTTTCCTTCTTCCTTCTGTTTAGATAGCCACCATAATGGTTGAAATTGCACCTGCAAATGTGAATAAGGAGGTGAAATTGGAACCCAAGGCCAAATATAATGAGCCATGAAGATAAAGGGAATTTAGTATCTTGACAATGTGGAATACAATATAGGCCCTCAACTATCTACTGGAACTTTTATGGGGAAGTGACAAAAATTCTGTTTTGCTTAGATAAGTTTACTTCACATTTTCTATCATTAGCAGAGCATAATCCTAATTATTCTAGTAATCTTATTCAGGTAAGAAAAATTAAAATAGCCCTTCTATTTGTAAACAACAGAATAAAAACATAACTTACACTTTTGTGAAACAATGGCATGATTCACAGTAGTAAAATATAACAAGCTACCAATACCAGCACTGACATGCATGAAGTTTAAAGATATAAGATTAAGCAGTGAACCCAAGTCATAGGAGAATATATATAGCGTGATTTTACTTCCATAAAATAAAAACAAGAATTACCAAGCAATTTATTTCATCAGCGTCCATGTACACTAAAATTAAAATCAGCAGACTGTTTAAAAATATATTTGAGAAACAGAAGAGGATTTTTTATAGAAAGGGTTTCAAAGATACAAGCAATATTCTACTTCTTAGGCTAAGCAATGGATTCATTAATGGTTATTTTATTTTCTTCTATAAACCATATATATGTATGTTTATATATTTATGAATATATATATTCACATATCCTCTGTTGTATACATGCTTTGTAATATATTTTAAAATAAACAGAAACAGAGACCTAGGGATGCCTGGGTGACTTAGCAGTTGAGCAGCTGCCTTTGGCTAAGGGCTTGATCCCGGGGTCCAGGAATCGAGTCCTGCTTTGGGCTTCCTGCAGGGAGTCTGCTTCTCTCTCTCCCTATGTCTCTGCTTCTCTCTGTTTATCTCTTAAGAATAAATAATATTTTAAAAAGAAACAGAGACCTAGAAATGAATATCGAGACCACATTCATGAAATTTAATTCTAGGATGAAGAAAGAAACACAGGTGTTAACTATGGAAGTTAAGGGGGTCATTGGGATGGTATTTTTAATGGGATGAGATATATCACCTAGTAGAGAGGGGGCAATTGATAAGTCTGGGTAGTTTGCAATGTGATGTAAATCATATTTGCAGGTTGTTTATCTATGCTATGTGAGATTCAGAGGATCTAGGCTGAAGTAAGTGAGTGTTCCTTGATCCTGAAGAAGGAGAAAGGGAGTGCATATGTATCCCCTGAGTCTAGGTAGTACTGGAGATTGGCTAAAGGAAATTGGAAAACAATAAACCTCACGAATATAGATTAAGTCAAGTACTAAATGTGACCTGGCTGTCTGCAGACCAATATCAGCCTGCCAATCCATTTTGTTTGGATCGGCTAAAATTTCCCAGTACAGAAAAAATAAAAATTTACATTTCTATTCCTAACCAGTAAATTTCAATCATCCAATCCAATAATCTCAGTGGTTTGTCTGTAACTTTGTTACTCCTTTGATTTTTTTAAATATAAAATTATCATCCATTTGATTTTTCATCTCTCTCCCAATATCTCCCAAACAGTCCATGGGGAAGATGTTTGGGGGGCTGTCAGGGATGGAGGTAGAGTGCATGGGATCTTCTGGCATAAGGGAGAGAAGTTCTTCAACCCGCAAAAGGCAGTGTGGCTCCTCTCACTTTCACAACTATAGACAATGCCAGCCCAGTTACTATCTGTTCTCCTGGCATTTGAAGAGGAAGTAAACCAAAAAGTATCACTGATGAGCCAGGTTCTCTGGTGCTGAAGATCTGCCTGAGATCTGGCTGTGACTCCCCTTTGCCAGTTCTAGTGTGTCTACCACTGCAGTAGGCATCACCATGGCCCCTCTAGAGCAGCCCTCTGCAATAGAATGTTCTTGGTTTTGTATACTTTAAGGTTTTATTTATTCATTTGAGACAGAGGGAGAGAAAGAGAGAGAGGGAGAGAGAGAGAGAGTGAGAGAGAGAGAGAATGAGCAGAGCTAGAGTAAGAGGGAGGAGAAGCAGACTCCCCACTGAGCTGGGAGCCCAATGTGGGGCTTAGTCCCAGGACCATGAGATCATGACCTGAACAGAAGGCAGATGCTTAACCATCTGAGCCACCCAGGCACCCCTTGTTTTTGTATTTTTAATGTTGCTTTGACCAATGTTGAGGGTCTGGAGACAGGCTGATCAGTTTCCTTTCTTGAGAAACTAAATCTACATCTCAACTACTTCCCTAAGCATAGCATTAAGGGACACAGGCTAAATGGGACACAAAGGCCAACTGGTAAAATTTTTGACAATCATCTTAGCATTGGATGCTTTTGCCAACAAATGGTTCCATCTATACATTTGTGAAAACTCCTGGGCCAGTGCCTAACAGCTGTCCCTTTCAAGGTAAAGAACTCTGGGAATCTCTCGTCGCATGGATACCCAAATTGCAAATCAAGGTCACACATGATATATAGAGACAAGAATATAAGGGCACATCAGAATATTCCTTATTTCTTTTGGAGTTTGAGATATTGCTGATACTAATCAAGATGCACATTTCACTTCTCAGAAAACATAATCCTGGGCTCTTGGAAAAGTCATTCAATGGAAGTTTCAGGTCTCTGATAGATCCCAGGTAGCCAGTTTAGGAGACTAATTAGTTCCTCAACAAACTCCTATTTAAGTTACAAAACGATGAATGGCTCCTAAACTAGGTGTTTATTTTGCCCAAGACTTTAATCTCTCCTGATTTAAGGCTCCTTAGCTCACTCACACCATGCACCAATTTAAAAACAAAATAAAATATTTCTATATTTAAGGGAGGATATATCTCACCTCTATGAGTATAAAGATGCACATGAGGCCCTTTAATAATGTCTTCCTCTGAGATATTTGCAAATGTCTTATCAGATAAAGGGCTAGTATCCAACTCTATAAAGAACTTATCAAACTCGACATCCAAAAAACAAAAACAAAAACAAATCCAGTTAAGAAATGGGCAGATGATATGAACAGACATTTCTCCAAAGAACACACACAAATGGACAACAGACACATGAAAAACTTCTCAACATCACTTGGCATCAGGGTAATACAAATCAAAATCACAATGAGATATCACCTCACATTGGTCAGAATGGCTAAAATTAACAACTCAGGAAGCAACAGATATTGGCAAGAATGAAAAAAAAAAGGGAACCCTCTTAGACTCTTGGTGAGAATGCAAATTGGTATAGCCATTCTGGAAAGCAGAATGGAGTTTCCTCAAAAAAGTTAAAAATAGGGGCATCTGAATGGCTCAGTCAGTTAAGCATTTGCCTTCAGCTCAGGCCATGATCGCAGGGTCCTGGGATCTAGCCCAGCGTCAGGTTCCTTATTCAGTGGGGATCCTGCTTTTCCCTCTGCCTGCTGCTCCCCTAGCTGCGCTCTCTCGCTCTCTCTCTCTCTCTCTCTCCCCATCAAATAAATAAATAAAGTCTTTTTAAAAATAAAGTTATAAATAGAGCTAGCCTATGACTCAGCAATTGATCTACTAAATATTTATACAAAGGATATAAACATGGTGATTCAAAGGGTACAGATACTCCAATGTTTATAGCATGAATGTCCACAATATACAAAATATGGAAAGAGTCCAGATGTCCATTGACAGACGAATGAATGAAGAAGATGTGGTATATATATATATATAAATATATATAATGGAATACTACACAACCATCAAAAGAAGGAAATCTTGCCATTTGCAATGACATGGATGGAACTAATATCCTAGAGGATATTATACTAAGTGAAGTAAGTCAGTAAGAGAAAGACAAATATCATACGATTTCACTCATGTAGAATTTAAGATACAAACAGATGAGCAATGAGAAGGGAAGGAAAAATAAAAAACAAAAACAGAGACAGGAGAAATCATAAGAGACTCTTAACTATAGGGAACAAACTATAGGGAACAAACTTGCTGGAGGAGAGGTGGATGGGGGGATGGGGTAACTGGGTGATGGACATTAAGGAGGGTACTTGAAGTAATGAGCACTGGGTATTGTATGCAATTGATGAATCACTAAAATCCATCTCTGAAACAAATGATAGAGCATATGTTAATTTAATTAAATTTAAACTTAAAAATTTTTAAAAATAATGTTCTTCTGTCTTTATAGATTCCTGATCCTGCCCCCATTCATAATGTTTGGAAGACAGTTGAGGATACCAACTCTCTTGGTCTCACTAACTATAGATTTTTCCATGGGCAGGCACATGTCCTTTTGTTACAGGACTCATTTGAGCCTGAATTTCTACCACCATAAAGACCTTCTTCAATATTCAGGTTATAAAGACTGGATAACTAACTTCTGATCTCCTCCAGGAAATTGAAATCCATTGTTCAGGGTCATTTTTACACTGCGGACTACAAGGAAGGGAGATATAAAACTTCACTTAGTAAATAAAAATCATATTTAGAGATAGTAATGAAATCAACACAATATCATTTAATGATAAAAACAGACAACTCCTGATTGGTAACAAGCTGGAAGAAAATCAACATTATGCAAAACAAAGGTCTGTCAAGTGGCACTACACACCTTTGGTCTTACTATTGGTATGGGTGCTTTTACTGGTTTGCAATCCAGAAGCCCAAACCCTCCAATTAAGCCATTGTTTCAACCAAACATGGAAAATAATGAGGCCCACATGCCATTAAGTTTGACTAATGCAAGATCAGCCGCCCAAAGACCTCACTGGCTCGCCTGTCATCAACTGACTGAGACAAAGGATTCATAGCAATTGGCTAAATTGGAGGACCTATGTACACACTAATGTTGGAGCCCTAAGCTCAGCCACAGACATTTTCATTAAACAAACAATTAGGTACCCTATGAACAACATGAATCTAACTCAGGCCATATGCTTTAAACCTATTTACAGAAGAACCCTTCTCATCACCCATATAGGCAAAACTTTGAATTATTAAGAGCTTTTAGATTTGGCCACCCTTGATTAGGGCTTTAACTGTACCAGCTGGGTTCTGGTGATTTGATCCAATTATGGCAGTATCACTGATGCAGGCATCACTTCTGTCAGCTTTGAATGTACAAAGAAATGTTACCTTCAAATTGCACAAGGGCTCTGCATAAAGCCACTAAAACAACTCAAATCAGCTTAAGTGGATATTCATTTGGGAGGAATATCTTAATCCACATCCCAGACAACATCATCTCAGCCCAAGACCTTGCCATGGAGATAACTTCACCCACTCAACAGAGATACTTTCACTCTGACAATGAGACTAACATCACCTCAACAATGTGAATGGACTCTCTTCTAAGGCACTGACAAATTGGACATGGAACATTTATTATATTTCTTCCTTTGACATCAGTAGTTCTATCATAGTTCCTGAGCTTGCTCTTCAACAAAACATACACACATATGCCAAAAGGAAAATCTTGCAGAGGGTACCAAACTAAAAGTTAATGGAGATTATTGCTTTCCCCAGAAGGCAACTCCCTCATATTGATACAACCCTTAGCCTCCTAGAAATAGTATCTCCCACTGCCTAATGTCTTTTCCTATTCTCCTCATTTAACTTGCCACCAGACCACCTGCCTTGTCTCTGATCATGACCACCATAACCATTTTGTCCCCTAAGTTAGAAACAAAAACCATGAATCTTTACATACACTTCATTGAACTTTTAGTTCATCCCTTCCAACAATGTAAGTGCTGTATCTGCCACCTTGACTCAAGGAGTACAGCAAGACACTGTCATAAAAAAGATAACATATTTTTAACACACTTTACAATTCTACCATGATATTGTCAGAGACCCTGAGTGTTTTCAAATTTGTTTTCTTAGCTAATGTCATATAAATGGGGAATGTGGTTAGAGGGCCAGCCTATAAGGACTCCCTATGCTTGTTTTCATCCTTTTTACTTTCATAATAAAATGTTTCTTTCTGCCTTTTGGAACTATTTATGCCATACTTTCTAAAATTAACCTCCTCTACTATTTGAGCTATGCGAATACTCCAAACAAACCCAAAACTGATGCCAAGACAACCATGGGTCAATTATTATATAGCTTTTTTGTTTGTTTTCTTGTTTCAAAATGCGATCATAACCCAGTTTTGAGGTTCTGGCCAGAGATCAATCAGTCCCCCTTCATGAGCAGCTGATTAGGTTCATACCCCAACCACTTTCCTTAGCTGACTCTCACAACCTGGGTCACTGCATGTTCTCCCAAACTGCCCCCAGGCCAGACATCAAACAATTAGAAATAGTCCCTAAATCTTGAAGACCCAAAATTTATTTAAACTATCCAATCTACAGAAAGCCCATGAAACCTAGCTAACTTTACCCCTTTTGCCATATGTAAACTACCTTAAATGGCTCTAAATTGCTCTTATCCTGTTCCCAGATAGAAGTATCTAGCTGGTCCTGCCTTCTCTCATTTGTGATTATAAGTAACAAAGACTTGTGTCTTTCATCGGTCTGAGTGTCAGTGTGTTGTGTCCTGCCTTCAAAAATCCTTAAATCTTAAAAAATACTTCCTGGGGCATCTCCAAACCCTATTCAGCTTAATCTAGGTCCATTCCATATCCATGACTAAGGATATCTCAGTAAAACTACACAAAAAGTCCTCCCTCTACTACCACGGCCACTTGCCAGTTTTCTCAGAGGAGACTTTGCCTTGGTCCTAGAACAATCTCTCAAAGCCTCTAATGTAGGAGAACAAGTTTCCTGGTTTGGATATATCTTGGTAGCTCTAAACTCCAACTAATATGTACCCAATCTTGGCTCCTGGTCTTTGCCATGAAAAAACAAACAAACATCCGGCATCTGCCCTTTTTTTTTTTTTTCTGTAAGATTTATTTACTTATGATAGACATAGAGAGAGAGGTACAGAGACACAGGAGGAGGGAGAAGCAGGCTCCATGCTGGGAGCCCAACGCGGGACTTGATCCCGGGACTCCAGGATCATGTTCTGGGCCAAAGGCAGGTGCTAAACCACTGAGCCACCCAGGGATCCCCTGCCCTTTCCTTTCCATGATATCTCAATATCTCTGTTTTTCTGCCTCTATCTCTCTTGCTTTTATCTGCTTTACTATCCCTACCATCCCACCCCCTAGGAGTAGAAGATTTTTCTCTTTTCACTTAATTTTGGTGTTGATCACAAAAGTGTATATTTAGAAGTCACATGGATATGCTATTGTAGCTATTTGAAAGAGAACTATTTGAAGCTTGAACTGGTCAAAGAGAACCAATTTGAAGTAGGCATTGTATTAATTGGCAAACTTTTAGTGTGTCTTCTTTTGAGTATTTCCATGATCTTGTAAGGACATCTCCTGTACTAAGAAATCATCCTGAAGGTATTGGAAGAGCAGCCATATTCACATCAATAATTTTTTCTCTGCTAAAGCAAAGAAGCTAACTAATCTAAAGCTTTGATTAAGAAAAAATATTTTTTCTGTCTTAAAGGACATTTCCTTTGGCTGAGCAGGTAGATTTTGAAGGAAGTCACAAAAATTATTGAGGAAGTCAGCCAAATCAGCCAAAATAACAGGAATACCATTGGGCAAGAAATACTTCAGGCAGATAATTTTCATATAAAATTTGAATGACTTGAAGTTCTCCTTTCTTTTCTCTGGAGGACATGTTAATAAGCCATAAAAAATTCAAACTAGTAAATCCTCAATACAGATAAAATACATTTTTAAAGAGTTGGAACTAGATTGCTTTTTCTATTTAAAAAAATTTAAAAACAGGTTTATTAAAGTATTAGCAATCATAACAAGTGTTAACACCAAGTTCTCAAAGATCTCCATTCAAGAATTTGGAGTTTGGTGCTATAATTAATCTCCTGTATCCCCCATTCCAAATATTAAACACATCATGAACTTAGTTTAAAACTTTAAAACATATCACAGGATAATTCTTAATAGATTCCTGGAAGCAAGTTGGATTTGTCCACTTATGTATATAAAATATGTCAGAGTGAAAATAACCACCTAAGAAATCATGTTTATCTCTGAAATCTGTGGTTGCATCACAGGTTTACGTGACCATCTAAATCTCTTGTAACTCATGTAGGATTATGTTGAAATGCATTTCCAGAGATGTTTACATAACCACATGTTCCCTATAAATTGGCAAAGAAAAAATTCATATGATATTCAATAAAGATTTATTCTAAAATTTTAGCTTTGAAATATTTCTGAACTCTAAGTGAAAATGAAAAGATAAGACTAGAGAATAGACCAAAAGTACCTGCAGCATCTCAGTGAAACAGTCCTTACTTATAATTTGAATTCATTGGTCTTTTGTAAATTGGATAGTGATTATAAGCTTCTCCATCAGCAAAGAATTATCTCTAATCAAAGAATTTGCAAATATTTATAACTGGTAGCTCTGATTGGAAAATAATGTGGTGGGTTTTAGAGTATAATCTGTAAATTTCTGATTAAATTGAGAAAAAATCTCATAATGCATATTAGTCTTATTTGTGGAGCCTCTAGTTATTTATTCTTGCTTGAATTCTTTTTAGCCTAACTGAATGTGGCTACAATTTCAAGAATGCAAGACTTAAATCCAGTATTATATGTTTACTGTGAGTACTATTCTTTAAAGAAATCTGTAAGAAAGGAAGAATAGTCTCTTACTAACAAACTATTTCTTGTAAGGTTTATTTTTTGCCCTTGAATAGAGTGACTTATAAAGAATTTGCCAGTAGTACTTTACATCTGAGCTATATTGCATTCCCATTATTAAAAACAGTTAACACTAATTTACGGCCTTCGATTTACAAAGCACATTAACAAATGTTGCTTCAATTATTTTCAAGGCAAACAATGAGATAGTCTAAGCAGTCCTAATTATTGTCATTTTTATAGAAGAGTAAACTGAGATTAACATGAAATTAATATGTTCCAAAGATCACAGATCTGATCCTGATGGAACCAAAAATATAATTTAAGTTTTATAGCCTCCCATTTCACTCCTCTTGTCTACTCTGCCTTGTCTGAATCTTGTCTTAAGACCCCTTCTGTAGCATCATGACTATATCTGTATATGTCTGCATATATATGTATGTATATGTATGTGTGTATATATGTATATGCATAACGTGTGTAATAATGTGTGTGTATACATACAGACATATTCAGATACAGATATATTTTGCATATTCATATACAGATATATTCAAATATATGTATATATACATATATGCATGTATATATACATATATATGTAATGTGTCAATATTTTTTTAAAGGAAACATGCTAGTTTTATTTTTATTTTTTTTATGATAGTCACAGAGAGAGAGAGGCAGAGACATAGGCAGAGGGAGAAGCAGGCTCCATGCACCGGGAGCCTGATGTGGGATTCGATCCTGGGTCTCCAGGATCGCGCCCTGGGCCAAAGGCAGGCGCCAAACCGCTGCGCCACCCAGGGATCCCGTAATGTGTCAATATTGCTCCAGACATATATATACATATATATTTTTATATATGTGAGACAAAATGTGAGAAAATAATTAATCCCTCCCTAGTTGTTTTCTAGGACTGAATTACAAAAGGTGGTAGCACAGAGGTCTACAGAGGTAGTCATTCAGGGTTCCACTACCGTAGCAACATCACCAGGGAAAGCATGATTTCTTATCATCCACACCTGGTGCTTTTACCCTATTCTGTTTACTTCTTGCTTTCCAATGTCATTAGAAGCTGTTATTAGGTTCACTATTTTTCTCTAAATCCTTTATTATTTAATACCTTTCAAAATGTATGGCCAGAATTAGCGTATTTGTTTGATATATCATGTTGGAAAAAACAGACCACAAGAAACATCTCTATTTCACTATAAAATATGGTGGCCCGGTATGTTAGTGTCAGCTGCAGAATGAACCATGGTCCTCTTGGAAAAGAATTAAAGGCTATTCAGGTATTATAACAATGATCTTTGAAGTAAATTTTGTTAGTAAAGTATTATAATAATTATGCTATGTATATAATGATCAACTCCCAAATCTATAGGGCTTATTAAGTGTAATTAATATTTGTGCCAGCTGGGGCTAACTGATGTGGGGTGAGCTCAACTGGCAAGCTGTTCTTTTCGCTGCTGATTAATGGGCATGTGCAAGTGGCTCTGTTCCAGGTGCTTCTCACTGCCTTTGTACCAGCTGTCTACCTGAGACGTATTCCTCTTATGACAGTGGCAGAGGTGAGAGAGAACAAGCCTAACTGCACAAGCATGTTTCAAGCCTCTACTAGTTTCACGTCTCTTAAATCCATCTGACAAAGAAGTCACATGGCTGGGCCCAAAGTCAAGGGATGGGGATGGATATTCTGTCAATAATGGCAGGTCCCTTCACAATTAAATAGCAGAATGAGTGGATGGACTGGGAAGGACTGAAGAATTGGACAACTAATCCATTCTACCATATACATGAAGGAGATCTAAATTCAGATATAAGTCACTGAATGCTAATCACTAAATTTTTCTTACATATTTAAGACTCTTTTCCTCCTAAGCAAAAGAAAAATCAAGCTTCCTACGAAACCTTTTAACTCTTACACCAAATCAGCTGCACTTAACTCCCAGACTCTTGATGTCAATAGAGCTCCTGGATTTGCCTAGTATTGTCAGAGTGTACTGGACTCATACTGCAAAGGTGGTAATCAAATATTATCTTCTTTCTGGAAAAATTTGATTTTAACCATGTCACTTTTGGGCTGCATCTGCACACTTGAAAGAAATTTATTCATAAATGTCCACTACAATGTTCCATGTCTGGCTTATAGCAGGGTTTGGCCAAGAAGAGAAAGAAGACCAAAGGACTAAAGCAGAATATGACAAGTCAGAGGCTCAAGTTCCCAGTATTTTTACTGACTGTACCTGTTACACTTGCAGGGAATATATACTGATTCTGTACTTTAGAATAGGTATCTAAATAAATATAAATACAGCTTTGAGTTAAATTAGTATTTTCATTCAATGATTTTTAAAAGTCATGTCCTAATGCAAAAAAAAAAAAAAAAAAAAAAAAAACCTGCCTAGAAAAATAAGTAAAAGCATATATTTCAAGTTGAGGGATCTGGAAATTCAAAAATTATCACTCTTCATCTTCACATCTGAATCCTGAACTACCTAGAGAGAAAAAAAAAAAGACAAATTATGTAAGGCAGATAAGAGGAAGTAGTAAGACCCCGGGAGAGGTTTGTTATATCTACAAGTAACTGAGCTTTTCAAATCCTAAATCCCAGAACTAGAAAGCCTTACTCATCCAGTTCTGTGGGGACTCTCCCCTGAGGAGTGGAGATGGTCTCCATGACTTATGGCATAGAAGAGTAGACTAGAACATGCACCCACCTTGTGAAGGGCAAAGAAGGAGCTAGACTAGTCATGCTTGTCTCTCCTTCCAAATTAGGCAATCATATGAAGTCACTCATTCTCCTCTGCAGAGATGGAAGTGAGGAGATTCAGCAGGACCTAGAAAACTAAGCAAGGAGAATTCACTTCACATGGAGGGAACAAAACCATCAATGGAGGAAATGAATGCTCAGTATCTTCACTTGACCCACAGCCAAATGCTAATGGATCTTTATTTGTGGACTAAATAGAATTGAAATGGGTATGATATATATGCTTACTAGTTTATAGTCCTGATGTGTTGCTCCATGTGTACATGCACACATCTTTTGGGAAAAAGAAAGTCTTTGAAAATACACATGGAGTATATTTCATTAGTTGTCCTTTATTATGTCATTTTCCTTTCTAAGGGAGAAATTAGGTTTAATGTTAACCTAAGAAAATCCTAATTTGGAAGATGAATCTACTGAAAAAAAATATACCGAGTTTAAAACCAAACTCATAATTCCATTCATTTACTATTTTTGATTTTCTGTACCATAACTATCCTGCTCTTATTCCATTGAAATATTTAGAATAGATGGTACTGTTGGTGAAAAAATCTGATTACTAAAGGAGAATAATCATGAATATGTCGTTAGGTATTCTAAATATAAGTAATCTGTAGTTTTCTCACAGCATCACTGAAATACTGGGACATGATGAAAGATAACTTGAAGCATCTCATGGTTATAATTTAGATCTTGTAACACTTCAGTGAAATAGAAATAAAAAAAGTTATTTTCTCTCAGATATGATATTTCTTATGTAGTGAGTAAGACAGCCAGGCAGCAATTTTTAGGACTTCAGTCTGGGCATTTAGAAAAATCTACACCATCCATAAAAGTTTTCAAGGAGAAGGAAATAAAGGTTGAGTGGGCTTTCAGACAGAGTCAAGAGCAGACAATGTTCTTGGTTGTAAACCATCATTAGTTTAACAATACTAGAGAAAACAAATACCCAAAATGTTTCATAAAGAGTGTTGTCTATATGGGAATAGATGAGTGCCATTGAAGTGAAAACGGAGGGCCAAAGGTGAGTAAGGAGGCCCTGTTGGAAAGTCACATGCTGTTTGCTAATCTGTAGAGTGTTAGAGGAGATGGAGAGTGGAGTTTAGTACTATTTCTGAAGTTATATATTGGATATCAGTAATGAATATATATGTATATCTATGCCCATATTTATTTCTGTATCTATGTGTCTATACCCATAGTTATTTATCTGCGTATCTATACTTTTGTATTTATACATGCACTTTTCCTAACTGGAAAGTTATTTTTTTTCACTTTTATTTTGAATAGCATTATGAAAATATTTTTCTCATCAGATATAAAGTAGGCACATCCATGAAGCTTTTCTAAAATTCACATAATATCCTGCATTTGAGTGATGAAAAGTATTAACTCTGATGGCATATCTTCTGTTTTTTCAATGAGAAAATATGAATTTATGCCAGTTCCCTAATTGCTCCTCTTATTTAGATTATTAATATTACCTTAAAGGTAAAAATCACCGGTGTCATAATCACCTCATTCATTTCATCATATCTGTATTCACTGCTTTTAATTTTAGTTTGATATAAAAAAAGTGGGAAGCTCACACTGGCAGGGTTTTAGTAGTGCTATTTTAACTGCAAACACATTGCACAATTAGTCATCGCAGTGTGTCTTGCACCCTAAGGTGAGACATCTTCTGGCTGGACCTTCCTGGGCATTGACGTTCTGGCCATTTGTGTTGCTTGCTGTTAACAAGAAGGGCTACCATGGAGTTGTGTATCTTCCATTGACCTATGTGAGAAAACTGAACAAACCAAATTCAAGTTCCATTCTTCTGCTTTTTATAACAACAAGGAAAAATATCACTTTATGATAAAAATAATTTTATAGTTAAATATGTAAAATAAAGTTTAAAAAAGAACAGACTGAAAAGTCCCTGGCATATGGCTCATTAGTAATGTAAAATCAGGTATTTTCAAAGCTCAGTTTCATATTGTGCAGAAGATGGTTCTTTTCTTAATAAAGAAAAGAACAGTGTTAACTGACTCAGCTGGAAAGTACAATTCTAGAGGATATCTTGATATTTGGAAAACTATTATGACTTTTCAATTACTGTTAACTCCTCTGTTAGCTAGAACTTTGAATCTGATTTTCCCATGAAAATGTTTAAAAACCATTTTTAATGATTAGGAACACATTTATAACTGATCAAGAGCAGGGAATTTTCACTATTATATTATTAGATTGTGGTGTTTGATCAGATATAATATTAATCCCTTACAATTATATGCCTCTTTGCAGTTTTAAAATAGTTTACATACATACACATGTCTATATATATATATATATATTTATACACAGAATTTTAATTAATAACATATCTACTTCGGTAATTTAAATATTGTACTGCATACTCATGAAGCCAATCCAATAAGATATTTAATGTTTGCATTATTTGTGATACTTGACAGAAGGGCTCAGTAAGTTGAAGTGACTTATATAAGCATACAAAATTAATAATTGAACTGATAGCATTATCTCAATCTTATATCTCCCAGTGTTTTTTTACATTAATATGTTCTTGCCTTATTAACTACTTAATTCTCTGTCATTTATGAGGAATTTACTGAATATTGACAATGTATAATCCATCGTTTATAGAAAAACAAAGATGGAACTTGATTCTTATCCTCAAATAAATCATAATTTATTGGGGGCATTGTTATTAAAAAAATATCAATATCTGGAATGACTGGTGTGAAAATAGAGAAATACTCCCGTAAAAAGTGATGGTTTACAGGAGGAAGTAATAATCTCTGGAAGGCTGGAATAAGGAGATTTTTCAGGGGGAAGGCAATTGAATGAGATATTGAAGGATGAGAAAATGTTTCCTTTATGAAGGAAAACAAAAGGATTTTCCATTTACACAAGAATCAGCATGGTTTTATGAAGCAGCTTGGGGTCTACAGAACTGTCAGTAATTCTCTGGCTGGCTGGACAAATAGGAAGAGGCTGGTAATGAAGGCCCCTCTCTTTTAGAAATTATTTAGAAAGCAATATGCTCAGAGCATTTCAGAACTAGAGGAGATCATTGAGATCACAGAATCCAATTTCTTTATTTTATCCGTGAGGAAATCTAAGCTCCTGGAAAAGAAAAAAAAAAAAAAAAAACTAACCTGCCCAAGATTAAACTAGTTGGAAGAATGGCAAAACTGACCCACCATGCAGGGATTAGTTTACTCCAATCTGAGAATCAAGCCTTTTTAGATTATATGTGCCTGCATTTTTCTAAGGAAATGAAGAAAAATCGGTTGAGGAAGACAATGCGTGTAAGTAGAAATTTTTAAAAATCCTACTGATTTTGAATTCTTGAGTCTTGGGGAAATAATCAGCTATTCTGCCTCTGGCTAAGTGGATTCTACTACACAGAGGACCAGTATATTAACATTTTTTTTGTATTTACATTAAAGAGATTGGGTAGCAACTATTTAAGAGAGTACACTTCACCCCCACATTGGAAAAGAAAATCAAAAATTAACTCATGACTTAAAACTATTCAATTTCTAATCATCTTTGAATACCTTCAAGGGCAATTCAGTTGCTAGGAATTCTCAAGATGCCATTATTATCATTATGCTGAATTATTTACAAACTTGTATCAAAGCATCAGATTAAATTGCTTTGGTCTTATGTAAAATTCCTCTGATCTTTGGCAATCATTACTTATTTACAGCTTCCATAATTTTCCCCCTTTGCAAAAAAAAAAAAAAAAAGTTTCTTAACTATAGCTAAAAGGCACTATTTTACTTTGACAGCGAAAACTGTCTCTAAAATGAAAAAAAGCTAAAATGAAAAACTATAGTCTCTAAGATTTAAAAGCAAGATTTTCTGTGAAAAGCAGATTATCTAAACAGTTTCTTTCCCTGAGAGAGATATTCATAATATTTATTGTAAAATATAAATATTAGGTTTCTTGCTTCGTGTGAACTATTTGTAGGTATAGTAAATATAATTCTTTTAAAATAAAACTAGGATAATAGCAACAGTTAATGTTTACATTTATCCAAAACCCATGTGAAGATTACTTTGAGAAAATGTTAGAAAATTAAATAAAAATTTCCCATATGACTGGAAAAAACTATTCAATGTGATTTTGAACTGGAATTGGCTGTAGCTTCATACTGTGGCTTTAAACAGAACACGTCTATGTTTAATATGGATGTTTTCTTAAAACTTGGGGTTAAGTTTGTACAAAAAAAAATTGATACTGAATGTTCTGGTTTACATATCGATCTGTAGCAACAAATTTGTCTTTAACTTAGAACTATCTACTATTCCCCAAGCAGCCTTAGGCGACACCTTAGATAAATAACAATGAACTGTTTGTTTGTGTAATTCACTGATGTTGTTAAAGACTCTGAAAGTCTTTATAAGATTAAATTTTTTTAAAGAATTAAATGAAAATATAAATGACAACTAGAACTTGGAATCATTTACCCAAAGGGAAAACCAGATTTTTCAGGATATAATTAGTCTCAAATAAAGATGTTTTTGCTGATTACTTTTGTAATATGTATGACTTTTAAACCAGTAGGGTACAATGTACAATAATGTATTTTATTAATCATTGGCTAAAACTGACCTTTGAATATTTGGAGAAATCTTGAGGTTTTTGATAGGGATAATTAACAAAAGCAAGCAATAAACAATGAATCACAGGTCTACAAATACAAGAGTTATTCTGCAGTACTTTCTATTCTATCCCTCCTCCTTGCCTGGGAAGGAGACATGTACCACTGCAGAAACAGCACTCAGGTGGAAGTCACTGAATTAAATCCAGCTTGATATTTAATTAGTAATTGGATCTCAGGGAATTAGATTGAACTCTCTATATCTCTTCCTCTATAACTTGGAGCATTCTAACTTCTAATATGAGCTAATATCCTATAAAGTTCATAACTATTATTAGCTCCATTATAAAAATGAATAAACTAAGGCACAGAATAAATATGGACACTGGGTTTTATACTAAGGCTGAGCATGTGCTCTTAGACACTATGAAATCCTGACATCCTGGAAGAGCTATAAACTTTCATTGCTTGTTGATTATACATTTTAAAAGCTCAGTGAATTAAAAAAGCACATTCCAAATGTATCACAGATTAGTTTCTTATTTTTCTAAATAACAAGATCATCTTGTTCATAAAAATCTATATTTGGAGGTGTGATATCTGAGTAAAATCTTGAGTCTAGTTAATTGTAGTGTGTCAGTATAATTTCCTCATTTTGATATGAAAGGTGTTACCACTGAAGAAGAAAGAAGGTTGCATGAAATTTCTCTATTATTTTTTGCAACTTCTTGTGAGTTTATAATTATTTCAAAATAAAAAGTTTAAAATAGAGTCTGTTTCCCACAAATGTCTTTTTTGAAAAGTTCACAAAGATATTCTACTGACATATAGAAAGGAAAATGTTAGAACCTCTACTTCTTTTTGTTCTTTACCTATTCAAGATTTCTATTTTTGTGTTTATTTTATAATGTGCATAATACATTGTAGAAAATATATACAAATATAGAACTTCATATATATTGGATATTCTTGATTATTTATTTTAAATAGTATGGATGGGCTATGAAAAAATATTATAGACTTCTAGTTTAAGGTATAGAAGAAAATACAGGTATTTTGGACCCAAATTGAAATTACAATTCAAGCTCTTTCACTTATTAAATACATGATTTGATTTCCTCATTTATTTAAAAAATATAATAACAGTACTACTTTTTCTGAAGTATATGTGAGAGGACTAATGTTTTGTGCCCAGTATATAAGACTTCAATAAATGTTAGCTAACTTCTCTCTCCCTTCGAGAAAACTAAGTTTTCTACCTATTTATTGGCCTTAACTCTTCTGTATAACAAGTAGTTGGAGAAACTGGAGGGAATTAAAGATTATTTCTCTACAATATCTTTAAAATTAATTACAACTTTTGAATATCATGGAATTCCCACTTTGGGTAAATCACTCTTCTTGGCCTGAGTTACAATGCCATTGTATAGCCCTAATATTTTCTTCCCAAATAAAACATAAGTACTTTAAAGAAAAAAAATTTTTCCAAAGCTTTTCTTTTAGTTTTCTAAACTTACCACCTTATCTCAGAATGCTGGAACTGATTTGGTACCATGACAAATTCTAAAAGAGCTAAGCTTTATAATGTAATTGTATTTATATAGTCACTCCTGTGCTAACTTTAAGCACTGACAAGTTACTCTTCTAGGACGATGAAGATAAAACTACTGATGGCAATAAGTTTCAAAATTTGAATTCAGTAGTTTCATCTCTCTCTTATTTTCCCTAATAATTGACAATACTTCAGTTTCATTTATCAAGTACCAAATCATTTTTCGATGAGAATTTTCCAATCAATGTTACAGCTTTGGTGGAGAAAGGGATAGACTTTCTTTTAAAAAATTTTATTTAAATTCAGTTAATTAATATATAATGTATTATTGCTTTTAGAGGTAGATGTTGGTGATTCATCAGTCTTATAACACCCAGTGCTCAGTACATCATGTCCTCCTTAATGTTTATCACCCAGTTACTCCATCTCCCCACCCCCTTCAGCAACCCTCAGTTTGTCTCCTATAATCAAGAGTCTCTTATGCTTTGTCTCCCTCTCTGATTTCACCTGGTTTTATTTTTTCCTCTCTTCCCCTATGATCCTCTGCTTTGTTTTTTAAAGTCCACATATGAGTGAGATCATATGATAATTTTCTTTGTTAATGTTGGTATCCTCATAAAAAATTATATGGGCTTTTTTGTATTTCCCAGCAATCTTAGAGTCAGTTTAGAGCCATATGAGTACCTCTGACCAATGAAGAGTGAACAGAGGGATATATGTCATTTCTGGGCTAGGTCAATTAAAAGCTGCTGTGCTTCATTCACCAGGCTCCTCTACAGCTGAGGAAGCCATGGGTTTCAGATGACATGGCGACAAGCCAGAGGAGAACCAGCCACTCATATCAGACATTCATCATCTCAGGATGGAAGGTAAGACATAAGATGTTAGAGTTTGATTTATGTGGCAGCTAGCTTGATTTAAACAGTGACTTGGCTGTTGTAAAATTTATATTTTTGAGAAGCAAATTTTACGAACATTTGAGGACTGATATTAGTTCCTTTCAGAGATTATAGTTAATTGTATGTTTTGTATGTTGGTGGGATTTTTTTTTGTAGTTAATTGTATGTTAAGTGACATTTTGTTAAAATAAAAATAATGTTTTGAGTTAAGAATGTAATGAAAGCTGGAATATTTTTAAAATTTATTATTAATTGTCAGTAAAGATGGTGTCACTCAAAACTCAACTCACATACAGCCCTTCTTTCCCAGAAACCTGTTAAAATTCTCTAGGCTGCCCAAACTTCGAGAACCAAGGATCACAACAAAGATAGATTTTTATGTATTAGTTATTTCCTACTTATGATGAATTATTTCTCCAAATAAATACAAATCTAAGGTGCTCTATAACAAGTCTCATTTTTTAATAATGAGTAAATTAAAAATTATCTTTACTTACATATATGACGTTTTAGCAGTTTTCTTTTTTTAAGAATTTATTTATTTAGGGACGCCTGGGTGGCTCAGTCAGTTAAAGCATCCGATTCTTAGTTTCAATTCAGGTCGTGATCTCAGGATCCTGGATTTAACCCTGAGTTGGGCTCCATCTTTAAAAAAATAAAAAATTTACTTATTTAATTTGAGAGAGAGAGAGCAAGAGAGAGTATGACTGGGGGGAGCACAGAGAGAGGGAGAAAAAGATTCCCCACTGAGTAAGGAGCCCAACACTGGGCTCAATCCCAGGATCTTAGGATCATGACCTGAGTTGACGGTACCAATATACCATTGGTACAATACACCACCAAAGCTATGGAATATGTCTATTTAAAAATGTTCTATAGGTGTAATGGTATATTATACCGGAAGAAAAAACCTTTAATCTTTTCACATTTTTATGGAAAAAAATTCTGCATCTAGGTTAAAACAGCAAACCTACTACCATGCCCAAGAATCCACCACAGGAAGTAAAAGCTTTAAGCTCAATGACAGGTAGAAATTACTTTCCCAGGCAACTAAACATTTTTTTTTCTCTATAGATATAGAAATCTCTTTGAAGGAGCACCCTCTCTCTACCTCTGCCTGCCACTCTCCCTGCTTGTGCTCTCTTTCTCAAATATATATATATATATATATATATTTTTTTTTTTTTTTAAAGAAAAGAAACATCTTTGGAGTTAATAAATCTGAGACATATTAAGAAACTGGATGGATAACTAGTCTTCACAAAAAATACTGAGTATTTAAAGGCAATTGTTATGAATGATATAGCTAATGAAATACCTGTTAAATCTTTTGTAGTTCAAAAACCAGGTGAAAAAAAGTCCTTGTGCAAAGGGAAAGTTCAGAAAAGTCTCTAGAAAACAATTTAAATTGAGATACATTCTCTTTACCAAATCTGCCCAGCTCTCCAAGGTAAACATTCTGAGTCTTTTGTAAATAGCCAAGGAACCTCTGATGCTCCAAAGCAATCAGAACCTCAGCTACGCATTCGATTCCAAATAAAGCTGATCTTCATAGAGAACAGCAAAATAACAGTAAATATCAAGATACAAGTTTTGAAAGCATAGCTTTTTTAGATTTGAATGGTAGTGGCTGGCCCATTTGCTTCATTACTTATTGCCTATTCAGTCTTAGAAATAGTAAATATAAACCAACTATATTTAGATTGAAGAAAGTAAAGGATACCTGGGTACCTCCTTTTCTACCTTTAATCAAATTTAGCAGAAGGAAATATTGTGGAATGTAATGTTTAAGAATGTACCTCCTCTTAAAATTTATTTGAACATTAGACTAGGCATAATTTTAATTTATAATAGATTTTCAAATAACTTGAATATTTGGCCACATAGTATTTCACCTACGATTCTCAAATCCAAGTACCATAAGGTAATAATGATTAATTTAAGCCAAAGGAACCTAATAAGAGGATATTGGTAGCTCACAGGCCAATTGAACTCCAAGCTAAAAAAAAAAAAAAAAAAAAAAAAAAAAAAAAAAAACACCAGGGACATCTGGAAGTTTAGTCAGCAGGAACTACAACAATGATCTAATAGAACAAATAATTTGGTGAGAAGCCTGCATGTGTGAAGACTGACCTAAGCCTGAAGGGCACCTGTTTATTTTGCCTTTGCATCATTCATTACTTTAATTACGGTAAAAGCTGTCTAGCTGGATTAGCACACAGCATGTCCTGCTCTCTGAATGAAATAATTCTAATTGATTTGAAGGGTTTGTGTGTGTGTGTGTGTGTGTGTGTGTGTGTGTGTGTGTATGGGTGGGTTGTTGTGTGGATGTGGGTGTAGATGTGTGTATGGGAGAGAGAGAGAGAGAGAGAGAGAATGAGAGGGAGCCTGATCCAACACACTCTGCTCTTTGATTACCCAATATTCTTAGAAACTCTCTACCCATTTGCATTTCTAAAAGTGACTGTTAAATATAAAGCAAAAAATTACTTCAACAGCTAGAACCCCACTTCCTTTGTCTGTTTCTGTATTACTCAAGTCCCTTACAGTAGTGATATCCTGTGAATCTAGTATTATTGTGCAGTAAATGGGATATCTATCCTTCTACCTTAGCCAACAAGAAAATACAAAACTAATTTTAGATTCATGGATTAAGCTTATCAATGACAAAGAGGAGTCTTGAGAAATAGAATAATGAATATAATTCATAGTTCTTACAGAGATGAATTTCCTATTAATATTATACATAAAATATTTCTTATTGAGAGGGATTCCCAAATTTTTTAACATCATCTTGAATAAGACCCACCCATTCATTTATGGGATGGTTCACTATTAAAATTTTTACTACACTAATATTTTCTGGTTTTTCCTCAATGAAGCACTTGTCCATTAATACCCTTCCCTTGACCATCTATTCTTAAGTTAATGAGAATATTCAATTATTGATCATTTAACTTTCCTAGTGCCTAGAAGAACTGAAACTCTTTTCTTAAAATAATGTTGGGCTAATAAATAAGTAATGTTCAAGTTGACATGGGATAGCCTGTCTTAGCAGGGATTTATTGGTGGGGGCCATCCATGAACAGTATTCTATTCTCACTCTAAGTGTGCTGGACAAATTACTGAAGAAAAAATGATAAACAAACAAATTGGGTTCAGCCACCACTTTCATGCTGATATTTTTTAATGCCATAACAAAAACCACATCTTCTTTCCTGCACTTTAAACTTATACTCCCAACAGCGTCCTGTCCCTTCTCTAAGCTCTTTCAAAGTCAATCAATCAAAAAGAGAATGTATCTACTTCTTTCTAAATTTTTGGTTTTCTAGAATGTATTTTTATACTAGTGAGTAGAATTATTATTGAACATGACACATTTATTAGAGATTTGGAAGTTATCTAAGACTCATCTTTATTCTTCATCAACTTATATTGTTTATCAAATCAAATTTGTCTTAACTTTTAAATTTGTTTCAAATCCCTCTTCTCTTTTTCAAACATACTGTCTTCAACTTAATTCAGTACTAAATATAATGAACTTTCAGATTGCTTTTTTCACATTTAAAATCCATTCTCCATTTTTTTTTTACTAGAGTGAATTTTCAATAATTCATTGGAGAGGATATGCTTCCCTTACTTAAAATTTTTCAGTGGTACTCCCTTGCATTAAAAAAAATCAGAATTTTTTTATTTTTTATTTTTTACTTTATTTTTTTTCAGAATTTTTTTAGAATGGCATATAAAATTCGTTCTAAAATAGCCCATGCCTAACATTCTAGCTTCCTCTCCCATCATCACTATATACTTCCTTTTCCTTTAATCATAAGAATCAGTTTAGATCTTACAATGTTCCCTGTTCTTTTACTTTTGATGCCTTTGTTCATTATTTGTCCTCTCTAAGTTCACATAGGTAACTTCTTTTCCTTCAAAGTGTTTGCATCATTTGAAGATGACAGGGTGAGATTGGCATTCTCCCTCAATCTCTTTCTTTTATATTACACCAGTTATTCAGTGCCATGAGTCTTATTCAACTGAATGTCATTAAGATCAATCACAACCTATGAATGAACTTTCACAACAGAATAACACCAGCCTCAAAATAGTAATATTAATAAGCATTTATTGAATTCTTACCAAGTAAATACTAGGCTTAATGGTTTGTACATATCATTTCATTTATCCCCATGAGAATAAACTGACCATTGTTACTACTGACAGCCTCTCTGTTTGCCTTTATTTGAATTATCCAGCAGCATTTAACACAATTCATTGCATTCTTTTCTGGAATGTATATTCTCTCTCTCTCTCTCCTACTTTTTTTCACTGTTAGACTATAGAGTATATTAGGACTTGCTTATCCCATATTTTCTCTATTTTCCAATCACTTCCTAGGTGATTTTATTTGGTCTCATGGCTTTTAGCATATTTAAAATGTTAGTGACTACCCTATATTTATTCCAACATAGACCATTTATATTAACTTCAGATTTGAAGTTATAAATCCAGCAATTTACACAAATTCTTTACTTAGATAGCTAACAAGCATTTCAAACAGCACATATGTGACAAGAAAGTTTTCATTTCTAACCCTCTTAATCTAATTCTGTAGTCTTTTATATCTCAATAAAAGACAACTTCATTTTTCTAGCCTTCTTATCACAAAACACAGAATTATTTTTCATTAATTCTGTTACTTGACTATCCAGATGTATCTGAAAATTTTATAGTCAATAGCTTCTAAAAATTCAGAATTAATTTATTGCCCACCACTCATTCTCACTTTACATTTTACAACTCACTCATTTCTAGCCACATTGGCCTCTTAGCTGTTTCTTAAAATGGTAAGCTACAACCTTACTGCTGCATACCTTTACATTTACTGTTCCCTCTTCCAAATATTTACAGTTTGCTGCATTTAGGCCCCTATTCAAATAGCACCTTATCAGTACAGTCTTCCACACCTTCCAACTACATTAGAATTGATTTATAAGCAACTTTTGCCGTCTTTTCCTTTCATTTGCTATCCTACTCAGGCTACTTTCTTTTTTCCTATGACATTTCTCATTCTGTGGTGTATTATATATTTTCTATCTGTTTGTTATCTGTATAGCCTACTCCATCACCATTATTATAATTTAAGGTCCATGAGATCCAATGATTTGGACTTTCCTGTTAACTGTTCTATCTGCTGAGTTAAGGACAACATCTAACAACCTGAAGGGGATTGTGGTGAGCACTTTCACTGCCTATTAGAGCGAATCTATTCTTTCATCACATGGATAATTGTTCTTTCTTAGTACTCTGAAGTTAGTGGTGGACATACTACATGCTTTGTCAAGGAAATGTGAATGAAAATGCTAAATGTTATTTCTAGGTGGCTGCATTTAATTGTTGATTCTTGACTCTTCAACCTCCTTTTTCTTCCTTGTGGGAAGTTCGTGGAAGTTCATGTTCATAAAGAGGTGCCAAAAGATTGCAGCATCCTGGAATGCTCAGTGTACACATGGAGGATCCAGAGTGGATTTGCAGGACAGGGAAGTAGGGAAGTAGACTTGTGGTATGTAACCACTGAAAGTTAGGAAGTATATTACCATAGTATAACTCATCCTATCAACAGGTGTCATAATCGGTAACTATGTGTTGAATAATTGAATAAATGATCTCTATTTAGTAGAGGTGGAAGCAAAGTCACAGTGAAGGTATGTTTTTAACTTAGAGTTGTCAATGGCAACCTGGAGTCAAAGCCAGACCACATGCAATATTTAAAACATGCAGTAATCATTTTAAGCAAGAGAGATAAACTGTTTATTTTATAGTTACTTATAATATAAATCAGTGACAAACAGATCATAATCCAATAACTGACTTAAAACAATGTTGACAAAGACACACTACAGGAAAAATATCTGGTTTTCTCAAGTTTTCTTCTATGTATTCTAAAATTATTTGAAAGTTAATGTCTAGGACTCTGTTATCTTAGAGACCTAAAGAACAATACTTCAGTGCCATGAGATTTAATTCAATATTAATCATTGTATATTTAAAGGTCAATACAACATGCATTAGACAGTACTTCTCTGTCTTCTGTATCTAAGTGGTTTTTTTAAAAAAGATTTTATTTATTTTATTTATTTATGAGAGACGCAGAGAGAGGCAGAGACACAGGCAGAGGGAGAAGCAGGCTCCCTGCAGGGAGCCTGATGTGGGACTCAATCCCAGAATCCTGGGATCATGCCTGAGCCAAAGGCAGATAGATGCTCAACCACTGAGCCATCCAAGCATCCCTTCTGTATCTATTTTTTTTTGATGGAAGAGATTGCACATGATTGTATCTCATAAAAGCATTTAATAATAATTATTTGAAATTAATTTCAGCATTCACAAAAATGTTTGCTTTCTTTCAGGAAGAAACAAAATTTAAGTAAGACAATATATCTCTCAATACCTTATTTTCCAACTCTTGAACTCAAATGCACTATATAATTACAGAACGGAAGGTTTTTGGTAATATTTACATCTTTATTTTAGATTTCAGAAGTCTCTTTCTCTCTTCTTTTCCCTCTTCTCTTAAAAATCTCTAATTGACTTTCTTTGGACTACATCCTATGTTGTTGGACTATATCCTATGTGTAAGACCTTAAAGCTTATTTCAGTTAATGGGATGTTCACTCCAAAAGAATTGAAAGCTCAAAATAAATAAACAGGAAAACATCATTACTTTTTTTTTCTTTTCTTTTTTTTTTTTTTTTTTTTTTTTTAGAGAGAGAGAGAGAAAAGTTGGGGAGGGGCAGAGGAAGAGGGAGGGAGAGAATCTTAACAGGGATGGAGCCTGAGGCAACTGCTTGATTTCACAATCCTGAGATCATGACCTGACCCAAAATCGAGAGTTGGACATTTAACCAAATGAGCCACCCAGGTGCCCCTATAACAAATTGTATTAGACCCCAAAATAAAAGCTGTTATGATTTGATATGTTTCATTTTATCTGCTATAGATATCATTTTGATGCTTTATTTATAATATGTTTGTATTTACTTCCTTTTTTATGTCAGTAGAGAATTATTGGAAAATACAAAAAAGGGGGAAAAGGAGCAATTCTTAAATACTCTAGACTGTTTCATAATGCTTTACTCCATTGCATTTACACAACTTTTGATCTCTTTCTTCTCCTTTTAGTGTTTTTTTTTTTTTTTTCCGTTGAAAAGTATGGGGAAGAGAATTTCATTATAGGCCCTTATGACTTAATTGTAATGTTAATTTTTAGCAACTTTTAAATCTACCGATTAGCCTATTTGACATTAAAACCCAACATTGTAATATTTTTGTTAGCTAAGATTTTCATAAATATCTGACCATTTTGAAATTATAAAATGTTCTGTCTAAATATATAATCTTATTATACCAATCCAATAATATAATAATATCTAAGTCCTATAAGCCTGTTCTCATATATATAGAAAAACCTTACTTTCATACATGAAGAAGATATACAGTTTTAGAGGTTTTACTCAACCATTTCACATTAGAGAAACAACAACAACAAATTTCATTTTTATTGCACCTTTGGTTTACTAATACATATAGTTTTAAATTCATCCAATAATCACAACTAGTCCTTTGCTACTTTTCTAATCATGTCCTTAGTGAATAAACCCTTTGACAGGTTCCTCAAAATTATTCATGTGAGAATTACATGCTCATCAGTTATGTATGTATATATTTGACCATTCAGTGACAGTTTGTCTGGGTATAAAACCCTTAGATTATAGTTTATTATTTTATAAGTAATGCTTCATTCTTCTTTTGAATTCAATGTTGTTGTAGAAATGTTTGATGTCAAACTGACTTTCTATACCTTTTAACTGTTTTAGTTTTTGTGCTAGAGGCATTGAGGATTTTGTTTTTCCTTTGTTTATTTATTTATTTATTTATTTTTTTATTTATGATAGTCACAGAGAGAGAGAGAGAGAGAGGCAGAGACACAGGCAGAGGGAGAAGCAGGCTCCATGCACCGGGAGCCCGACGTGGGATTCGATCCTGGGTCTCCAGGATCACGCCCTGGGCCAAAGGCAGGCGCCAAACCGCTGCGCCACCCAGGGATCCCTGTTTTTCCTTTGAAGCCCAGTTTTACTGATATATTTCTCAAGTGGACTAGATTAATTTTTTTCAAGTATAAAGTATATACTTCCTATATACAGATTTTCTTATTCAGGAACATAAATTTCTTTTTTGGGAAAAAATAAATTTTACATTTATTGGGCCATTGTACCTATATTTTTTTTTCTTTTTACTTCCCCCTTTTTTTGATTTGGGTTTCTTGGCTCTTTTAAGTTTGATCTTCTATATCTCTTACTATCATCTACTCTATTTTTATTATATTCCATATTTCACAATTTATTTAGTCTCCAGTTTCTTTCCAATGTTATAGTTTCATATTTTCTGATACTTAAACCTATCTTTCATGCTTTTATTTATATTTCTATGTATTATTGTAATGATATAATTATATATTTATGTTGTGATTATATATTAATATATAATATTATTATATTATATTAGATCATATTAATATCATATTAATATAATATTAATATAATATTAATAATAGTACAATTATAAAGCATATATGATTATATATGCTTATATTAATATCATATTAATATCATATTAATAATAGTACAATTATAAAGCATATATGATTATAATAACAAATTGTTATTTCACAGCTTTCTTTCACTATGTAATAATTAGTCCATTCATTTTATTCATGTTGAAATCATAAAAGATAAATAATTTGCTCAAGATATATCAAGTAAGCACCAGAGCTAAAAGGCAAACAGACTGCCATCTCATTTAAGCAATATACTAACATCTCTCTCTCTCTCATGTTTTCACCTTCCTCAGATGTTTTCACAGTCATATAAAGAAGCTTGCTATAATCTCTGGAAGATTAGATATCATATGGGAAAGAATCAAGGTGGACAGAGTAACAACCCCAATAATCAACCAGCCAGGTTCACAGGACTCTTCAGGACAATCCAGCTGAAGCCAACATTATAACTGACCAAAATTGGATGACCAAGGCCAGCCAGAACCATGTGATACACAGATAAGATATTCCAGACTGGTTCCTATCCAAATGGCTAATCCACAAAATAAAGAACATATAAGTGGTTATTGATTTAAGCCTCTACGTTTTAATGTAGTTTACTATGAAGTAAAAGATAACTGCTACAATATGCATTTATATTTGCCTAGAAGAAAGATGAAGAAATATGCACATCAAATTTTATACTGCTTAATTAAAGGTAGAAGAAATTATACCATCTATATGTGAAAGAGGAAAATATTAATATATTCTTAAAAGTAGTATGTCAGGAGAGAATGCTTATTGGCTATTTTCACTTTTCCCTTTATGTAGAATTGCCCAAATAACAGGACTCTGCTTTTATCATATATTTACTCATGATGCCCAGGGGAAGGAACTGGAAGTTACCTGAAGAATAAATGACTCTGAGCCATAAATAATCTCCCTTTTCCACCTTTGAAGTTAGCTGACTTGCAGCAGCAGCTCCTGTGCCAATCTGAATACTAGGGGCAGATCTGCCCCTGTGAATAACAGAGCAGCAAGTGGAGAGACTGTGCTCCCAAAACTGTATAGGTGAGTTTGTCTAATGCAGTAGTTCACTATAGAAAAGCCATATTCTCTCATAATAATAAAAATGATGATTATTTAGTATCAATCACAATAGTGTTTTTTGCTCAGTTGGTTTCAGAAATATATATTATTTTGGAGGAGTCTGGAGGAAGATGGCAGATTAGGAGGACCCCAAGCTCTCCCCATCTCTTATTTACAACTATATATCATCCACATTTAAGTCAATATACCGGAGAGTGATCTAAAAACTGGTAAAACAAACTTCACAACTAAATATAGAAAAACAATTGCATCTGAAAGGTCAGGAATATAAGAAAGACAGAGAGGAAGGCTACCTATAGAAGGGAGAGAGCTATACGTGCAGAGAGGGTAGAAACACAGGCCCTTGGACTGGGGAGCTTTACACAGGGATTAATCCCCATGTTTGCCCTTAAAAAAACACAGGCAAAATTCTGTGAGTTTGTAAAACCATAGGGACTTGGAGCCTGGAGGTTTAAAAATCAGCTGACTCAGTGCTGGGGTTGCTGAAAGGGCAAATGAGAGCTGGGCCACTGCCCTTAAAGAGACAACATCCTGCACAAAGAGAGAACATAAAAATGATAGTTTACATAATGAAGGGCAAACAGGAGGCAGATCTGTTCCTACTGATTTCAGAGCATGTTGAGGGACTTCTGCAACAATGAGGGAAATGGCAGGCATCATTCCCCTGCCCACCCCACTGAAACACCTGCGGGTGTAAACACACTCATGGACACTTAACACCAAACCTGCCAGCAGTTTGCCACAGCCACGAGTTCTCCTGAGATTCACCCACTCCAAGCCTGCTATTCTCAACCCCTGGACTCAGGGCAAATTTTGTTAGTAATTGAATGCATGACTGCCACCATAAACTATATCCAGCTGCCACACTGTACCCTGATGCATGCTGGGCCAGGTGCACCAAGCCTTACATCTCCAGCCATCCTAATGTGCAGTCCTCACCCATTGCAGCATTTCATGGGATCCAACAGAGGACCAGTGGCTCAGTGCAAATTTTACTGTCTCCGCTGCCCTGGCAACAAGTTCTCTAGAAGGCACACCCCTCAGAGCTGGCCTTCCTGGGTCCCACTAACACCACAAGAGTAGGCATAGCCCACAACAGGCAAAGAGTCAGTGGAGATAACTGCACTGAATGGAAAAGTGTCTCAGACAGAACAGCAGGGTGTAAGCAGCACACACAGGATAGTCTGCTGAGGTGCCAGGCCCTGGTGAACAGGGGACACAGCACTGCAGGGCACTTAAATACCTCCTTTTCATAAAATAACTACTTTCAAGAGTAGAAGATGTAGCTGACTTTCTTAACACAGAGAAACAGACACAGAAAGGTAGACAAAATGAAACAGAGAAAATTATCCCAAATGAAAAAACATGACAATGCCATGAGCAGAGATGTAAGTGAAACAGATATAAGTAGCATGCTTGATAGATAATTTAAAGCAATGATCATATGGACACTCATCGGACTTGAGAAAAAAGTAGAAGACATGAGTGAGACTCTTTACAACAGAGATAAGGAATAACCTAACAGAGATAAAAGGCTCAATAATCAAAATGGGGAAACATCCTTAGAGTGAACAGAGGGATGGAAAACAAAAGAATGAATTAATGGTCTGGAACATAACAATAGAAAGTAATCAAGCTGACCAAAAGAGAGAAAAAAGAATTATGTAACATGGGAATAGATTTGGGAATCTCAGTGACTCCACCAAACATAAAAACATTCATATTATAGGAGACTCAGAGGAGAAGAGAGAAAGAAGGGGCAATAAAATGTATTGGAAGATATAATAGTTGAAAACTTACCTAATATGGGGAAGGAAACCAATATCCAGGTTCAAAAGGTACCCAGATCTCCCATCAAAATCAACACACCAAGACATATTGTATTTAAATTTTCAAAACATAGTGATCAATTTTGAAAGCAGCAAAAGTCAGTAACTTACAAAGGAGAGGTCAGAAAGCCAGCAGGAGATTTTTCAGCAGAAACTTTGGAAGCCAGTAAAGTGGCATGATATATTCTACATGTTGAATGGGAAAAATCTCCAGTCAAGTATATCCAGCAAGGCTATCATTCAGAAAAGGAGATATAAAGTTTCCCCAAAAAAACTTAAAAGAGTCTGTGACCACTAAACCAGTCTTGCAAGAAATATTATAGAGGACTCTTTGAGTGGAAAGGAGAGACCAAAAGTGACAGTGGTAGGAAACACAAAAGAAGTAAAAATGAATATTTATATTAAAAATCACCCACACAAAGGATATTGAATATAACAACATATACCTAAGACATTAATAGGGGAGGAGAAAGGAATGGGTTCAAACTTAAATGGCCATTGACTTAATATAGACTGCTATATGGACAAAAGGTTATATATAAACCTAATGGTAACCCTACATTGAAAACCACTAACAAATATGCAAAGAAAAAAGAGAAAGAAATCCAAATATATCATTAAAGAAAATCAGCAAAACATGAAAGAGAAAGACAAGAAAGGAGAAGAGAAAAACTCCAGAAATAACCACAAAACAAGTAATAAAATCGTCATAAATACATACCTGAAAATAGTTACTTTAAATGTAAATGGGCTAAAGACTCCAATGAGAAGATATAGGGTGACAGAATGCATTAAAAAAAAAAAAGAAAAACAAGACCATCTATATGCTGCCTTCAAAAGACTCATTTTAGACCTGAAAACACCTATAGATTGAAATTTAGGGGATGAAGAAACATCTATAATGCAAATGAATGACAAAAGAAATCCAGAGTACCAATACTTACATTGGATAAAATAAACTTTAAATCAAAGACTTTAATAGGCAAATAAGAACACTATATAAAAATAAAGGGGGCACTCTAACAAGATGATGAAACAATATTTATGCACCTACATGGGGGCATCCAAATATATAAAAGAGCTATTAACAAACATAAATGAAATAATAAATAATAATACAATAATAATAGGGCAGTTTAATACCCCACTAACATCAGTGGACATATAATTTAAACAGAAAATTAATAAGAAAACAATGGCTTTGAATGACATACTGGAATAGATCAATTTAACAGATATATTCAGAATGTACTAAAACAATGGAATACATATTCTTTTAAAAAATGCACATGGAGCACTCTCCAGAATAGATCACATATTAGCCCATAAAATAAGCCTCAACAAATTCCAGAAGATTGAATTTATACAATGCATATTTTCTGACTACAATGCTATGAAACTTGAATTCAACCATAAAAGAAAATCTGGAAAGACCACGAATACATGGAGGTTAAACAGTATGCTACTGAACAATAAATGTGTCATAAAGGAGATAAAGGAAAATATTAAAATACATAGAAACAAATGGAAATGAAAACACAAAGGTCCAGATCTTTGGCATGTAGAAAATGCAGTTCTAAGAGGGAAATTTATAGCAATACAGGCCTTTGTCAAAAGAAAGAATAATCTCATATAAATAGCCTAAGCTTACACTTAAAGGAGCTAGAAAAAAAGCACTAAAACCAGCAGAAGGAAAGAAATTGTAAAGATTAGAGCAGAAATAAATGGTATAGAAAATTAAAAAACAATAGAACAGATCAATAAACCCAGAAGCTATTTCTTTGGAAAAAAATCAATAAAATTAATAAGCCTATAGCCAGATTTATCAAGAAAAAAAAGAGAAATGACTCAGATGAAATCACAAAGGAGGAGAAGTAACAACCAACACCAGAGAAACACAAACATTATAAGAGAATATTATGAAAAACTATATGCCAACAAATTGGACAACCTAGAAGAAATGGATAAATTCCTAGAGATAGAAACTACCAAAACTTAGAGGAAGAAATAGAACATTTGAAGAGACTGACAACCAGAAAAGAAATGGAATCAGTAATCAAAAATTCCCCCCCTCCAAAAAAATATCCAGGATCAGATGGTTTCCCAGGCAAATTCTGCCAAATATTTAAAGAAGAGTAATACCTATTCCTCTCAAACTATTCCAAAACACACACACACACAGAAAAGTAAGGAAAACTTCCACATTCATTCTCTGAGGCCAGCATTATCTTGATACCAGAACCAGACAAAGACATCCCCCCCAAAAAACTACAGACCAATATCTCTGATGAATATAGATGCAAAAATCCTCAACAAAATACTAACAAACATAATTCAACAATATATGAAAAGAATAATTCACCGAGATGAAGTGGGATTTTCCAGGATGCAAAGGTGGTTCAATATTCACAAATCAATCAACATGGTACATCATATCAATAAGAGAATGGATAAAAATCATATGATCATTTCAATGGGTGCAGAAGAAGCATTTGACAAAGTGCAACATCCAGAGAACACATCTCAACATGATAATGGCATCTATGAAAAAAAGAAAAAAACATAGCTAAGATCATCCTCAATGCTGAAAAACTGAAAACTCTTCCTCTAAGGTCAGGAACAAGACAAGGATTCCACTCTCACCACTTTTATTCAACATAGTACTGGAAGTCCTAACCACAGCAATCAGAAAAAAAATAAAAGTAATCCAAATTGGCAAAGAAGAAGTAAAACTTTCAATACTTGCAGATGACATGATACTATATATAGAAAACCCAAAAGACTCGACCCAAAAACCTGCTAGAATTGATAAGCTAATTCAGTAAGTTGCAGGCTACAAAATCAAACACAGTAATCTGTTGCATATCTATACACAAATAATGAAGTGGCAGAAAGAGAAATTAAGAAAACAATCTAATTTATAATTACACCAAAAATAATAAGACACCTAGGAATAAACCTAATGAAAGAGGTGAGAGATCTGTACTCAGAAGTATAGAATACTGATGAAAGAAATTCAAGACAACATAAAGAAATGGAAAGACATTCCATGCTCATAGACTGGAAGAACAAACATGTTAAAATCTCTATACTACTCAAAGTAATCTTTCCATTTAATGCAATCCCAAAGTACCAATGGCATTTTTCACAGAATTAGAACAATTTGGGATGCCTGGGTGGCTCAGCAGTTGAGGGTCTGCCTTCAGTTCAGGGCATGATCCCGGAGTCTGGGATCAAGTCCCACATTGGGCTCCTTGTGGGGAGCCTGCTTCTCCCTCTGCCTATGACTCTGCCTCTCTCTGCGTGTCTCTCATAAATAAATAAAATCTTTAAAGAAAAAAGAACAAACCATTAAAAATTTATAAAGAACCACTAAAGATCCCAAATAGCCAAACAATCTTGAAAAAGAAAAGCAAAGCTGGAGGCATCACAATTCTTGACTTCTGGTTATATTACAAAGCTTGTATAATTAAAACAGTATGGTACTGGCAAAAAAACAGACACATAGATCAATGAAACAGAATAGAAACCCCAGAAATGGACCCACAGCTATATGGTTAACTAATCTTTGACAAAGAAGGAGAGAATATTCAATAGAAAACGGATACTTTCCTCAGCAATGGTGTTGGGAAAACTGGACAGCAACATGAAAGAAGAAGAAACTGGAACACTTTGTTACACCACACACAAAAATAAGTTCAAAATAGATGGAGGCCCAAGTGTGAGACCTGAAATCATAAAGATCCTAGAAAAGAATGCAGGCAGTAACCTCTTTGACATCAGCTGTAGCAACTTTATCCTAGATATATCTCCTGAGGCAAGGGAAACAAAAACAAAAATAAGCTATTGAGACTACATCAAAATAAAAGAGACAGTGAAGGAAACATTCAACAAAACTAAAAGGCAATCTATGGAATAGGAGAAGGTATTTTCCAATGACATATCTGATAAAGGGTTAGTATCCACAATATATAAAGAACTTCTAAAACTCAATACCCCAAAAATGAATAATCCAATTAAAACAGGCAGAAGACATGAACAGATACTTATCCAGAGAAGAGAAGACATCCATATGGGCAGAGACACATCAAAAGATGCTCATCACCGCTTACCACCAGAGAAATGCAAATCCAAACTACAATGAGCTTTTACCTCACCCCTGTCAGAATCAGAATGGTTAAAATCAACAACACCAGAAACAACGGTTGTTGGCAAGGATGTGGAAAAAGGGGAACTCTCTTGCACTGTGGTGGGAATGTGGACTTGTGTGGCGACTCCGGAAAAAAGTATGCATGTTCTTCAAAAAGTTAAAAATCAAACTATCCTATGATCCAGCAATCACACTACTTGGTATTTGCCCAAAGAATATAAAAACACTATTCCAAAAGGATGCATGCACCCCTATGTTTACAGCAGCATTGTTTATAGTAGCCAAATTATGGAAGTAGTTCAAGTGTCCATCCACTGATGCATGGGTAAAGAAGATGTGGTATGTATACACAATGGAACATTATTCAGTCAATAAAAAGAATGAAATCTTGCCACTCGCAATGTCACAGATGGAACTGGAGAGTATTATACAAGTGGAATAAGTCAGAAAAAGGAGCATATTGTATGATATCATTCACATGTGGAATTTAATTGTTTTGTTTAAGAAACAAAACAAAGGAGCAAAGGGAAAAAAGGAGAGAGACAAACCAAGAAACAGATTCTTTTTTTGTTTTAAGATTTTATTTATTTATTCATGAAAGACAGAGAGAGAGAGAGAGAGAGAGAGAGAGAGAGAAAGAAGCAGGCTCCATGCAGGGAGCCTGATGTGGGACTTGATTCTGGGACTCCAGGATCACACCCTGGGCAGAAGGCAGGTGCTAAACTGTTGATCCACCCAGGGATCTCCCAAGAAATAGATTATTATTTGATTGTTACCAGAGGGGAGGAAGGTGGGGAGATGGGTTAAATAGGTTTTGGGGATTAAGGAGCTCACTTGTTGTGATGAGCACCAGGTATTGTATGGAAGTGTTGAATCACTATATTGCACACCTGTAACTAATAGAACGCTCTGGTAACTAACTGGAATTAAAAAAAAAAAAAAACTTTAAAGAAAAAAAGGACCACAGATTTGTGAAAGCAGTAAAAGGGTAAAATTGTCCTTCAAGTTGAAAAAAAAAAAATGTCAAACTCATAGAAACAGAAGGGGTGGGGAAATAGGGTAAGGTTGGTAAAGGAGAGTACAAATTTTTAGTTATAAGATGAATAAGGTCTCTAGATAAAGTGTATACATGGTGACTATTATTGATAATATTGTATTATATAACTGAAGTTTCCTAAGAGAGTAGAACTTAAGTGTTTTCACATGCAAAAAACCCCTAAATATGTAAGGTGATGAATGTGTGAATTAATTTGCCGGTAGGAATCCTTTCACGATGTGTGTGTGTGTATATATATATATATATATATATATATATATATATATATATATAATCATAATGTTATACACTTTAAAAATAAATAAATATAAGCAATGAAAAAGAAATATATTATTTTATTATAATGGACTGTAATATAAGTAGTGAAAACCATATAGTCTACATATATGACCTATGATAAGTTAATGCCCTTGCTATGAAAATTAGTAGTGTCTTGCTAGGCGAAATGGCATATCTGCTAAATTGAGTTCTTGGATATATCTAGGCAAGTCTTCATTAATTTTCTCTGAAATTTTTAGTAGGCAGGGAAAATACCTAAGAAAGTGATCCATTTAGTCCCATTCTTTATACATCTGAAGAATTTAATATTTAGAAAGAAACGGAAGATGAAATAAGTGTTTATTCAATTCAATTGTATTTTGGACTGCCCTAGAAACCACACAGAATAGCAACCCAGAGTGACTTAAGTGTAATTGATCTTTTAGATTGGTCGCATCACACTATGACTTTGGTTACTATATAAAGCTATACAGACTTTCCCAAAATATTTTTGTATCATCATGTTTCATTTATTTTAGAAAAGAATGCTATTTCAATCCAAACTAAATGGAAATACTTGAGTTTACAGAAGCATTCTATACTGTGACCTTTAAGTAACCTGGGAGAGGGCTCAAAGCACCTTTTACTACTTAATCAAATTATAAAACTTGGAATTGCACTTCTTTCACAGAAGAAAACTACATAGTAGCATTCATGAAATAGCTAATTTCTCCATAGATTTAAATGTAATAGAGAACAAATTCTGATATATATATATATATATATATATATATATATTTATATATTCATTCTATATAATTCTTTTATGTACTCTATAAAAGCTGACATAACAGCTCAGCCAAGTCTTCTCTGTTGACACTGAATGACTCAGTGTAACCACAATAGCAGTGAGTGAGTTTGGAAAAAACTTATGTCTTTGAATAGGGTTGCCCGATTTAGAAAATAATGTAATCATCCCTTGTAATCAAGCCAGGTAGCTATTTAGCCCATCTTTAAATAAGCACTTCTAGAAAAATAAATTCTTCAGCATCAGGTCAGTGTTAGTGAACACCAATTATTGGATCCTGCAAATGACCAGCTCCAAAGTACCAGACTTAAGAGACTAGGTAGCTTAAAATAGAATGAGAGCAGCCATCTGGAAACCAGAGCAGAACAGTGTATAGATTGAATCTACCCAGGCAGCGGGAGATACACCTGCAGGCTGAAAGATTGCTAGGGTAGTATACTGCAACACCTTGCAAAGTCTAGCACAAGCCCCCTTGCACCACACATGTTCACAATGAAATTCGGTTTAAGGAGAGTAATAAGGCAAGCACATTGTTGGTATGTCGTTACCTTGGCGGCAAATATTCACTTAGAGCAATTAGCTTGAATAGTGAGATTTTAATCATTTCGTTCTCAACATAAATATTTAGATAATCGATATGAAAGGTATTTATTTTCTCTATAGTTGGCTTTGCTTCCTAGCATTAGTACTGCATGACAGATGGCTGATGTCATCTCTGCTTGGAAGAACTCAGTTGGCAATATTAGCATGGCATATTTCTGGGGACTTGTGATATGCCATGAGACGAAAAATAAAAGGGTCCAAAAGGGAATTCCCCAAAGCAAATATATTTCTGTGGTTTAATACTGTACCTTACAGATTCATCATAAAGATATATATATATATATATATATATATATATATATATATATATATATATATCCTGTATAATTAATGTTTTATTTAAACATATTAAGAGTACCATAGGACATATTCTTTGAACACTGCAAGTTAACAATATCACAAGCCCATGGGTTGTTTAGATTTGTTTCATCTTCATCTTTGTTCAGGCTCTGCAGATAGAATCACCTTAGGGCTAGCAATGTGTGATCCCACATAGGACACCAACAATTATGGCAACAAAAGAGAACTGCAAGATTGACTTTTATGAAGTTCTCATCTTATCAGTCAAAAATGATTCTACTTGGTTTTAAGTTCTGAAATGAGTTCTATGTGCTGGATCTATTATTTATTTTTATTTTTTCTTTGACAGAGATAGAAAGAGAGAGAGAGAGAGAGAGGAGGGGTGGGGGAGAGGGAGATAGAGAATCCCAAGCAGGCTCTACTCCCAGCACAGAACTCAACACCAGGCTCCATCCCACAACCTTGAGATCATGACCTCAGCTGAAATCAAGAGTTGGATGCTCAACCGACTGAGCCATGCAGGTGTACCTGTTCTGGATCCATTACTATACTTTTCAGTCTACATTCTCTCTCCTTTATGATGCCTGCAGCCACTAAGTGACTTCTGTCAAAACCTTTGGATTTAGAAAGAAGGAAGAATATGGGACCAAAACAGAGTACCTAGTGGAGGAGGCTACGGGGAGGAAGGATACAGGAAGATTTTGTTAATGGGAGAATGAGACGTTGAATAATATTAAAGCAATTCTTATGTTCCAGGTAATCTTCTGGATACTCTAGGTAAATTAGGTCATTTGATGCCCTGAATAAAGCAGTGAGGGTGGGGCCAATGAGGTTAAACAATTTAAACCTCAATGGTTTCCAAATGAGGAAATTGAGGGGCAGAACCCTTAAATAACTTACTCAAGTTGTCAGATCTGGATTGTGGTGGAGCTGGGTTTCAAGTTGAGGTACTTTGGCTGCAGTGTCTGTGTTCTAACCATAGCACTAGACACAAGAATGCAAAGAATCCATCCCTGAAAGGAAGGGCAGAGTACTAATTGTTATAATCTGACTTCTACCAACAAAGACTTGCAGATTTCGGTTCAGGTTTATAGAAGAGTATCATCTCCTTGAAGAAAGGGATTGTATTTTTATTGTCTTTCTCTCTTCTCTATAGTATAATATGCAATCTTAAAAAAATAAGTATAATGACCATAATAGTTATATATAGAGAGATTCTACAGATCTGAAGGAGAATTTTAAATACTATTTTTGATAATAAATGGATAAGTGTAGGAGAAAGCAAAAGGCAAAAATATCAAGACAATAATTCCTTTTATAATGTGACAATTTTTGTAAGGAATTGCTATTCCACCAAAGGTCTCCACATATCTTACATTCAATTGGAATTGGTTAATGACATTAACAGGATTTTTGATGGGACTATTAATTTAAATAACCTTGGAAAGTTTCCTGAATTTAAGATTAGATTGTGACTGGTAATTCCTCTCTTAAAGACCTATATAATCACAAGATCAATGTTCCTTTCTTCATTTTCATTGCTCCAATCATTGAAATACCTCTGAATTATTTCATTTGTTGTCATTATTTCAATTTCCCCAAGAGTCTCCCAAGTAGAATATCCATATTCATTAAAGGGGAAATAGAATTTTATAAGACTTCGTGTTCTCAACTATTGAAAACTAATGACAGTTACTTAATAGTATAAACATGTGACTGAAGATGTTAAGGTTCAAGATATATTTTTTCAGATGTTAGGAGTTATTATAAATTTTTAATCACAAATTAAAAGCTAATAAGCCTTATATATATGTATATATATGCCTTATATATATGTGTGTGTGTATATATATCACTGTTTTATATAAATAATAGTTCACTTTAATATAACATTAGTACCAAAATATATATATAACCGGAAATACTGTTGATATTAATGCTATATTAAAGTGAACAATTCAGCAGATGTAACATAAAGGGGGCTAATACCTTCCGTCAGATGCCTTTGTCTCCAGACTTAGTATTTTACATACTAGAGAAATGTACAAATAAAACATGGCCATGACATTCATAAGATAAGATTTTTATTAATTTGCTAGTTTTTTAGAGGGAATAAAATGAAATTGTCTATGTAACATTATTAAAAAGGTTTTATATTGATCTATCATCTGAAAACATTATATCCAATAAATTATAATTAACCCATGATACCTACAAGTACCCATGTCGGCTTGGACCATTACACCAGCAAATTTGAAACAGGTCAGCCTTATCATGGCAGCAAAAATGTGCTGCATTTTACCTGACTTTGTTCGTCGTTCATTGCTATAGCCTCAACCACTGCAATTGAGAAATGGAGCCTGAGAGGAAAATGTTCAAACTGGTTTAATGGTGCTGTGTGTTTCTTCTCTAAGTATGATTAAATAATCATAAGAACTTCTCTAAGGGCTAATCTGCTATATTTTCCAGATTTTCACCTTGGGGACATATTGTCCCTTGTCACTGAAACCTCGGGGACAGAAGGGGACGCCACAGGGTGGCACAGCAGGAAACTGAGACACTGATGAAACAGTGTTCAGTTAATGAAGGCATGGCCCATGGCCTCCGCTGCTCTGCCATATGTTTGAAGAAATGCTAATGACTACAATTCAAATATCTTTTTCATCTTAACTATATGTAAATGTGTTTATAAATGCTCTCTTATAAATATACGATCACATTTTTAAAAGCCAAGTGCTAATGTTGCTTTCAACATCTATAATACACAATAATTAAAACTTAAGCAATTCTGCTTAATTATACCTTATGGGAAACTGTACAGTAATTTATAGAAATTAAGCAGAAAAACAAAGATCAACAGAAATAAAGCAGCAGTTGAACAACTGAATAATAAATCACTTTGATCATTAATTTACAGCAGCAAAATCATTATAAGTAAAAGACTTCGATCCGAATTCTTAAGCAGCTGACTTGTGAGAAAGAAGGTGTTAGAAATTTGGGTTTTCCTTGTAAGAGCACAGCTTGAACTGATGGTGTCATTGTCTACTATATTTGTTTTTATGCTGCCCCTCCAAAATCATGCAGTAATTTTTGGTGGAAAACTTTCATTACTCTAGCTCTGATCTGAGATGGCTTTCCTATTTTCCCATACTCAGCCCTAACTTTGCAGATGATTATTTGCTCAAAAATGGTCCCTTTTATGACGGACCCATTCTTCAGTGGCCCAGCCTCTGTAATAGCTGTCACTGAAAACTGGTTCATGCACAATTTAGGATGTTTTGTACATCATGCGTTTTTGTTTCTGTTTTGTTTTGTTTTTATATCATGTGTTTTAAAAACTACTCTAGGAGCTCACTTGATTAAATCTATGACAGTTCAGCTAACTGCATTCTAATCAGTAAAAATGGCATATTCTCACACTCAGGAATGCTCCTTCTCAGTATTAAAAATGTTCAAATTTATGGATTAAAATTCCTTTTAATTAATGAGATCAATATACATATGCTTGACTTAATTGAAATACAAGTTCTAAGTTTGAATAGCCATTATTTTAAAATGTTTTAATAGAAAGATGTATTATTATTTGTTTTAATGCCTAAGACAAAATTATTTGTTTAAATTCTGCATGTCTGCCTTCTCTTTTAGTAGAAGTGTTTTTGAGAATATTTATGTAATTAATATTTTTATTTTCTATAATAGCGACTGAATTTCTAGCTTTCTTAGAATTTCCCCACATGGACATTATGAAAATATTACTTTATTTTATTTTACTCTAGTGCTTCATAGTTTCCATTTTAATATTTATAGTTTAATTTGGAATTTAAAAAAATACGATGGGAGACCCTGTTACCATTTTATATTTTTTAAGTAGATGGACAATTTTTTAACATCATTTATCCCATGCATAAATTACTGGATTTATCTGTAAACCTTGTCAGATATTAAATTCCCATAGATGGGAAACAAGATGTCTATTTGTTTCTAGTTTATCCTGTTTCTCTCATCCATTTGGTATTTCTTTATGCATAAACTTTATTTCTGAAGCATTATGACCGGTTTTAATATATAGCTGGACAAGTCCCTCATTCTTTACTCTTCCTTTCTTTTTTTTATTCCCAAAATTCCTTGACATTTTCCCCAAATAAACTGTAGAATTTTTGCATACTGGTCCACACCTGCCTCACCACCAATATATTTGATTGATAAAATGATAGATGCAATATTATGAATTTAAAATTATAATATTCACCCTGAATTTAATTTGTCCTGAAAGCTATACAGTTTTAAACAGGAATGAATCTCCCTATGCTGATTTTTCATATCTCATCATCCTACCTCCAGCTGAGAGGTAACCATTATTTTGAAGTTTGTATTTATCATTCCATTTACTTGGTAGACAGTATTTAATTGATACATAACTAGTTGGTGGATATTTAAAATAATACTATAATTCATTAAGCTTCTTGTTTTTTATTCCAACATCATGTATGTATGATTCATCTTTGCAATTGCATGCAGCTATAGTTTATTCATTTCTCCTGCTTTATAACAGTTCACTGTGGGAATGTGCCTCAGTTTGTTTTCATTCTTTTTGGTGGAAATTTGAGATACTTTATGATTTCTTTATTATGACCATTTTGCTATGAATATTTCATATATGCACAAATGCAAGAATTTCTCTAAAGTAAACTTATTAGTGAATTTGCTGAATCATAGTGTAGGTGAATGTTCAACTTAAAAAATAATAATATATATTTCCTAATGTGTTTGTACCAAACATTCTTGCATTTCTTTTGTGTCTGAATGTGTACCTGTGTTTCCATATTTGTTTTTATAATATTTTTATATGAAAATATACTCAATTATTTCCACTTAATTCTGCAAAATCTACTGATCAAAATTTTGTTCCAGCTCATTAAAAAAAAAATCTTTAAATCACTACTGTAACTCTACCAATATGATCTCAAACAAATTATTTTATAGCTGTACACTGTTTTCTCTTCAGAGAAATGGGAAAAGAATAGAAACTAATTCATTTAGCCACTGCTAAAATGAGATGAAAAGGCCAGTTTAGGAAAGCAGAGTCTAGAACATAGAAAACATTCTGTAGTGCCAGGTGTTTGTTATTGTTGCATGCTGAATAAAATTTCGGGACCTGTTTTGTTCAAAGATTTGAGGAAAGTAAAAAAATAATAATAATAATTTATAAATTTAGCTGATCATGTGGACATTGGGAAAGGCAAAAAATTAACATATGTAATTTTTATATTAATCTAGATAACTTCACAACCCATTCTCCAAATTTAAAAGTTAATTACCCAGATATTTTAGCTGTATGTAGTCAACCACAAGTTATGACTGTAATATTTATCTAAATGTTCTAGAATTATGTTGACATGTTTGGTTAAGTGTTCCATTCCTTCCAAAAAGTACCTGGTCAGGAAGACAAGAACATTATTTAAAAGGTAAGGGTAAAAAAGATGGAGATGACTAGCTAATGCATGCTGAAAAACAAAAGACTAAAGTTAAGCAACTTCCTCAATGCAGGCTAAAGATTGAGTGATGAAAAGCCATTAGACTGATTTTATAGATCTCGAAAATAAAGGTCAGTGGTTCTTCTCCAAATGGGGTTGACCACAAATATATCAGGATGTAATTGAAAATAAGCTGATGCATTTTCATCCCTCTCTAAGAATATCGTATATGTAGATTTCCTCCATATCAGTTCCTCTTTTCTTTAGGCATGTACTAAAGGACTCTGATTACAAAGGCCACCCAGTCCTTTCTTTAGCAAAAGCCTCTTAGTAAAGAAATGTCACATGGTCAAAACCAAAACTGACAAAAGGGCAAATTCTCCTTCTCCTTCTTCATTGAAGATGATTACAAGTTAGAATAATACATTCAAAGGCATAATTCTTGAAATTCATTTCCCAGACAAGAATCACAGGAAAGAAATATGAAACGATGAGTGATAGAAGTGGACAATGTTTACTGGTAAATCATTTGCATAATGTTTGCATATGAATATATTACTTATGAGTATGTACTTTTCTCGTATTATTTTTCTTAATAAATTTGATTTTGTTTTTAACAAGAAAGGGCAGTGTCTCTCTTTCTACTTCTGTCTGGTGCTGTTCCGGGTTATAATAGACTTTGTCAATCTATTTTTCTTTTTATGGCCACTTAGAGATGGAAAAATGATACATCTGTCCTGGGGGTTGTGAAAATGGCTTAATGATGCAAAGCATATGGAAATGCTTCCAAATAATGTGTAATAGCTGGTTTAGGAAGTGAACACTGTTTTGAAGTTTACTTGGGAGAAATTGATGATTGGGAAAGTTGGAGGTTTGAGAGAAAACTGAATAATTTACATATATGATCTGGAAACTTGACACATTTCTTGGATCCCAGGGAAGATGTGTGATTGCCTTTTGAGAAGAGTAATCTTCCTTACACTTCATGTTCTGACAGGTGACCCACACGAGTAACCCCTTCACTATGAAATGAAATATTAAAATCAGCACAGACTTTTGAACAAAGCAGAGATATTGGGAACGAGGTGGTGTCTGTGCCCTGTGGAGTACATAAATACTTGTATCTCCAGTGAAAGAGATACTTGAAATTCCTAATATAAAATACAAATTGTAGGGTTCCCTGGGTGGTTCAGTTGGTTAAGGGTGGGACTCTTAATTTTGGCTCAGGTCATGATTCTCAGGGTCATGAAATCAAGTGCCACATGGGGTTCTGCTGAGTATGGAGGTTGCTTAAGTTTCTCTCTCTCCTTCTTCCTCTGCCCTTTCCCACCCCCAGCTCTTTCAGTCTCTAAAAAAAAGAAATGAAAAAATACAAATTACACAGCATGGATAAGCGGAAAGAAAGGTGCCACATAGGGGCATAGCACTTGTTAGTCTTTGAACAAGACAAGGAATTGAGGCTTCCTCAGTCAAACTTGCAGCTGGGAAGAATGCCTTCATTTTGCCATCACTCTCCCTCTCCTCCCCAGTGGCCTGTCCTTTTACAAAATTCTTACTTCCTCCTTTTCAGATATGATCCTTACTCCAGAAGTTAGCAAACCACTGCCTCTTTTATCAGAGACTCTTGTACATGTCATAGTTGAAAGCTCTTCTGAGATTTGGGGTAGGGAGAATTTGAATAAACAGGGAAGCTGTCTTAGTTTTGTTTTTTTTTTTTCTGTCCTGAATATTAAATGTTAGCTATAATTCATTTATTAAAAAAAATAAACAAAAAAGTCCCCAAAAAACACAAAGCAAAAATCTTTTTGCTGAGAGGTAGACTCTGCTAATTCTTTCTTAAGTCTACAGAGAAAATGATAAACTACCCCATGCACTGACCCATTGTTAACTATATGACTGCCATAGACTGAAAGGTTGAAATCCAAATTCATTTTACTCAGGGGGGTGGGAAAGGAAGAATCATCATTTTTACTCATGGAGTAAAAATGGGGCCTTTAAATGACTTACTTGAATCTTTATTCTAATTAATTGTGAACTCAAGTTTCTCTGATGAAAGGAGGACAAAATTAAAACAGGAGTATTTCTTTACAGATGTTTCTTCAGTTTTAATGGCTAAGCTAAATCTAAGCAATTTTCACAGTTTTCCAAGGAAATTTATCTATATTTGAAGTTCTCTAGTATTTTATAGTTTTCTACAGAATTGAATTCAAGAAAATAAATTAACATAAATATTGATCATTTTAAAATTATGTTAAAAATGAGAGATTAAGATTGTATTCTCTAAAATATGAGCCTGTAAAGGGAATGAATGAATTCCCAAGTGTCTGAACTTTTCTATCTTGTTTTAAAAAAATCTCATTAGCCATAACAAGGAAAAAATCAACAAGTATTAATTTTTAAACAAAGATATAGGTCAAACACATGAATTATTGCCAAAAATTACTTTTATAAGAATGTGTATATCGATACATAAATTTTATTTGTATAAAGTCATTTATGAGGTAACAATATAGCAATGTACTTTAAACCACATGAGCCAAGTATTTTAATAGGGCTATAACCAGACTTGAACTTAAAAAATTCCCAAAGCTAGAGAGGAAGCCAAATATTATGATTGATTCACTTTTTTCTTCCATGTATTGCTGTTTCTAATTTTAGAGTATTCCATACATTTCAGCATACTTATATCTTAACATAGAATGGCAATACATAGGCCTCATATGGCAAATCATAGATCATGTTTGGGAAAGGTAATGAACAATCATCTCAATTGATCAATAAAAATTGTTGAGAATCAAGTAAGTTTTAAGGCAATATTATAAGGCTCTATATTAAACATGTTGAATGTCCATACATGCATAATAAAACATTTAGTTAGGGAATTATTTTGCTATTCTTCTCAGAATGAAAATACTCAGATATTTCTAACTAACTATTCTTGAGCTCCACTATTTTAACAAGAATTAAGATTATGAGGCCCGCACACAGATAGTAAATGGCAGGAACCACATTAAATTCAAGTCTTCTGTAAACTCCTATGGGTGTAATTAGTGGCATTTCTCACTTATTAAAGACTCACTAGCGACTTTATCTTTTCATTTCAAACAATGGGTATAAATGTTGCTGAATTTAGCCCCATCCATTACTGATGTTGTTAGAAGCTGTAAGAAAAAAACTAGAAAGTGAGTCAGTCACTTTGTGTAACAAACACTATGAAAGTTGATTTTTTTAAAAACTTTTTTTTAAAAAAGATTTTATTCATCAATTCATGAGAGACACACAGAGAAAGAGAGAGAGAGAGAGAGAGAGAGAAGCAGACACACAGGCAGAGGGAGAAGCAGGCTCCATGCAGGGAGCCCGAAGTGGGACTCGATTCCGGGTCTCCAGGATCACGCCCTGGGCTGAAGGAAGCACTAAACTGCTGAGCCACCCGGGCTGCCTTGAAAGTCATCTTAATGCAAGTTATCCTCTTTCTTATATCTCAGCTTCATTTTCCTCACCTATTGAGATTTTGAAAAGTTGACTTTTAGTCTTTTTTGGTATTAAAATTCTATAGTTAAAAAATAAGAATACCAAATTTTTAATGTTTGTATACTCAGTTGATGGCCAGCACTGCTGTTTCCCATATTTGATACATTATATGAGGTTTGGGTTCCAACGCGATTGTAAAATCATGATCAGCATGACATCACCATTCTCTGTACATGCACTCTTTTAATTTTCATTTCTTAGGTAGTAGAGATGAACCTTACATAATAAAATATGACAATATTTCTTCTATAACTCACACTAATTTTCATTACAATTCCTCATTTTGCCATATAGCCAAAATTCAACTTCAATAGACTTTTAAGTCCTCCCTATCTCTTTAACGGATTATTCTAAAATAGTTGGGGAATACCTTAATTCCAAACTACTGGGGTGGAATATCTCTGGCTTGGGTCTATAATCTATGACTGCTGGCCCTGATCAAAGTCTTTGTTCCAGTAGGGGCTTTCCACATAGGTCCTGATGATCTCAGCCTTTATACTATTCTAGATTTAATTCTCAGTTTGCACCTACATCTTATCCTCTGAGTAAAACAAGTTCCTGGGTTATGCCACATAAGCAGGTCCTTGATCCTGCATCATGAAGGCCCACATGATATTCTCCAAGGCACAGACATTACTTCACGTTCCCGTGCCAGTGTCTGGGTTATGGACAAACTACAGGAGGCTGTTCACTCCCACCTGCCTGTACATACCAGACAATTTTGCTGCTCTAGTGTCTTGGTAATTTTCTGGGCTTTTCCTTAGGACAATGGAGTGTAAATCATCTCTATTCCCATTTGGGTTTTTATGTCTTATACCCTTACCTCATCACGAATAAGATCCAAGTCCACATTCATTCACAGATTCCTCTCTTCCTCTCTTCCTCTCTCCCTCCTTTCCTCCCTTCCTCCTTCTCTTCCTTCCTTCCTTTCCTTTCCTTTTCTCATTTTTCTTTCCTTTTCTCTTTTCTTTCTCTCTCCCTTCCTCACTCCCTTCCTCCCTTCTTTTCCTGTCTTTCGTGCCTTTTTCTTTCTTCTCTGTATGATTTCATCTTCTTCATCCAGTTTTTATCTAAGCTGATATCTGAGTCACCACTCATTGTGAGTACCTTTTGGAGGTTTAGGCTATTAACATTCAGAAGCGCTTTGGCACAATGCATGTTCCTCATCCAGCTTCTTAAATCGAAAAGCATTAAAGGACAATAAATGGTCAAAAAATGTTAATGCTTTGAAATCTTATGCTACCTCATCCACATTTATTACCTACTTCAAATTGAGGGGAAAAATTGGGTTAGTTGGACATGCCCATTCTATTGACCATTTGAGGCTTCATACCAAAAGGATTGGCTGTTACTGGTTTTCTCAATTTATAAGCAATGTACATTATTTAGTGTACTTTCTGAATGATATTTGTAGTCCAGGTGTCATAAATGCTAAGATTTGGCATGATCTTGTCAAAATACTGTGTAAGATTTTCTTTCTTTCTTAAAAAGAGACTTTCTTTCTAAGGTTTATTAAGGAAGCATATTTCTGGATTATTCCTAGAATAATCATCTTAAAATAAAAATATTTGTAGAAAATCATCCATTTCATTTAATTAATGTTAATTTACTGGCAATGGATTTTTCTAAATAATTATTAATGGATAATTTATTATTTTACAATTAGCCATTCTGGCTTAACTACATGTCACAAACCTAAAAATAAGTACAAGTACATTGGCCTATCTTTTTGGTTTACCTGGGAAAGTCCTAGTTTTCACCTGTTATTTTCTGAAATTATTTATTGTGACTCCTTTTATGTGGAAAAGAAAGTTTGTTTCGAACTACAAATTATTTAGTGTCCTAGTTATAAGAGATTATATCTGCCTAACTTCTTCCTGCATAGATTATGACTAGATTAAGGAGTTTAAAAGTTTCTCTTGGACAAAATATACTATTTGTTACTGATAATAATCCTGGGATATTTAACATTTTTCATTCCTCCTGAATTCTAGGAAATGTTTTTTTCCATTGTTCAAAAATAAGTCCAATTATCACAGAAAATGAAGGTATTTTGATGAAAAAGAAATTTTGATATCAGTCATTATGTCAGCATTACAACCTTAAATATAATATTCTCAAAAATCACTTTATTACTTACACATTCCTTACATCCGCACAACATGGAAATCAAAGGCCTAGCCCATCTTTCAAAACAGTAGCTCTTAGTGACTTTAAGATTCAAACACAACAATTTTTCATCTGATCTTTCAAAACTCAGCACCACTTCATCTAAATTAAATTCCGTAGAATTTCTTTTTTTTTAATTTTTTTTTTATTTATTTATGATAGTCACACAGAGAGAAAGAGAGAGAGGCAGAGACACAGGCAGAGGGAGAAGCAGGCTCCACGCACCAGGAGCCCGATGTGGGATTCGATCCCGGGTCTCCAGGATCGCGCCCTGGGCCAAAGGCAGGCGCCAAACCACTGCGCCACCCAGGGATCCCAATTCCGTAGAATTTCAATCAAGTTTCCTACATGAAGAATAAGATTTCAGTTTCAACCATCATTCTTCATTGTTGTTGCCTGTGTCACATAATAAATGGGTGTTCAGGAATTTGACAATATGCCATATTTGCTCACCTGATCTTCACTCAGAACTAGAAAATAGGGCTGCCTGGGTGGCTCAGCAGTTGAGCGCCTGCCTTTGACCCAGGGTGTGATTCCAGAGTTCTGGAATCGAGTCCCACATCAGGATCCCTGCAAGGAGCCTGCCTATGTCTCTACCTTCTCTATGTGTCTCTCATGAATGAATAAATAAAATCTTTAAAAAAAAATAGAACTAGGAAATATAGGAAATCCCAACTGTGGAACTTCATTATGGATCTGCATCTTTGTACATTCATTTAGAATTATTATGACATTATTGTCTTAAGAATTATGAGGGTCAGGAATTATCTTCGGATGGAGCAATTACCTAGTCCCTTTTCTATACTGTTTAAATACTTATCCAGCTTTATGAAATTATTTACATGAATTTCCATAGCAGCCAGGAAGCAAATATCTTTTCATATGGCCCTAATCATATTGCAGAATGAGCCTTAAGAAGTAATTGAACATATTGGACAAGTATTATATGAAAAAATAAAAAATACTTCTATTAAAGCTACAGATATCACTTTTAGGGCAAAAATTCTAGTTTACAGACTAACCATACTCAATAGACTTATTCAACAAGGTCTCATATTTAGTTATTTAAGACTCAACTTTGTGTCTAATTATTATTGTTTAGTTATGTCCCAAATTGAATTTCTTAGCAATCTTGTTACTAATATCCATTTTCAGTCATTCTTATAAGCCCTTGTAATTACTAAAATAAAGGCTGCTTTTATACTATATAATACTGAATTCAGGAATGTTAGCAGAGAACTGACCACAATACTTCAACAGAACTAACGTGACTTTTTGAGAAAAAAATTAGGTCACATAAGATTCTTCTTTTTGTAACAGTGGTAGCCTGCTAGTTATATATATATATATATATATATATATATATATATATATATATATATAAAATCAAGCTACTCAGTTAAAGAATATTTCTGTCTAAAATTCTCAAGTATAGAGTATACAAGTTGTCTTCTAATAAGTGAAATAAAATATTTCCTATTTGGGTAATTACTGTTTACTTCAAACCTGGTAGAGGAACACGCTAAAGTGGTTCTTCCTAGAAAATGGGATTTCTACAATGATGACAATTGAAAAATAATTAGGGAAACCAACATAAGATCGTTAAGTGTTCTTGCAAATTTTTCCAAGAAAGCACATTAAGAAGCAAATAAAACAAACCCAAATCAAAAGTAGGAAATATTGTCACTATTACTCAACAACAAAAAGGACACTTTAATTTTAATAATTTAGGTAATAATCTCAAAGTAAAATATCACCTTAAATTAAACAAACCTCATCTACAAGAAAGTACTGAGCTTTCATTTTTCTCATACGATGTAGGAAATTAAAAATACTGTCGCAGGGGCACCTGGGTGGTCCAGTCAGTTAAGTGTCTGCTTTCAGCTGCAGTCTTGATCCTTGGGTCCCGGGATCTAGTATCAGGCTCCCCTGCTCAAGGGGACTCTGCTTCTCCTTCTTCCTCTGCCCCTGCCCCCTGCTCATGCCCTCTGGCACTCTTTCTCTCTTAAATAGATAAATGAAATTATAAATAAATAAATAAATAAATAAATAAATAAATAAATAAATATTGTCACTTAAAACAGATTTTTTTTCACCAATTTTGGAGAACCGTTAGGCCAAAAGATATGAGAGTCACTGTTCAAAATTCTCAGACTTTCTTTTTCTAATAAACGTCATCACCAGAAAGCTATGCATATGAACTACTACTCTGGCTAGGTACAGAATTATCTTATCTTTAATTATTTGTTTTTGTTTTTTATTAAAAAATAAAAGATCTTGCATATTATTATAAAATTACTATCAAGTGCATTTTCTACTATGGCATTTAACATTTTGAAAATTCTGCTGTAACATATTTCTCTCAGGGCTAGGCAATAATGAAATGTTTTCTATTTTTTCATAGATAGCAAGTGCCAGTTTTTGCATTTGTTTTTACAAACCTTAAAATTACTTTGTACTGCAAGTTGACAACTTTCCTTCATCTGAGTTTGGAGATGCTGTTCTATATTCTTCATTCTCAAGTTGTTTTCTACTAATACTTAGTTTCTTAATGATTAGATATATACTTAATAATAAAGCAGATTGAAACACATTTTGGAAGGATGAGGAAGATCAATAAATAAATAGCTTCCTTTTAATTAGAAATTAAGTGCTCTGTATCCTGATAATTTTGTTCTCTGAAGGAGACTTTTGCAGTTAGACTGCGTGGAAGCTTAATTTCAGATGTAACTTGAGCCCTTAGGTTAGGGTTAACTACTAGCTTGTTTGTTGTGGATAAATCTCACACTATTAAGTGTGTTATGCCATTAAGTGTAAATTTTATTCACTCTTCTAATGCTAAAAGATGCTATGATGAATTCTTGTTACTTAAAAATGAGAAAACAGACTAGAAAGTATGGTACTAAGCCTTTAATCCACAAATTTTATGCCGAACTCTCTTTCTTTAGAGGACTTACCCTGGGATTAGGGAAAAGTCATAAATTCTTGATTCAGAAGACTCAAGAAGAATTGCACAAATATTTTATCTCAGCCTTGTGTGCTTCTAATCTACCTACATAATCTAGGACATAAAGATCTCCATCTTTTGTTTTTGTTAGGGTTATTATTGTTGTTGTGCATGTCTTCTGGGTCATGAGATTTTTATTTTTATTTTTAACAGCTAAGATGTTGGTAAGAAGAATGGCAGGTGAATAGTCAATGATCTAGTCAATAGTCAAGTGTTGTTTCCATTCTTTTAAGAACACCATCTCTGTCTTGCTCTCAAAATGTAGCAATGGAGTGGAACCTGAAGCACATCTTCTCTGGAAATCCTACTTCATTCTGATTTGAATCAGACCCTTTTGTAAACTTAAACATCATTCAGCTTTAAAGGTTTCTATCCCATGTAGAAGTCTAACAGTTACTGAACTCTACAGAAGGAATTTAAGCTCTCATGTGTATCTTAGCTTTCTCATCCTGGAGCAAGAGATACTCTAGTGAAGTCAAGTATGGATTAGTGACAGTGAGTGGCTTCGTATCCAAAAACTCACCTCTCTGTTCCCTCAGAGCCCAAGTGTACCAAGAAAGAAAATATTCTACTAAATTAAGTTTTTCTTCCATGTTTATCTTTGACAAGTCTTGAATTTATCTGACTTAACGGCATTTTCCTGCTACTATTCCTGAGAGGCATTGCTAAAACATAGTCATTTTATTATGGAAACAGAGTAAGCTAATTATCTCCTGAGAACTTGCTATAATTTTAAGGGTTATGCACAAGATGTTAACTAATCACACAGCTCCCAGATATTTGTAACATGCAGTGTGACTCTGAGGTTGTATTTAAATGAGTGCTAGGCATGACTCGTGATGTGTTGTTTCTGATGCTGCATAGAAGAAAAAATGGTACATTATGCAAAGTTAAATTTACAATATTTAACATGTCTTGTTTCAGGTATAATAGAAGTTACTACATTTCATCACTGTCTAACAATCTACAGAATTTTCCTATAAATGATACCTTTAGTTTAAAAATATTTATGAAACAAAAAAGGTGATATTAATTGCCAACTGCAAATATTATGTAAATTAATGCAAACTAGTATGAGTTGATATACATGTGTTAAAGATAAAATTATTTTTAAAGGATATCTTACAATGATTCCAGTCATGTAAATGTGGTAACTTGTGGTCTTTTTCATTTTTAACTCATATTGAAGTCAATGTCATTACTGCTAGTAATATGAAATTCATTAGAACTGTTCAGCGTTGTCAAAGTAACTTGAAAAATGTGTGGAACTGACACATTTGATCTGCAAATCTATTAACTGGGTATCTTTATGTCAAGGCTAATTTTTTTTAGTTTTTAATTTACAAATTTCTCTAAAAATATGTCTATAATCCCAGGTTTATTTAGTTACTGTCTATTCATTCTATTGATGCTTTGCACTTTCACCTCCTAATCAACTATTGAATTTACTCTCCTTAGAGACCTAGTACCCTTCTAATTCCCAAACACAACAACAGATGAAGCTAGAGCCATTATCTTCCCAGGTCTCCCAAAAACTTGACACAGTTACTTCCCTATTTCCTTCGAAAACTCCTCTCAGAATAATGTTGTCTTCTTTCTTCATTACATATCAAACTATTTTTTCTCTTTCCCATATTCTATATTTTTTCCAGCTTAAAAGAGATATTCTCATTCTATTCTTACAATTGTCTTTCTCTTCACCAAATTTTCCTTTGCTTTTTCTCATCTCCAAATTCTCCTAATATTTTATAACTCTAGCAACATGTTTTACATACTGGTTTGTAATGTGTTTATTTGTGCATATTTATTTCCTCTATGAGATTTTACATACACAACAAATTAGTGTATTTATTATTAAAAGGAACAGCTTATATGTGTATAAGAACTTTCAATTTCTCAAAATGGTTTCATTTTCAATTTCTCTTTAGAAAGCAAGCACTTTTTCCTCTCCTTTCCTCTTTTTCTTTCTTTCTTTCTTTCTTTCTTTCTTTCTTTCTTTCTTTCTTTCTTTCTTCTTTCTTTCTTTCTTTCTTTCTTTCTTTCTTTCTTTCTTTCTTTCTTTCTTTCTTTCTTTCTTTCTTTCTTTCTTTCTTTCTTTCTTTCTTTCTTTCTTTCTTTCTTCAAGCATTAGCTGGCATGTAACACTTGTTCAGAAATTACTCATGGGTAAAATAAGGAAGACAAAGGTCTTTTTGCCTTGAACTAATTTGTGCTGAAACCTGGTGGGGTTTAAGTTTCTTAAGGCAGCCTAGGTTACAACTTGTGTCCTCAAAGAAATAAAGGCTTTCTTACTTGTCAAATATATTATTCAAGAATCACAGTCTCCAAAGAAAATGAAACTCTTTTCATTTAAGTAGCTATAATTTCTTTTTCCTAAAACATATTATGACTTATTTCTTAGTTCTTCACAATACAATTATTTATAATTTTAAAATTAATTAAAATTAATTTTTATTATTTAATAAAATAAGTAATAAAATCTTAACCATTTGAGAGCAAATTCTTAATTCAGTAACAAACCTTTCTCCTACCTACTTTCAGATAAAGCATTTCTATAAAATACATAACCTGGAGTCTATTGGGAAACATAATCAGAAGTTTAAAAATATTATTATTTACAAATGCAAGATTTAATTATGGCTCAAGTGAATACATTGATAATTTGTAATATTGAGGTAAAATGTATGCTTATATTTATTTTTTAAGCCTTAATTAAAACTACCCAAAATGCATATATTAAGAATAATATTCAGAATATATTGAATCCAATGTAGATCTCTTTATTTCATGTTCCTTTTGGGTTCTTTGTATTTAGCTAATTATATCCCCAGAAATTTATTGTCTGGATTCTAAGGTTTTTAATATTTTAATTTGTGTTTCTTGATTAAGATTTTTCTCATCATGCTCACTTTTTTTAAATAAGAAAAATGCATAAACTCCTTTCTTGTTAATGTCTGTGAAATGGAGAATATGTGAAGTCTCACTAGTTATGTCCAGTATTAGAAGCCCTTTTTTACAACAGGCAAGGACTCTTCTGAGAATATCAGTTATGAAAAAGATATGACATAACACAAAATATAAAGCCCCTCAACTAAATGTGCCCAGAACTCCTTTTCCTTCCCTCCACACCCAACTAAAATTTTCCCATGTTTTAGGCTTTAAAATTTAGGGAAACTATTTTACAAAAGTGATTTACATTTTGTTGAAGACTTCATGTACTACTTACTACTTCATCTTTTCTGGGCTCACTCTGTCCACATTTACTCACTCCTTCTTTACTTATTTCTCTTTCTGAATCCCACCCAGCCAAGCTCTATTATGCCAAGAGAAAACACAAAAATTGGCTCTCTTTTAAAATTTCTTTATGTGTTCAGAGATTTGGCTGACAACCAATTCCCTAACAACTATCTATTGGTTTTGGCAATTTCCTTCAACAATGCCCAAAAGTTCTGCCAGCTAAGACTGCACAGGTAGAGCAGAAGGCTTAGTAGAGAAGAAAATCAAAACTATCAGCATGCTATGAACCTTCAACTTTTACATGCAGATAATAAGAATCAAGAGTCAAACCATATGGGAAATGTCCTTCAATTTGACTATGAAAATGGACTGATCTTTAACAAACTGGTTCAACTGTTTAAAAAGCATAAGGTGACCAGATGTGCATCTGTTTACCTTCATTTCCTAGCTATTTTCATATCCTGGGGGGAAAAAAGTTTCATGTTAATGTCTTGGCTTCCACAAAAGTAGCAGCAATGCTTCTGGAGAGAAGCCTTATTTCCTCCCAGGAGAAAACAAAGTAAGACACATTTTGATTGAGAGAAAAAAAATCTGACCCGAAAACCAGGGCTAAAATATAGCTATAGTCATATACATCAATGTTTAGACATTGAAAAAATAAGTATTGTCAACCTGGAATATATGTATCTCCGGGGATATACAATATGGTACTGAAGCATATAGAGACCCAAAATGCAAATATGAGATGGATCCTTAGAGCATCAGAAAATTAAATTTATTGGTAAGTTAATCATTAATTGATTTGAAATACTATTTCAAATTAAAATTAGCAAAGATATGATGCCTGCAGCAGATTAGTGAATTGCCACCATTAAAGGTCAAATTATTATCCCTGTGCTTGGGCACTTGGTAAATAAGCCCACACACAGTTGTTCATTTATGTATAATGTGTAAGTGATAAAACCACAGTTCGCTCCATGACTGAGACATCCCTGTGCCAATTCATAATAAAATAATTCTTTTGGGTTCTATGCAATTTTTCTGTTTTTCATTTCTCTCTTTAAAACTGTGGTGAGTGATCTCAAACTATTGGCATCTCTAAGAAAAGAGAAATTGGACATGATCAGGCCTCTGAAAGTGTAGTGTGACCTCCACTGCTACCATTAGGAAGATCTATCTTGACATGTCTGCATTTTCCTTTGGAGTGACCAGACCCTGGTGTTTAGATGACTATGATAATGATGAGGCAAGAGACTTGTTATCAACTAGAATTCTAAAGCCTTACCCTGATTCTCTGACTCTTCTTCCTCATTGGGCTACAAGGAGGGAGACCATTCACACTGTGGTAGTGAAAAGGGTGTTATTAATAACTGTGTTGGGACAACAAGAATGTCCTAAGAAAACCGGGCCCAATTTTCATCACTGTTAAAAGGGAAGTTTGAGGAGGAGGGATTAAAATCTGAGTTAATTTGACACATTGATTCTAAGAGGGCTTTTTGAGATGATCTTTCTCACAGTGTTGTTCCCCAAAATATGTCGCAGAAAATGCCAAAATCATGTCAGATTTAACATAGAGCACATAATCTCAAACACATTTAGAGACTATCTGCACATTAGTTTACTTCCCCAAGACTTGCTCTTGTACTCCCCTTGACCATAGGAGTTTCTCTGTGAAAAATTTAGAATACTTTTTAAAATTTCTAGGAGATAAATTTCTATACTGCCCTGCAGTCCCCAAATTAAAAAGCTCGCTAATGTTTTTGCATAATTGTAAATACAGGGAAGGGATAACTAGTCATTTGAACTAACTTCCCCGTTATTTGGTTAAAACACAATAAATAAATAATAAAAGTTTCTTTCAGGAACAAAAACATTTCTACAAAAATTAATTTTTATATATTGGTGTTAAATATATAACAATAATAAATTACAAAAACATAAGCTAGATTTTTGTTCTTGAAGCAGAATTAACACATAAAAATCACAATTTTTTCTTTCCTATACACACACACTAACACATTACATATATACATATTTTTTTCTTTTTTTAAGATTTTTATTTATTTATTTGCAGGGAGAAAGTGAGAGAGGACTAGCAGGGGGAGCCGCAGAGGGAAATATAGAAGTAGGCCCCACCAGGAAGGAACCTGATGTAGGGCTTGATCCCAGAACCCCAGGACCATGACATGAGCCATAGGCAGACGCTTAACCACCTGAGCCATGCAGGCATCCCAATCTACATATTTTCAATATTTTATTTTTATATAATTCTAAACTTACAGGGAAATCACCACATATATGTGTATGCATGTATATTATATATATATGCATATATAGAGATATTTAAATATTTGAAGCTAACAGCTACATTAACATGATAATGTATTTTTATGCAAGAGTACCATATATAGCATCTTGACAATTTATTTTTTCAAATTTGTTGTATTACACATATATTTATTTCAAAATTCTCATTTCTTTCTTACCATCGTATGGTGTCCTTTGCTATAATCTTTAAATTTAATAACTTTTGAAATGAAGGTGTTATTTCTTAATGTGATTCTAAAGGCATCAAATTGAAAATAAGAGATAGTCTTTGCAAATGATTATAAATATTTTTTAATTAAATTTTTAAAATGAGTATCAGTGACTAGTACCAATATTTTAAGAGTATACCTTGAAGGTCTCTAGATGATTTTAACAAAGGGCCTTTATAAAATGAGTACCTTGTGACATCTGTCTAATTTTGGTTTCATCATCTGCCACATTCGGTTAAATATTTTGACCTTGTTGGATTTGGATGAGAGGATGGCTAAGAGATGTAAATGTTATTTTTATGTCATCTTGCAGCAGTCACTGGCTCTAAGAAATGGTCTGGTACACATGCAAATTGGGTATTGGAAGAAGAAGAACTTGGAATTCTGGGCATTAAAGCCAAGGTCTTGGGTTGCCTGGGTGGCTGTCATTAAGCATCTGCCTTTGGTTCAGGTCATGATTCCATGGTCTTGGAATGAGTCCCCATTGGGGGGAATCTCTGTTCAGCAAGGAGCCTGCTTCTCCCTCTCCTCTTGTCCCCCTCCAAGGCTCTCTCTTGCTATCTTTCTCTCTAAAATAAATAAATAAAATATTTTAAAAAATTAAGCAGAGGTCATTTCTACATGTTATTTCCTTGGCTTGATCTTCTCCCCTTCCTTCCCAGACTAACTCTGGCTTATGCTTCAGCTCTGGTTTAAGTGGACCTCATCTTGAAAGCATACTCTCATGATATGAAACTATCAGGTTAGTTATATTTCTGTACTATCACATATATACCTTTAGTATAGCACAGCTGATGTGTATCCTTCCATAGTATTAACTGATATGTTTACCAGGCTTCTCAATTAGAATTTGAGCTCTGTTTTCACAATGCATGATTCTCAACTCAATTGCTGAAGTGGTGTGCCCTAATTCCAACCCCATTCCCTCAGTCTAAATATGCACTGAGTTCCTATGATGAAAGGCACTATGCTGGGCTCATTGTACATGCTACATACAAAACACACACTAAACATTTGCTCCTGATTTAAAAGCAAAATGTAACAATTCAGAAAAATAGGAATAAAATTATCATGTCACTTAACCTAGTAGTAAGTGCCAGACTTGTGGTTGTGGCATTGCTTCTGATGAACTTTGGGAAATTTCTGGCAATCAGAACACATATGTGCTCCAAACAAGCTGCAGGTACTTGGGCTTTTCTTTTGTTTTGTAACTGTACATGTTCTCATTCTCTTTCTCTCTCTTTCTCTCTCTCTCTCTCTCTCTCTTTTTTCATCCCTCTTTCTCTCCCTCTCTCTCATTCTCTCTATAAAAATAATTGTTTTCTTTTTTCTTTACAATAGAACTATGCCTTCCAGGGATCCCTAAACATAAGAGAATTAAATGTAGGGTAAATATAGGTTGTGAAATAAAACTATACATCAAAAATACTATGATGTGAGATATCTGCCAAAAGCAACCACAAAAAAATCTCCAAATAACAACAATCTCTCTAGATATCCTAGTAAAATGGCTAAAAAAGTTTAAATATATTTTGTAAAATTAATAAAGGCATTTAAATAATATATGTAGATTAACATTTGTGAGGTGATTCCATAGCTTTTATCACTTTACAAATTTTCTATATCAATTCCGATTGTAGAGAATAGTATGTGGCCCTAATAAAAATTGGAAAATATAATTTTCAGGTCCCAAAACCATTTATTAATAATATGATATGCTTGGGGCACCTGGGCGGCACAGTCACTGAAGCAACTGACTCTTGGTTTCGGCTCAGGTCACGATCTCAGGGTTCTGAGATTGAGCCCTGCATCAGGGCTTAGTATTTTCTCTCCCCTTCTCCCTTTACCCCTTCTCCCTACTCACTCTCATTTTCTCTAAAAAGAGAAAAAAAATTCCCTAAAATATTCGAAACTCACAAGACTTGATAGGATCTGAAAGCTTCTAGGACAAAAGATGAGGGTTGATATCAATCTTGAAAATGTGTCACCCATCATAAATAAATAAATAAATAAATAAATAAATAAATAAATAAATAAAAAGGGATCCTTGGGTGGCTCAGCGGTTTGGCGCCTGCCTTTGGCCCAGGGCGCGATCCTGGAGATCTGGGATCGAGTCCCACGTCGGGCTCCCGGTGCATGGAGCCTGGAGCCTGCTTCTCCCTCTGTCTGTGTCTCTGCCTCTCTCTCTCTCTCTCTCTCTCTCTCTCTCTATCATAAATAAATAAAAATTAAAAAAAAAAAGAAAATGTGTCACCCAAAACTCTCCTTCCTTTTGTCATTTGGGTGAAAGCATCTGACATACCTTAAAATGGAATATCTGGGAAGGCCCTTGGGAAAGTATTTCAATATGGGCATTTAGTTCATCTTGTGAAACTTCCATCTCTGAAGAGGTGTTAGTCTGAAATACTCTCAAAATTCCATGGTGTAGTAAATAAACTATCCTGAGATTTCTGTTGAACAAAGGTCTCAACTTTCATTTATATTCCTCCTGAAGCTAGGGGCACACAGCGGAGTCATGGACAGTCATCACAAATACTGTACATCCAATATCGTACCTTGATCTTTTACTTAACATGAAGAGATCTATACAGACAAGTTACATGAACAGACACGAACCAAGCTAGCTAGCATTTTGCTCAGCTCTCACTGGAGAGGAGAAAGGAGGAATTAATACAAGTTTTTGTGTCCCAGCATATCCCAATTACTGACTTATTTTGCCACCTCAGAGTTTACTTTTTTGGGAAAATCCCTCTCCTGGCTTTATCAGAGGACAGAGATCTAATCTTTCAGACAGAGCAATATCATATTGCAGAAGTTTGGCTCCCAGTTTTTTCTGCTACCTTATCACTCCTGGTTGTGGAAATACCTGAGGACTGACATCCAAGTCTTGAAGTTCTCATTTATATGACATGGCCGACCTTCCAGTTGCTCTGTCACCTCAGCATTCTACCAGAATCAACTGCATTAAACACTAGGCTGAAGCAGGTTATTTTAGAGTTCTACAGGAGGAGGCCAGATTACTGGGGTTGAACCAAATTTATTGCTACCTATCAGCTAAAGAGATAACTGTTCTAAAGGATAACTTCTGTGTTAGAAAATGAAGCCATACCATAAGGATTCTGAGGCTAATTCCTAACAATGAAGCATGACAAACTAGAAAGTACTAGGAAGTGGCCAGGTGAACCCATACCTGCAGGGTGTGCTCATATTTATCTAAGACAAATAGGGCAAGGTCATTTGCCTGTGTAGAAAGAACAGCATGGGAGGGATATTATATCCAGTGGCTGTTCTCCCCACTGGTGAGCACAAAATTGTATGGAGTTGATCACAGCTGGCAGCACAACTCTAGGTCAGGGATGAAGAAAGCTAATCAGAATCTACATCATTATTCTCAAATCTCTTCCAATGACTAGAGATACTGGAAGTTCAGAGAGTTTAGGGAAAGAAGAAGAGAAGTCCTATATGCCTTATTAAACCACAGGTCCTAGATTCTGATATTGCCAGCTATTTTCATTGACAGATACTTGAGAGGGTTACTCAGTAGAGTACATCTGAGACCCAGTGGCACATTGGGCAGGGTGGTGTTACAGGACAGATGGGATTGGTTAACAATTTTCCCTATGTAACTTTCAGTACTGAGTGGCAGCACTGGCAGCCTGAAAGTTTACCCAAAGATCTCAGCATTTGTAAAAAATCCACTAAAGAATTCACAGAATCCTGGGTAATCATCCTGCTGAAGGGATCTAATGTCAATACAGTAATTTATACCAACCCCACCACAAATAGTTTAGAACTTCCCTTCCTACAGAGGAGAATGACCTCCCCCTCACTTTTTTTTTTCTTTTTCAGAAACATCCGTAACAGCTGGCCTATACCCTATCACCTTGCAAAGACCCTACGAGTTGTTCCATCTTGCTACACCCTCCATCATGCCCACCCCAGGGACTGGCCTTGGAGTGTATTCATTGCTACTCTTCCCAAATTTAAAATGGGCAACATGATTCCAACTGTCAGATCATTTAAATACAGAAGTGCACTGTCACTGTTGGATAAAGTAACTTTAGTGTTTGGATTGGCCAAGAATAGCCAGTCAGAGTCATCAGTGACTCCAGGCTTGTATCCCCACATTTAACAAAATGCATTCTGGACTTTCAGTCTTCAAAGAGTGCTGGGATAGAGGAAAGGAAAAAAAGAGGCAGGAATTGGAAAAGGGCTACATCCCAGCACTGCAACTGTACCATGCACAACTATTAAGAAATGGTTGTGAGAAAATGGGAATTTTTCATGATACTATTGTCTTTGGGCTTGCATGGCATTAAGCAAGAAGTTCAGCCAGCTTTTTTACTGCTTTCAAGGTTTTTTCTCTGTCTTTTCTTACAACAGTTTGACTATGATATATTTAGGTGTGGGTGTTTTTATGTTTATCCTACTTAAAATTTATTAAGCTTCTTGAATGTACAGATCATGTTTTTCATAAAATGTGACAAATTTTCAGCCATTATAAATTTTCAAATATTTTTATGCTCCTTTTTTCTTTCTTTTCTTTCTGGGACTCTCATTTTTAATATGTTAGTATGCTAATGGGGTCTCACAGATCTCTGTGGGTCTTTTCAGTTATTTATTATTTTTTCTTTTCCTTGTTTTCCCTTCAGATTAGATAACCTCTATTGGAATATATTCAAAATTGATGACTCTTTTGGCTATTTTAAATATATTTAAGACCCTCTAGTGAATTATGTTTTATTTATACTTTTCAACTCCAGGTTTTCCATTTAACTCTATTTTATAATTTCTGTTTCTTTAGTGATATTTCCTAATTGATGATTTATTATTGTCAGGCTTTAATTTGACTCTTTAAAAATTACTTCCTTTATTTAGTTCTTGAACTATTTATAAAAATGATGTTGAAGTCCTTGTCTGCCAAGTCCAGCATCTGGGCCCACTCAGAGATAGTTTCTCTGTTTGCTTTTTTTCCCCTTAGCATGAATAACAAGTCTTGTAATATTTGGTTGAAAATGGACATTTTATATAATATATTACAGCAACTCTGAATTTTGATTACTCATAGGGGTTGCTGTCACTGTTTTTGTTTGTTTTGTAGCAAATTGCCTGGATAATTCTATGCAGTCATTATCTCTTGTGGAGTACAGAATCTAGTCATGTAAGCAGAATCTAAAGTCTTTGATATATTTTATTATTCTCACTTGTATTTTGAAGACTAGCCCCAAAGGGGTTTTCCCTCTGTTTTCATACCTTAATGATGAATATTTAAGTTATAATTGGCCAGATGTTATGTTAAAATACCTGAAGCTATTCAGACATCCAGTCTTTCTTCACGTGTCTGCAACATGAGTTGAGGAACATGGTCACAATTCAAGCAATTTACATGTCGTCTCCCACTTTCACTTTCCATTGGACCCTCCCATTTCATATAAAGAGGGTGTCAAATTTAGCCAGGAATACATGGATAGCTAGAGCCTTCTCCTTTTTCTACTGGATGTATCATAGAGCTTTTTAGATGACTAAAACGTTTTGGAGGTTATCAAGTCCCACTTTGTTGGTCTCATTTCCCAGATAATCTTGTTGAATTTCTAACAATCTACCAATTTAGTGTTTACTCAGATTTTCAATATCAATTAGCTATGATACTAGACTTCTCTGTTTGCTGCTAAGATCACTACTATTTCTAACAATAGTAACAGTAACAATAATAGTATTCTAACAATACCTGGAGATATAGCATTTCTGAATGTTATGCTCAAATTCTTTTCAGCTCCTTTTAGCACTGATGCTCTAATTTTCATGGTTTGCCCTGCTTTAGTAAGAGACACTTTGGTGCACCTGACAGCTAAGCTAGGGTGAGTGGGGAGGGGAATGGGAACCACCTCATGCTAGCACACCACAGAATCCTACTATTATTACAAGTTCAGTGATGTTCTTAAATAGGTGTTCTCAATTTGTTCTATACTTTAGATAAATATCCAACATCTTGAAATAGTTGTTTATGATACGTTATTTTTATTATTGCCTTTTGGAGAGAGGATTTGCTGAGTTCCTTTTTCCACCACTTTAGAAAATCTGTCTTTTGTTCATTTTTCTAAGACCCTATTTAGTGATCATCCAGATTCTCTGCTTGCTGCATCAACTGTCAAGATTCAAATGATTTCAGAACACATTAATCCTTTGAAAATTGCATTTACTGAAGGAAAATCATGGGAAAAGGAACATTAGCAGGTATAGGCCCCCTATTACTTAGTATATTGTGGGGCATGGATGTGCTGGCTAAATGTCAGACTCCAGATATTTTGCAGAATGTTTTGCTCTTTGTTTGTGTAGTTATTTTTTCAGGATGGTTCCTTCAGGGTAAGTAATGGAAAAAGAATTACTGGATGACTAGTAATAAACATTTTTTATCTCTTGATAAATGATATTACATTGAATTCAAAGAAGAGCTTATACTTCCTACTAGCAAATTATGGGAGTTTTTTTTTTTTTCCAATGGACAAGTCTGTTGAGACTGATACAAAGCAGAAAGAATATGAAATGTGTGATAGGCATATAAGGGTAACTTTTCATTTACATTTGTACTAAGACTGAAGGCCTTTCTATATATTTTTCACAAGTTATATTTTTTCTTTTATCATTGCTGTTTATGCTTTTGTAAATTTAATATTTTTTATTAATTTGGCATTATACCAGATGAATCCTCAATACATTTGTGCTTTATAAACTTCTCTACTTAAAACATTTAAGAGTTAATCTGCCCCATTATACATTAATCATTTTACTATTAAAATATATCTTAGCACATAGAAAAAAGTTGACATGTAGAAAATTTAAGTACTAAGTTTAAGTATTTTTACTTAAAATTAAGCATTTTTACTTAAATTAAAAGTGAATCAGTATGTAGCCATCACTTTTCTCTATTTGTGAGAATAAGGAGAAATGGACCAGTTAAGTGTGTTTCATTATATAGTACTTATATTTTGGAAGAAAATGAATTTATGAAAATGATTGTGATATGTCTTTCAAATATCTCAATTGTTTTTCTTCTCCAATCACTAAACTGTAGCATTTTTACTCGAGTAGGACTGTGGTATGAAATAATGCACATTTAAAAAAAACGTTTTAAAAATAAATCAATACAACTTTAAATTGTAGCTAAATTTTTAATTGCACAAAAATATTTTCTATTACTATTTTTAATATTAACTGATTTCATGTTCTTGGCTTCCAATAAGGCTTGTACACATATGCCACTAACCTGTGACTCAGATTTTTTTCTTTTCTACTATTACTTATTTCTCAATTTCAATAAATAGATATACTTTGTTTCCATAGTAGATGCACTGTACATAATTTATATGCCTACTTTTTCCCCTAGTATATTTAGCCATACAATTTACGTAATTTTTGCTATATTTTCTATAAATGTAATCATTTGTCTTGAAGACTAACATGGACATCTGCTTCCCCCTAGAATCAGGAGGCCAAATAAGTCTTTGGCTGGGCATTCATCACCCCTACTGACTTTAGAGGGAATATCTAAAACTCATCCAAGAACAGAATTGAGCTCATTAAAAATAAAAAACAAGGAAAGTTTAGATTTTTATATTTGTGGATGGATCCATTTTTATTATTTTTAGCTATTAAAAAGTAGAAACACTGAAAAGGAACAAACTGCAAAAGCATGCAAATAATTATTATTTTCACTTATGATTAGCTCCTTTTTGTTTTAGTGACATTTCTGCTCAATGATCTCCCTATCCTGAAATCACATAGAACATCTATTTTATTACAATACCTAATCTGTTTTAAATCGAGTGGAAAGATGATACAATAATTCATTTTTATGTTTTGCTTCCTTGATTATCTGCTGTTTTGGAAACACAAGTCATTTTCTTAGTTTTATTGGCTTCCTTTTAAAATTTTTACTTTTTAAATAAATTATGTAAAAACATCCCTCATATTTACAGAAACAGCTGAATAAGTCTATTTGTATAGTTATTTGTGTTTCAGATATTTTCTTATTTTCTTTCACCTTCCTTTTTCTCCCTCCCTCCCTCTTTCCTTGCTGAGTTTTTAAGCATATTTCTTCACAACCTAATATTTAACTTGCTCTCACTCTCTATAGGCATTATGACTTTTTGAACAATGCATTTCTTAGCTAAAACAGCTTCATGAGTAGGAAAAGTAAATTAAAGACTATGTGTACTTTCATGTCTGTCATTCATCCACCCATATGTTAAATGGCAATTCTGATGTCACAAACTAGTTGCATTCTTGTCCTCTGCTTATAAAGCAGCTTTGCGAAACTCAAAACCTCATTTTTCTCTGAATCTACATTCCCAGGGCAAGTTAGAAAACCAATTTAAGCTAAATATGCCTAGAGAACAAAACTGAGTGTGCTAGCTATCCATAACCATGTTTATTATATCATTCCTATTTCTACTCCTACACCTTTATTACATACTACCATATTTCTATATTGCTATATTTCCTTAGGGAAGAAAGTTCAGTTGCTTCTTGATAGGGTGAAGTTCTCAATTCAGACTTTCTTGCCTCCATAAATGGTAACCTCATTGAAATTTTGGATGAATCCTACATGGATAATTCTGTTCACTATATATCTTTGTCTTGTAATTTTTTTGCAGGGTTTATATCACAAGGAGATATATTTTAACTCTACAAAAGCGTAAACTTCCTGAAAAGATCACATCTTGCATGGCTATGGGGATGCAGAGGGTGTCTATTGAGAAAATATGGTTTGGAGAAGGAGGCAAGAGAATGTTTTCAGAGACTAGTATCCATGATTGGGGTATTCCACATGCCACTGTGTCTTACATGTTGGGCAACTGGCAAGACCTCAAATGGAGGGACAAAGCAAGGAGGGTGAACGCCAGGTTAAGAGTTCACAAATCAGGCAGGTCACAGTGCTGCCAAAACACGAGACTGTGACAATAGATATTTCAGCGCCAAATCATGACAACTGAACACCAGAAGGCCTGCCTGATTTTCTGATTTTCAGTATTGTGGAATATCCTGAAACTTTATATAGGATAATTAAAAAAAAAAAAAGCCTCCAGGAGAATTGGATGGCATTTTTACCAGTAACTGAAGATGCTTGAAGTCCAATTTCAATAGTTTTTTTTTTAAATTCTTATCATGAAGGAGTAGAATTTTCTGACAATAAAATTCTCAGTCTAAAAAAAAAAAATTCTCAGTCTATGTTTCCCATACAAAGACTGAAAGGTGGCTAGAAAATGGGGTTTCCCTTTCCCCTGGGAAACTCCAGCCATTGGAATAAAAAACCTACATTCCTAGAAAGAGAACTATACTATCCCATGAGCTCCAATGTCCCCAAATTCCTCAGATTGCAAAATAATTAGCTTTTTCAGATAACTCCTATAAATGGCTGGCACCTGAAGCCTGGTGATAAACAACCTAATGATCTTGCATTGATAAGATTGTGTTCATGCTTGTATTATAAAAACAAAGAATAAAAAGGGAAGGGCATTACTTGGAACAAAATCCATTCTCAGTCTAGGTCTCACTGGCTCCCTATAAAAGATGAGGACTTTTGATGGGTCTCTGTCTTTCTGAACTTGGCCTTACAAGTTTTCCTTCTGATAGAGCCTAAGCTTTTGCTCATGTCCTGTGTCTTGTAGGAATTCTAAACAATTTCCAGGTGTTCCTAATTTTAGCCATTCTGACACCTGTGAGATGGTGTCTCGTAATATTGATTTTTTTTCCTGATGATGAGTGATGTTGAGCATTTTTTCATGTGTCTATTCGCCATTTGTATATCTTCTTTAGAGAAATAGCTATTCATGTCTTCTGTGCATTTCTCAGCTGGATTTTTTATTTTTGGGGTGTTGAGTTTGATAAGTTCTTTATAGATTTTGGGTACTAGCCCTTTATCAGGTATGTCATTTGCTAATAATCTTCTCCCATTCCATAAGTTGCCTTTTAGTTTAATTGTTTCCTTTCCTGTGCAGAACCTTTTAAACTTGATGAGGTCCCAATAGTTCATTTTTGCTTTTATTTTCCTTGCCTCCATGTGGCCAATGTCAAAGAGGTTGCTGCTCATCTTCTCCTCTAGGATTTTATGGTTTTCTGTCTCACATTTAGGCCTTTCATTCATTTTGAACTTATCTTTGTGTATGGTGTAATAAAATGGTCCGGTTTCATTCTTCTGCATGTTGCTTTCCAGTTTTTCCAACACCATCTGTTGAAGAGATTGTCTTTTTTTCCATTGGATGTGCTCTCCTGCTTTGTCAAAGATTAGTTGACCAAAGAGTTATGGTGCATTTCTGGCTTCTCTGTTTTGTCCCATTGATCTATGTGTCTGTTTTTGTCCCATACCATCCTGTCATGATGGTATCATGATGTATCATGTCATACAGCTTGAAGTCCTAAATTGTGATGCCTCCTGCTTTGCTTTTCTTTTTCAACAGTGCTTTGGCTATTTGGGGTATTTTCTGGTTCCATACAAATTTTAGAATTGTTTGTGTTCTAGCTCTGTGAAAAATGCTGTTTTGTTTTTGTTTTTGTTTTTGTTTTTGTTTTTTGTTTTTTGTTTTTTTTTAAGATTCGTTTATTTCAGATTGAGAGAGAGATAGAGCACGAGTAGGGGGAGGGGCAAGGGGAGAGGAAAAAGAAGACTCGCAGACTCCTTGCTGTCAGGGAGCCCAACACAGGGTTTGATCCCAGGGACCCAAGATCATGACTCAAGCCAAAGGCAGGCACTCAACTGACTGAGCCATCCAAGCACCCTTAGATGATAGTGATTGCATTGAATGGGTAGATTGTTTGGGTAGTGTCAATATTTTAACAATATTTGTTCCTCTGATCCATAAATGTGGAATGTTTTTCCATTTCTTTGTGTCTCAATTTCTTTCATCAGTATTCTATAGTTTTCAGAGTACAGATCTTTTACCTTTTTGATTAGGTTTAATCTTAGGTATCATGTTTTTTTTACACAATTGCAAATGGGATCAAATCCTTGATTTCTCTTTCTACTGCTCCATTCTTGTATAGAGATGCAACAGATTTCTGTGTATTGACTTTATATGCTACAACATTGTGGGATTCATGTATCAATTCTAGCACTTTTTTGGTGGAGTCTTTTAGGTTTTTTAGGTAGAGAATCATGTTATCTGTGAAGAGTGAAAGTTTGACTTCTTCTTTGCCAGTTTGGATGCTTGTTGTATGATTGCTGAGGTTAGGAGTTCTAGTACTATGTTGAAAAACAGTGGTGAGAGTGGGCATCCCTGTCGTGTTCTTGACCTTAGGGAAAACTTCTCAATTTGTCCCTACTGAGGATGATACTGGCTGTGAGTCTTTTGTATATAGCCTCTATAAGTTGAGGTATGTCCCTTCTATCCCTACTTTCTTGAAGGTTTTTATCAAAAAAGGATGCTATATTTTATCAAATGTGTTTTCTGTATCTATTGAGAGGATCATATGATTCTTACTCTTTCTTTTATCAATGTGGTATATCATGTAGATTGATTTTTATATTGAACCACCCCTGAAGCCCAGGAATAAATCCCACTTGATCATGGTGAAGAATTATTTTAATACTGTTGGAATTGATTTGCTAGTATCTTGTTGAAGATTTTTGCACCCATGTTCATTGGGGATATTGGTCTATAATCCTCCTTTTTAGTGGGGTCTTTGTCTGATTTTGGAATCAAGATAATGCTGGCCTCATAGAATGAGTTTGGAAATTTTCTTTCCATTTCTATTTTTTAGAACAATTCAGAAGAATAGGTGTCAAGTCCATAAATGTTTAGAATTACTTTGGGAAGTCATCTGGCCTTGGATCTTGTTTTTTGGGAGACGTTTGATTACTAATTCAATTTCTTTGCTACTTATAAGTCTGTTCAAATTTTCTATTTCTTCCTATTTCAGTTTTGGTAGTGTATATGCCTCTAGGAATTTATCCATTTCTTCCATATTGTCCAATTTGTTCACATATTATTGCTTATAACATTTTCTTAAAATTGTTTGTATTTCTGTAATGTTGGTTGTGATCTCTCCTCTTTCATTCATGATTTTATTTATTTGGGTCCTTTCTCTTTTCTGCTTGACAAGTCTGGCTAGGGATTTATCAATTTTGTTAATTCTTTCAAAAAACCAGCTCCTAGTTTCATTGATCTGTTCACTGGTGTTTTTTGTTTATTTGTTTTCTTTTGTTTTTTGTTTGTTTTTAGTTTCTGCATCATTTATTTCTGCTCTAATGTTTATTATTTCCCTTCTGCTGGTTTTAGGCTTTAGTTGCTGTTCTTTTTCCAGCTCCTTAAGGTGTAACTTTAGGTTGTGTATTTGAGACATTTCTTGCTTCTTAAGGAAGGCCTGTATTGCTATATACTTCCCTCTTATGATTGCCTTTGCTGCATCGTAAAGATTTTGGACTGTTTTGTTTTCATTTTCATTTGCTTCTATGTACTTTTTAAAATTTCTTCCTTAATTTCATGGTTAACTCATTCATTCTTTAGTAGGATGTTCTTTAACCTCTGTGTATTTGTGGTCTTTCCAAATTTTCTTGTGGTTGACTTCAAGTTTCACAGGATAGTGGACTAAAAATATACATTGTATGATCTCAATCTTTTTGTACCAATTGCAGCCTGCCTGGTGACTCACTATGTGATCTATTCTGGAGAATGTTCCATTTGCACTTGAAAAGAATGTGCATTCTGTTGCTTCAGGATGAAATGCTTTGTATATATATTTTAAGTCCATCTGGTTCAGTGTGTCATTTAAAAGCCATTGTTTCCTTGTTGATCTTCTGCTTACATCATCTGTCCTTGTTCTAAGTAGGATGTTAAAGTCTCCTACTATTATTGTATTATTTTCAATTAATTTGTTTGTTATTAATTGATTTCTATATTTCTATTTCTCCCAAGTTAGAGGCATAAATATTTACAACTGTTAGATCTTCTTGTCAGATAGACCCCTTTATTATGATATTCTACATCTCTTATTACAGTCTTTGGTTTAAAATCCAGTTTGTCTGATATAAGGCTGACTATTCCAGCTTTCTTTTAATGTCCATTAGCATGATCAATGGTTCTCCATCCCCTCACTTTTAATCTGGATGGGTCTTTGGATCTAAAATGAGTCTCTTACAAGCAGCATATTGATGAGTCCTATTATTTTTTTATCCATTCTGATACCCTATGTCTTTTGATTGGAGTATTTAGTCCATTTACATCCAGAGTTTTTATTGGTAGATATGAATTCAGTGCCATTGTATTACCTGTAAAGTCACTGTTTCTGTAGATTGTCTCTGTTTCTTTCCAATCTTGTTGCTTTTGGTCTTTTTTTCCCCACTGAAAAAGTCTCCTTTAATATTGCTTGCAGAGTTAGTGTTCATGAATTCTCTTAGTTTTTGCTTGTCTGGGAAACTCTTTATCTCTCCTTCTATTCTAGATGACAGCCTTGCTGGATAAAGTATTCTTGGTTGCATAGTTTTCCTATTTAGTATATTGAATATATCATGCCTTCTTCTTTGGCCTGCCAAGTTTCTGTGGAAAGGTCTGCTGTTAAATGTATGTGTCTGCCCTTGTAGGTGAAGGACTCTTTTGTCCCTAGCTGCTTTCAGAATTCTTTATCTTTGTATTTTGCAAGTTTCACTCTGATATATCTTGGTGTTGACCTGTTTTTGTTGACTTTGGGTGTAGTTCTCTGTGTCTCTTGGACTAGAATGCCTGTTTCCTTCCTCAGATTATGGAAGTTCTCAGCTATAATTTATTTGAACAATTAAACTTCTGCCCTCTTCTCCCCCACTCTTCTCCTTCCAAGACTCTTATGATATGGATATTATTGCATTTTGTAGAGTCCCTGAGTTCCTTAAGTCTGCGTTCATGATCTAATAGTTTTCATTCCCTCTTCTTTTTAGCTTATTTTCCATAATTTTATCTTCTATATCACCTATTTATTCCTCTGTTTCTTCTGTCCTCATTGTGATTACATTGAGTTGGTTTTGCATTTTTTATTTTGGTTTCACTAGTTTTTAGGCCTTTTTTCTCTGTACCAAGGGTTTATCTGAAGTTTCCTGTGCTTATTTCAAGCTCAGCTAGTATTCTTATGACTCTTGTACTAAAATCCTCTTCAGATATATTGTTTTCTTTTCTCTTGAGCAAATCCTGACTGTGCTTTCATCTTTATCTTTCTTTTGGGGAGAATGCCTCCATCTTGTTATTTGGTCTAGGTTTCTGTCTTTTGTGTGTTATGAAAGCTTTTTATGTTTCCTGCTCCTGAGAGTAATGCTATATTAAGAAGGGGTCCTACACAGTCCAGGGCTTGACACTTCAAGAAGTGTTTCTTGTGTGCTGCTGCCTCTGCTGTTGTGTTTTGGCTGTTGTTTCTCACAGATCAGTCCTCCTCAGAGTTCCTCCCTTGCCTGGGGAGTGTTTGGACCTTTAACTATGTATGCTTTGATTTCTTTTTAAAAATAGCCTGGAAAAAGAAAATTCTGATCCAAAAAAAAGATAAAATGAAAAGGAACTAAACAAACAAACAAATGCACAAAAAAAAATCATAAGTGATTCTAAGGAATCACATATCTGATTCCAATGAAAAAGAAAGAACAAAAAGAAGTCTGATCCAAAGAAAGAGAAAATGAAGTGAAAAAACATCACAAAACCATAATCCTGACTCCAAATAATTAAAAAAAAAAAGAAAGAAGGAAGGAAAGGAAGAAAGAAAGAAACAAACAAACAAACAAAGAGGAAGGAAGGAAGGAAGGAAGGAAGGAAGGAAGGAAGGAAGGAAGGAAGGAAGGAAAGAAGACCTGACCCTATTTCCACAAGAAATGAAGCTGATGCTCTGGAGCACTCTATGATCAATAGATTTTGTGCTTACAGAGGGCCTGTCCTGGTCTTTGAGGGGAGAGGCCCACTCCTCTGGCTCAGGGTCAAATACACCCTAATAAAAATGTGCCTGGAGGGCAAAGGTGTCAGGGTTTGATGTAAGTGGCTCCAGCCTACACTGAAGTACAATGGTGCTGGTTGGGGGGAATGGCTTTGCCCATTGTTTCATCTCTGGAGAAGTGTGCTGTGCCTGCCACTACTCAGGAATGCAAAAATCTCCCCTCATGTGTCATAGGATTCCATCAAATCCCTGCCTCCTCCCATGTCCCTTAACATGCCTGGTGCCACAGTTCTCCTATGTTTTATCTCTGGTATACAGCTGGGATTCAAAACTCCAAATCTTTAAAGGACCTGGCATGGTACAGACCTGCTATCCTCCTCTAGGGAGAGCCTGGAAGTCCTATGTCTGATGCTGTTTCATTCCAGAAAAGCAGTTGCATGGCCACACCAGTGCTTGGAGTTTATGGTGAAACACATCGAAAAGCAGTAACCAGGTTATATGTTCTCTACATATAACTCTGTCTCCTGGCAATGAATGACTGCTCAACAGTGTTTGAGGTGTCTTTTGCCCTCGAAGAGACAATATGTCCTCTTCCAAATGAACTCCAGGAAGGGGAACATTGTGCAACCCAAGGGATTCCCACACCATGCTGTCTGCTCCCAGACCTCTACCCTCCTTTTCCCCAAGAACACTGCCATGCCTACCTGGCTCAACTCCGGTGAATGATGTGGACTTCAAAAACCTCAGAATTTGAGTTCCACTTCTCAGAAACTTGAGATAGTCCCTCGCAACTCCTCAGTCAATGGTTTTGGAGAAGTGTTTTTTTTGTGTGTGTTTTTGTTTGTTTTTTTTGTGCAAGCCCGATGTGCTGCTTTATTTCCCCCCTCTCTTTCTTTCTTTCTTTCTTTCTTTCTTTCTTTCTTTCTTTCTTTCTTTCTTCTTTCTTTCTTTCTTCTTTCTTTTTCTTTCTTCATGGGAAGGGTTACCTTACCTTTGCTGTACTACAGCTCTTCTATCCCCCAATTCATGTCTCCATACTTTGTACCTACATGTGTTCTCCTTCTAATTGTGCAGATTGTTTATTAAATCTCAAATAGATTTTCTAGGTATTCAGAATGATCTGATGTCAATCTAGCTGTGTTCAAGGAGGAGGCAAGCCCAGGTCCCCCTACTACTACTACTCTACCATTATAACTCTCTTTACATGTATTTTAAAAACATAAAATGGAGTGAAGGAAAATGACATCAAGAACTTGGAAATTTAATATTTGATTCATATTAATTCCCAGAAAAAAAGCCAGCTTTTAATTAGGATTTAGCAGGTATTTTGGCTTTCCTAATATATACACTTTAGTCAATAGGTAAGTAGGATTGCCATTTTTATCTAGAAGCCAGTCAATTAAAAATAAAATCATATATATAAAAATAAATAAATAAAAGTAAAATAAAATCATATATAGCTAATGAGAGTGAACTTGTATCTGTTGTCTCTAGGCTGAAACTATAAATCCAATTAACTAGATATAAAAGGGAAAATAGGTTTAAGATACCAGTGCCATATTAGAGTTTTAGCAGACTTAAAGACTTGATGCACATGAAGTCACATGCAATTGTTTTTCTTAAATTTGAGGGTGAAAATCGTATGTTCTATGTTTTGGGGATTCCCTTATTACTATATTCAACCCAACATAGGAGGAGTTGCTGACCACAAAAATATTTTCTCAGGATTTCCAATATCTTATATCCATATAGTACTCACTATTATTTTGCCAGAATTATTCCATTTGATTCTTACAAAACCCTTGTAAGGGGGAAAAGATATATATCTATTATTTTCAGTTTCCAATTTAAGGCTACACAATATTGAAACTTTATATACTTAACATACATATATTATGTATAGCATATATGTTTATATATAACATATATTACATTAAAACTATAACTAAATTTGTTAATGAAGATATTTTTCAATTTACCTTCTACAAGAAGGTTGACAGTACTTACAATATCTTTAATTTTAGAAGAAAGAACAAGTATAGGTATGCGTTGAGAGAGAAAACACTCTAATAATTTACACAAGCTCTGCCCACCATTTTACATTATTGTGAGAATAAACAAGATTACATATATTTTTAAAGATTTTATTTATTCGTGAGAGACACACAGAGAGAGAGAGAGAGAGACAGAGACAGAGACAGAGACACAGGCAGAAGGAGAAGCAGGCTCCATGCAGGAAGCCCAGCGTGGGACTTGAACCTAGGGCTCCAGGATCACACCCTGGGCTGAAGGCAGTGCTAAACCTCTGGGTCACCAGGGCTGCCCAAGATTACATATTCTTGATGTAATACACTTCTCCTTACATCTTCAATAAAACAAGATATAGTATCATCAATTAAATGAAAGAAGGATGAGAGATTAGGCAGAAGGTGAATTTTCTCAATTCAGAATGATTTCAAGAAGCTTCATAGAAATAAAGCTTGTATTTCAGATATTTTGAAATTGAGAAATGAACACAATGAAGAGGGAATTTTATTTTATTTTATTTTTAATAAATTTATTTTTTATTGGTGTTCAATTTGCCAACATATAGAATAACACCCTGTACTCATCCCATCAATTGCCCTATTCAGTGCCCATCACCCATTCACCCCCACCCTCCTCCCACCTCCCCTTCTACCACCCCTAGTTCGTTTCCCAGATTTAGGAGTCTCTCATGTTCTGTCTCCCTTTCTGATATTTCCCACTCATTTTTTCTCCTTTCTCCTTTATTCCCTTTCACTATTTTTTATATTCCCCAAATGAATGAGACCATATAATGTCTTTCCTTCTCCGATTGACTTACTTCACTCAGCATAATACCCTCCAGTTCCATTCATGTCGAAGCAAATGGTGGGTATTTGTCATTTCTAATGGCTGAGTAATATTCCATTGTATACATAAACCACATCTTCTTGATCCATTCATCTTTCGATGGACACCGAGGCTCCTTCCACAGTTTGGCTATTGTGGACATTGCTGCTAGAAACATCGGGGTGCAGGTGTCCCGGCGTTTCACTGCATCTGTATCTTTGGGGTAAATTCCCAATAGTGCAATTGCTGGGTCGTAGGGCAGATCTATTTTTAACTCTTTGAGGAACCTCCACAGGGTTTTCCAGAGTGGCTGCACCAGTTCACATTCCTACCAACAGGGTAAGATGTTTCCCCTTTCTCCACATCCTCTCCAACATTTGTTGTTTCCTGCCTTGTTAATTTTCCCCATTCTCACAGGTATGAGGTGGTATCTCATTGTGGTTTTGATTTGTATTTCCCTGATGGCCAGTGATGCAGAGCATTTTCTCATGTGCGTGTTGGCCATGTCTATGTCTTCCTCTGAGATTTCTGTTCATGTCTTTTGCCCATTTCATGATTGGATTGTTTGTTTCTTTGCTGTTGAGTTTAATAAGTTCTTTATAGATCTTGAATACTAGCCCTTTATCTGATATGTCATTTGCAAATATTGAAGAGGGAATTTTAGTATTAACTTCATGTTGGCCAGACCAAAAGGCAAAAATTCAACCAAAATAAAGGCACATCTCAGTAAAACAAATGTCAATATTTTAAAATTACATACAAATCCCTAACTGATTATTAAGAAGATAAAAACGAAAATGAAAACTAGATTTACATGTTACCTATGATCAAAAGTGAACATAGGCTATTAAAATACATAGGGGGGGTGTTCCTGGATGGCTCAGTGAGTTAAGTGTCTGCCTTTGGTTCAGGTCATGATCTTGAGATCCAGCCTGGTGTTGGAATCCCTGCTCAGTAGGGAATCTGCTTCTCCCTCTCTGTCTGCCTCTCCCACTGCTCGTTTTTCTCTCTCTCTTTCTCTTTCTCTCTCATAAATAAATAAATAAATAAATAAATAAATAAATAAATAAATATTTTAAAAAGAAATAAAACAAAATAAAATGCAATACATAAAAGAAGCCATATGTGTCACAAAATCCAAAAGAACACTATAGCCAATAGAACAATGCTTTTCAAATAGTTGCTTTTTTTCCTGTCCCTCATAGTGAAGATTAAAGAATCAGAAAGCCCTTGGAGAGCTGGATTAGCAAGGCTAAACTAAAACAAGTACATTTCCTTTCCTTAACTTTGCTGTCCACATTCGATTGTTGCACCATTTCACCTCCATCTAATATGGTGTCTTCCAGCCACATGTAGCTATTGAGTACTTAAAATATAGTTAGTATGTTTAAAAGTTTGAATCCTTAATATTTTAAAATTTTAATTATTAAAAATTAAATAGCCACCTGTGGCTAGTGGTTAACATGTGAGTGACACAGTAAGATTCTTTGATGGATTCCCCATGTTGGACAAAACAACTCTATATTTTTCATCTGCTTTTCCTTTTTGTTATAATTAACTATGAACTCTACCTCTTTTCATTGTCTTTTCTTCAAGCAGGGGACTAAAAAGTGGAAAGAATCTTTAAAACACTATTTAATCAGCCAATAGTTTTTTTAAATGCCACTTCAAGTCTCACTTTTTCCCAAATTAGAAATAGTGTAACTAATAGTGTCCTCATGTAAGTTTTCACTTAGTTTCTTATTTTGGAGGAGATTAAAAAGACATGGTGCAGGGGATGCCTGGGTGGCTCAGTGGTTGAGTGTCTGCCATCAGCTCAGGGTGTGAACCCAGGGTCCCTGGATTGAGTTCCGCATCAGGCTTCCTGCATGGAACGTGCTTCCCCCATCTGCCTATGTCTCTGCCTCTCTCTCTCTCTCTCTCTCTTTCTCTGTGTGTGTGTTTCTCATGAATATATAAATAAAATCTTAAAAAAAAAAAAGACAGTACAGATGGAAGTAAATCAGCCAAGGCCAATGGGAAGACTGTTGTGATGCAGCGAGCAATATTTGAAGAAAATCCTCCTGTTACCTCCACCTCCTCTCCTCACCTATATACCTGTCTTTACTCTTTCTTTCTTTAGTATATTTCACATACATTAGTGAGGAAGTAAGCCACTAGTATGTTTCTGTCATTGTCATTTTCTGTATGGCCTTAGTTCATTTAATCTTCTGTCTTTAGTTTCCTTAATTTCAAAACAAAGTGATACCATTAGATCACTAAAGAGATATAGATAATTGAGAAAAGTGAAGTCTTTTTTTATAGTGAAGTCTATTGTATTTGAATATATACAGACATTCAAAATCACAATAAAACAATGATAGTAAGCACTAATATAAATGGAAAAATATACAGACCAAATATGTTTTGTAAAAACATTCTGTCATGAAGTTAACTACCTTAGAACTAGAGGAAAAACTAGGTGACATTTTTTGGTTTTAAAATTGGGTGAATTGGGATCCCTGGGTGACGCAGTGGTTTGGCGTCTGCCTTTGGCCCAGGGCGCGATCCTGGAGACTCGGGATCGAATCCCACATCGGGCTCCCGGTGCATGGAGCCTGCTTCTCCCTCTGCCTATGTCTCTGCCTCTCTCTCTCTCTCTCTCTCTCTCTCTCTCTCTGTGTGACTATCATAGATAAATAAAAATTTTAAAAAAAGAAAAAAAATAAAATTGGGTGAATTGTGTGTTTTTATGCCAGTATTAGACTTACACTATTCCAAATAATACTAGAAAATAAGGATTTTTTTTCCTAAAAATGTCTTAGTTATCTTGAACTTGAGCTAAATTTTCTAAAGGATTAGAAAAGTGGCTTGAGCAGGAGAATGGAAGGGAATGAGGTGATGACATTTGACTTAAAATATGGCCAAATAGGGCTGCCTGGGAAGCTCAGTTGGTAAAGCAGTTGCCTTTGGCTCTGGCCATGGTCCCAAGAGCCCTGTATCAGGCTTCCTGTTCAGTAGTAAGTCTGCTTCTCCCTCTCCTTTTGCCCTTCCCACCACTCGTTCTCTCTCTCTTTCTCTCTCTCTCTCAAATAAATAAATAAAATATTTAAAAAAATATATGGCCAAATAAAGACCATTACAAAACAACAGAATTGTATTCCCATTGAGGTATTCCATAAACAAAGTTCACTTTTACCAGAAAAGAGATTTTTTTAGTGTAAGAAATATAGTTCTCAGCCCCACTAATAGAATGTGTTATATGCACTTCCTCACATAAAATAAAATATATTGGAAGTTAAACAGGAAATTTACTATGTACATAAAGGGGAAAATGTGCTAACTTTAAGCTCACAATGAGTGTCAGTTGATTTAGGTTAATGATATTTTAGTCTTCCTATTGGGTCACAAATATAACATGGATTCACATAGGATCTAGAAATTCTCTTTAAACTATTTGCTAATTTATTTTAAAAAGATGTAGTTTGAGGGCATTCTGATTATATTGATTTTATAAAAATGATTTTTCAAAATACGTTGGTTTTATTATTTTCGCATATAGCAAATAAAATAGGTTATTGGAATTAAAGCCAAATGAGAATCACATGAAATCACAAATATTCTCTTTAAACAATATTATTTAGGTAGTCTTTTGTGGGCTATGAATGTAAAGCATTTTCTGGGCTAGAATCATGTCTTGACGTCTAATTTTGTCATAACAATTATATTTTATACTTCCTTGGAGTGAGAGTTAGGAAAAGAAAAGGGACAAAGGGAAAGACAGAGAAAGAGAGAGGAAGACAGAGAAAGAAAAAGGCAGAGAGGGAAACAGAATGTATTTGTCTTCCATACTGAGATTCCAATGATATACAAGTCATCTTATGGAATCTAACTAAATAATATGTTGTTTACTGCTTTATAACCTAGAATCACTATGCTTCTTTTTCAGATATTTTCAAAAATTTATCAACTCAATGATTATCTCTATCATTTGAAGTCAAGTCAGTTTTAGTGATATTTTAAAACAAGTGTAGTTTCAATAGTGTTTTCACAATATTGAGCAGTATTTTAGTTATCTTGATAAACAAAGTGCGAAACACAATATCACTAAGTCAGGCATATTAAGTGAATTTTAATTTGTCAGATATGGTTGATTTTCTAGATTGTAGCAATTATTTATGAAGGCTGTGCTAGCTAGGACTGTGAAACTCTAAACACACTTATACTGAACAAATTATGCTGAGCAGCCAGTAGGGAGCAATCAGCCAGGTAGAGATGGGAATCGGTCTATTTTCACTAAGTGTTGTGAAAGGCCAGGGGACATGACAGTTGTCCATCCTACTAAAGGAAGGTTCTATTAAGAGATAAAACAAGCAAACAAACAAAAAACAGAAAAAATACACTTTTGAGTATCGTCTTGCTGAAAATAAAGATAAAGGGAAATTTGACAATACATAACTTATCCGTAAAGGGGACATTTTCTGCTATGACACATGATGACAAATGAAGACAAGTTCTTAAGAATTGTTCTTTAAGGCAAATTTTCTTTTCCCTTTTCTCTAAAATAATTTCAACTTTATTTTCTGTTGGGGACTCAAATTATATTTCTGTGAGTAACTAGAGAGCACACAGTGGGCTAAGAAAAAAATATTCAAAAAAATGGTAAAGAGTATATTTTTTAAAAAAAGGTAGATAGAGATTTGTGAAAATATCAAAATTAGATTATGAGGTTGATCTGACACCCAAGATTGCTGACCTCTTCCTGAGTGTTTATGAATTACAAAATAAGTACTCTTTTTTTATTTTTAAGGTTTGCCTGTCTGTTTGTTTGTTTAAAAGAGAGAGAGAACATAGGACAGAGTAGCAGAGGGAGAGGGAGAGTCTTAATCAGATGCTATGCTGAGCACAGAACCCAACACAGGACTTGATCTCAAGACCCTGAGACCACAACCTGAGCTGAAACCAAGAGTCAACAGATTTAACTGACTATGCCACTCAGGCACTCCACAAGATAGGGATTTCTTATCCGGCTATACTGAACAATAGCAGGCAGAATTCTGAAAAAACCATGTTTCTATATTTTCATTCCATCATGATAAAAATTTCACAAAATCTTTTAGCCCAGAAATATAATTAGAAGAGTTGATTCATCAGTGTTAAAAGTAACTTGTAATTTTTAAGTCCATTTTGCAGAATTTTTCTATACTATTTGTAGAATCATTACTGTAATTAAAGTGAGAAGAAACCATTAATATTCATTTTACTTTGGGTGACTACACATCATCAGTTTATCCAAGAAGATGCAAGTTTCCTTAAAATGGCAATGCCAGTCCTAACACTTAAGTGATTTTATAATGATGAAAGTAATGGTATCAACTAAAAACAAGATCTCAAACTTTGTTTTTCTTCAAAAGCATCTTGATGCTCTTGGTGACTTTAATTTTCATATATGTTTTAAACTCATTTAGGTTAAAAAAATGTTGACGGGCAATGAGAAGGACATTTAATGGGATGAGCACTAGGTGTTATACTATATGTTGGCAAATTGAATTTAAATTAAAAAATGTAAAAAAAAATGTTTGAAGATAATTTAAATTTTAAATCTATAAATATAGCACATTATGTCACTTATGTGAACCTTTCTTAATCTACTCAGTTTTTATATGCTTATCCAATTAAATTTATGTATAATTTATTATTTTCCATATGTATTATATAGTCAAATATTACTTCAAATGCTGTCTTTTTCAAAATGAAATTTTCTGTGGCTAGCAGATAAACATGCAATTGACTTTTTTTATCCTAAATTTGTAACCAGCGTTTAAGATAAATACCCTCGATATAATTATAATACTTTCCCTGTTGATATTTTAGCTTTTATGTAAATATAATTACATCATAAGCAAAGATGCAAATTACATTTATTTTTTCCAACTACTTTACCATTTATGTCTGTTTTCTTGTCTTATTGCACTGGGTAGCATACCCAGTACAATTCTGCATGTAAGTGATTATAGCACAGATTTTTGTCTTTCACTTAGTCTCAAAAGAAAGACTTTAATTATATACTATCAATTGTATTAATGTTATGGCCTTTAAAAATCTTCATTTTAGGGATCCCTGGGTGGCTCAGGTGGTTTAGCACGTGCCTTTAGCCCAGCATGATACTGGAGACCCAGGATTGAGCCCCACATCGGGCTCCCTGCATGGAGCCTACTTCTTCCTCTGCCTCTCTCTCTATCTCGTGAATAAATTTTTAAAATATTAAATAAATAAATAAATAAATAAATAAATAAATAAATAAATAAATAATATCTTCATTTTAAATCAAAGTTTATCAAAGTGAAAAGACATTCTGCATAACATAAGAAAATATTTGCAAGTCATATATCTGATAAGGCATATATACAGAATATATAAAGAACACTATATGTTAATGTAAAAATATAAATAACCCAATTTAAAAATGGGCAAAGGATTTAAATCTCTAAAATAGGTATACAAATAGCCAGTAAGCACAAGTAATACTAAGCACCATTAATCAGTAAGAAATCGCAAATCTAAAAATATGTTAAAATGAGAGATGTTAAGTGTTCTTACCCACCACCCTGCCACCAAAAAAAAAAAAAAAAACTCAAATGGTGGTGATGTTTGCACAACTCTGTGATTACAATAGCCAATCACATCATCGGCGAAGAGGGAGAGTTTGACTTCTTCTTTGCCAATTTGAATGCCTTTAATGTCTTTTTGTTGTCTGATTGCTGAGGCTAGGACTTCCAGTACTATGTTGAACAGCAGTGGTGAGAGTGGACATCCCTGTCTTGTTCCTGATCTTAGGGGAAAGGCTCCCAGTGCTTCCCCATTGAGAATGATATTTGCTGTGTGCTTTTCGTAGATGGCTTTTAAGATGTTGAGGAATGTTCCCTCTATCCCTACACTCTGAAGAGTTTTGATCAGAAATGGATGCTGTATTTTGTCAAATGCTTTCTCTGCATCTAACGAGAGGATCATATGGTTCTTGGTTTTTCTCTTGCTGATATGATGAATCACATTGATTGTTTTACGGGTGTTGAACCAGGCTTGTGTCCGGGGATAAATCCTACTTGGTCATGGTGAATAATTTTCTTAATGTACTGCTGGATCCTATTGGCTAGTATCTTGTTGAGAATTTTTGCATCCATGTTCATCAGGGATATCAGTCTGTAATTCTCCTTTTTGGTGGGGTCTTTGTCTGGTTTTGGAATTAAGGTGATGCTGGCCTCATAGAACGAATTTGGAAGTACTCCATCTCTTTCTATCTTTCCAAACAGCTTTAGGAGAATAGGTATGGTTTCTTCTTTAAACGTTTGATAAAATTCCCCTGGGAAGCCATCTGGCCCTGGACTCTTGTGTCTTGGGAGGTTTATGATGACTGCTTCAATTTCCTCCCTGGTTATTGGCCTGTTAAGGTTTTCTATTTCTTCCTGTTCCAGTTTTGGTAGTTTGTGGCTTTCCAGGAATGCGTCCATTTCTTCCAGATTGCCTAATTTATTGGCGTATAGCTGTTCATAATATGTTTTTAAAATCGTTTGTATTTCCTTGGTGTTGGTAGTGATCTCTCCTTTCTCATTCATGATTTTATTAATTTGAGTCTTCTCTCTCTTCTTTTTAATAAGGCTGGCTAATGGTTTATCTATCTTATTAATTCTTTCAAAGAACCAACTCCTGGTTCTGTTGATCTGTTCCACAGTTCTTCTGGTCTCGATTTCATTGAGTTCTGCTTGAATCTTTATTAACTCTCTTCTTCTCCTGGGTGTAGGATCTATTTGCTGTTTTTTCTCTAGCTCCTTTATGTGTAAGGTTAGCTTTTATATTTGAGTTCTTTCCAGGTTTTGAATGGATGCTTGTATTGCGATGTATTTCCCCCTTAGGACTGCTTTTGCTGCATCCCAAAGAGTTTGAACAGTTGTATCTTCATTCTCATTAGTTTCATGAATCTTTTTAATTCTTCCTTAATTTCCTGGTTGACCCTTTCATCTTTTAGCAGGATGGTCCTTAACCTCCACGTGTTTGAGGTCCTTCCAAACTTCTTGTTGTGATTTAGTTCTAATTTCAAGGCATTATGGTCTGAGAATATGCAGGGGACGATCCCAATCTTTTGGTATCGGTATAGACCCGATTTGTGACCCAATATGTGGTCTATTCTGGAGAAAGTTCCATGTGCACTTGAGAGGAAAGTGTATTCAGTTGAGTTTGGATGTAAAGTTCTGTAGATATCTGTGAAATCCATTTGGTCCAGTGTATCATTTAAAGCTCTCGTTTCTTTGGAGATGTTGTGCTTAGAAGACCTATCGAGTATAGAAAGAGCTAGATTGAAGTCACCAAGTATAAGTGTATTATTATCTAAGTATTTCTTCACTTTGGTTAATAATTGATTTATATATTTGGCAGCTCCCATATTCGGGGTATATATATTGAGGATTGTTAAGTCCTCCTGTTGAATAGATCCTTTAAGCATGATATAGTGTCCCTCTTCATCTCTCACTACAGTCTTCGGGGTAAATTTTAGTTTATCTGATATAAGGATGGTTACCCCTGCTTTCTTTTGAGGACCATTCGAATGGTAAATGGTTCTCCAACCTTTTATTTTCAGGCTGCCGGTGTCCTTCACACAAGGCTGGTTCAACACCTGTAAAACAATCAATGTGATTCAGCATATCAGCAAGAGAAAAACCAAGAACCATAAGATCCTCTCATTAGATGCAGAGAAAGCATTTGACAAAATACAGCATCCATTCCTCATCAAAACTCTTCAGAGTGTAGGGATAGAGGGAACATTCCTCAACATCTTAAAAGCCATCTACGAAAAGCACACAGCAAATATCATTCTCAATGGGGAAGCACTGGGAGCCTTTCCCCTAAGATCAGGAACAAGACAGGGATGTCCACTCTCACCACTGCTATTCAACAAAGTACTGGAAGTCCTAGCCTCAGCAATCAGACAACAAAAAGACATTAAAGGCATTCAAATTGGCAAAGAAGAAGTCAAACTCTCCCTCTTCACGATGACATGATACTCTACATAGAAAACCCAAAAGTTTCCACCCCAAGATTGCTAGAACTCATACAGCAATTCGGTAGCATGGCAGGATACAAAATCAATGCCCAGAAATCAGTGGCATTTCTATATACTAACAATGAGACTGAAGAAAGAGAAATTAAGGAGTCAATCCCATTTACAATTGCACCCAAAAGCATAAGATACCTAGGAATAAACCTAATCAAAGAGGTAAAGGATCTATACCCTAAAAACTACAGAACACTTCTGAAAGAAATTGAGGAAGACACAAAGAGATGGAAAAATATTCCATGCTCATGGATTGGCAGAATTAATATTGTGAAAATGTCAATGTTACCCAGGGCAATATACACGTTTAATGCAATCCCTATCAAAATACCATGGACTTTCTTCAGAGAGTTAGAACAAATTATTTTAAGATTTGTGTGGAATCAGAAAAGACCCCGAATAGCCAGGGGAATTTTAAAAAAGAAAACCGTATCTGGGGGCATCACAATACCAGATTTCAGGTTGTACTACAAAGCTGTGGTCATCAAGACAGTGTGGTACTGGCACAAAAACAGACACATAGATCAATGGAACAGAATAGAGAACCCAGAAGTGGACCCTGAACTTTATGGTCAACTAATATTCGATAAAGGAGGAAAGACTATCCATTGGAAGAAAGACAGTCTCTTCAATAAATGGTGCTGGGAAAATTGGACATCCACATGCAGAAGAATGAAACTAGACCACTCTCTTTCACCATACACAAAGATAAACTCAAAATGGATGAAAGATCTAAATGTGAGACAAGATTCCATCAAAATCCTAGAGAACAACACAGGCAACACCCTTTTTGAACTCAGCCACAGTAACTTCTTGCAAGATACATCCACAAAGGCAAAAGAAACAAAAGCAAAAATGAACTATTGGGACTTCATCAAGATAAGAAGCTTTTGCACAGCAAAGGATACAGTCAACAAAACTCAAAGACAACCTACAGAATGGGAGAAGATATTTGCAAATGACATATCAGATAAAGGGCTAGTTTCCAAGATCTATAAAGAACTTATTAAACTCAACAGCAAAGAAACAAACAATCCAATCATGAAATGGGCAAAAGACATGAACAGAAATCTCACAGAGGAAGACATAGACATGGAGAACAAGCACATGAGAAAATGCTCTGCATCACTTGCCATCAGGGAAATACAAATCAAAACCACAATGAGATACCACCTCACACCAGTGAGAATGGGGAAAATTAACAAGGCAGGAAACCACAAATGGAGAGGATGCGGAGAAAAGGGAACCCTCTTACACTGTTGGTAGGAATGTGAACTGGTGCAGCCACTCTGGAAAACTGTGTGGAGGTTCCTCAAAGAGTTAAAAATAGACCTGCCCTACGACCCAGCAATTGCACTGTTGGGGATTTACCCCAAAGATACAGATGCACTGAAACGCAGGGACACCTGCACCCCGATGTTTATAGCAGCAATGGCCACAATAGCCAAACTGTGGAAGGAGCCTCGGTGTCCATCGAAAGATGAATGGATCAAGAAGATGTGGTTTATGTATACAATGGAATATTACTCAGCCATTAGAAATGACAAATACCCACCATTTGCTTCCACGTGGATGGAACTGGAGGGTATTATGCTGAGTGAAGTAAGTCAGTCGGAGAAGGACAAACATTATATGTTCTCATTCATTTGGGGAATATAAATAATAGTGAAAGGGAATATAAGGGAAGGGAGAAGAAATGTGTGGGAAATATCAGAAAGGGAGACAGAACGTAAAGACTGCTAATCCTGGGAAACGAACTAGGGGTGGTAGAAGGGGAGGAGGGCGGGGGGTGGGAGTGAATGGATGACGGGCACTGGGGGTTATTCTGTATGTTAGTTAATTGAACACCAATAAAAAATAAATTTTAAAAAATAGCCAATCACAGATTTTAAAAGTATAAATTTTATGGTATATAAGTTACTTATCAATAAAACTGTTTTTTCTTAAAGCATATGAAGTGAGGGTAGGAAAATGCGAGCTTTTCAATTGCACAGATTTATTTCACATCCCAGATTCCATCTCTTATAAACAACTATAACAAGCTAACAATTGCTAACTTATAGATTTCTAGGTATCTACTCCTAGAGTCTGATTCAGTAGGTCAAGTAAGGATCACAATTTTGCATTAAAACAGATACCTTAGGTAATTCTTATGGTGATAGAGAGCTTAGAAAAATGATAGCCTACAGTCTTGCTAAATGTAAGCTCAATAAGTAATATTTTTTTCTCTATGCTCTACTATGTGAGTAAGCATTTAAGAGAGTGTGTATTTGTGGGTGTAACGTTTATGTTTACACATGACTATATACACACTCATATACATCAGTTTTCATTTTAAAATTTCTAAAAAATATATATACCCTAGTTGCTTAAGAAATTTCAAGGTTAAAAATGGATATATACAATTCTAGCTAATTTCTTTTAGGTTCAGGAAATGAAATTTGATGCAAATAGACATTAGAATGTAACCATGGATAACAGGGACACGTTTTACCTTTGAAAGAAAGAAAACAACTCTGTAATAGGTTATAAGCACAGTGATCTCAAGCTATTCCTTGATAGAAATTTGTCTTCCTTCCCAAAGTACTATATAATTTAGTAAGGTTGGCAGTCTTTGCACAATAGATGCCAAGTAATTGAATAGCAGGGGTGTTATAGATTTGATATGGAGTGCGTGTGGGTAGGGATGTGTGAACAAACCTGGAGAAGAGCCATATGCAATTTCCCTAAGTGTAGTCAGGATGATCAGCATCACACACTCTCATTAGCACCAAATTTTTATGAAATTTATTTATATGTTATAAAAAATGTAGAGTCAAATATAAATAGACTGGAATAAACATCTGTGATTACTGAAATCAACACATTTCCTCTATTAAATGTGCTTTCCCTAAGGAACATCTTCCTACAGAGCAAGAAAATTATTCCAAACTCCCATTAGGTTTGCATATGAAGAAACAGTCTCTGTCTTTTCTGAAAGATGTTAGCATGTCTATCAAAAATAGTATTTATTTTAAAAAATAAATAAAAATAGTGCTTCCAAGTTAGTAGATTTTTGGCAAAATTAGAGAGAAATATGCAGTGTTTTTTTTTTTTGAAATTCATTATCATATTATATCTACTTTTAATTAACTTTATCAATTAATATAAACAGAAGATCCTGGACACATACATCGCTATTCATTAACATTTAACATTCATCTGCTTTACCGCTTGCTTAGTTTATAAATTTAGTTTACTACCATACACTTTACTTTCACTCCCAACTTCCAGAAAACACTCCTGGTTTTGTAAGGGTCACTTAAAAATATTGAGCCTAGAGCCCCATGGGTATCTATATTTTACAAACAGTGTAGAATGAAGATAAGTGAATTTCATGGAAAATTGCATATTTTTTTCTTCTGAAAGTTTCTGATAATGCCAGTATTCTTACCAGATTTCAATTATTCACATCATTTTCCTCCCTGAATTGGCAGAAAAACAGTCTATAATATTGAAACCCAGAATACAGGAGGTCTCCTATAACATTACGAAAAATATTAATCAAATTTTATATTACTTGTGCATTATTTGTAGATAGAGGCAAAAGAAGCCACACTGAGCATAGAACCACAGTCAATAAATTCTTGTAGATGAGATACTGGTTTAAAGCTAAATATAGTTATTTAAATAGAAATTTGCCATTCTTCCCAGCCCTTTTAAAACAAGCTTCATGTTTAGGAATGAAGAATACTAGAATCTTTAAGATAGAAAGGAAAATTAAGAATTAAGTATTTGAACTTAATTTCTTGACAATAGGTAAAAGTAAATTGCCCAACATTCACAGCAAATTAGCAACAGAAAGAAAATTCAGTCCATTGTGACTGCTTTAATATCAGACTTGTTTACCAATTAAGCATATCTCCTAGGACTCTAAAATCAACACATAACTAGACCATTTCACGTTCCCTAGCCCCCTCTGGTCAAAGAACACAATTACTGGTCTCTAAGATATTTAATGGATGACCAATAAGGACAAAATATATAAAAAGACATCCTAATGATGTTGACTTACATTTTTCATTTTACTGCTCTCCTATAATTTATCCATCCTCCTATTGATACATTTTTAGTTAAGTTGTTTACGCTGTTTTGCTAAAAAAACATCATGGTAAGGAGCGTTTTTCTACATATTACTTTGTTCACATTTGCAAGATTTCATTCAGTTTATATACATAAAAATGGAAATTCTGGGTGTGCATTATGTGTATCTTGAATTTTATTTGATATTGGCAAATTGCTTTCAAAGACTGAGGCATCAAATTACCATCTCATAATATTGTATTTTTTAAAGATTTATTTATTTATTTATTTATTTATTTATTTATTTATTTATTTATTCATTCATTCATTCATTCATTCGGGGGCAGAGGGAGAGAGAAACTCAAGCAGACTCTGTATTCAGCCTGATGTGAAGCTCCATCCCATGACCCAAAGATCACAACTTGAGCTAAAACCAAGAGTCCGATGCTCAACCAATTGCTCCATCAAGGTAATTTTTTTTTAGAAATAAATATACTTCATGAGCATAGAATTTTTGAATATCTTTTCACATGTTTACTGGCCATTCGTATTTATTACTCTATAAACTTAGTAGCATATTTAATCTATTTATCTGTTGGATTATTACTTTTTTTCATTTGTGATTCTTTTATATTCAAGATCATCTGAACACTACATGTTTTGTGAATACTTTCTAAAATTTCTGTGGTTTGTCTTTTAACCTTTTAAATAGTAATCTGTGGTGAAATCTTAATATATTAAAATGTGTCTGTACTTTGATCTGATGCCATTGAAAATATTAACATTTTTCTAAAGTTTTTTTTTTTTTTTTAAGATTTATCTATTTATTCATGAGAGACATGAAGAGAGAGAGGCAGAGACACAGGCAGAGGGAGAAGCAGGCTCCATGCAGGAAGTGTGATATGCGACTCGATCCCGGTACTCCAGGATCATGTACTGAGCCAAAGGCTGATGCTCAACCACTGAGCCATCCAGGCATCCCAATTTTTCCAAAGTTTTAAAAATGCTTATTTCTTCCTAAAATTATTCATTGTGTATGACCTAAAACAGTGATTCAATTTCTGTTTTCCCCATATGAATAATCAGCTACCCTAATAATATTTAAAATAAATTTCTTCCCTCCTCATTTGTAATACTGCCTCTGATGTATATCAAGTTCCCAAATATGCATGGATCTGATTTTAGATCTCCCATTCTGTTCTATTTGCTATTTGTCTACACATATGTCAATATAATACCTTAATCACTCTGCCTTAAGACACATTTTGATATTTGATAAAGCAAGCTTTCCCATCTTGTGTTCTTTCTTTAAAATTGTTGATTTTTTTTATTCCACAAATTTTCTAAACTGCTTCTTAAAGTTTCTTGAAAAAAAAATTATTGAGAATTTTGTTATAATAACATTGTTTAGATCAATTTATAAAAATTGACAGTTTTATAATTTTGAGGATTCCTATCCCTGTTATTACTCTTTATTAGACTTTCTTTATAACCTTTAGTAGCATTTTATAATTAATTATATGTAGTTCCTATCATTAGAACATTTAATAGAAACAGAGATCACTATCAATGTATACATTGCTGTTATATGATATCACTGTTATATATTATACATAATTATATATAATATATTTTACTGTTATTAGGTTCATAGTCATTTATTAAATATTCTGATTCTTTCTGTCTTTCAGATATTCTAGTTAGATATCATTTATCATAGAGTGCTTTTGATTTTTGTATATTATGCTTATATCATTCTGATTCCAGTAGTTTAAAAATTGCAATAATATTCTTGAAATTTGTATGTGTACGATTATATATTTGGCAAATATTCCAGTTATAGCACCATTGCATGCCAGCTTCCAATCTCCCCATCTCCACTCTGCTGTGATATTAGGCCTTTGGCACCTGATTCCCTATTAGGCCCTTTCTATAGAGAGTGCTAGAAAGAGCCTGGAAACCAGTACAGGAAGAAGAGATATACTCCTTTGTTTGCCATTCTTATTTTGTTTTTTATTTTGATTTTTGCTTATTTCTATATCCTCACCCCAGAAGGAGCTATCCTTAGCAGTAGCAGCAGGTGATCCCAGTTTGGTTTTCCAATAATTCCAAATACCTTAGCAAAAGATTTTGTCCAGCTCGCTGAGTTGTTCTTCCAACTTCCAAAAAAAACAAAAACAACAAAACAGTAGGAGCTGAGCAGTTTTGTTTCTAAGAAGTTTGAAACTCAGTCCTGCAGTGCTTTTCCTCAAATTTCTACACTAAAATAAAATTAATTTCATTCCTTTCTTTCCATGATCTTAACTTAGCCTATTTTTTCCTCCTGCTACTTCAACAACATAATAGTGATACCTTATGCATTTCTGTAAGTGACTTCTGTCTCTTAACTGGATCAGGGTTAACATAGTTCATAAAGACAGTTTGTAATTTACTTTCTAATTTTTACAGATCTTACTTCTAAATAGTAAGAATAATCACTCTTTACACATTGGAACTAATGCATATACATTTTGACCACTAGTTTATAGATATTTGGATATGAAGTGAAGAAAATTCCCTTCTATTTCCAGTTTCCATAGTTTTTCTTCTATTTCTTTTACCATTTTTTTTGTTTGTTTACAAATGACTATTGTTTTTTGTTGAATGGATGATTGATTTTGGCATTTATTTGCTTAATTTTTCTTTACTTATTTGTTCTCTTAGTATATATTGAATAATAACTAGTTCCTGCTCTAATTCTCCTTCATCAATAGCATAATGTCTTAATCATTCTGCCTTAAAATATACCTTAATATGGTAAAGTGAGTTTTTCTATCTTATTTCCCTTCTTTAAAATTGTCCATGTTATTCTTTATCTTGTAAACTTCCAAATCGCTTAATCTTTGAGTTGAGAAGTGTTATCTGGCTTTGTCTTATTTTTCAAGCATCTAAGGTAAGGTATTTACCTGAGGACCAATCTAGTACCATTCAATAAGACTTAATATGTAGTACTAATTTGTTTTTCTAAAATTTGTAATGACTGTCTTGACAAACTTGTGAACAAATTATTAACTTATGACTTATTTTTTACCTTTCTTAAATTTTTATTTTTATTCTGTTCTATTATATTTTATTAGCTTTTGTTATTTTTTTAAGATTTTTATTTATTTATTCATGAGAGACACACACAGAGAGAGAGAGAGAGGCAGAGACACAGGCAGAGGGAGAAGCAGGCTCCATGCAGGGAGCGCGACGTGGGATTCGATCCCGGGTTTCCAGGATCGCGCCCGGGGCCAAAGGCAGGTGCTAATCCGCTGCGCCACCCAGGGATCCCGACATACCGATTTTGAGTTATGTTTAGCTATGTATGAAAGTTGTAACTTATTTTCTCTTAAGTGTCTCATAAACAAATATAGACCTATAATTTTAGACTTGGTAATTTCATGAATGTGATTTTTAAACAGCATAAGTAAAAAATCCTGCTATTGTTATTTGCAGTCTATTATTATTCTAATTTTTAAAATAATTTTTATTTTTTTATTCATGAAAGACACAGAAAGAGAGGCAGAGACATAGGCCCAGGGAGAATCAGGCGCCCGCAGGAGCCCGATGTGGGACTCAATCTCGGAACTCCGGGGTCACGCCCTGAGCTGAAGGCAGACGCTCAACCACTGAGCCACCCAGGCATCCCTAGCCTAATATTTTTTATCCATAAATTGTATTTTGCCTGAAATTATAACAGATACTCCAGTTTTATTTTTCTTATGCATTATTACACACTATGGGGCATAAATTATGATAGTGTACCCATGAACATTATTGTATATATCTCCTGATGGAGTAAAAGACAATATTATTATTTTATTTCCTAGTCAAAATTTGTTTACATTTAAATACAAAATTATGAGTTTTTCTTGGGATTGATACATTACTTTTTTTCCTCTAGAGACATGTTTCTTCTGTCTATAAATCTTCTTCTAGAACTTTTTTCAGGTGAGTCCACTGGTGACTAATGTTCTCATTTCTGTTTGCCTAAGAATCTTTATTTTATTTTCATGTTTGAAGGATACTTTCACTGGGTATGGAAAAGTGGTTTGGTTCTTATTTTCTTTAAGCATTTGATTTATATCATTCCATTGTCATTTTAATCATTTTAATCATTCTGTTTGAAAATCTTCTATCAGTATTATGACTTCTCATATAAGGTGATGTGTTGTTTTCTGGTGTTTTTAAATTTAGTTACTCTAAAAGTTCCCTCTTTGTCTACAATTTTATCAGTTTATCTATGACGTGCTTAAAGGGAATTTTCTTTGATTTTGTGTGTGTGTGCTTGAGGTTTATATTTTGAATATTTTGTTCAATGTCTTTTATGAGTAAAAAAGTTCTCAGATATCTCTTCAAATACTACTTCTGCCTCTATTTCTTCCATTTCTTTCTCTTCTCTCTCGTTTCCTCTCTTTCTCACTCCCTTTAAATTGGTACTCCAATTATATATATTTGTATTACAGGTTTCATCCTGTGGTATATGTGTCACTTGCATTTCTTTTATATTCTCAAATTTTTATTTTTTCCTGTATCTCAATTATTTTATGGTAGGATGCCTGGGTGGCTCAGCAGTTGAGTTTCTGCCTTAAACTCAGGGTGTGATCTCAGGGTCTCGGATCAAGTCCCACAGCAGGCTCCTGTGGAGAGCCTGCTTCTCCCTCTGCCTATGTCTCTGCCTCTTTCTCTCTCTTTCTCTCATGAATAAATACATAAAATCCTTTAAAAGAATAAATAATTATTTTATGCTATTGTAAATTCCAGATCTCTAATTCTCTTTTCTGCATTGCCTGTTAGTTTACGTGATTGCTGTTGTAATTTTTCAAAGTTTCTATTTAATTATTTTAATATATTCCTGTTTTTTATGAAACTGGTGAGTTTTATTACATTTAGTATATTTATCATAATATAATAATATATTTTTTGAATACTGATATCATAGTTTATTTGAAGTTGGTGCCTGATGACTCCAACATATAAAATGTTTTTGAATCTGTTTCTATTATCTTTTTTTTCTCCAGACTTTTTGAAGCTTTAGTCTGCCTCCTGACATGCCTAATCATTTCTTAGTTAAAGTTGGATACTGTATGTACTAGATATACAGTACATAATATATAGTATATATAGATATATATCTTAGCTATAAATACTATGTATACTATACATTCAATGATTGAATGATGTTATATTAATCCCCAGAGGATTTAATCTTCTTTTGTCAAGAAGATAATAGTGAGCAAATCTTCTGCTCCAGTCAAGAGTGGTCTATTTTCAGTTGTTCCTTACTCCTAGGAATGCAGCCTTCCATAGTGTGAGGCTTTTATGCTATAAAGTAAAGCCTTCTGCATAACAGTGAGATCACCTCCTCTGGGCTAGAACTCTAAGAGGATATTAGTCTTACCTTTCTTAACCCTATCTTCACAAAGAAGTTACCCACCACTC